>NC_083326.1:14351613-14951613 GCF_963455315.2 Globicephala melas
AGGTGACTTGGAGCTGGCAGGTCAGCCTCTGAATCCAGGCCCCCAGGTACCTTCTAGGTTGAGGCTCTGAGCTTGGAAAGTGGGTATTACTTTCAGTCACTTAACAGCTCTCACTCTCGTGCATTCACTAGTCAGTCAACACCTGCCCTTGGGCAGTTTTAGAAAATGGACTTTTGAGCTCTGACTGAGCCAGTGAGGTAGAGAAGACAGACACACAGACAGACAACATCACCTGTTATAAATGGTGATGAATACAGGGTCACAAGTTCTCATGGCCTTTGGGATTGACAGTGGATACTAACCTCTCCTTGGGGCAGCTGCCAGGGAGCCTTGCCCCCATCTCTTCTGGACTCCAGGATTCCTCTGCAGGTTCTGTACCTCACGCACTGCGTTCACAGCCTGCCAGGCTGTGGTCCTCTCCTTTCCCACCTCCAAGACTGCCTGCCTTCCTCTTTCCCTGAAGAAAGGGATCTCATCTTTCAGAGAATTAGGTGGCTACGAGGTAGATGCTGCTACAATATGGGGGGCACTTAGCCCACGATTGCTTTGACTTTTCTCCAAGCCCGGTCTGCATTCCTGTTTTTCTCTAGCTTTTGTTGGTGTAGTGACTTGTTGGTGTTGGTTTAGGACTTGGACACTGCTTCTCTAGGATGGGGGCTCCTGGCTGGGGGCATGATGCTGGACTCCCAGCATGGCGTTCATCCGCCCATGGCGTGTTATGGCTGCTCAGGCTGGCGCTCAGCCCTCTGGGGGGGGCCTGGTCTGAGCTGGGCTCTGGTGACCTGTCAGTCAGCGTGTGAACATGGTCCAGAGGTGTGGGTTGGCCCAGGGTTAGGCAGGGAGCAGGTGAGACCGCAGCTCGTCCTTGGTTATCCTCGACTGGGAGGACAGAGCTTCGGAATTAAGAGAGAGAGTTATAGGGCAGTCAGAGACATAGTGAGTTGCTTTGTGAGTTGAAATTTTGCTGCCCTTTTTTTTTTTTTACATCTTTATTGGAGTATAATTGCTTTACAATGGTGTGTTAGTTTCTGCTCCATAACAAAACGAATCAGCCATACATACACATATGTTCCCATATCTCTTCCCTCTAGCATCTCCCTCCCCCCTACCCTCCCTATCCCTCCCCTCTAGGTGGTCACAAAGCACCGAGCTGATCTCCCTGTGCCATGCGGCTGCTTCCAACGAGCTATCTACCTTACTACGTTTGTTAGTGTGTATATGTCCATGCCTCTCTCTCGCCCTGTCACAGCACACCCTTCCCCCTCCCCATATCCTCAAGTCCATTCTCTAGTAGGTCTGTGTCTTTATTCCTGTCTTACCCCTAGGTTCTTCATGACATTTTTTTTTCTTAAATTCCATATCTATGTGTTAGCATACGGTATTTGTCTTTTTCTTTCTGACTTACTTCACTCTGTATGACAGACTCTAGGTCTATCCACCTCATTACAAATAGCTCAGTTTCGTTTCTTTTTATGGCTGAGTAATATTCCATTGTATATATGTGCCACATCTTCTTTATCCATTCATCCGATGATGGGCACTTAGGTTGTTTCCATCTCCGGGCTATTGTAAATAGAGCTGCAATGAACATTTTGGTACATGACTCTTTTTGAATTTCGGTTTTCTCAGGGTATATGCCCAGTAGTGGGATTGCTGGGTCATATGGTAGTTCTATTTGTAGCTTTTTAAGGAACCTCCATACTGTTCTCCATAGTGGCTGAACCAATTCACATTCCCACCAGCAGTGCAAGAGTGTTCCCTTTTCTCCACACCCTCTCCAGCATTTATTGTTTCTAGATTTTTTGATGATGGCCATTCTGACTGGTGTGAGATGATATCTCATTGTAGTTTTGATTTGCATTTCTCTAATGATTAATGATGTTGAGCATTCTTTCATGTGTTTGTTGGCAGTCTGTATATCTTCTTTGGAGAAATGTCTATTTAGGTCTTCTGGCCATTTTTGGATTGGGTTGTTTGTTTTTTTGTTATTGAGCTGCATGAGCTGCTTGTAAATTTTGGTGATTAATCCTTTGTCGGTTACTTCATTTGCAAATATTTTCTCCCATTCTGAGGGTTGTCTTTTGGTCTTGTTTATGGTTTCCTTTTGCTGCCCTTGAAGAGGAAACGGTATTCTTTTCAATGTATGAACTCCAGGTGACCCACCAGTGGGTGATCCCGAGAGCAGGCCTTGGAGGCACATCTACACTAGGAAAGGGACCAGCGTTTCGAAATGAAATGAGATGTGATAAAGAGCCAGGGCATCGTTCTGTAAGTACCCAAGAATGTTCCTCCTCCTTTTTCTCCAGTCAGACCATCATCACCTCAAAACTACTTCATTTTCTTGTCTCAAGAACATTTCTTCATTTTTCCTTTCTTTCCCCCTAGTTTGTTTTATTCTAACAAAGAGACAAAGAGGAAGAAAATAGCATTTTAATGCCTACGTGTTTGGTTCTTTTCATACATATTGTTTTCTTAAATACAGCAGTCTTATGATATGGAAGTTGTTATTAGTTCTCATTTGAAAGATGAGGAAATTAAGGCTCTTTCTTCAGAAAAACCTGAGGAATGGGTTCTTCATCCTTGGCTAATGGAGGGGTGTGTGTGTGTGTGTCTGTGTGTGTGTGTGTGTGTGTGAGAGAGAGAGAGAGATTCCAGGTTAAGAAATAGCATGGCCCTAGGAGGAAAGGTGTGTGTGTGTGTGTGTGTGTGTGTCCCACCCCCCCACCCAAGGAGAACAGTGGTTGGTCTCTGATTGGATAAGGTCTTTGGTGTCAGGCCAAGGAATTTGGACTTAATTTGGAAGGTGATTCAAGGATTTCTTTTTTTTTTTTTTTATTGCGGTACGCGGGCCTCTCACTGTTGTAGCCTCTCCTGTTGCGGAGCACAGGCTCCGGACGCGCAGGCCCAGTGTCCATGGCTCACGGGCCCAGCCGCTCCGCGGCACGTGGGATCCTCCCGGACCGGGGCACGAACCCGTGTCCCCTGCATCGGCAGGTGGACTCTCAACCACTGCGCCACCAGGGAAGCCCTGGTTCAAGGATTTTTAATAGAAGGGAGTGATAGATAGGATTAAAGTGTAGTTTTAGAAAGATTAATCTGGCAATTCTGAATGAGAGCATAGAGAACGGGGTGTTGTGTTTTTCTAGGTGTAAGATGGGATGGTCCACAGTGAGAGGAGTGACAGGGATTATGTTCAGCATGGATGTAACATTGCCAAGGAAAAGATACAGGACTTGGTGAGAGAGAAAAATTTCATATAAAAAGTAAATGTATATATTTGAGATGGTAAATTTTATCACAGTTTAAAAAAATGAAATGCGTGCCTTGCTTTGCTTTCCTGTATGTGGGCTGTTAATTACATTGGCTTCGTGGTATGTGTGGATTTTAATATTTGGTTGGGAACTTATACTGCTTATAATTTATTTAAAGGGAAACAGTAGTTCCCGTTTTAGCTGTTAACTTCTGAAATGGCAAAACCCAGTTATGCTGTTATTGTAAAAAAGGAAAGGCTGGCCTTGTTAGAAGACACCTGAAGGATGACAAGAGGGGTAAATGATTCATTTCTTTCCACGCGACCTGTATAACCAAATTGCTAGGAGGGACTTATTTTTCAGGCTGTTTGTTTTTTTGCCTGCGCCACGTGGCATGCGGGGTCTTAGTTCCCCAACCAGGGATTGAACCTGTGTCCCCTGCCGTGGAAGTCCTGACCACTGGACCTCCAGGGAAGTCCCCACATAGGCTGTTGTTTTATACGGCTAACTGTCAGTGATTCAGTAGTCCAGCTGCCCACCTTGGGCATAAAGAGAAACCGAATAAATCGTTTATCGTCTCTGGCCACAGGCTGGGGCTGCCTGTAGTAGCAAACGGTCGGTCTCCATCATTTTGTGTGCAAGAAAGCATGGAGAATGCAAACTTTTAGAAATTCTATTTCTAATAAACTTAGGTTTAAAAGTTGCTAAGCTGTTTTGATTACTCAGTGGCTGACCTTGAGGCAGCTTATTGGTAAGAGGATAAAATGGAAAATTAATCTCCACATATGCAGAGCTGCTATTTAAACATTTTAGGAATTACTTCTTGTTTATAATGCCATTCGCCAACGTTCTTTGGGAGTAAAAGGATAGAAGTACCCAACTTCTGCTCATCCCAGCTCCCTTCTTTGCATTTTAATACTCCCCCACTCTCTTAACTATTCATTATCTCTGTCTTACTTTTTAAACAAAAACTAAAGTCCATGCTTTATTTAGATTTCCTCAGTTTTTACCCAGTGTCCTTTTTCTGTCCCAGGATCCCATCCAGGAGATCACATTGCATTTAGTCACCATGTCGCCTTAGACTCCTCTTGCTGTGACGGTTCCTCAGACTTCCCTTGTTTTTTGTGACCTTGATAGTTTGGAGCAGGACTGGTCAGGTAATTTTGTAGAATGTCCCTCAGTTGGGATTTGTCTGTTTTCCCTGTGGTTAGGCTGGGGTGTGATGTGTTTCTGGGATAACGTGCTGTTCTGTCACGTCAAGGGGACGTACTATCCATATGACTTATCACTGTTGATGTTGCCCTTCGTCACCTGGCTCAGATAGTTTTGGTGAGGCCTTTCCACTATGGAGTTACTCTTTTCTCTCCCCTTTCCGTACCGTCGTCTTTGGAGGAGAGTCACTTAAGGAGTGGGATTATTCTTCGCCTCCGTAAGGGTAGGGCATCTACCTAAGTTATTTGGAGTTCTGCACAGATTTGTTTGCCTTTCCCCATTTATTCAATCATTTGTATCAGTGCGGACTCATGGATGTTTATTTTATATTTCAGGTTACAACCCAGTATTGCTTTATTTGTTGCTTGTGTTGTAACAGCTTGAGCCGTTGGGAACTCTTTCAGTTCACCTCTGTCCCTCTGACATGCTCCTCTCAATGCAGTTTGTTTCCTTTCTTTTTGTCTTGTTTTGGAGCACTTCCTTAATTTCTGGCACTACAGAATGCTCCAGGCTCATTTTGTGCATTTCCTGCCCAGTGCTGGAATTGGCCATTTCTTCAAGGAGCGCTGGTCTCTTTTTCTAGTGGAGAGCAGTGTTAGAAACCCAGGTCTCGGTGCTGGCTGTCCTCACTTTTGGTCTTTGCCAGGCATCTGCCCCAGTGCTGGGTTCACCTCACATGACTTATTTCTTCATTTTCCTGTCAAATCTTTTCATATGGTTGCCCAGATCTGTTTTTTTTAAATTAATTAATCAATTTAAAAATTTTTGGCTGCGTTGGGTCTTCGTTGCTGCGTGCAGGCTTTCTCTAGTTGTGGCGAGCAGGGACTACTCTTCGTTGCGGTGCGTGGGCTTCTCGTTGTGGTGGCTTCTTTTGTCGTGGAGCACAGGCTCTAGGTGCGCGGGCTTCAGTAGTTGTGGCACACGGGCTCAGTAGTTGTGGCTCACGGGCTCTAGAGCGCAGGCTTAGTATTTGTGGCCATGGGCTTAGTTGCTCTGCTGCATGTGGGATCTTCCTGGACCAGGGCTCGAACCCATGCCGCCTGCATTGGCAGGCAGATTCTTCATCACTGCACCACCAAGGAAGTCCCCAGATCTGGTTTTTATAGCTGTCAGAATTTTAGCCTAGATCAATACAAAATTATTCCTTGGATGGGCAATCAAGCTGCTTTTATATATTTTAAAAACGTGTTTTGTGTTCTAGTATCAACACTACATAGGAATCTGGCTACAAATTTAGATTGCATTTGGCTGGGTGATATTTTTGGTCTGTGATTTGTCTTTTAATACAGTTTTTACAAGAATTTTACAGATTCATGAACCTTAGGGAGATAGTTAAAAACCTATTAAAATTAAATTTTGTGCATTTGGTTTTATGAAGGCAAAATAAGCAGCTGAAATAAAATGGACCTGGGAGCTAGAGGTTTGCATTTATCATTCCCCAATTTAAGGTGCAGCTTAGATGGTAGAGAATGCCAAGGGTAGCAGTATAGTTAAATGAAGATTAATTAAAGTGTAGGCAACTGGAATGATATAAAATTCACATCTTCCGGATGTAATTTCTTCTCTGTATTTGTCCTTCCTGGGAAACCCTGCCTGAGAACCTTCTGAGCATGTGTCTTGCTATTGAGTGTGAGGGGGGACTGTAAGCTGAAGTGAATATTCTTCTTTACTCCTTGTCTCAAAACAGAGATACACATTTTCTTTTCTGTTCCCCACATCACATTAATTATTAATCAGTTTTTTTTTTTTTTTTTTTTTTTTTGCGGTACGCGGGCCTCTCACTGTTGTGGCCTCTCCCGTTGCGGAGCACAGGCTCCGGACGCGCAGGCTCAGCGGCCATGGCTCACGGGCCCAGCCGCTCCGCGGCATGTGGGATCCTCCGTGACCGGGGCACGAACCCGTGTCCCCTGCATCGGCAGGCGGACTTTCAACCACTGCGCCACCAGGGAGGCCCTATTAATCAGTTTTTTATTCTATTTTATTTTACTAACTGAGACTCAAAACTTAGAGCTTGATAAAATTCTTGGATCTCCCGTGGGGAAAACTTACTCGTGCGGGTCCTGAGGATTTGGAGAAGGCAGGTCTCACCCCCGGCCTGCCCTGCATCTGGAGGACAGTACGTCTTCTGCAGGGCACCGAGCAGCCAGAATCCTTTCAGCTGTGGCTGCCGAGCTTGCTGCCGCTGCTCGTGGGAAGCTTTGCCCACCATGGAGTTGCTAGTCCATAGTTCTGCTGTCCTTTGGGCGCTGCGGAGCTCAAGTGAGGGCGGTGCCCCACGCCTCTGGTCTGAGCATCTCTTTGTCCACCCCCCTGGTTCTGACCTGCTGGGTCATTTGCACCTCAGCCTCTAATTCTGATCCCGACTGAGGCTCACGCCTCAGCCTGTGGGTTCTGTGCTGGACAGGGTGAGCCCCTGACCTTTGACCCCTAGCCCCTTGGTACCAGCCCCCCTGCTGAGAGTGCTGCCCACTTAGGCTCCTTTCTTTTCTTGCTCAGATCCAAACGCTGACGAGGAACCTGTCAGCCACACGGGTCTCCCGGCTGTGGTTGCAGGTCTCTGGTCTGGTTGTGGGATGAAAAGAGTAGGAACATGCCTTGAAAATGTCTGACCACCTGCCCTCCGTGTTTGAATGTTATGCTCTCTGTGCTTTTTGTGTAGTGTATTTGATCATGACAAAGTTCCCTCTAGATATCTAAATAGCACAGCCCTGGGGTTGGGTGTATGCTGTTATCTCCATTTTTAGGTGGAAAACTTTCCAACACAAAGAAGCCAGAGAGAGCACAGGGATTGTTAGTGCTGGGAGGGACATTGGGCCTCACACCCGCTGTCTGTGTGTTGTCGCTGGGACATTAAAGCTCATTCTCTTCACCAGGGTTTGTCCATAGAAACTAGTTTATTTTAGGCAACTGTATGGATGGGTTTTTGTATGCTCTTGCTTATTAAGTGACAAGAACGTAGGTCGGTAAGTGATTTCATGGAGCTGCAGAGAGAAGTAAATAGGAAATTCATCATCTCCCTCCATGCATTCATTCATCAGTCACAGAACAAATATTTCTTTTACAGCTAGTAAGCAAACCATATTAGGAAAAGTTTAAACTTCCTAGTAATGTAGAAGTTGTATAAGAAGTCATCATTTTGTGTCATAAATATTTATAAAGTTGGGGGCAGGGTGGGCTTAAAGTAACTCTAATGCATGGTGGCAGCAACAGAATTGGTGCAGCCATCTGGGAAATCATTCTGGCATTTGTGTTCACAGATCAGAAAAAATGACCTGTGGTTAGATCAAAATTTTGGAACTATAGCATCCCTCTTTTTGGAGACTTACAATATTTGTTGCGTAATAGAGGCTGTCCTGCAGAAAGAAATCTGTTCAGCGTAGAAAAGTTCAGCATTTACTCTATGTATTTCAGTGCTGCATTTGTGAAAAGCCTAGTAAGGTCCTTCAAAACTGGGGTCTGTGTTTCGCAGTGTGTGAAGTGCAGCACGTGAAGGGCTTTTACTGTTTTCCTAGTGGAGGTGAGTGTCATGGACAACGTGGATAGGACTTGGACGGGTGACAGGTTGGGAGGGAAAACGAAGGAGGGCTTTAGTGTAAGTTTGACCTCCTGTTGGGAGAGTCAAGTGGCATATAAAGTTGGCAATTGGAAAGGTGGCTCTGAAGGCAGAATTAGGGCTGTAGGTAGAAATGTGTGAGTTCTGTGAATATATGGGATTGTTGTGACCACAGGGGTGGCCGAGGCTGCCTTTGGACAAAGGTAGGTGACAGAGTCTGACGGGACCCAGGAGGGGAAGAGCCAGGGAGTCAGGGGAAACCCGAGGGGCTTCTAGCAGTGCTTGCAGGGTCCACGAGAGGACAAGATGGCTGGAAAATGAAATTCTGCTGAAAGGCAGCGGCAGTAAGAAAGGACACAGGCAACAAGGACCAGCACAAGGCAACAAAGAATGGGAATGGACCGTTTTTGGAGTGTTTTCTAGCTGTGAGGCACTCGCTTTATTTCATTTAGTAGCTATACACTATTAAATGAACGCATGCATTTTCATTTAACTTTTTATTTTGGAATAATTTTAGCTTCTAGAAAAATTGCAAAAATAATACAAAGAATTTCCAGGTGCCCTTTACCCAATTTTCCCTAGCCACCTTGTATAATTATAACATATTAATCAAAACTAAAAAATTATCATTGGTATAATGCTAACTAGACCATAGACTTTACTCAAATTTCACCAGTTTTCAACTAAGTGGAGGACACTATTTGTGTACAGTTCCCTTTCTCTGTAACCTTACAGTATACAGTCAAGGTTTTGTTTTCCAAAGTTACTTGGGTGGGTTCTTTTCCTCCGTACGGTCTCTTCATCTTCAGCACGGGTGTTACGTCATTTGCTTGTGATATAGTTAGTTCTTTGTTACACTTGGTCTCTTATTTTGGGCCTCTCCTCATTCCTGATTGCTTTTATTTTTTGTTTACACACAGTAAAACTCTCTGGGTCTTGACAAAGACATAGACGTGTGTATCCAGCCCCACAGTTGTGGTACAGAACAGTTCTGTCACCTCCACGTTTCCCCCTACAGCCTGGATCTTAACGGTGGTTTCAGGCGAGTGGGTAGCAAAGGGGTGGGGAAGGAGCTGGGCGGTGTAGGATCTCCCGACGACTGAGAACTTGACTGTGAGGGCAGCGTGCCCATGGACAGAGCACAAGGGTAGGGTCTCCAGGTTGAGGCTGGGGGACGTCTCTTTAGCCAGTAGGTAGAGGTAATAGGAGTGGCCAAAAGCCCCGGAGCCGGGCAGCAACCTCCCAGTGAGGACCAGCTGGGAAAGGCCAGCTGTGCGGACCAGGCAGGGTCTGAAGGGGCAGGCGGACCGTGGGGAGGGGTCCTGCCTGTTGTCTTCGCAGCTGACTGTGGAAAGAAGGAGGTGTGGAGTAGGTACCGGGGCAAGGTTAGAAAACAGCCTCTGTCCCCTGGCAGGGTGGGAGTTAAGGAGAAGGAAGAGAGAGGGTGGTGGGGCAGAGTGACACAGAGGACGGCCTGGGGCACGAGGAGCGGGGATTTGCTGCAGTCCTCTCTGGAGGTACCCTTGACAGCTGCAGAACCATGTGGAAAACGCAAAGGAGCTTTTTACTGCAGAGCTTTCGTGTGACCTGTGAGTGCTTGGAGTTGGGGGGAGTGATGCGAGGAGTAGGCCAAGACTGCGAGTCAAGCTTCTGGAAGAGGCTGAGGTTTGTAGGGACCATTTGCTTCTGTTCCTGTGGGAGGAAGGGTGGGTGGAGGAGGGAAGGGGAGGCGCTCATCGGTGTAGCCTTGAGGGAAAAGTGAAGGATAACCCGCAGGGAGGGGCAGGGGCTGGATATATTCTTGTCTTTCCCAAGGTTGTGCCCTGATGCAGTGCCTCTGTGTTTATGTTTCCAGAAGCAGTTTGAACTTTCACATCGGTGGTTTTTCAAGTCAGGAATATTAGGTATTAACTGAAGAAGAAAACACGGCCTTGGCCAGAGTATCTGTATGTCAATATTGATACCATCAGGATTCAGTGAAACAAGAAGATACCTATTCTGGACAATAGCAGCTGCCTTTACTAATTTCTTATTAACTCATACAGAATTAAAACGTATATTCTTTCCTTTTCACCTTATGTGTAAACTGTCTTTTTACACGTGGGCAGCTAACCTGGTGGGGGCTGTTTAGAAAGTGAAGTTCTTCTGGCCTCAGCAGGTGGTGTGCAGGGAGTGGGGGGGACGCCCGCCAGTGCTGGAAGCTGAGAGGGGCTGGGCGCTCTGTGGTCCTGGGTCACACTTCTTCCCAGTGGCTGGAGAGGAGCCTCAGACCTACATGGTGCCCTGGCTTACCGTCCAGATCCACCCAGGGCCTGATGAATGTGGAGGATGGAGATAAAATAAACACTTCTCTCTGGCGTTTTGGCACTTGTATGGGGCCTTCAACTAGCATGTATTTAAGAGATTCCATAGCTCCATTTATTATTGCTTATTTTTTCCCTCAAAGCTATACGCACGTAGCCATTCGTGTGTGTGTGTGTTTGTGTATTTTTTTTAGTTATTATTTTTTTGAGACCTAAGTGTCTGCCAGTTTTTGGGGCCCAGTCTCGTTGTCCATCCCCCACCCTTCCCTAGAGAGCAGCCCTGAGGCAGAGACATAGCCCATCAGGTGTTTTGTTTTGTTTCTGTTTTTTGTTTTAAACTCCACAAAACTGACATCGTTTCCCAGCTGGTTTAGGAAGAGCGAGCAAAGAAGCATGAAGCAGATTTGTGTAACTGAACCTGCTGTTGGGGATGGAATTGCAGTGAGAAAATATTTTTCCCTGATAAGCAATTCAGATTGAAGTGAGGGAGAAGGAAATGGTCAGTTGGGGAAAAAGAGATGTGATGTCTTTTTCTCTTTTGTGGTTGAAGAGATGTCATGATGGAGGGCGTTGAAAATGCTAAAGGTGAAAAGGGATTGGTGAAGAAGGAAGAGCCCAAGGGTGTGTGTGTACTAGTATGAGGGGAAAGGCAGGGATTGGGAGGTAGAGGCCGGGAGAAACCAACCCCCTGCTTATTTCTTTGAAGACATGAAACCTGAGGGTGCTAAGTCATTTTCTGTGAGCAGCAAACTGAATGTGAAGCATTGCATAATATCAACACACATAAGAACATTGCACAGTTGAAGAAATGAAGGTTAGAAATGTGAGTTAGATGCATTAATCTGTTGAATTACTTCTTCGAAAAGGGCTTCAGTGGCCAGATAAGTGCCAGAAAACAGTGACAAATACAGTCCCCCAGAAGGATAACAGACCTTGGATTATCATAGTTGTTCTTTGAAAAGTTTGTGTAATGCTGTTGAGGCGATCTGTAGACTTGGATTTGTTTTTCTTTAGGATTATTATGACTTAGCGTTTATTGATTTTCATTAAAGAAAATGTTAGTTTCTCCATTTACATGGGGAAGCCGATGTGTTGTCACCGGTCACATTGACCTTTGCGTATTCATTTTGCAGGCGTGTATCTGGGGATTATTTGCAGTTGGGTTCAGTGGTTACTTTATGACTGGGAGCTTCTGTGCCATCATCCTCTAGTTGGAAATTGACAAGTGCCTTCATGAAGAACAGTTTCTTATTGCAAAGTGTAAGAAGTATGATTAAGGGGTGAATGGGTTTTTCGTAAGTTTTTCTTTTGATTTGATAACTTTTGACTTTTACCAACAAAGATGAAATAGCTTACTATAATTTTAAGAGACTTTGGTAGGAAAGGAAGTGTTTTGTCTGTGTCATAGGAGGGAATAGAGTGACCATGTGACAGACTTGAGTTCTTTGATTTTCTTTTTTTATAAACAGGCCTAGCATTCCCCCCCCCAGACATTTTCAAGGTGAAAGGACTTTTATACATCAAGCACAAATGCTGTTAGTGAATTATACGTTATTTATAGGGGGTTTAGTTTTAAATTAAAAGACTGTTAGTGCCTTTGAAGGAAGCTGTATTTTACAGGGTTTAAATGAGATGAAAGACATTGTTGCAATAACTAAAACTAATTCTGTTTGAAAGTCAAGCTGTTGAGGGAAAGGGAAGCTAAAATGAGATCTTTTTATCTTATCTTTTAAACGAGAAGACTGAGATTTATCTTTGTAATGTTTTTAAGCAGAAGAATCTATTTTTAAAACAGTACTTAGGAATTGGGGTGAACAAAAGTAAAGAAAACTTTCAAACATAAACATTTCTCTCTGTACTTGATAGAACGGAGAAATGAAGCAGGAGTTAAGCATTTTTCCCCCCAAGTGGTAAATTCACTCTTGCCTTCCAGAATGTGGGAAGGGTGAGGGTAGTAATAGGACGGTGTGATTGTGGGCATGACAAACATTTCTATAAACCAAAAAAGAAGTGTGAAGTTACAGACAGCGGTGTTTATTACATTGATTATACAGCCCGGGAGAGGTGAACTCACCGCCACTATGGTCTTGGGTTTCAGACAATGCGATGTGCTTTCAGCAGCCGCTGCACTTGGCCTGTTATGCCCGCTGTGCATTTTCACCTTATTCTTTCAGGTGAACTAGGAGAGCTGACTCATATGTTTTTAAACTGCTGCTAATTCACTCTTACCTCTCCACAGTGTCCCAGTACTTCACCCCAAAGAGTTCATCTGGGTTTATCTTCTTCCCTAAAGAGAAAGTGTGTACATCTTAGGCGTTAGGAGGAAGGGGGGGTGGGGGCAGGTATGCCTAGATGTCCACAGAAAAAGTTGTTCCTGCATCAGGAGTGTCTTCTGGACTCCTTGGGGGGCTTGCAGACGTGGAAGTTCCTCTCTGGGGTTTTCTAAGCCTTCACTCTGCTTTATTTATGCAGATAGGAAAAGATAACGGCAGTGTGGTGGGCGACATCCTACCATTGACGATAAGATTTAATGCTGCTGCTGTCGCCGCCATATGTGAGCACCTGTGTGTCCATAAAGCAGGCAGGTCCCTGTTGTGTGTAAACAGGAGGGAGATGGTACGAATCATGTATTAATCTTCCAAGTATTCATCAGAATGCCTGCCAGCTGCACTGCCAGTGTGAACTGCCAGTCGCTTAGCAAGTTGTGTTTCACGTGGTGACCCTTTTATCATTTCTTGTGGTTGTGTGTTCTGGGCCTCCCACCCACTGAGTATTTGAATTTTCTGTTATGTTCTTTTTGTTCCTGAACCGACTGCCCTCTAGGATGAATGGTGTGAAACTGGATGACGTCTTTTGCTCACCAAAATCATAAGGAGAGGGCAAATGACATAAATCCCATGTAGCTGTAAAGAAAGGGTTGAGGGATTTGGGCAGAGCCCGGCCACCACTGGGGACATCCAGAGGCTGGATCCCAGCTTTGGATAAGTGGTGGCATTAAAAAACCACCTTTCAGGCCCATTCGACTCCAGTGGGGTATTGGGGGTGGTTCATGAGTCTATGTTTTGAATTCTCTAAAAAGTGGTCTACAGACTTGGATCATCATGGCTGGTAAAGATAGATCATAGGGACGCTTCGCTCATGGTGGTTTTATTGTGAGTATTCAATTTATGAAGGCAGTATGATGCTTAAAAATAAAGCTGGTGAGGGACTTCCCTGGTGGCGCAGTGGTTAAGAATCCGCCTGCCAGTGCAGGGGACACAGGTTTGATCCCCGGTCTGGGAAGATCTCACTTGCCATGGAGCAACTAAGCCCGCGAGCCGCAACTACTGAAGCCCGCGCGCCTAGAGCCCGTGCTCCGCAACAAGAGAAGCCACTGCAATGAGAAGCCCACACACTGCAACGAAGAGTAGCCCCCGCTCGCCGTAACTAGAGAAAGCCCACGCTCAGAAATGAAGACCCAGCGCAGTCAAAAATAAATAAATTAAATAAATAAATAACACGGTGACATTCAGGGATTATTCCTAAGTGGGTGGACTCTTAAGTGGGTATATTGTCTGACAGATGGATTTTTCATTGCCCACATTTTACAGTTCAGCTTCATTTAAAAAAGAAAATCATAATATCAAACTTTCTCGCTAGATTTGACTTCATATAGATGTTTTCATGTCATCATATGCTTAGAAGTGTTGTACTTTGATGCCGGGGGTGCATTATTCCCTGTCTGGTCCCGCAGGCACCCATCTGGGAGAAAAGTGGCCCAGAGTGTTCTCTCTAGGCCAAGCAAACCATCTAGAGAAAAGTACATGTGACTTCTGAGACATAAGTGCATGGAAAGTGATTTATTCTTTTATTTATGATAATTTCTGTTGCTTTCTCTCTTTATTAATGCACTTTAAAAAAATTTATTTATTTTTGGCTGCTTTGGGTCTTCGTTGTTGCACTCAGGCTTTCTCTAGTTGTGAGTGGAGGCTACTCTTCATTGTGGTGCGTGGGCTTCTCATCGTGGTGGCTTCTCTTGTTGCGGAGCACGGGCTCTAGGCTCACGGGCTTCAGTAGTTGTGGCACGTGGGCTCAGTAGTTGTGGCTAGCAGGCTCTAGAGCGCAGGCTCAGTAGTTGTGGCACACGGGCTTAGTTGCTCCGTGGCATGTGGGATCTTCCTGGACCAGGGCTTGAACCCGTGTCCCCTGCATTGGCAGGCGGATTCTTAACCACTGTGCCACCAGGGAAGCCCTGGAAAGTGATTTATTCTTCAGCTCCTATTGAACCATAAGTGTTTGTTTCATCTTCAACAGTAGTTTTTCCCAACGAAATTCTTTGAAGTATTTGGGTGTGTCCCAGAGTGGGTGAATATGCTGAGGGTGTCTTAGCAGCTGATGATGGATTTATGGTTAATGTGAATTTTCACGGGTATGTTTATTGTTGCCTGAGTAGAAATCCTACTGTGATCCTCTTATAGTTATTTTTATTAGGAATGCATGATTTTTTACAGATAGTACAAGAAAAAAATCATTAAATACTTTCGTAAAATATGAAAGACAACTTCTCAGTGATTTAAAGCAGACTTAAAGGAGGAATGATGTAGTAAATATTGACAAGGAAAGAGTCTAGGTGTCTACAAATCACTTAGGCCGATTCTTCCATTGAAAGTTGCCTGAGATCAGCTGTGATCCTTGTTTCTTCCGACATTGATTGTTTCTTGATTCCCCTCTCTTCTTCCCTTCTTCTCCTTTGCTTTCTTTCTCTCCCTCTCCTTCCCTTTCCACTTTTTCATTCATCCTCTTCCCTTTCCTTCTCTTCCTGGCTGCTGGCCTCCATGGCAGAAGGAAGGAACAGGCCCAGAGAGATCCCCTTACTTCCTGAGGGTCTCAGAGGCAGTGAGTTGTCTGCAGAGCAGGGTCAAGGCCTGTTCTTATTGTAAGTCCTGTGTTGTGGTCCCTGACTTGTGTCCTGTTGGTTATTTGGCATTTATGGTGCAAAGGCAAGTGGGACGTTGCCTGTCTTCAGGCAGCTGACCAGGCCAGTGGGTAAGAAGAGACAAGTACACACACACTTTAATACATACAGAGCATAATCGAATCCTAAGATGGAGTGCTCTGGGGGTTCAGGGAGGAGGAAGAGCTCCCCTACAGTGGAAGGGCCCCTTGTAAAGACCCCAAGCAGTCTGTGTATTT
This sequence comes from Globicephala melas, assembly GCF_963455315.2. Lineage (NCBI taxonomy): Eukaryota > Metazoa > Chordata > Mammalia > Artiodactyla > Delphinidae > Globicephala > Globicephala melas. Next base: position 14,367,105 of record NC_083326.1, read on the forward strand.
ATATATCCTTCATCTTTAGTAACGGCTGTGACTGTCCATTTTCCTAAAACTCTCCATCCTTCTACCATCCAGGGCTTCGTGCACATTAATGCAAGCACTTCTTCTTCTTTTTTTTTTTTTTTCCTGCGGTACACGGGCCTCTCACTGTTGCAGCCTCTCCCGTTGCGGAGCACAGGCTCCAGACGCACAGGCTCAGCGGCCATGGCTCACGGGCCCAGCTGCTCCGCGGCACGTGGGATCTTCCCGGACCGGGGCACGAATCCGTGTCCCCTGCATTGGCAGGCGGACTCTCAACCCCTGCGCCACCAGGGAAGCCCCAATGAAAGCACTTCTTCATAGACTGTTGTCCACCCTGATCTAGCCTGGCTGCCAAAGAGAGGGCCTTCCTCCCCCGGGCTCTGTCACGTACTTGGGTCCATGTTGTCAACGTGCTGGGAGTAATTTCGTGGAAGGCCTTTCTCAGCTGCCACAGCCATTTGCAAGACTGTGTTGGCTGAGTATTGATTAGGAAACAGCTGTGCATTCCCTTAACTAGCGAAACCACTGGACTGGGGAGGGAGATGGAAGGGACACTGCACTTTTCTGCCTGGAGAGTGTTTTTTTTCCCTAACATAATGGAGGGAATTAAGATTAAGTAAAACGTGATGGAATGAGCTCCTGGGGGATTTTTGAAACTTTTATCAGCAGTAGACGGCCTGTGCTGGGTTGGGATGCTCACTTCTGTGGATGAATTGAAATCTGTAATTGGGGTTTTGCCTGTAATCTATTGCTTTTCATGTGATACCCCAAATCTGACGGTGACTGTGTTAGCAATAGTTTTGCCAGTAGAATTAAATGCTGTCAAGATCAAGATATGTTTGGAAGTAGTTTTTTGTGAAAATGGTGAGGTGAATCCAATGATAAATAACATTTTCTAGTCATTAACACCAGAACCTGCTCTTCGTGCTATAATAGTTTTCATCAGCTTGTTAGAGAGGCTCCACGCTGGCAGTGCTGCACGGCCTTTTGGAGGAATTACTTCAAAGCTGTAATCGTCAGGGCTTTATACCTGTTTTCCAGATGCTTGTTTACTTTGGCTTAATGTCCTGACATTATAATAAGTACAGTTGGCAACTCGCTCTTTCATGATAATCATCACTGTTCGTGTAAGTCCCATAGGGGTGTTTATCTGCATGTTCATTGCTGATGGAATTATTTTCTGTTCGTTTAACAGAACATCTGATCAAATTCATGACCATGGGGGATATGAAGACCCCAGACTTTGATGACCTCCTGGCAGCATTTGACATCCCAGATATGGTCGATCCCAAAGCAGCTATTGAGTCTGGACACGACGACCAGGAAGGCCACATCAAGCAGAACGCCCACGTGGACGACGACTCCCACACGCCGTCCTCCTCCGACGTCGGCGTCAGTGTTATTGTGAAGAATGTGCGGAACATCGACTCCTCCGAGGGCGCAGAGAAGGACGGCCACAATCCCACCGGCAACGGCCTGCACAACGGGTTTCTCTCGGCGTCCTCTCTGGACACTTACAGTAAAGATGGATCGAAGTCCTTGAAAGGAGACGTGCCTACCTCAGAGGTGACTTTAAAAGACTCCGCTTTCAGCCAGTTCAGCCCCATCTCCAGTGCTGAAGAGTTTGACGACGATGAGAAGATAGAGGTGGACGACCCCCCGGACAAAGAGGACATGCGCTCCGGTTTCAGATCGAATGTGTTGACAGGGTCGGTTCCCCAGCAGGACTATGACAAACTGAAGGCACTCGGGGGAGAAGGCTTAAGCAAAACTGGCATCTCTACGCCAGGCAACCTAGAGAAAAACAAAGTTGTCAAGAGAGAAACGGAAACAAATTCTATAAACCTGAGTGTTTATGAACCTTTCAAAGTCAGAAAAATGGAGGATAAACTGAAGGAAAACTCTGAAAAGGTGCTTGAAAACAGGGTCCCCGAGGGCAAGCTGAGCTCGGAGAAGAATGACGCCTCCCTCGGCGGTGTGGTGCCCTCGAGGACCAAGCCATCCTCCAAGCTCTCTTCCTGCATCGCTGCAATTGCGGCTCTTAGTGCTAAAAAGGCCGCTTCGGACTCCTCTAAAGAACCAGTGACCAACTCCCGGGAGGCCTCTCCGTTACCAAAAGAAGTAAACGATAGCCCTAGAGCCATTGAAAAGTCTCCGGAATCCCAGAGTCTCATCGATGGGACGAAGAAAGCATCCCTTAAGCAGCCGGATAGTCCCAGGAGCATTTCCAGTGAGAACAGTAGCAAGGGATCGCCATCCTCTCCTGCAGGGTCAACACCAGCAATTCCCAAAGTCCGCATAAAAACCATCAAGACGTCTTCTGGGGAAATCAAGAGAACAGTGACGAGGGTGTTGCCTGAAGTCGATCTCGATGCCGGAAAAAAGCCTTCTGAGCAGACGGGGTCCATGGTGGCGTCCGTGACGTCGCTGCTGTCGTCTCCGACCTCGGCCGCCGTCCTTTCCTCCCCGCCCAGGGCGCCTCTGCAATCGGCGGTCGTTACCAACGCGGTGGCCCCCGCCGAGCTGACCCCCAAACAGGTCACCATCAAGCCTGTGGCGACTGCCTTCCTCCCGGTGTCGGCCGTGAAGACGGCCGGGTCTCAAGTCATTAATTTGAAGCTCGCCAACAACACGACGGTCAAAGCCACGGTCATATCTGCTGCTTCCGTGCAGAGCGCCAGCAGTGCCATCATTAAAGCTGCCAACGCCATCCAGCAGCAGACCGTCGTGGTGCCGGCCTCCAGCTTGGCCAATGCCAAACTCGTGCCAAAGACTGTGCACCTTGCCAACCTTAACCTTCTGCCTCAGGGCGCCCAGGCCACCTCCGAGCTCCGCCAGGTGCTCACCAAACCTCAGCAGCAAATAAAGCAGGCAATAATCAGTGCCGCGGCCTCACAGCCACCCAAGAAGGTGTCGCGGGTCCAGGTGGTGTCCTCCCTGCAGAGTTCTGTGGTGGAAGCTTTCAACAAGGTGCTGAGCAGCGTCAACCCAGTCCCAGTTTACATCCCCAACCTTAGTCCTCCTGCAAACGCGGGCATCACGTTACCGACCCGCGGCTACAAGTGCTTGGAGTGTGGGGACTCTTTCGCCCTTGAGAAGAGCCTGACCCAACACTACGACAGGCGCAGCGTGCGCATCGAAGTAACGTGCAACCACTGCACCAAGAACCTCGTTTTTTACAACAAGTGCAGTCTCCTGTCCCATGCCCGCGGGCACAAGGAGAAGGGAGTGGTGATGCAGTGTTCACACTTGATCTTGAAGCCAGTCCCAGCAGATCAGATGATTGTTTCTCCATCAAGCAATACTCCTGCTTCATCTTCCGCCCTCCCGAGCTCCTCGGGAGCCGGCACACACACTGTAACAAAAATTCAGTCTGGCATAACCGGGACAGTCATATCAGCCCCTTCCAGCACACCCATCATTCCAGCTATGCCTCTGGATGAAGACCCATCCAAGCTCTGTAGGCATAGTCTGAAATGTTTGGAGTGTAATGAAGTTTTCCAGGATGAGACGTCGCTGGCCACTCATTTCCAGCAGGCTGCAGATACAAGTGGACAAGTAGAGTATCATTTACATTTTGGTATTTCGGTGACGAGTCTGTAAACATGAGTGCTCTATACCGTGCCCGTGGATTTTAGGGGCGGGAGCTCAGTTCAATGGGGGGATGTGTGTGTCTGTTTGTGTACACACTCACATGTGAGAGAGGATTGTTTGCATAAAGCAGTGTTGAAATATGAATCTTATTTAAAAATCAGTGTTTTTGAAGATGACTGTTTTAGACAGAAGCTGTGTACTAGTTGGGTCATGGCACCTTAGATGTGGGGTAAGTAAAGGAGTTCTTAATTGTTGGGTGATTGGAATTTACGTCGGAAGTCTGAGCTCTAGTGAGTGATAGTATAGACCCTTTGGATTAAGTGTTCAAGTCAGGCTACGTCACCAGCGTTCCTGAGTCATTTATTAGCGACCGTTGTGGGATTTAAAAATTTCCTGTTGTTGTTTATAATTATTGTCTTTTACAGTTAAACACACCCAGTTGATACCCACTTTTCAGGCATGCCTGCTTACTTAAGGTGGTGGTCTGGTATATTCAGTAATATTCTCCACTGCAGTGAATTTAACCTTCTAACGGAAAACCCATCCATTTAAATAGAATACCTTTGAGTTTGTTTGTGGCATTTTTTTTTTTTTTTTCTTTTTTGGGCTACGTTGGTTCTTCGTTGCGGTGGCTTCTCTCGTTGCGGAGCACGGGCCCTAGAGTGTGCGGGCTTCAGTAGTTGCGGTGCGTGGGCTCAGTAGTTGTGGCGCATGGGCTCTAGGGCGCAGGCTCAGTAGTGGTGGCGCATGGGCTTAGTTGCTCTGTGGCATGTGGGATCTTCCCGAACCAGGGATTGAACCCCTGTCCCCTGCCTTGGCAGGTGGATTCTTAACCACTGTGCCACCAGGGAAATCCCTTGTTTGTGGCATTTTTGGTTTGTTTTTTTGTGGTGATGTGTAGGTTGGTGTTGGTGAGATGTATTTCACAGTGCGCGTCAGTCGGCGGTTTTATCTCTACCATTTGCTTCTCTCCATGAGGCAACTTCTGGGCAGTAGATAAATGTGTTTTACAGATATATGGAAGTAACTGGGCATGTTGAGTGAAACTAATTCAAGCTAGAGAGACCATATGATTTATTGTGCAAACCAGGAAACGTGTGATATTGGAAGGGGCGCTGGTTTGAGCTGATATATACCCTGGCTCAAACTTCTGTTTTGGAAGCCCCAGTGGTAAACTGATCTTTCCCTTACTTGCCTCCGCTGTCTTGTGACGAGGAGCTTTATGCTGTGGTTCAGACGTCTGGTACTGTCACCGTGATCAGCTCCCCAAGGGCAACTGCTGAGTCAAGTTCTTTGTAGGATTTAAGTTTGGGGAACAAAAGATCAAGAATACCTCAGTGACTTTTCCTGTGGACATTCAGTTGAGTGGAAATGGAGGCGATAAAGAGTTTCGAGAACATTCTTGCATCGAGAACGTTGGATGTCACATGTGTCATTGGCTCTGACGGTAAAGCGCTCAGGTGGTTAAGCTGGTTCAGGAAGAAGTGATTGTTGCACCCCCCAAGCGCGTCCTGGTGACAGGGCTTGGGTTCTTTCTGGGTTCCTCTTACCTGGTCACCGCTTCATCAAAGGGGCAGTCTTTCCTTCTGTCTTAAAAGGATGCAGTTAAAAAAAAAAAAAAAAGAAAAAGCCGTTTCCGTAGTTCTCTCTGTTCTGCTGGTATTTTGTGCAGGTGGTGGAGTATGTCCCGGCTCACGTGTGCTGGTCCGTATTGGCATGTGGAGCTGCCTTGAGAGATGTCTGTTCCCTTGGGGACCTTTTCTTCCCTGTTTTCCCCTCGTTTTTGTTCTCTGTTAACCATTTAGGCTCATCCGCTGAACCGGGGTCAAATAGGGAAGCGCTTTCCCTCAGGGAAAGAGATTGACGTCTCTTCTTGTGTGGGTGGTTGCTTTGCCTTGACTCTTTGTATTTTGCTGGGACAGGTGTGTAGCGCAGCTCCCCCGTTTCCCCTGGAGCACTGAGGGATGAGTCAGGGCAGAATATATGTTAACTCCAGGGCCAGGTCATACTAGGCCGGACAGTCACCTTGTTCTGGTTCCTTCCTCTGACTCTGCCGAGCTAGGGTCCACTCAGCCCACCCGAGAAGAGCATTTCTGTCGAGTGAGCTTCAGCTGCCGCCTGAGCCAGCCACCGCCTGGCTGGCAGCGCCAGCACACCCCGAGGCACGTCTCCCGCTCCTAGTGCCCCTGCTTTCACCCAAACCCTGCCCTTCACCACGGTATCCCCTCCACAACTTGCCACTCTTCTCAGGCTCTGCCGGGGGCTCTGCGCACCCAGGGGCAGCCTGGTCTGGTCTGTCACCCGGCCGCCCAGCCTGCGCCCCTGGGTGCGGAGCGGCTGCCCCTTCTTCAGCCTCCTTAACACCTTCCTCGAGTCTCTCCTGCAGCCCAGGAGGCCAGTGGCATCCGTGCAGCTCCTGCTGTCCTAGCCTCAAGTGTAGCGGGAGCTCGGGTGGTCCCCACCTGTGGTTGGCCCCTGGCGCGGCATCAGGTACCCATGGCGATGGGAGGCTGGGGCTGAAGACAGGAAGGACGGGAGAGAAAAGAGAAAAATTCTTCATTTCGTCTTCTCCAGTTTGCTATTCACACAACCGCTGGCCGGTTTACAGTTTGTGAACTTAAATTTAAGTGGGGGGGAAAAAGTCCACCTGTATAAACTGTTTCCTCTCTGACGAGGGCACTTACAACACATAGTTCAACTTCTCAATTTTGTAAGAAGATCTAAGGGCACCTCAAGCACCAGTCTTTGCCTGAGTGCCTTCTTTCTGTCTTGCTTTCCGTTTCTCCGTTGGCCTCCCCGTTCCTGGTGACTCGTGCGTGAACTTGAGCCGGAGCAGGCTGCCTCACTGCCCCGGGGGTGGGGACCGTTACAGGGTCAGCCGCGGGCCCGCAGCTGCCCGTTTTCTCTTCTGGCTCTTCTCAGGTCTGCCCAGGCCGGGCTTCCCTACGTCTGCACATAGGCTTAGAGTCATGTACAACAGCTTCCTGTACTGACCCCAGCTAGCGTTGATTCTGGAGGTTAAAGGGTGTGACCTCAGGGCCCTGGCAAGACTAACAGGCCCCCCGGGCCCTTGCTCCGTGCCTTTCCACGTGTGAGTTTACCAGACCTAGAGAAAGGTGTGCCGGTTCACTGACAGCGGGGATATTCCTTCCTCCTTCCCTTCCTGCCTCCCATCAGGGATTTTCCTATTCCTCCCTTCCTTTCTCCTGCCCACCTCCTACTTATAATTGCCAAGGTAGTTAAAAAATTTTATGTGATAATGCCGAAAGTATTCCGTGCTAATTAACACCTTGAGTCTTCTCAGATCATCCCATTTTCAAATTAAACTTTTTATTTTGAGGTAATTGTAGATTATGGTAGGAAATAATACAGAGGTATCCTGTGTACCCTTTACCCAGTTTCCCCCAATGGTAACATCTTGCAAAACTATTAAACTGTATCATATCCAGGCTGTTGGCACTGATGCTGTCAACACGTAGAGCCCTTCCACGACCATAAGAGTCCCTCATATTGCCTTTTTAGAGCCCCAGTCACCTCCCTCCCACCCCTGCCTCCCTCTTAACCCCTAGGAGCCACTAATCTCTTCTCCTTTCTATAATCTTGTCATTTCAGAAATGTTATATAAATGGAGTCATACCGTATGTAGCCTTTGAGACTGGCTTTTTTCCACTCAGCGTAATTCCCTGGAGATTCATCCAGGTTGTTGGATGTATCACTAGTTTGTTCCCAGTTTGGGGCTATTATGAATAAAGCTGCCACAAACATTTGTCTGCAGGTTTTTGTGGGAACGTAAGTTTTCCTTTCTCGGGGGTAAATCCTTTTGTGTGCTGGGTTGTATGGTAGTTGCATATTTATATTCACAAGAAATTCTTTTCCACAGCGGCTGTACAATTTTGAATCTCAAGAGCAGTGTATTAGTGGTCTAGTTTCTCCACATCGTCACCGACATTTGGTGGTGGCATCATTTCGTATTTTAGCCATCCGGATAGGTGTGTAGTGATATCTTGTGGTTTTAATTTGTGTGTCCTCCATAGCTAATAATGTTGAATACCTTTTTGTGTTTATTTGCCATCTGCCTATCCTTTTTGGTGAAATGTCTCTTCTTCTGTCCATTTTCTAATTCGTTTTTTTGTTTGTTTTTACTGTTGAGTGTTAAGAGTTCTTGATATATTTTAGATACTGGTCCTGTGTCGGTATGTGTTTGCAAGTCTTTTCTCCCAGTCTGTGGCTTGTCTTTTCATCTTATGAGGTCTTTGGCAGAATAAATGTTTTTAATTTTGATGAAGTCCCATTTATCAGTTTTCTCTGTTACGGCCTGTGCTTTTGGTGTCAGGTCTAAGTTCACTTTGCTGTAGATCCTGAGAACCTTCTTTTATGTTTTTTTTCTAAAAAAGGTTCAGTGTTATGATTTGCGTTTAAGTCTGTGACCCGTTTTGGGTTAGTTTTGTATAATGTGTGAGACTTGGATGGAGATTTCTTTTGCCCCATGCATGTCCTTTTTCTCCAGTACCACTTGTCGAGAAGGCTGCCTTTCCTCCATTGAATTGCCTTTGCAGTTTGTCAGACGTCAGCTGGCATATTTGTGGAGGCATTTCTGGGACTCTGGTGGACTGACTCCTCCAACTTTATTCTTTCCTCTCAAAATCGTTTTGTAGCTATTCTGGTTATTTTGCCTTTCCATATATATTTTAGAAGAGTCTTGTCTATAATCTACCAAAAAATTCTTGTTGGGATTTTGATAGGAATTATGTTAAACCTGTATATCAATTTGGGGGGAAGTCTTTTCTTTATTATGTTGAGTCTTTCAGTCTATGAACAAAGAATGTCTCTCCATTTATTTCGATCTTCTTTGATTTATCATTTTGTAGTTTTTATCATACAAGCCCTATACATGTTTTGTTTGCTTGCTTTCCTTCTTTCTTTACGTTTTGTTGGTGCTTCCCCTCCCCCCTGCCCCCCTTGCACGTGGGCAGGTGTAAATGGTATTATATTTTTCAGTGTTCACATGTTCGTTGCTAATATATGGAAACACAATTAATTTTTGTGTATTTATCATGTATCCCTTGTCTTTGTTAAACTCGTTATTGGATTTAGGGTATTTTTTGGGGGGAAAGATTATATTGATTATTTTTCAGATATTGAACCAACCTTGCATCTCTGGGATGAATCCCACTTGATCAAGGTGTGTAATTCTTTTTATATATTGTGAATTATATTTGCTAATATTTTGTTAGTATTTTGCATCTGTATTCATATAGGAAGGGACTTATAACTGGTGTTAGATTTTCTTTAAATATTTGATAGAATTCTTCAGTGAAACCATCTGGGCCTGGAGATCTCTTTTTTTGGGATTTTTTTTTAAACACTCGCTGGGCTGGTGGAGGGACTCATTATCACTTGGTAGGGATGAAGGTCCCACTTCCCTGCTGCCATCTCTGATACCATCTGGGTGAGGGTACTAGGACACCTTATTACAGCCTCAGGAGCGGAGGTCTGGGCTCCACCTGGACTTGGCGTGCTATGGGTGAGGGCGCAGTGCTTCCTGGGGTGTTTGGCTGGAGTAGAGCAGTAATTGTCTTTTGCTAGGCTTCCCCTTTCCGGATCCTTTGGCTAAAGATAGCAGGCTTTTGTTGGGGATTTTTTTGTCTGTGCCCCTTGGCGTTCCTGGGTTCCCCGTTTCCTCAGCTCCAAATCTGGGATCCGTGAGGCAAAAAGAACCCCGGAGAACTCATCACTAGGGACCTGAGGAGCCTCGCCAGCCTGCCTCCTCTCTGCCTTCCAGAGCCTCATTATGTTTGTTGTATATATAACGCCCAGGAGTGTTAGTTGTACTTAGTGGAAGGAATAGAGAGAGGTGCTTCTATTCCATTTCCCTTGAAGTGGAAGTTTCACTCTACTTTTTCAAATACAGCTCCTCCAGGAGAGAATGTGTGGTTACGTCACTGGGCTCTGCCTGAGGCCCTCCGGCCTGTGGTTCTCAGGCGCTTTTTGGAGTCAGGCTTCCTGGGACGACAGCATTCCACTTGACTCTGGACTCCTCTCCTCTTTGAGCCTGAGGCATGTCCCCTGCTCAGTGAGGTCACCTCCATCTTGGCCTATCTGTGGCAGCTGTCAGGAGTGAGCGTCTCTTCTTCTCCCTTTCATATGTGTTGAACGCGGCCTCTTCAGACCTCAGCCTTTCTGTTGAGAATGACTTCTCGGTTTAGTGCAGGCACCATCTCCCTTCTCTTTTTATCTTTCATTTTCTCCCCATTTATATTTTCACCCCTGTTTATGGTTCGAAAGGCTCCTTTTCCAAGTTGGTCCAGGGGTGCTTGTTTGAACCCGGTGAAGGGTTTCTTTTTCTTTTGACACCAGCTGTGGCTGTCTGTGCGAAACTCCTCTCACCGTCACCCCGTACATACGTGCTCAGGCTCTGGAGCCAGCATGTCATGGGATAAAGTAAGGTTTGGGTGGCATTTGCCGAATTCTGCCTTGTCAGTTACTCCTTCTCTTAAAGGTATTCTGTGGCCAGTCTATACAAGGGAATGATGGACTCAGGGACTCAGAGTGCCGCTTTGTCATTCGCTGGCCCTGTGCTCAGCAAACCCGCATGCAGGTCTCTGTGGCGAGCCGGGTGGGAAGCTGTGGTTCAGCTGGAAGCCCTCTTCACCCTGCATCCCCCGAGCCTGAATCCGAGCCAGGACCCCAGGCAAGCTCGGGCCCAGGTTAGTCTGCCCTGCCTCCGTCTGCTTACCCTGCCGAGGAGCAAGCCCCGAGGAGTGGGGGTGCGATGGAGCATCTGGGATGGGTCATGCCCTCCCAGCCGCCCTGAACCAAGCGGTGCAATAAGAGTGGAGCACGTGGACATCGACTTCTAACCCCGGTAAAACTGCCCTGGTTGTCGGTTTATGTTCCACCCTATCTCATTTATAATTCCTGCCTTGGGGCACACTGAGAAAAAGGAGTGGGTGGAGGGGCTAGAGAAGTTTCCCTCCTCTCCATGAAGTAGTTAAGAGCTGACAACTGTAGTTTTAATAATTGAAAATTAAACTTATTGGAATGTTGTTGCTTCACCTCTTGGTAAAACCACAACTAAACTTAGCCAAGTACAGACTGGAAGCGCGTATTATAACCTCCGAATTGGTAAAATCAGTTTTCTTCCCGTAGAATCTGTATCAGCCGTAGAATCAGAGGATGTCATAGGTCCTTTGCTCAACTCTTTTATTTTACAGTTGAAGAGACAAATGCCCAATCAGTGGCCAACTCAGAACCTGAGGCAAGATTTCTTTATTGCTAGCTATTCTTTCCAGTTTCTGATGCTGGTAACCTAAGATGTAGAAGCATAGAACTTTACAGCTGCAGGGACCATAGGAGTCTTCTGACAATGGACCCTGGGGTTACATTCAGATTAGCTTCAAGGGTGCAAGTGAAGGTGACTTATCTGCCACGGTCCTTATTTTGGGGGGTTGCTGATTCAGTTCATGTTCAGGGAGTTTATGGGCATCATTACTAGAACATACCAGGTGTATTAAATTATCCCGAGCAGCCTCCCCCAGGTCTCATTTCTAGACGTACTCTGCTCCAGCAGTTGCTTCTGGAGGCCGTGGGGCCGCCTCAGTTCCCACGCCCACCCCAAACACCATCATTAGCTTGGTTTTTGGCCCTGCTCTCCTAAACGTTTACTATTAATTTTGGTCAGGCTAGTCCTGTCCCAGTTGATAGTTTAATGTTATCAACTCTTAATTTATCCGTCTTCTTGAGCGATTGTCATCTGAGTGGATTATATGTGTGGACCATACTGCTTTCTGCGAATTTGCTCATTTCACTGTCAACTTTTATTAGGGATTTTTAGTGCAGAATGATTTGAGGACAAAACCAGCACCAACAGCTAGCATTGGGAACAATGGTATATACAGTTATTTCTGCTATAATGCTTGCTTTGTGTTACTTCCATTTAACTGAGATCTGAAATGCAGTGCTTTGTCTGTGTTCTCATTGTGAAACTGGGTGACAGTGAGAGCCAGAAAACAAACTGGTATACTTTTATTATTATTACTATTATTTGGTAATTATACTGTAGATGGAAAATTACAAAACTGCTGTCAGTGAGGCAGAAACAGTGTACTTAGCATCTGGGCTGACTGTTAAGTTGACAGTGTTTTGACCTCTGGATCAGTGGGTCTCATGCTGTCACAGGCTTTTGGTCTGTTTGAAATTTAAGCATGAGTAGATGCTATATTTACTCACATTTCCCGAGCCTTCCTCATCTTTTCCCTTGCTCCTCTTCTCCCTAAAACATGAGGTGAAACACATAGAATTGTTTTCCTTGTTACTCAGATAATTCCTCCTGTATACAGAGAGGGTGCCGAGCCCTAGGGCTATCTGAATCCTTACCAGGGCCCCAGTGTACCCCGTTCCTCACAGCCTGCGTTGGAGGCCTAGCCTTCACTCTCTGTGCCAGGATTGGGCAGAGAAGAGTGCAATGCAGGTAGCTGTCAAGTGTGAGTGTGATTACTTTTCAGCTTTATTTTCAGCTTTCTCATGTTACCTGAGTATTGAAAAATAATGTTTTAGTTTAAAAAGTAGCAGTTCTCTGAGCAAATGAGTCTGCCCCAGACTAGAAATTAACCGCTTATTACCTAAGTACTGCAAACGTTTTCCATTTTCAGATGACATAAGTAAACTGTCAAAAGACACACGAGACTATTTAAGTGCATTTTATTATACTGTTTTCTGTTCAGAAGGCAGGTCCTGTCACATTAAACTGCTTTATCCTGTCGAAAGTAGCCTCAGCTTGTATAGTAGAGAGTTAGTGTTTTAAGATACATTTTTGTTTCTTTGATTTAAAGTAAGGAAAAAAAGACAGTCAGATTCTTGTAGACCACAGAGAAATCCTGGCCTGCCCCCATCCTCAAATGCATCTCCCCAGATCCAGAGAACGTGTGTCATCACTGTGAATTCCCAGTATCCCAGAGAAGCTAATGGCATCTGCTCCTCTGTGCTGTGAAGATCTGTCACCGTTGTCTCAGGAAGCAGAGAGGGCACATTATCTAAAACAGGGGCGGTGGATAAAACTGGAGGGAGAGCAATTAGGTAAACCCTAAAACTATTGCTAGCACACAAGTATCCAGGAAGAGAACGTCTGCAGTCCAGACAACTTGCTTGTTCTCAAGATGGAATGGAGTGGGAACAGGTAAACGGAAACGTGGGAGTCAGCACAGAGTCTGCGCACAAATACACATGCATCTGTGTGTGCAAACTAAAGAGTAGAACTTAATCTGATGTGATTTCCCAGGCACTGAATTCTCCCATTTCAGCAATATGGAAGCACTGTGATTTGGGGCTGTAGCCCACTCTGGCTCCCACCCTCGCCTGTACTTCTTTCTGTACCTACAGTGGGTGAGGCGCCTCAGCCCATGGAAATGGCTGAGTGCAGATTCCTGTAGCTCATCAGTGGTGGAGGGGACAGGGAGGGCAGAGGCTGCCGCCTGCTCTCACAGAGCCCTGGGGCCACAGGGAGCGCCCCGCTGCACAGTGCAGTGTGAAGGGAATGCGTCCCCTCTCCAAGGACTGGTGCGAGAGAGGTCGCTATTGAAAGGTTGGTAATTGGGTGACCTTGTTACTCTAAAAGCATTTTTCATAGTCTTTGCAGTCAGACATTTCTATCGTAAAGAGCACTTTAATTAACAAAACCTCTTCTTGAATAATTTTGATACTTATTTTAGTTGACCTGCTAGTAACAGAGCTCTTTCACCCACCAACCGGTCCATAACTATTTTTATAGTTACGTGTGTTACAAACATACGGGCATCCAGTAGGGGAGCGTGTTTAAGTAATTCATTGTGAATTTTATGTGTATCGTGAAGGGTGTTTGTTAACATGTCTTGATGAGAGATCATGTGAAACTTCTCTTCAGCTTTAAGGAGCACATACTTTGTCTCCTTTTTAGATCTCCTGTTTTTATTTTTGTTGCTGTCTCTCCCTATAATAAAAGTGGTAGAACCACATCACTCTCCGAGAAGGAGAAGCTGCGGAGGTGGATTGGGGGATGGCCTGTAACCCTGACAGCGGTCCTCTGTCCTTCACGTGCATTTGCCCGGCGGCGGGGGGCGGGGGGAGTGGGGGGTGGGGGGCGCGTTTTTGCTTGTTTATTCCTTGTGGACCCCCACCCTACTCCTCCCTTGGCCTTGGAATTAATTATTCAGAGCCCAGTTCAAATCCCGGTTCTTCCACCTCATAGCTGTGAGATCTTGGCAAGTTTCTTAACTTCTCTAAACCTCATTTCCTCATCTGTAAACTGGAGATAATATTATCCACGTCATAGGTTATGATGAGAATCAGATGAGGTGATGTATCGAAGTTCATCTGTTTAAAGGACCTAGTTCACCACTTGGCTTAGAGCGGAATGGGCTCAATACATATGATAAACATAAAATGTTTTGACTTGAGTGTAGAAAACACTGGTTTTATTCCTAAGTAAGTGCAAGACATTCTGAGATGTCTGTGGAAATTCAGACATTATCATTCACTGCCTGGGATGAATGACGGTGTGGTAAAAGCGAATAGAAAACCTTCATTCAAAGAAACAGACTACCTGTGATAATGTAGGTGTCACCAGGATCTTATAATTAATGCATCTGTTGATTGGTTTTCGTTGCTGTGGCTTTGGAATATGTGTTATTAGAAAAGGAATGCTATTTTTAAATGATGCTTAACCTCATCATAGCTGCCTGTAATGTTCTTATTTTGTGACTGCAATAAACATTTTTTGGGATAAACTTTGTAACTTAGGCCTTTCAGGAGAGAACCAAGAAAGAGTTTTCAAGTGAGTTTCTGATTTTTCTTAGTTTAGGTTCCTCAGAAGTTTAAACCTTAATTTGTTTGCAATAGCTGAAAGAATAAAAAGTCTTTTGAAAATGTCTTAATTCTGTTGTCAGTACAAAAGATTGTTTCAGTTTTAGCTGGAGTCTATATTTTGAGGCTTTCTTTAACTGACTTTAATAAAAATTACACATTTTAGAAGGTAGTAGTAGGTACTTGTGGCACGAATGTCCAGATAGTATTCAGACACATTTTATCTTCTGCTATGTTAGGTTTATTTTTGGAATGGAAGTAATTGAGTTCTCTATTTATATTTACTTTGAGTTTTTTGTGTTTTAAAAACATGCCATGTTTGTTTAGTGCTTATATCTAAGGGGATGAAAACGATGTAGTGTGTTCCAGGTTTTCCTGGTTAGTGAATGGTGTAGAGCCCTTTCCACAGAGGATTTCAGTCTGTTTTAGTTTATATGTGATTAGATTTTAAGCTCTGTGAAGTTTCAATTTCATATCTGAATTTATGTATCTAAACTTGGTTCGTTGGTTTTAATCATAAGTCATAATGATCAGTTCATCCACTTAAGAAGCCAGTTCATGTGCAAAAAAGAACAACTGATTGCTGCGGCCATTCTTTTTGCATTCCTGTGTTTCAGATCTCAAATAACTGAAGTGAAAAAAATTAAAGAAAGAAAGAAAGCTGGATTAACCACTAATTAATTTTTATTATTTTGAAGAAACTTTTTTGAGTTGTGGGAGCTCTACTGTCAAGATAGATGCCCATAAACTTGTATTTTAAAGTTAATTATACATTAAAGTAGATTTACTAACATACTTTATAAGGATACCTCTTCTTCACACTAAAAAAAAAAATGTAAACGTAACAAAATTGGAAGTCTACCTAATGCTAACAGTCTCTTTACATCGTACTTTGGGATGAGCATGACTACATAGTACATATTGTCTGTATTTTACAGGGACATTTTACATTGACCATTTAACTTTTAAGTTTGCTTTTTCTTTGGAAATCAATTATCCTAGTATTTGAAATGACCGCTGTATACTTATTTTGAGGTTTAACCAAGCTTCTTTGCATATTAGAAAATACTTCGTAGGACCAACCCTGTTTCCCCCTTTGGTTTATTTAGAAGACTTGCACTGTCTGCCAGATGCTGCTTCCTAACCAGTGCAGTTACGCATCTCATCAGAGAATCCACCAGCACAAATCTCCCTACACCTGCCCCGAGTGCGGGGCCATCTGCAGGTCGGTGCACTTCCAGACCCACGTCACCAAGAACTGTCTGCACTACACGCGGAGAGTTGGTTTTCGGTCAGTATATCATTCATTTCTGTGCAAATAAAGCTTATTCACGTCTGAGGGCACAGGGTTCTGAGTGGTCTGTGCACATCGTTTTCAGGGTCATACAGTGATACCTCGATTAACAGATCCTCTGGGAACCTGGCTCATTTGTAGTCGAGTTGATCTGTGTGAATCCTGTAATGTGGTATTGACTCTGGTCCACACGAAGCCGAGGGTCAATGGGACCCATCCTTCTAAGCAAAAGTGTGCAGGTGGTAAGGTCTGGCCTTGATTGACTGTTAGAGCCTTTATACTTTCTGTACCCTTTCTAGCATACTTCTGTTGTCACGCTCTCTGCATTTTAAGCCCTGCAAGAATGCAGTGCGTTTCTGTACCTCTGAATACTTGCTCTCATCAAAACAGAAAGGGTATGGATGGTCCCTTACTTTTATCTTGTCTTGTTAAAGGATTGGGTGTGTGTCCTTTCCTACCACCGCTCGTTGTGGAAGAGCCTTCCACCCCAGATCACCTTCCTTTATTCCTTCTTCTCCATTACCTGAGTCCAGGCTTCTCCCTCATCTCTGCACATCTTAACCGTGACCCCTTTCACTGCCCCCTAATATTCTCAGATGTGTCTTTTACAACATCTGACAAGGCTAATGTTAGTTTAGTCTTTTACATCTGACAAATCTAAATGTTAGTTTCGTATCGAGCGATGATGCATTTGAACTTGATCCTCCACTTTGTGACCTTCTGAAATGCATTCCTGTACCTTTTAGAAAGATTTTATTCCTGTACATTTTGATCCAGTGAAGGTCCACCCAGAAAACACGTCATTGATATACAGTGTCTTTGTTAATAGAGGTATTACTGTATTGTGTATTTATCTTAAACTTGAACATTTGTTCACCTGGTATTGTTAATGTTAGACTGTTAATATACAATTATTTTTTTTCTTTTAGTTGTGATACAGATATGATGTTTTATAAAAATGAAGGCCAGTCGGTATGATTTAAAAGTTTTATTTCAGTTAAATTTACGTTATGGCATCACCAATTTCTAGGTGGTTCAGTCCATTCTTCTAACACTAAGACTTATTTCACATTTTTATCTCACGCCTCCAAACCTGTGATGCACAGATATTTAATGGATTGGCAACCACCCTAGTAGAAAACCTTTGGTTTGGAAACTTAGAAACCAGGGTTTTTGTACCAGTTAGGCTCCTCATTGTGTGGTAATTCATGTGTTCTTCGTGCCTTGGTGCCCTGTCTGTAAAATGGGTGTGACGTTTGCCTCCATCTCTGTGGGCATGTTACAGAGCAAAACAGGATAGTCCAAAAGCATGCTAAGTGCTTAAGAGGAATGTTCCACATTGAAGGTGCCCTTGATTCCACAGAATTCATACACAGTGATACTTTGGTTCTTATCCCATGTTTTGAAACTCTTATTACTGGATTCTTTATTTAATGTAAAACTACAAGTGCAGTTCTTTTAACGGATGCCAATTTCCTCAGATATTTATAGTTGGTTTTTCTAATATAATGAAAGTGAACTTAAGTTGGAATGAATAAAGGAAGTAAGACTCCTATAATGCTAGCTATTCCTGGTATCTTTTTTTTTTTTTTTTTTCCTGCGGTACGCGGGCCTCTCACTGTTGTGGCCTCTCCTGTTGCGGAGCACAGGCTCAGCTCAGCGGCCGTGGCTCACAGGTCCAGCCGCTCTGCGGCATGTGGGATCTTCCTGGACCGGGGCACGAACCCGTGTCCCCTGCATCAGCAGGCGGACTCTCAACTACTGCGCCACCAGGGAAGCTCTATTCCTGGTATCTTTTCTAAATTAAAACAAAAGCTCTGCCGGCAAGCTAAAAGTAATTAACTCAACTTGGAAAAGACCATCTCTTGCTTTTCTTTTCTTTTTTTTCCCCCCTCATTCACAGAGTTGCTTAAATTTGGCACTTTGAATTTTTACTAAAATTTCTGTGTTTAGTATAGACTTTTTTTCTTGCATTTGAGGGGTTACAAGAGCTATAAAAAAACACTGTGTTTGTACATTCTGAAGTTTAGTTCATGTTTACCTCTTTAGGTAATAGAACAGAATGCGACCTGAGTTTTTTTCCTGTTGTTTCAAATAATGGTCCAGTCTGCTACTTGTCTGGGGTTCAGCAGCCCCTTGACCTTGTACATTTTCCCCTCCTTCTTTGGCTTTATAGTTTTTCCAATTAAAAAACTTCTTTATTTCATTTTTAGCCGGAGGAGCCTCTCTGGCGTGGCTCCCAGCCTGACTGTGTCAGGATCCCAGCCTCTTCCTGGTTTGGTGCCTTGTCTGCTCTCTTCCTGATCATACACTGCGTCTCCCAGATAGTGAGGAGGCCATTTCTAGCTTCTGGTTGACTTGGTAAAAGTCATTTATTTCTCTGAATTTTTCTGCTTCTTGATCCACTAGATCTGCGTCTAGGGAGGGGAATTATAGGATTGTATACTGTAAAATTTTTTTTTTAATGAAGAGAAACTTAATTGGTACCCGGAACACACAGGGCTTCAGCTATATTAAATATTTATTAATAGACTGGGTTTTTAGTAGCATTAGGATGCTGTATGAACCCTTCAAATTCTCCTTCTATTTTTCTGTCTTATTTGCGTTCCATATTGGCCTCTTCCACTTGTAGGCAGATATTTTACAACTTTCTTTCAAGTTCTTTTAAGTTTTTCTCCTTTCTTTCCTCACGTTAAGGGGAGGGGGGCTTTCCCTCGGCCTCCATGAGGCTCTTCGGACCAAGCCTTAGCCACCTCCTTTATCAGCTGTAGGTTCTCTAACCTCCTGCTTGTTTTCTTAGAGATTAAATCTTCCTCTCCAGGCGACTTCAGAGAAACAGCCCTTCCTTGGTGTTTTGCCCTTTGAATACACCTTTGTACTCTTGATGGGGAAAATACTTTATGATTCACAATGTAGCAGATTCTTTTGTTTAATAGTTAGTAACCCATCTGTTTTTGTTTTGTGTTATCTTCCTCTTTCATAGGAATTACTGGCTTCTAGGGTTGGGAAGGACTAAAAAATTATCTATTCCAACTCTTCTCATTTAACAAATGAGAAACCAGCCCAGAGAGGATCAGTAACCTGTTCAAGAAAACCCAGGTTCTAGTTAACTCAGAATTGTTGCAGTGTGCTTGGGTGGCTTTATTGCCTAAAACAGTAGGTCAAGTAGATAGGACAGAGGAGCATTCTGTATTTATTCTCCTATATTCAGTGCTTTTAATGTATATGCTGCTGAACATGATGCCGTAAGTCATTTAAAATGCTAAGGCATTAATTATGATTTTTATGAAATGCCCGCAAAGCTTAACATGGCAGGCTTTATAGAGCACGTGTAATTTAGAGTGTGTCACTCCTGTACGACTCTGGAAGCTGCTCCTTGAATTTGGAGGGAGGTTCTAAGAACAGAAGTGTCTTAGATGTCAACGCCATCGAGCGCTGCCCCTGGAAGGCAGCCCCAACTGCAGTCTTCCTCCCCCAGGTCAGCCCTCACATTCACACCAGGACACATCTGCCGGGTGTGTGAAAGGTCTGCCCCTGCAGACCCTCGAGGGTCGACAGAGAGACCGCTCTCAAATAATTTTCAGGTGTGAACAAAGAAGGAAGACTAGGTGATAGATGGGTGGACTGTTAAGGGGTGCTGGGCGTCCTTGCGTGAGAAAGGTGAGGCTGGGGGGAAGTGTCTCCAAGTTCTAAAGTTTGTTTCTGTAGGACTAGATTTGAGTGAGGAGTGAGCTAATCATCAAATTATTAGAAATTCAAGAAGAGGTTAGATAGAGAGGCAATTTACATAGGGAGGTTGGTTTTTCAGACGGTTTATCTTTCACGTCATTTGTTAAACTAATGTAAGTGTACTTAAATTGAATTTCCAGGAGACAAACACACTAGGTGGTTGACCTTCTCTGTAGCCTCCAGGAACGTTCAGTGCCTCCTGTGTGGTCACGACACTGCGGCTGTGGCTTTGGAGCCAGTACTCATGCATTCCTCTGGGTCCAATGGCATATAGGATTCCAATGGCATATAGGATTAGATAGCAAAGCTTTCTTCCTTTGGGTATTGGGGATGGGTGGGAACCTCAGAATCCAGCGTGCGGGGGTCCTCTCAAAGCCAGCAGTCGTAGGGTCTTGCTGTGCTGCTGGCCTTGACGTGGCCCCATGGTCCATTGGTCTCACCACAGCCTGGCGTCTGGATGTTCATTCTTAGAAACTTG
The DNA here is from genome assembly GCF_963455315.2 of Globicephala melas. NCBI lineage: Eukaryota > Metazoa > Chordata > Mammalia > Artiodactyla > Delphinidae > Globicephala > Globicephala melas. The sequence continues at coordinate 14,387,054 of NC_083326.1, forward strand.
AAAGATGCTCAGAAAATAGTCCATTGGAGTGTTAGTTTTCTTCTTCATGATCTTCCTTCTCAAATATATAAAAATAATTTGATCTGTTACAAACAGAAAAAACCCACACGCTTAAAAAAGCTCCTAAGAACCTTAAAGGGCTATTTGTTCATTTTACCCAGTTTTACACAGTTAAGTTATACATGTTTAGTGGTCTCGTGCTAACGACTGTGTGTTTATTTTCTAACAGATGTGTGCATTGCAATGTTGTGTACTCTGATGTGGCCGCACTGAAGTCTCACATTCAAGGTTCTCACTGTGAAGTCTTCTACAAGTGTCCTATTTGTCCAATGGCGTTTAAGTCTGCCCCAAGTACACATTCTCATGCCTACACGCAGCATCCCGGCATCAAGATAGGAGAGCCAAAGTAAGTCATGCTGCTTTTCGCCTTTTACCCCACTCCTTTATTAGTAATTTAGAAGAGGTGGTAGTTCTGTGGGATATAATTTAAGATATGAAAAGTTATGCTGCTGTGCAGATTTTGATGCTCTGCGAAGTATAGCTCGTAACTCCCTAAACCTCTCAGTCCGGTCCAGGGGGGACTCTTTGCCCTAAAATGTCACTTACCATTCATGCGCTTGTCATCAGTTTCTGCTAAACAGGTGAATGTTTATCATTTTTGTTCTTTTTCTTAAGATGATTTTGTTCTTTTTCTAAGATGATTTTAATAGGTTCTTGGAAGACTGTAAAAAACTGTCCTCTTTCAATTTTCATAGTTTCTTATACACTTTTCACAGTAACATTTATAAGATGAAGTCTACTTAAGACACTGGTTCCTGCATTTAACTTCATAGCCGATGTAAATCCTTGATTAGTAAAAAGTAAATTTCATCTTTTGCTTGATTTCGCTCTTAATTTTGTCAGTGTTTGCCTCGTTGAGTTTGTGCTTCAGCAGGCAGTTACGGGCTGCCCGCCTGCAGTGGTGGCCAGCTTCGCAAAGACGAGGCAGTGAGGGCGCTGGGGTCAGAATCCTGCTGCCACCCACCAGCTGAGTGACCTTGGGCCGGCACTGACCCCTGTAAAGTGAGGGTCACGCTTCTGTCCCCGGGTTTGTGTGAGGATAAAGCAGGGCGAGGTCTTTAAAATGCATGGCGCGTGGCCCCTCTCTCTGGCACACGGAGAGCCCGTAGCCTCGGCACCTCCCCTGCTTCCTTGGTCCCTGGATGTGCACACAGCCCTGGATCAGATGCCCGGCCTGATGTTCACTTTCTTCCTGTGTTGTTTGCGGCAGTGTGGAATTTGATAATTATGTGAGGCTAGATTTGCTGCCTCAAACCTATTGGTGTGTTTTGTCTAAAACTCTATAATCAAGGAAGCATTGGGGGAAGATATGTGGATATGCCATATTATGTATGTCTGGCTTTCATGTAACATTTAGTTTGGGAGAAATGTCATTGGCTAAACACGATAGAAGTGACTCTGTTTACTAAAAAACTATGAGAAAATGGAATTTTATTCTAATAGGACCTTCACTCTGATCTTTGTAGATCTTCAAAATGAAACACATTACAAATTAGGGGATCCACATACGACTTGGTGTCTTGACTCCGAAGACAGACATTAGTGAAACGTCAGTTAAACAGCCTTCGGTGTTCCTGGTCATCAGCCTTTCGGACAATAGCATAGTCTGCCCTACCCCCTACTCTCTCCCCCCACAACCCCCCGGTGAATATAGTTTTTGACTTGTTTTTTTTATTCAAGTAAATAAAACTTTATTCACTGGAATGTGCATGAAATCTGGAACAGTAGTTGTTACCTGGGAATACAGCATAGCAAACGATTAAAGTAAACTAAAACAATATTCCTCAAATTTGAGTAATGTATAGGAAAAAAATCATTCCAGTATTTTCTTAAAAACTTTTCTCTACTACAGTGGTTTTTTAACAGGTGCAAGCCCAAAGATAGGCATTAATGATTGAGTTTTAAACTATAAAACTAAAACAAATTTACAAGTAAAACACAACAAAACTCCCAGACCAGTGAGCACAGCTAACAGCATTAATTCAGGGTAATGAGTCAAGACCTCACTGCAGCAGCAGATGCTGCTCCTCGGGCCCTGTGATTGTCACCCGTACTACAGGTGCCACCTTTCCCTATGCACACTCTATAAAGCCTGGCTTCCTGTGCCATGCTGGGAGCTGCTTGGCCTACATTTGACCCAGAAGCTTTCGTTCGACATTAGATCTCTGTTCTGTTAAAGTTATAGCCCCACGTAAATAAGTAGCTCCCACACCAGTAGAACATCAGGCATGAAATCTCCCAGCAGTCTTTGGTTAACTGGTTTTATGCAAATGACTCAGAATCTTTGGTTAAGGTGGTTTTATGCAGATGACTCAAAATTATGCAGATGATTTACATTAATTTTTAAAGATCAATATGAAAATCCCACCTCCCATTTCCTTTAGAGAATATATGGAAGTCTGAAAATACACCCATGAAGAGTCCCAGCACCTCAACTTGAAAAGCACAACATAAGACTTTTATTTCACAGATGTAGTGATTATTATGTGCAGGTACCATTCCAGTGCTTTGTTTTCCAGTGTGTGGTCAGGCATGTTTCCCTGCTGTGTCAAAGGGAACTTTGAACACCCTTTAATCTTTTCTGGGTAATTTAAGATCATTTTGAATGTCCACTACTAGGTTTTATGGGGATACAGTCTTGTGACTTTTTATATCTTCCTCGACGTCTGATTAACCAGCCGTTTCTTTGGGTGCTTTTCCCTTCCTTCCATTTGCCTCTTCTAAATGTATATAAATAGAGCAATGAGGGCTTCAAAGTGAATTGTATGAGACGGAGTTGTTCTTTTTTTTGTTTCATTTGGTTTTTTTAAAGAGTCTGAGTGCCCTCATCCATGACACTCCTGGGTCTCCTATCATGAGTGCTCAGCTGATTGCTATGTGATTGAATATGGGCCCTGAATCCAGATTATTTGCTCTGCCATTTACTGGCAAGTTGTTTAATTTTTTATGTCTCAGTTTCTTTTCTTTTCTTTCTTTCCTTTTTTTAAAAAAAGATTTATTTGGTTGCGCCAGGCAAGCTCCTTAGTTGCGGCTCGCCGTTTCCTTAGTTGTGGCGTGCATGCTCCTCAGTTGTGGCATATGAACTCTTAGTTGCGGCACATGGGATCTAGTTCCTTGACCAGGGATCCAACCCAGGCCCCCTGCATTGGGAGTGCAGAGTCTTAACCACTGCGCCACCAGGGAAGTCCCAAGAGATGGAGTTTTGGAGCAAGTTCCTGAGAAATAAAACGGTACAAAACTACAGTAGCGGCGTGGTGGAGGACTTTGATTCAGACGAAGCTGAATTTAAAGCACGGCCCTGGGATTTACACAGCATCAAGCAGATTCTCTAATCTCTGAGCCCATGTCCCAGCTGTGAGGGGGCAGTGGTGCAGATCCACCTAATGGAGGTGTGGGGATGTGTCCTACTCGGACGGTGCCTTGTACCTGGCTGTACTCACTCAGTGGCGATGGAGGCAGTTGACAGCAATTCTGAGCTTAGAATCCTTTACTCATGTGTTTTTACATTTGTTTCAAGGGTAGCACTCTGTCCTGACTGAGGGTGGGTTTTTGGATTGACTTTTTCCTTTCCACCTCCTGTTTTTCTTCCCCTACCTTCCATCCCCTGCCTCCCCACCCCTGCAGATTTTTTCAGCCACCTCCTCCCTCCTTTGTTCTAGTCCAGTTATCCTGCCATTCACTCAAGTCTTGCAGTTGGGTCAAGTCAAACTTTTAGGTTTATCTTTCAAAGTACCTCCCCTGCATCCAGCCACACTGTCCCCAGCATGCTGTGCCCGTGTAGACTCCACCTTTGTGCGCACTGGTCTCCCTGTCTTTTTTCTAATTAATTAATTTATTTATTTATTTTGGGCTACGTTGGGTCTTCATTGCTGCATGTGGGCTTTCTCTGGTTGCGTCGAGCGGGGGCTACTCTTCGTTGCAGTGAGCGGGCTTCTCCTTGCGGTGGCTTCTCTTGTTGCGGAGCATGGGCTCTAGGTGCGCAGGCTCAGCAGTTGTGGCTCGCAGGCTCTAGAGTGCAGGCTCCGTAGTTGTGGCGCACGGGCTTAGTAGCCCCGCAGCATGTGGGATCTTCCCGGACCAGGGCTCGAACCCTTGTCCTCTGCCTCGGCAGGCAGATTCTTAACCACTGCGCCACCAGGGAAGTCCTGGTCTCCTTTTCTTGAACAAAAGCCCTCCCTCCTCTCTGCTCGCCAGTCTCCCTGTGGTTCTTTCCTGCACTGTAGCAATAGTTGGAGAGTCTGCTCTGTGGTCGCGGCCTATCACTATGTCTGTCAGGTTCGTGGTACCCTTATTTGGACTTTTCTTTTTTGACATTAGCACCAGATTTTATTTTATTTTTTTATTTATTTATTTTTCCGGTACGTGGGCCTCTCACTGTTGTGGCCTCTCCCGTTGCGGAGCACAGGCTCCGGACGCGCAGGCTCAGTGGCTCACAGGCCCAGCCGCTCCGCGGCATGTGGGATCTTCCCTGACCGGGGCACGAACCCGCGTCCCCTGCATCGGCAGGCGGACTCTCAACCACTGCGCCACCAGGGAAGCCCCCAGTTTTTAATTTTTTAATCGTTTCTATCTTACAGAAAAGTTGAAAGAGCACTGTGGAGAACTCGTGCGTCCCCTTCACCCGTATCCCCCAGTTGTTAGCATTTCTGACATTTGTTTCATCCTTTCATTTTCTTCTTTCTGTATCTCTCCCTGTCTCCTATTTAGGAATAATGGGGCATCATGACATAAATATTTGAGTGTGTTCTGCCTCTCCTCCCCAAAAGGACACTCATGTATATTATTACTACCATCTAGCCTTCCAACCAGGAACCAGCATGGATTACATTACCAACCAGTTCATAGATCCCATGAAAATTTCTCTAGTTGTTGAGATATTGTCTTTTTTTTCCCTTTCTTTCTGGTACAAAATCTAGTCCAGGAGCACATTTTGCATTTAATTGTCCTGTCCCATCAGCGTGCTTCCATCTGGAGCAGTTGCTCAGTCTTTCCCCCTCTCATCCAGCAGAGGATACCGGTCTTGTGTTCTGAGGATGACCCTCCTTCCCGGCCCGGCCCCGCTTTCTCATAGTTGGACTCAGGATACATTCTCAGGCAGGAATCTCCTCATCAAATCCCATCGAGGATGCTCACCGCCTACCTGTCCTTCTAGGGATGTTACCCTCCATCATCTAGTCCAGTTGGCAGCGGCCAGATTTCTGCACTGTGAGGTCACCATTTCCCCTTAGTTTTTTTTTTTTTTTTAAGGATAGCTAATTTTTTTTTTAAATTTTTTTATTTGGCTGCATCGGGTCTTAGTTGTGGCATGTGGGATCTTCCTTGTGGTATGTGGGATCTTTTGTTGCAGCACGCGGGCTCTTTGTTGCAGCGCGAGGGCTTAGCTGCTCCGCGGCATGTGTGATCTTAGTTCCCGGACCAGGGATCGAACCTGCGTCCCCTGCCTTGGAAGGAGGATTCTTAACCACTGGACCACCAGGGAAGTCCCTCCCCCTGGTTATTTGTTAGTGGTTTGTAGGGTGTATTCCAGTATTACACCAAAAACCTGTTCCTCAGAAAAATGCTGAAGTAAATAGATTATGTCCTGTCTTATACTTTCTTTGCAGTTCAGTAGAAGGCAACAAAGCAAAACAAACAGAACCTGAAAGGAATGTAGCATGAATAAAACAAGCCGTGCCATTTTTCATGAAAGAGTTATTTCTGAAAGTGTAAGAATAGAGTCCTGAGAAAATATTTAGCCTAGCTAGTAAGTCTTAGTACTTTTCTTGAGGCTATTCTGCTAATTACAGAAAAATCAAGAAATATAAGCAAGCAAAACAATAAAAAATTACCATCCAGCAGAGATTATGATAGTTATATACCATCTGTTTCTTTTCTATACCCTTTAAACAAATGTGGTCGTATCCCGCATACTGTCTTGTTACCTGTTTTTTAATTTGCATGAAGATCATTCCATGTCATTGGTATATGTCTGCATCATAATTTAAAAAAAATCATACATTATTGTTCTTATTTAACTACTCATATTACTAGACGTTTAGGTTATTTCCAGCTCTAAGCTATTTCAGACAGTGAGGAGATGCACATCTTCGTCGCATCTGGTAGACTTAAGGGTGACACATCATTAATGTACCACCTTTGGGCTGAATGATGAAATCCTGTAAACCTTGTCTGATCTTAAAAAAAAAAACCTTTCTCCCATCAAGGGTGCTTGTGCTCTGTGCCAGGGTAACTGACATGTCAGGACCTTCTAAAAACATGTCACTCACGCCAATTAAATTTATAAATTTCATGTGGAAAAAGAGAAAACAAGTTAAATCTATAATTTTGGGGTATAGAAATAGAGAGTGAAGTCCGAAGGTACGTGAGAAGTGCTCTCTTAAGAAAACCCTACGAGGAGACAAGTGGTTTCAAGAAGAAAGCCATTCCTTTTTTTTAACTTTTCTGTAGAAATAGCAAACAACCTCAGCTTTTTCTTTCTCATGTGGCTCACACCTTTGGTCAGGGTTTCTCTGCCATTTTCCTAAGCTGCTCTTCGGTATTCTTTGTTCTGGTGATCCTGGTTGTTCAGAGGAAACACAGGTGTCCCTAGGGCCTCCCTTAAGGCCCAGGACGACCCTGTTGGGAAAGGGTGACCTCCTGTGGGCAGACGCGCTCACCAGTGACCCAGTAAATCCCTGGGGGCAAAGGTTGGCAGCGGGGAGGACTCTCTCCTGACGGCCAGAGGAAAGTGTGGATGGATAAAGGAATTATGTCCAGAAGGTTCAGAGCTGCTGAGTTAACTTCAGGAGGCTGCTTGGTAGTAACATATTAGGTAGGGAAATGGTTTGTAGTGGATAGTGAGTATTTTAAACCATTTAGAGCACAGTAGGCACTCAGGTGTTGAAGCAGCATTTGATTTGTGGATTTTATTGTATGCGTCTTTATTTTCATGCATAATTGCTTCCTGGTGCAGGGCTTTCGTTGTTAAGAACAGGTATAGAAATAGTGATGTTCAAGTGTAAAATTACTACTAACTCTGAAAGAAAACCTGGAACAAGTAACAGTGTGTTCAGGCATCCAAGACGTGTGGGCCTGCTTAGTTCATCAGTCAAATTCTCTCAAGTTAGGGTACTACCATCAGGCTGTGTTCCTTGTCTGATCTTTAAAAATATTTTAAAAAAATCAAGGATGCTTTTGCTCTGTGTTAAAAGTAGCTTACGAGTAAAGACCTTGTAAAACCATGTCAGTTGTAGATCTGTGGGTAGTAGAATGATTTCTAAGCAAATGTGATCCAGTGCCTCTATCCCAAAATGTTAAGTTGAGCTGCACTCCAGTGATGCCAGCTGCCTTCGAAAGTTTGTTTCAAAGCTAAACTGCTCTATTCTTTTTATTGTGTTTGTCTGTTCTTGCTGCTTCTGCCTCCTGAATTCTTGGATGTGAAGTAGTGGTTCCTTTGGCCTGAGAGATGAGGGCTGACTGACATTTCCCTGCACCTCTTCTGTTTTAGAATAATATATAAGTGTTCCATGTGTGACACTGTATTTACCCTGCAAACCCTGCTGTATCGCCACTTTGACCAACACATCGAAAACCAGAAGGTGTCTGTTTTCAAGTGTCCAGACTGTTCTCTCTTATACGCACAGAAGCAACTCATGATGGACCATATCAAGGTGTGTGCGCATCTCTTACATCCTTTAAATGAACCGCAGATCCATTCATTGGTCATAAATCAAGGCTGAGCTGCAGATTCCGGTAAAGCATGTGCTCTGTCGAAGGAAGGGATGGACGCTGGTCGTTGGTAATGAGCAATTTACAACATGCTGTCATCACGAGTTCACTTAACTGAGGGATGCTTTTTATTCCCGAGCCCTGGTCTGCATACCATGAAAAATCAAAGCAAAGTAACAAATGCATGCCCTGACTTTAAAAGAATAATCAAGCTTTAGGTTTTTTTTTTTCCCCCATATGTGAAAATGAAGGCTGTGAAGTTTACTTTTTTGAGAACTTGGTGTTATGTAGGATTTAGAAATAGACAGGGACTCTGATGAATTATGTTAATTTGTATAAATACTGGTGTGTTTAGAAAAATGAAGGTTTTCCCTTGAAATTACTTAAGCAGTTAAGTTTGCATTATAATTGATGCCCTGGATCTTGTAGTCTTTTTTTTTTTTAATCAAGTTTGCATGTAAACTGACAGTGAAATGTCCAGGATACAGCACAGTATCTGGCACCTGCTGGGTGTTCAGTTAATGAAATGAATAAATGTCCAGTTTGGACGACCCACTCTCCAGTCCCCAAAAGGGGCACCTAAATCTCTTTATAGCCTTTTAAGCTCACTAAGGACAGAGCTTAGTCCTAGCCTCTTAACTGTCCACTGTGAGAGGTTAAGCAGTTTGATTCCTGTGTCATTAGGAGATAATATCCATTGGCTCTCAGAGATTAAAGTGACTTCCTTTTTAAAAAGAGAACAGACCCAGTATTACATAAACTCAATCCCTCTTTCTCTTAGTTTTTCTGTTTTTAAATGTATTATACAGAAAAGTTCAGTTTAAAGAGCAAACCAAGTCTCTAAATTATTCTAACCTCATGTTAGTTAAATGAATGGACTCTTAGTTCTTGAAAGTTCCCGTGTTGAGTGTATATGAGCATAACTGCCTAAAACCTCTCAGAGAGGCCACTCACTAGAAGCCACTCACTAGAAGCCACTCACTAGAAGCCAGGTGAAGGTGGTGACGGCGTGGCATTACTAGGACGAAGAAAATGCATGGGAGAAGTGTTTCCTCATTCTCACTTTAAGTACAATAAAATCCTCTGAAGATGTTTTAAAGATTCTTACTAAAATTACAAAATTATCTTGACAATAAATATTTAATGAATGATCAGGAGAAACTACATACTGCTAATAAAAACACAGGGACATAGGAATCAGACCCAGATATTTTACATGTACGATATGCGGGTTGGGTGGGGTGCGAGGAAAAGAAGAAAAGTTGCTTCTTAGAGGCTTTTAAAGTATTTGTTTTCTGGAACTCGTGTTACATCTGGAAGTGGGGTCATCCGACTTGTGGTTAGGGTCTTCCTTGTGTTAATACTGAATTTGGAGGAATACAAGGTTCCAAGAAATAGAGACTGAAGAAAACTGGTAAACCCTGTGGCCACAAGGAGGAGAGAACTGTGTTTATTCATCTGAACCTTCACGAGACTCCATGGTACAAAAACAGTGGGAATGCTCACTTTTGTTCTTATTTCAAGTATGTTCTGTATGTTCGAAAATATTATCCTGCCCTTACGTGTTTGGGGCTGGGTAAGGATAAAGCTAGTTTTAGGGGCACCCTGTTTTTGTTTTTTACATGTATGTATATATCTAGCTTGTGAATTTATTTACATTGTCTAATACTAGCGCTGTTCAGTTTTTCATGAGGAAGAAATTAAGAGAAAGGAGCCCAGGAACCCTGTTTCTCTACATACATATTTATTTAGAGGTAGATTTTTATTTGCCCAATTTAATCCAATTTGTATAATTTCTTTGTTCCACCACAGTGTGGACTTATTCACTGTGTGGGACCCCTGTGCTCCATGTTGGCATCTCCATTTAAAGTAAACCTTCAAGTTATAGTCATTCAGGTTTTTTTTGTTTGTTTTTTTTGTGTGTGGTACGCGGGCCTCTCACTGTTGTGGCCTCTCCCGTTGTGGCCACAGGCTCCGGACGCGCAGGCTCAGCGGCCATGGCTCACGGGCCCAGCCGCTCCGTGGCACGTGGGATCTTCCCGGACCAGGGCGCGAACCCGTGTCCCCTGCATCGGCAGGCGGACTCTCAACCACTGCGCCACCAGGGAAGCCCCATTCAGGTTTTTTATTGTTGCAGGAGCTAAGGAAGCATTAATTCCAGAAGAATTAAGTTGTATTTCTTTTATTTAAAAAAGACATTCATCCTTAAAAAATAATTTTATTTTTACTTAAAATATAAAAACAAAATGAGTAAATCAGAAATTCTCATTTTTGCACACATTCCATTGCTCTGTGGTCACAGCAGCACTTTTTGCTGCCTTTCTGGAGTTTCTATAGCATAAGGCTATCTTAGAATACTTTGATACTTTACCCTCTCTTCAACTTTTTAGTTAGTAAAAGTGCATTTGCCTAGAACCTTATGAAAAGTATATCAGAAGATTTGGGGTTTGTTTTCTTCGGGTTTTAAGTGGTTAAAAATGTAAAAATTTGGCTTCTGTTTTGAAAAGGACCATTTAAACACAGGCCTCTGCACTGCATGGTGGAAAAGAAGCAAATGCACAGTGTTTGGTGTCAAGAGATGACATCTCTCCCCAGATTTTCTCTTTGCAGAGGCACATTAGACATTCAGCCCAGGCCCTTTTCACAGCCCAGTTTAACGATTGTCTGGGGAGACCTATAACCTCTGCTCATGAGGAAATTATAGAAGCCCCATTTTTCCCGCTGGGGTGAGACGGTATTGAAGAAGGTTGGTTAATTCTTGGTACAATTTAGAGAAGAGCCTGCCTTGAGAAAGTATGCTGGTGAGTTCGCCAGAGGAGCAGCTTCTTACCTGAACACTCAGAGTAGGGAGCTGAGGTCTGTGCCAGTGTGAGTCTCTGTGGCCCAGGGCACTAGCCGTGCTAACACGAGTTAGGACGTGTCCTGTTGTCTTTCTGAAGATTCAAGAACTCAGAGGATACTGATATGAGACAGCCCCATCCAAAGATAAATTGTAAATTGAGGCACAGACATATTTGCTTGCTTTCTCTTTTTGGACTCCAGGCTTCTAGAACACAAACAAAACAGAAACCAAAGCGAGGGCTTCAGGATCAAATTGCACTAATTTTACGCCAGTGGATTTTGAAATCCTGTGAGTTTAAGTTGAGGCTATGGAGGCTACTATGTTAATGATAATAAACAGGCAGTTTAGAAAGGCTTTTTGAGCAGCTACTGTGTATAGTTCACATGTCTGGGTGCTATCAGTAAGAAGGGATGGATTGGGATAGGGGTAGAGAGATTAAAATTACCAAAAATCCCCCCAGCAAAAACCCAAACTGTAAGAAGTATTTCAAGAATGTGAAAGACATTCGAGGGAGGGAGAAAGGTTTGCTATTAACACATTGGTCTCAGGTGTTTGTTAAAGTTGGTTAGCTAAGGGTTTTGAACCCCTACCAGTATATTAGCCTATTTAAACATTTTTGGGTAGATGTGAAAGTAAAATGTTCTTCACCAGAAGTGGTCTGTGGTAGAGAGGACTCACTCTGGTACATTGGGGGATGACAGAGTGCCAGGAATGATTTGGACTCAATACAGAAGTCTTTCTTTTCAAATTTTAAAATGGCACAAGCAAATAAGCTTTTAAAAATTACTTGGAACAAGAAACGCATAACTTAGAGCAACTGTAAAAGTTAATACTCCTTTATTTCTTTTTATGTGTATATCTTGCTTAGGTTTTCATCTTGCTATATTAAGAAATATTTCTGAGTGAAAATAAAATCATACTGAAATGTCTATAATGTAGTAAGATAGTCCACATGTGCTTTCTTTTAGTGGTGTGACTTGTGAAAGATATTTCTTTTTTTTTTTTTTATAACATAGTCTATGCATGGAACATTGAAAAGTATTGAAGGGCCTCCAAACTTGGGTATAAACTTGCCTTTGAGCATTAAGCCCACAACTCAAAATTCAGCAAATCAAAACAAAGAGGACACCAGATCCGTGAACGGGAAAGAGAAATTGGAAAAGAAATCCCCATCACCCGTGAAAAAATCTTTGGAACCCAAGAAAGTGGCCAGTCCTGGGTGGACGTGTTGGGAGTGTGACCGGTTATTCACGCAAAGAGATGTTTACATTTCCCACGTGAGGAAGGAGCATGGGAAGGTAAGTGACGAGTGAAATCCTCCCTGTCAGTGTAAGGAGGACACTCCAAGACGTGGGTGCTTGCTTGGCTCTGCTGGTAATTAGTAGGATGACCTCTAAAATCACTCATTATCTCTGAGCCTCAGTTTCTTAGTCTATAAAATGGACTCTCTGGGATTTCCCTGGTGTTCCAGTGGTTAAGACTTCGCACTTCCATTGCAGGGGGCACGGGTTCGATCCCTGATGGGGGAGCTAAGATCCCACATGCCGCGTGCCGTGGCCGAAAGAATTTTTAAAAAAAGACTCTCCAAGTCCTTATAATCTTGTGTGATTTTGCTGATAACGCCTTCACTTGTCCTCCCCGGGGCCAGCAGGGAGTTATCCACCACAGCCGTGTTTATAGCTGAGGAAACGGAGAACCATGATAAACCAAGGTTAAAAACATTTGAATTTGCCTGTTAGCTCTATGACAAACAAAGGAGAAAGGAGGAGAGAAAGAAAGTGGGTGTTTTGAAAACTGTAACATTTGTCTGACTTCTGTGATTCTCTCCTGAGTTTGGTGATAGGAGAAGGACCTCAGCCATAAACCATCCAGGAGAAGCTCTGTAACTCAAAATCTCTGAAAAATCTGAGTGTGCATACTTTTTCTTTTTAAAATAATAAGTATACATCTCTAACTACTACGGATTTTTTTTAATGCCCGTTATTAGACTTAATAAAAATAGCAAGATTATTTTTTAATATTACTCTCATTGTCTCAAAGTTGGTTTGTTCCAGTTAGGATCCAAAGAGTCTGCTTTGCTTTTGGTTGTTGTATAACTTAAATCTCTTATTCTCTAGCATTCCTTCTTCCATTTTGTTTTATTTTTTAATGTGCTGTATATGTTGGAAAAATTGGGTTATCTGTCCTGTAGTTGTCCCTCACATTTCTGGACTTAGGTAATTGCTTCCTTTTGACATTGTTTGTTTCTCTTTATCCCATAATTCCTAGAAATTGGATTAGATTCAGGTTGAATTTTTTAGATGGGAATACGTCATCGTTGCTATATTTTTGTTTCACATCCTGAGGCACCTAATACCAGCTTGTCCTACTTTTGGTTCAGATGACACTGTACTTTTAAAGAAACCATCTTATTGCTTTAATTTAAGCCAATAAAACCAAATAGTTATTCTTGGGGAACCTGTGTAAAAAGTGCATAAGAATTGGTTTGTGATTAGTATATACTAGATCCTTGAAAAGTCTGTTTCTGTAGCATTTACGAATTAATTAAAAGCATTACTTTTGTATTCTCATTTATGCTGTTTATTTGAGGTACTCATGAAGCTGGCATGTTTGGCCTTCCTACCATCCAAACAATGTAAACTTGCCTTTGAGCGTTGATCACAATGATCACAGATGGCAAAAAGATGTTTTTTTATTATATTTTGTCTAGCTACACTTAATTCAGTATCTCCTCATGTAAGAATTAGTTACTTAGAGAATATAAATGGCTTTAGCAGCAAGCACATCGCTCATTTAACTGTCTCAACCTTAGGCTCCCCTCATGGGCTGTAGCATCTTAGAATATTCGTGCTAAATATTTGGTAGTTCTTTTGCAGCAATACTTGATAAACCTAGTATATAAATACACGACCTGTAGTTCTTTCAGAGCCCAGTGTGATGATTCTAGGAAAAGTCTTCTTTTCTTGGCATCCCAACTGGATTTAACAAATGTTGAAACGAGAGCAGACGGTAATAATTATCTGGTAGTCCGAACCGTTCATTTCTTATACATTTGAGATTTCTGTAACCAACTTGGAACCTTTCAGAATTATTTTCTTTCCTTTTTTTTTTTTTAATATCTTTATCTTGCACGTCTGACAATTATTGGGTCTAGAATATAACATGAAGAGACAGCTCGTTGAAAGAGTTGGTGGGATGAAATGTCACACCTTCCTGCGGGACCACAGCCGGCCGTGTGCGCATGCGCGCCGCGCACGCGGTGTGAGCCCTGACGTTCGGGGCACCGCTCGTCACCGAGGAAATGTTTAGCTTAGCAGGATTTTAGGATTAGCTTTGAAGAAGTTGAGACTCTCTGCCTTTTGGAGTGAGGCACATCAGGTTAGATTACAGCTTCAATTCTGTTCACTTGGGCCTCCTGAAAGAACCAAAGGGAGGTGGGGAGGGAAGGAAGACACGTCTTTATAAGCTGTTTTGAAATGAAAAGAGTGTTGAACTTGAGTCAGAAACCAAAGTGCGAGTTCTCCGCACTGAGTCAGACTGGACCCTCTGCTTCCACACCCCACCTACAGACGTCCTTGTGTCTGTTCCCACTCTTTCCTCCTTCCCTCCTGTCCCCAAACCTCAGATCTCCTGCCCCCTTCTTTTCTCTCTCCTGCCTTCGGACAGCCAGCAGGCACCCTGCCTTCCGCACATTTCCAGCCCCTGTGCTCCTCAGCTGACCACTGCGGGCTCCGTCACCAGACCCGCCTCACTCGTGACCTCCTTGTCGAGGCAGGTGGTCATTTCTCCGTCTTTACGTCCCTGACCCACTGCAGTATTTCACCCGACTGACAGTTCTTCCTAAAAGCATTTTCTGCTCTTAAGTGTGGAACAGTACACTCTCTCCTGCGTTTTCTCCTGGTAATTCTCTCTCTGGGAAGTTTCAGGGATCCTCACAGCTTCACTTCTCATATATATCAATATATGTGCAGATAACTTCCAAATCTCTGTTTATAGCTTTGGTTTCTTGCCTGTATTCCAGTCCCTGAAATCCAGCCACTTATCAAGTGTTTCAGCTTCTTGTATCATTTACAGAAGCTTTAAGCCTGTTCAACAAGGAACTTAAACTATTCTCAAATATGAAATCAGAAAGATGAGCTTGTCAGTATTATTAATCCAGTGATCTCATCCAAGCTGTGAGCCTTCTCCCAGATAAATGTACAAATACACAGAATTTTATATACAATTTTAGGGGCTCACGTACCTCCTGAGATACTTTCTTGGTTGCTCTAGGGGCGTCCTGGGGACCTCAGATTAGGATCCCCTCAATGAGATAGTGTCTGAGGTCATTCTCACAGATCAAATAAATCTAGAATTTAAGGCACCTGATAGTAAATAAAAAAGTGAAAGTTGTCTGTACTTGTTCATATCTTGAGAATTACTCAGTGATCTATGATAACTGTAGCCATTTTCTCATTTGCTGCCAGGTACCCCTACCCATCAAGGGACCATTATTAACTTTTAAATAGAAAGATCCTAAAGCAGATTTGCATTTACTGAATTCTGGGACTCAGATGCCATCAAAATGGACCTTATGAGACTTGCTGAGCTTCTCTCGGGGTATAGGTGTGGTCCAGTTCTGTGTCTAGAAATTGGGAGGAGCCTGGGCTTTCAGAGCCTGACAGACTTGGGTTTGAATTCTTTCTCTGGCCTTACGGAGCCCAACCCTTTCAGAGAACAGGTTGTCGAGTAGCTTGGTTCTGAGCACCAGGAAAAAGAATGTGGTGAATCCTAACTGCAGGTAGTTCCAGGTAAGTTTTATTTTCTTCCGTTTACCAGGGTACTTGGTGGTAGGTAGAGTAACACCAGAGGTGGAGAGTAAGTGGGTTTTGCACAGCCTTTGACAGGGTCACTCAGTGCTGCTTTGTGTAGGATCGCACAGACGGGCCTGATGAGACGTTGAGTTTATAGCTGGCTCTCGACTCATTGCTCTGTTGGAGAGAAAGCTTCCATTCTGGATCAGATTTTACCCAGTATTTCTATCAGTGACTTTTGACTGTAGGGAAAGCAACTGGGGGGGTTTCACAAGGTAAATCTTAACAAGTAAACACAGACGTTTCATTTAGGTTTAAAAAAATCAAGCACACTGATATCATGTGGAGAAGGTAGGGTTTAGTCATCTTACGTGAAAAAACATTGCACCTTTGTTTGCCCATCTTAAGACCACCATCCTTTGTGGCTGCAGAGATAGCATTCCCATCGGGGAGGCGGATGCCCTTTGATTCGGCGCTGTAATCTGGCTAGTGGCTCTCCAAACTTGATTGTGCAGCTGAATCCCCTGGGGGAGGGCTGGTTAAAATCTTTATTTCTGGGTTCCATCCCCCCCACAGTTTCTGATGCAGTAGGTCTGAGATGGAGCCTGATAATTTGCATCTCGTATAGGTCTCCACTCTGAGAACCGTTGGTGTACCCTAGGTAGCAGTAAAAGCCCCTAGAGCCCATCGATTTGTACGAGAAATGCTTATTTCTTGCCCATGCAGAGTTTCTTACTGCAGGTGTGAGCAGTTCTCTGGGGCAGCTCTCCTTCCAGTGACTCAGTGATCAAGACCATTTCTTTCACCCTCATCATCTCAACATTTCCTGCAGTAGGGAAAAAAGACTAGAGAATCACACGCCCTTATATTTCTGGCTGTGACATGCAACACATACCATTGGCCAGTACAGGTCATGTGAGCAGACCCACTGGCAGTGTAGTCTTCACTGTGCCCCGGCTGGGGGGCCAGGGAGGGGGAAACGACAGGCAACGTTTACCATGCCCAGTGCGGTGGCTACGGCATTGGAAGTGGTGTGCCCGGGTTTTCATGGCACTGACTGAAGGTGGGTATTGACACTAGCACTTAGGAGGGTAACCGGAAGGGTGAGGGTCTGGAAACAATGTAAGGAGGAAGAGAAGTTGGAGTCTGAGGGAGCTTTTATAGCTGTCTTTAGATACCTGTATCCTCCATAGAAGGACCAGTGCATGATTAATTACGGGGCAGCTGGAGCCTTGTGGGTGAAATACCTACCTACTTGTCATGGGCAGGTAGATTCAGGCAGCAGCCAAGTGACCACCTGTAAAGGGATGGAATAGAAAGGATGCCTTTCAGACTCACACCGGGATTAAATGAAAGCATCTGTAGTAATACATGCAGTGGTGGCCTAGCTACCAGGAAGTAGGCATCTGTATGCGATCATAGTCTAAAAGTCATTCCATCCATCTGCAAAAAGCATTTCTTCTTACAGTTGATCTGATTTGTAAATTGCAGCAGAACTTGCAGAACAAAGTCATTGTGACCCCCAGTGGAACTGAGTCCAACAGAGTGACCGCGCATTAGAATCACCTGGGACACTAAAATCCCAGCACCCATGTGCTCCCCAGGCCAATTTCCTGGGCGATGCTGGGGATGGGACCTGGCATTGGCATGTTAGGCCAGGTGATTCTGGTGTGTAGACAGGGTCAAGAGCACTGGTATCACCAGGGACCTGCTGTGGCCCTCGCTCATCTGACTGGAGCACACACCTTTGCTGGTTTGTGGTGCAGGGGAGGCTGGTCCCAAGTGCATTTGTTTATGAGACTCCACCTAATGCGCACTGTTGCGGGTGAATGCAGGTGACACAACTCATGGAAAGTTCAACGTTAGTGAGTAGATGCGCAGCTGGGCCTAGAGTCTCACTCTTCAGTGCCTAATTGGAAACTATTCCAGGATGTCTTCATGTTTCTGTTTCTAATCGGTTTGTAAACCCTTTTTAAAAAAGTCCACAGATCTCATCGCCTCCTTTTTTGGTACTGGTTGCGCGAGACCTGGAATACTTGATATTATTTCGTCTCTTCTGTTGTGAAATACACTTTCAGCATACTCAGAGGTGTAGGTGAAAAGGGGGCAATGGCAGAAACGGAAAATGGGAGAATGAAACGATGAGAGTGTCTGGGAGTTTAGCAGAGCTATTGGTGTGAGCGTGCTGTCATTTGCCTTTTTAAATGATGCTGAGTTTCCTGTGTGTGTGTACGTTTGTGAGTGTGTTTATGTATGTATTTTTTTTAAGCACCCATCCGACCTGGATCCTAGCCATGCTTATGAAATATATGATAGGGCATACTTTTCCCTTAATCTTTCTGAAACACTTTTAGAGAAAATTATGTAATAAAATGTTACATCTCCTTTTTGTTGCTGTCTTCCTGCTTTACTGTGGTGGTGATTATTAGTTAAGAGTATGAAAATATTGTTTGCAGTTAACTGTTTGCAGTTAATTGCCAGATGTTTTCACTTTCTTTTAGCCTTAGTTAGAGTTCATCCTGTTGTCATTATGCCTGCGTTACTTAGCAATACGAAAAGGCCTTTAATTAATATGACTGTAAGAAGAGGAATAGGGTTTTATCCTGAAACTCAGTCTTTTAGCTGTGGTGGTGTTAACTCTGCCAAAATTATACCACCCTGGCAAGAGGTGAAAAACATCAGTTTCTCATATCTTTTTGGCTTAGAACTTATTTGTGATTGCTCAAGGTCTCAGGAGAAGTGTGTTTAAGTCACTTGTGTATTCTGCACTATTCCTGGTCAGTTGTTGGTGAAGGATGGTTTCCCACCTGATTGTATGTTTGGCATCAGATTTGAACCCAAGGGTTGAAAGTCACATAAGTTAGAGTTTGTATATTAATGCTTTGTGCAAGAAATGTACATCATTGCTGGTTTCAGGAGACTTATTTTTAATTTTGGCCACTGAAATTGATATTTTGTTAATATATTTATTCTTTTATTATAATTCAATTATAATATGTAAAATTTTAGAATATATTTTAATTATATATTTTACTATATAATTAAATTATACATTTATTATAATTTTAGTATATTTTATTCTATTACATGGTTTATTAGTATAGTTTATATGGTTTTATAAAAGTCTTCTATGTGATTCAAAAACTTTAAAGGTAAAAATGTCAACGTTTTTAGTTGAAAGCATATTAAGACACACCTATTGATGATGTCGGTGAGTTGTGCTGATTTGGAAGGTGGGGTGATGAGATGACAGGGTTTGAGGACTTCCTGCCTGTGTGGCGTGCACCATTTTGATAAGTAGTGCGCTTGTCCTTGAAGCAGGCTCTAAGGTGGACGTTGTTACGAATGCTGTTTTACAGGCGAGGAATGGAACCTTAGGGAAGGTTGATTTATTGCCCCAGGCTCTACAGCTTGTAAGCAGCAGAGGGAGGATTCCGATCCAGACTCCCCAGTGTAATGCTAGCAGCTACTGTTTGCAGAGCAGGAAAGCCTGATATTTCAAAAAGAGCTTACTTTTCGTCTCATTGGATCTTTCAATACCGATGTGGAACAGTTAGCAAATATGTGACTTTCCATCCATCGTCACTTTAATTTAGGCGTTCGGTCTTGGTTAAAGTTGTTTATGTCATCCTTAAACGAGCATGTGTCTATGGTTTAGGGAGAAGGTTGAACGTAACAGTCTCAGATTCCTTAGCTGGGACCCACGGCTTTCCTGGAGTGGTTGCAGTGATGGGAGGTGTCGTTAATTCATTGTGCGGGTCTTCCTGCGGGGTCTCGGGATGCTTGGGGTGGCTCCCCTTTCTTAGAGACTGCCTGGGTTGTGTTTGTGGCTGAGTGGATTGTAGCGGGAGTGGGCTTCCTGGGAGATAGAGGATCTTCCTGCAGAAAGAGAGCTCAGAAACCTGCAGAAATGCGTGAAGGAGTCCGCTGCCTGACTCTAGGCGTTACCTACAGTAGAGGCTCTCAGGGAGAGCAGAATCAGGATGAGAGTTTGTCTGATGGTCTGGGTCTGGGGGGTTGGGACGTGGAGAGGCGGGTGGGACCTGGGTGGGGTCCACCGTGGGTAACTGTGACAGCGTCACACTTGGTCACACTCCTCCCCTCGATGTGTCCCTTGAAGTTCTGCTCCGAAGGAATTAGTTAGTTGACTCTGCATGATGAGCTGTTGAGGGTGTTCACTGTTCACTTCTTACTGATGCCTAACAGGGAGATGGCACTGGAGAATCACTTCAATTTAGGAGTTAATATATCTTTTAAAATATGTAGAAAGCAGCAAGTTTTTATCTTGGGCATTACCTTCCATTTAAAAAGTTTAGGGAATTTCCTGGTGGTCCAGTGGTTAGGACTCTGTGCTGAGGGCCTGGGTTCAATCCCTGGTCAGGGAACTAAGATCCCGCAAGCCGCCCAGTGCGGCCAAAAAAAAAGCTTAATAATTACTTCTTTGATGTTAGTTTCTAATATATTCCAGTTAAACTATTTTAGCAGACCTATTTTTTTTTTTAACCCTGAACAAGAACTTGGAAAGCCCCTGCCTTCCCGGCAATTCTGCCTTGTTTCACTGAACCAAAATACAGTTACAGATGTAGAGAAGGAGCTATGAGATTTGGCACTAAATTCAAAGAAGATGAAAGGACAAGTTGAGTGACCAGTTTCCACTTCTGAAATTTATGAGGGACAGAAAATGAAGAAAAATAAAACCTTCAAGAAAGATTAAGTTCTTTTGAAAATGTGACTCAAATGAGACTCTAAAATATTATTCCAAATTTTGTTTATAGCCAGAAAAGATTTTTTTTGCAGATGCTTCAGAAGATTTGCTCTTAGATGTAAAACATTTATTTATATCTGCTCGTACATCCGTTGCAGCTATTTTAGGAGACAATTTTCTGTAAACTCACCAGAGGTTTCTGCAAACAAAGTTGAAGGACTTTGAATATATATATATATTTTATTTATTTATTTATAAAATACATTTATTTAATTTATTTATTTTTGGCTGCGTTGGGTCTCTGTCGCTGCGCAAGAGCTCTCTCTAGTTGCGGCGAGCGGGGGCTACTCTTCGTTGTGGTGCGCACGCTTCTCATTCGGTGGCTTCTCTTGTTGCGGAGCACAGGCTCTAGGCACGTGGGCTTCAGTAGTTGTGGCACGTGGGCTCAGTAGTCGTGGCTTGCAGGTTCTAGAGTGCAGGCTCAGTAGCTGTGGTGCACGGGCTTAGTTGCTCCGCGGCATGTGGGATCTTCCTGGACCAGGGCTCGAACCCGTGTTCCCTGCATTGGCAGGAGGATTCTTAACCACTGCGCCACCAGGGAAGCCCTAAATATATATCTATATATGCCCAGTTACATAGTCTAAAGGATAAGAATGGCTTTCTCCGTGAGCTCCTTTGGTGAACGTTTTCTGATTCACTGTAGGACATGGCACGTTACTGCACATTCCATTGGATATTCAGTATAAAACCCCAAACTGAAAAATGTACAGGGAATTTCCTGGCTGTCCCGTGGTTAGGACTTGGCGCTTTTACTGCCGTGGTCTGGGTTCAATCCATGGTCGGGCAGCTGAGATCCTGCAAGCTTCGCAGCATGGCCAAAAAAACCAAAAAAGATGTACAATACACATAATAACAAAGTAGTAGGCAAATATGTTAAGTCTCAGGTCAGTGAGGTCGCCTCTGAAAGTCTTGTAGGATTTAGGGGCTGGTGGAGCCAGAGCGGGAGCTGCTAGTGGTCCCAATAGAGAGGGCCCGCAACAGAACCAGTCGCCCTGCAGTCAGAACTCAGGAGATCAGACCCAGCAGCAGGTAACACAGCTTAGCGGTAGAGCCCCGCACGACTGCCAGAGCATCTCCTGGGAACGTTGTCTTTCTGTCACGAGTGGACCCTTGTGGGTTTGTCTGAGGTGGAGTCCCGAGGCCCTTGGTGTCTCCCCTGGGCCTTCCCACACCTGCCCTGCCAGGCCTTGTGGTTGCAGCAAGAGCTGCTTACGGTCCCTTCACACACACCACACTCTTCCTTGTCTTTGCCACTTCGGTTCCCTTTGCCTGGAAATCCCTGTCCTTGCCTCGTTGCCTGGTTAACTCCCAGGTGGATCCAGCTAATTGTGGCCAGCAGCAGTGCCCCTGTGCCCGTGGGGCCCCTCTGTGTTCTTCCGCCTGCCTGTGGCCACTGCAGTCATAAATGGGACATCCACTCTTTTTTTTTTTTCTGTCTTCTTCAGCAGACTGTGATCTTCCCGCTACACAGCAGGGAGATCCTGGTGACTGAAAGTAGGAGCTCAGTTAACAGTGTGGAATGAATCGGAGAGCCCTGGGCCCCATGGGGTACTGGAGAACCAGGCTGTCCGGGCCTTCAGTGTGGCCAGGCCCAGGCCCTGGCTGGCTACTCTCACTCCTTTGTGGAAGTGTGGATGGCACCTGTATTTTTTACCTTGCCGCCTGGCGGGTGCAAGCCTCTGGCCAAAAGGGGCTGGATCAGTGTGAGCTCATCGAACTTAAAGCACTGGTGCTGCCGACCAGCACAAGGTATCTTTTTTTTTTTTTGTACTTGAGTATAGTCGATTTACAGTGTTGTGTTAATTTCTATTGTACAGGCAGGTGATTCAGTTATACACATATATACATTCTTTTTCATGTTCTTTTCCATTACGGTTTATCACAGGGTGTTGAATATAGTTCCTTGCAGCGCAGCGTGTCTTTGCACTTGAAGTACAGCTCGGTGGTCCTCTGCCCTGGGAGCGTGCAGGCAGCACCTGGTTAGAGAGGGCTGCCTCCCGCGCCTGCAGGGACTGAGGTGTTCGCAGACGTTCAGGTGCTTGCAGTGCGCGGCCCAGCAGGGTTGCTGTGATTTTGGAGACCGAGGAAGACTCTTCCTCCCTGGGCTCTTTCTGTTTATCTCTCGAGGTTTAGGAGGTGGAGGCTCCCTGGATGCTGGGCTGGCGCTGTTGCCAGATGGGAGGAATACGAGACTTGGCCGTCTCCGTCTGCTTTGGGTGAATGTACCAGGACTTGCTGGCCTAAGAACGTTTGTTATTAAAAACATTGCCTGAAGCCGGGGACTGACGTCCCTCGCTGTCACCAATGAGCAGTTTTCCTCCTCTCCGCTTCCACTGCCCCCGACGCAGACTGAAGCCTCCCAGGGTCCCACCCCCTGTTCTCTGTCAAACCTCAGTCCCTTCCTGTGCCCCAGCGTCCCCTCCCTGCCCGTGGCATCCCCGGCAGGCAGATGTAGGTATAGATCCAGTGGGCTGAGGCTAGGGGAGGAGAGTAGTTTCTTTTATGACCTGAAGTGTCCAGGTTTGCTCTGGGATTGGGTTTCTTCACTGAACCAGATCGGAGAATGGTGGCGAGGCTTTAGAATATTGGTGCGGTATTGTGGTGTGATGTGAGGAGACTTCTGTGTGCTTGACCAGGAATGCAGCATCCATGTGTAATCTCTTTAGGAAAATACGTTCCTAAGTCCCAACTGGCAGACCAGATTTTTAAATTTTAAGAATTTAGCACCCGACTGTGGTGACCTACATGGGTGGGATGGGGCAGGGTGGGGGGAGGTCCATGAGGGAGGGAATATACGTATACATACAGCTTATTCACTTTGTGGTACAACAGAAACTAACACAACATTGTAAAGCAACTCTATGCCAATAAAAAATTAAAATTAAAAAAAATAATAATTCAGCACCCGATTCAGTAAGCTGATACTACCTTGAAGCCCAAAACAACCAGAAAATAATTTTACATCCCGAAGTGGGGGCATCAAAGAAAATACAAGGCCATGGTTGACTTGGTAAGAATCATAAAATAGATGGCTCTGGAAGGTGACTCAGAGGTCACAGATTCCCACTCAGTGTTCATTCAGTAATCTAGATCCTGGTGGTGCGCGGGACATGTTCTGAGCACTTCCTATGAAAGGAAACCATTCTCCTCTACAAAAAGTAGTTATGACTTTTTCTTTTCTTACCCGGATGGATTACTTACTTTGTTAAATAGTTTTGGTTCTGAATGATTGAGACTTGGCTCTGTTTTCTGTAGAATGCGAGACAGGGGTCTAAATCTGGGTTAGCAAACTGGTTCCCAGGCCAGCCACCTGTTATTGTAAATAATTTATTGAAACACAGCCACGCCCACTCATTTATTCGTCATTGTCTGTGGTGGCTGCTTTTGAACTACAAGGCAGAGTTGAGTAGTTGCAGCAGAGACTTTATGGCCTGCAAAGCCTGAACTATTTACAATCTGGCCCTTTACACAAAAAGTCTGCCAACCTCTGGTCTAAATTTATCCTCTGTATGTATTTCCCCCAAACCACGCAGTTCCAGTTTGTGGAAGCTTGGATGGTTTAGTACTCAAAAATTATTTTTCTTGGTGCTTTCACATGTACGAAGTTTGAGCTTCCTGTGCTGTGTTCATCTAAATACCTTTTTATTTGTCTATTCTTAGATGTAGTGAGACTGGAAAATCTCACTAGTGTCCTAGATATTAAATTCTCTCAGAAAAGACTAGAATTTATGACCCACAGTATTCCAGATTTCGGAGGAAGGCTACTCTACTTGTGTGCGTACAAGACCGTTTCCTAAGAGAGCACAGGTGGCTTGGGTGAGCAGGGCTATTTCTTGTGATTCACCATCCGTGACTGTAGGTAATACTCATACAGAGTGAAAGCTTTACAGTTTTGTGGGCACATACTGACTATATCCGGATCTAATAGAAATAGATGAATTAAATACGTAATGAAGCATTACTTTTTATTTATCCTGGTGAAAAGTTTCAAGAATCCTCACAATGCAAATTATACCTTTTATTTATTTAATACATATGCTAATGATACATGTTTCATTCGTGAATTTCTTTTTTAATAATCAACTTATTGAGTTATTTATATGTAATCTGAGTACATTCTTATTCTGTAGAGGGAAGCTAATTTATATTACAGGAGGCATATATTAGACTATATGTATATATAGATAGATAGATAGATAGGTTTTTCACCTGTTCAGATTATCAGTCTAGACTGTTTTGTTTTTAAAGTCTTTGGTGCCTCTGGGTACTTGCATATTATGGGAATAATGTACAGTTCTGCAACTGCTTAGAACAGGCCATTCAGTCATACTTAGGGAATGTTTAGCTTTACACCATGTTCTTCCGTATGTATCTTTCTTTTATTCTATAAATATTTATCAAATTGCATAGTGTTTGCTATGAGGGAGCTCCAAGTGTGAAATGTAATTCTTGCCTTATAGATGCTTATAGTTGGGTAGAAAAATAAAGGATAAATACTTTTAAAGCTAAAACTAATTTGAGTTGGGTATGAAACAAGAGTCTCAGGAGCATCACAAGGTGTGAACGTAATTAAGTGCTAAGTGAAAGGTGCATTCAATTCAGATTTTAGCTCAGTACCTGTTGAGGCTCTGTGAATAAAGCGAGCAATAAAATATAGTCCAGCCTTATATCACGGGAGGATAGAGTGAAATTAAAAATTAAAATTGGGTTTGATACGTGGAAGAGAAGAATTAGACTTACATCTAAGGTACAGGATTTGAGCGTCACTGTTCCGTGCGACATCGGCAGGGGTGGGGAGATGCCAGGGAAGGCTGCACAGAAGAGATGCTACCTCATACTATCCAAAGAGGTATTTGGAGGGTGCACAAGAGGGATTTGCCCTGTGTGCAGATGAGCAGGAGGAGAATGGATATGTGGTACAAACCGTCACGGCTTTGCCAGGTGGCTGCCAGCACGTAGTACTGGAGGGTGATGCTCTAGGAAGGGGGTGATGGGAGGCTGGGACGGGTGAGGCGGGCAAGTCCAACGGCCTCATTCCCTGAAGCTGCAGAGAACGCCAGGTGGGCTTTAGGGAGAGAAGGGACACATTGAGATGTGTGTTTCCAGAGGTTCACTCATAGCTGTGTGGGATGTGGGCAAGAGAAGGAGAGGCAGGTGGCTGGAGAGCGGAAGGCCCACCAAGGACCTGAGAGCTGAGCTGGCTGGAGGGGGAAAGGGCGTGAATGGGCGTCCAGGAGAGGGAAGGCTGTCTCAGAAGAGCAGGGAGGAATGTGTCATGGTCTCCAGAAGATGTGGATTTGAGAGGCTTTGAATGGAAGGTTTATAAAGTCCCAGGAGATGTAGTCATAATGGTGGCTTGAGGATTAGATTGTGGACCGTCTCGAAAGCCAAGAAGTTTGGATTTTGCCTTACACATAAGGAGACGGTGCAGTGAAAACCCTGTTGCATCTGATCTCAAATACTGTGTCATCTCCCATTACAAAGGATGATCCTGCGTCCCCGCCCCCTGTAAGGGCAGCCCATCCATCTGCACGCTCCATCCAGCCCCCTGTTGACCACTCGAGGGTGTCACAGCCGCCCGCACTCGTCCACTCTCTCCTGCATCTTTCTCAGCATCATAAAGCTCTGCCCTGGTACCCTTATCCTAGGAAAGCAGCCTTCCTCACCCCCCTTCCCTACTGCCATTTTTTCTCTCCCTCCCTTTATAATAAATCTCCCTGGAATCGTTTTCTGTCCTTCTGTTTTCTGCCTCCTTCTCCTGTTTAGACTTTCGTCCCCCCATTCCACCAGAGCCACTCTTGCCAACCTGTCCAGTGCTTCCGTGTCCCTGAGTTCAGGGGCCTTGGGTTTCTCAGTTGGCGTCTTCGTTGACCTGCCTGAAGCACTCGTCTGCTCTGTCCTCCTAGAAGTGCTTTCTTTGCTGGGCCTCTTAAGCACTGTCTTCTCTTGGTTCTCATCCTGCCTCATCGATAGCTCTTCTTGGTCTTTATCATCTTATGAACGTTGACGTGTCCTTTGACTCTCAGACAGTTCTCATCCAGGCCCATGACTCAGAGTGGCATCTATGTCCTAGTGACTCACGGATCTGTATCTGCAGCCAGACCTCTCCCCTGAGATCCGGACTTGACGCTAACCACCTATTTATTTAACATCTCTGCTTAGATCTCCAGTGGGCTTCTCACACTTAACGTATCCAAAACGTAACTCTTTTGATCCCTCTCCTTCCCTAATCCTGCTTCTCCCCTGTTTTCCCAACTAGTAGCTGGTAACTCTGCTCCACCGATGCCCAGGCCAAAGAATTTGGAGTGATGACTGACCCCTCTTTTTCTCTTCTTTGTCACCTACATTCAGCCCATCCATACATCTACCCTGGAGGTACATACCAAATCTAACCACTTATCATCACCCTTTTTCCCAAGCCCAGGGCACAGGATCTCTCCTCTGCAGCCTGTGCCCTGGCTCCCTGCTTCCACACTTGGCAGCCGGGGTGACCCATCTAAACTGTGTCGGTCATATTGGTCCTCTGCTCAAACCCTTCAGTGCCCCCTCCTCGCACTCATGGACGATCCGGAGCCCTCACCATGGTGTGCAAGGCTCTGTTGTCTGCCCTCTGAGCTCCCCACCTGCTGTCTCCAGCCCTCACTGCATAGAAAACCGCAGAAAGGATGTGATCGGGCAGTTCCTCAGGGAAATATAAATGGCTCAGGAGTACGTGCCTAGATGTCCAGCGTCACTAGGCATTGAAGAGAAACAAAAGTGCAGTAGAATTTTTACCATTGACTTCGGCAGAGTTGAAGAATGTGACCTGGTGTTGAAGACTCCTGATGAAGAGACACCGACTTAGGTCACTGGTGTCCTTTTTGAGGACAGTTCGGCAAGAAGGGACACAGAGCCTTAACATTTTTACAACTTGAAAGTCTATTTTCAGAAATCTATCCAAAGGAAATAATTGGTTGACTATAGAAAATTTTATCTGTAAAAGTTGAAATAATCTAAATCATTAATAGAAGATATTTAAATGGATTATGGTCCATTTATACAATAGAATACGATGGTGGATTCAGAAGAATGTGGAGTCATCAAAATATGTGTAGCTGTGTGTGCTTTACAAGCAGAAAATCAGGTGACAAATCAATGTGTATAATACAGACTCATAAGTACACGTGAATCCGTGTATCCAGAAAAGACATGGGCAGGATATACAGCTAGAAATTGATAGTGGTTACCTCAGTTGGTGAGATTAGAAGCAATCTCATTGTCTTTTATTTTGCAATAACCATTTGTTATTTTCATAATTGGCAACAGTAAGAGAAAGAAAGTGAACGCTGCAGCATCTAGATGCATCGTATCACTTCACTTTGATATGGAAGCTGCCAGGCAGGAGTTCCTTCCGTTTCCCAATCCCTTCTTCACCCGCCCACCACTGGCCGTGTAAGCATTGCACCTGTTTATGGGCAGAGCCTTATCTCCAGTCACACAGGAGGATGTGCTCTTCCTTCTGTGTGAGTCCCTCCCTGTCTCCCCACCTCTGTCCTCAGTGTTTTGTTTTGTTTTTTTTTGCGGTACGCGGGCCTCTCACTGTTGTGGCCTCTCCCGTTGCGGAGCACAGGCTCCGGACGCGCAGGCTCAGCGGCCATGGCTCACGGGCGCAGCCGCTCCGCGGCATGTGGGATCTTCCCGGACCGGGGCACGAACCCGTGTCCCCTGCATCGGCAGGCGGACTCTCAACCACTGCGCCACCAGGGAAGCCCAGTGTTTTTGTTTTTTAGAGGCTCTTACCAGGATTTAAACATGCCCGCGTCTCACCCATCTTCCAGAAACAAGCAGTGCTTGCTCTCTGTCCAGGACTTTATGGTAAATTTGTTATTCTGTGAACACTTTGTAGCACATGCTCGTATTTTTCCAGTAGATAATTGTGTATTCAGTTATTTTTTTCTTTTATTCATTTACACAGTGACTATTTACTGAGTGTTTTCTGTGTGCTGAATGCCAGGGCTGTAAGGATGGATGACCCACAGCTTCTGTTTTCAAGGACCTTACAAGAGAGTGAAATTCCTCCTGAAATCAAAATAAAAAACTAAAAACAGAGTTCAGGGCTTTTCTTTGGAGGAAGAGGCACACCATATAAATAGGTATTTTATCTGTTAACTGAAAAATTTTTACCTTACTATCATTAGTCATTAGAGAAATGCAGATTAAACCACAATGAAATACCACTAGCCACCCTTGATAATGGCTATAATAAAATAAAATAAAACAAAATGGCAATATCAAGTGCTGGGAAGGCTGCAGAGCCATTGGAGCTCTTATCCATTGCTGGTGGAAAAACAGAGTACAGCCATCTGGAAAACACTTTGACAGTTTCTTATGTAATTTACCATAGGACCCAGTAATCCCATTCCTAGGTATTTACCCAAGAGAAATAAGATCATATGTTGACACCAGAACCTGTCCATGAATGTTTATAGTTTATACTGTATACTTTAATAATTTTCAAAAACTGGAAACAGCCTTGAAGTCCTTCACCTGGTAAGTGGTAAACAAACAGGGGTCTGTCCATACAACGGAGTACTCCTCTGCAGCGAGAAGCACGGACTACTGATGCACTCGATAGAGTTGCCGATGCGTGATGCCGAGTGAGAGATGCCAGGCTCACAAAACCACACACATTATACTGCATGGTCCCACGTACGTGACAAATGGAAAAAGCAAAACTGTAGGATGGAAAACAGATGAGTGGTTTTTAAGAGCTGGGTGTAGGAAGGAGGGGTTGACGCTAAAGGGGCACGTGGGAATTTGGGGGGTGATGGAACTGTTCTATATCTTGATTGCAGTAGCAGTTACTTAACTGTGTCCATTTCCCAAAACTCATTAAAAAGTGAATTTTACATTTCGTAAATTAATACCTCAGTGAACCTGACCTAAGATCTTTTTGAGGCAACAGAAAAAAATAATTTTTTTATATGAGCTATATTCACATGGTTCAAAAATCCAAATAATATGAAGGAATGCAGTTAAAAGCCTCATTATTTCTACCCTTGCCACCCTTGAAGTTTCTCTATGCCAGTATCATCGTATATGCATCTGTGTTCTCATTTTTACCTCTTTTTAACACAGAACACAGTTTATTAAGTTAATTTTCTGCACCGGTTCCGTCTCCATGTAATTTATGTTACAGTTCTTTTCATACCAGTGCTTTGAGATCTTTCATTCTTTTCTACTGCTTTATGACAAGAATATTGTTTTGAGCACGTATCATTTATTTAACCATTTCTCCTTGGATGGACCCACATTTTTCCCCATCTTTTCCCCTTACACACAGGGCTGCAGTGAATAACCTTGTATGTACAGTCAGTTCTGCTGTAATGCCTGTGTTGAAAACACAGATTTGTTCCAATGTAGTTGATACATCAGGGAACAATTGAAACATAATGTGAATTCCGAGTTTGCTCGTGTGATTCCATCCCTGAGAAACACTAGATGATCATTAAACTGTGCAACAGAGTTGTGTAGGAGTCCATCCGGCACACTTGTGCACACACCTTCTGCCTTCACCAGTGACCTCATCTCCCCGTGGGCTGAGTCACACAGGTCCACACCTGGTGTTACAACTTCCCTCCAATTTCAGATAACCCTCCTTACACCACTTCACAGAAACTCAAGCAAGCCCCCTGGCGCTCACTTCCACAAGCAAACTGAAGGTCTTTTTCGAGGTAAAGTGCCACATTTTTTGCAGCACCTAATATGTGTTTCTTAACCGTTTAACATGTGCAAATCCATGCTAGTTTAGTTTTTTATTAAATGGGTCATTGGCAGTTTTTGAAAGTTATGCCCTGAACTTCACTGTTGCTGGAAGTCTTGTGGGTTTTGTTGCCTGATTCTGCATAGTTCAATGATTTAGAGCACGTGTTCTATGTATGTTGTGTTAAATCAGAACTGACTGTACCGTGTGCGGGTTTATCTGTAGAATAGATTCCCAAGTGGAAGGGTCCAGGGTTTTAGGAGTTAAATTCTGAGGGATTGCTGCTGTGGTAGGCGTAAATTATGCAGTTGGTTTGATTTTCCTTTTTCATAGAAACCGCTATGATAAGAGCTGAAGGATGTGTGTCAGCGTGCTTTGGGAATAACTTCGCTCCCGTTTAATCTTAAACTTGCGGCTGTTCCTGGACGTGTGCTGGTTGTCAAGGAGGCCCTGTGCGTGTTGGTGTGAGGCAGATATCTCGTGGAGGAGGGAATCGCAGAAGAGATGGAGATGCGTGGGTGTCTGGCCAGATGGGAGTGTGAAGTTGTGGCTTTTCTCCCTCTAACTTCTTCAGAGTCACCTGAGACAGAGGCCTTCAAGCCAAGAGACAGGAAGGGACTGGTTATCAGCATGGAAATGTCTGATCGTGAGAGCGCCCACCTCCACCAAGTGCCATCCGAAAAGAATGGCTCTCAGAGGCATTTTAAATCCCAGAGCTCAGACCTGAGCCCAGGGCTGGGGCATGTAGAACAAAGGAGTTTGTTTGGTAAGAGCAGTTAATAATAATGCTTTCTTCCCTACAGGACACAAAGGTAAAAGAGTCAGAAATTGGAGATGAGGGAGACAGTTCAGGAGGTGTGCCCACGTGTTTTATTTGATATTTTGCTCTAACGTTTTAGCAGAATTTTCAGACCCTTCCAGCTTATTAGTTCACTGTTTCTTTAAAGAGTTCTATTTAAAAACAAAATAATTTATAATTCATAAATTTCTTTTCTGATTTTAGTTAACTATAAAGAGTGCACTTAAGGCCCTGGTTCTGTTGATATCAGTTTATGCAGCCTTGGAGCCAGCAGAAGTAAAGGACATTAAAAGTCTTGAAAACAGAATGATGATAGACTTTTACACTTTTTTTCCTTTTTTTAAAAGTTAATTATTTATTTGTTTTTGGCTGTGTTGGCTCTTTGTTGCTGCGCGCGGGCTTTCTCTAGTTGCGGCGAGCGGGGGCCACTCTTCGTTGCGGTGCGCGGGCTTCTCACTGAAGTGCCTCCTCTTGTTGCGGAGCACGAGCTCTAGGCGCAAGAGCTTCAGTAGTTGGGGCACGTGGGCTCAGTAGTTGTGGCTCGCAGGCTCTAGAGCGCAGGCTCAGTAGTTGTGGCGCACGGGCGTAGTTACTCTGTGGCATGTGGAATCTTCCCGGACCAGGGCTTGAACCCGTGTCCCCTGCATCGGCAGGCGGATTCGTAACCACTGTGCCACCAGGGAAGTCCTACACTTTCTTAATACTGTTTTTTCCCATGTTTGTTTGATTAAAAATTGCTCCCTGTGTCATAAAGTAGCAGTATGAACTATTATAATATTGAAGATACAAGTTATGAAGATAAATTAGGCAAAGCACCTTTAAACAAGTTAGTATTTAAAATTTAACAAAGAAGAAAGTCATTTGTCTTGATAGGTATTGTGAACATGGCAGGTTTGATCTGGAAACTGGAGTTTAACTTGTAGTTTTCTTGTCACCAGTGATTTTGAAACCTTGCCCCATTGTTTTGAGATTGCACAGTTCATTTCTGCAATTTTTTTCATAAAGATGTTGAAAAAGAGTATCTCATACATCGTCAACTCTTTTTGAAAATAGTAATTATTGATTTAGCTAAACTGCTCTTCATTTATTTTATTATCTTCTGAGGATTTCTTTATTGATATTTCTCTATTACAATTTTGATTTGATATTAATATAACTACACAGTAACAAGAAGTAGAATATTAAAATCTTCACCATAATAGAAAATCCAGTCTGCATGTCTCTGAGGTCTCTGCCCTGTTCTGTGCTTAGAAAGATACACTTCCGTTGTCTCCCTCCTTTATGATTATTTGCTACAACTGTCTTGCTTTTAGAAAGATGTCTTATGTTTCAGCTCTCCCAGGTGATCTTAACATTGTCCATCTTATATGTACAGAATTCAACAGGAGTTAGGTATTTGTAGATGTTAAAAACCTTTATTGAAACATAGTAGAACTCTTCATAACTGACTGTTCTTGACTTAAAGTTTTATTGTAAAAGAAACCTCTTATTCATTCTCTGGCTACATATGCTAATAAAAGAGACTAGGGATGGCCTATTCAATGTGATCGAAAATTTTTATGAAGGAGAAGGGACAGGATATCTCAGGCACTAGTTGGTCACTTGCTTTGTTGTGTCTTTTTTTCCCCAGAGATGATTCTTACAGTCTGGGATACATGATGTATATGCATATATCCCGGGGATATGCTTAGGAAAGCAGTACAAGCAATGGTACGACTTTCATCTTTAACTTGGAGAAGGAACTTCCTCCTTTGCCTTTGTCTGGGTTCAAGACCTTTTCAGCGTCCGCCGGACTGATTTGTTTTATTTAAAAGATTGTGTTTTCCGCTTTTTAAAAAATGAAACTTGGACATGTAACTTTCTTATTACTAATAAAGTAACGCATATTGAGGATTTCTCTGTGTCCCAAGCACTGTGCTAGCCCTTCAGTGGCCCCCTTCCCCCAGCACTCTCTCTGAGGACGGCACTGCTGTGATCCCCACTTGACAGCTTGGGGAGTGGGTGTTTATGGAGGTGGGGACACTTTCCCCCATCACATGGTTAGTGAGTGGTGGAGAAAAGGTGCCAGCCCATCTCTGGGACTCCTCTCAGCCGCCTGAATAGAATTGCTTACCAGCTTGAATAAGGATGTGTTTGTCAGGTGATTAATGTAAAAATAATTTTTTAGAAAACATCATTTCTTTATCACTTAGGTCACAGTTGCTTGCTTATCTCTTCTTACTGCCAAAGTAGTAACACAATTTCACGTGAGAACGTATTCCTTCTTCATCCCCATTTTTTACGAGGGCTGATGA
This sequence comes from Globicephala melas, assembly GCF_963455315.2. Lineage (NCBI taxonomy): Eukaryota > Metazoa > Chordata > Mammalia > Artiodactyla > Delphinidae > Globicephala > Globicephala melas. The sequence goes on from NC_083326.1 coordinate 14,420,056, forward strand.
GCCAAATTTGTTTCATTCACGAGGCGAACAGTTCTTTCTTGATTTCATTTCCTTGTGATGTGACATTACTTCCAGACTGCAGTGCGTATCATGCCCAAATAATTTGTGTTAAATGTTAAGCCACCAATTTGACTTCAAACGTTCCACATGGGAATCTGTTGAATTAACATTATGTCTTAGCCAAAGTGGGAAACTTTGACTTTTATCTCTCTCTCTCTCTTTTTTTTTTTTTTTGGTGGTACGCGGGCCTCTCACTGCTGTGGCCTCTCCAGTTGCGGAGCACAGGCTCCGGATGCGCAGGCTCAGCGGCCATGGCTCACGGGCCCAGCTGCTCCGTGGCATCTTCCCAGACCGGGACACGAACACATGTCCCCTGCATCGGCAGGCGGACTCTCAACCACTGCGCCACCAGGGAAGCCCAGATTTTTATATATCTCTTGATCGTGCTCTCTTGCTTTCTCAGTGTCCCTCCCCTGCACACACACACACACACACACACTCTACATATACCAACAGGCAATATCCCCAAAGTGGTTTCAAACTTGTGTTCTTGAGATAACCAAATGGTATCATTTAAAACAAAAAGCATTCTTGGAAAACTCTTTCCTTATTTAAGCAATAATTAGTTATTAGGGGGAGAAGCTAAAATGTTTAAAATTAGCCAGAGATGTAATTTAAAATGGCATATTGGAGAAGGAAACCTGTTCTTTCTGGATATAACAAATTAACTAATGGCTTTATTTGGTATCTGCTGAAGATTGTTTTTCTAGGTTATCTGTTTTTTAAAAATAACGTCTCTTACGCAAAGAAAATTTATGTAATGTTTTCTTTTCAGCTATCTGGGTGTTTGTGTTCAATCAAAACAATAAGTCTTTTTAAGGAAAAAAATAGTTTTTTAGTCTTATGATAAAGTGTGTTCTCTAGAAATGAACCCCTCCATGATTACTCCAGCCCTGCCCACCCTTTCTGTTACGTTTTTTTTTAAATTGATTGATTGATTGATTGATTTTTGGCTGCATTGGGTCTTTATTGCTGCGTGTGGGCTGTTCTCTAGTTGCGTTGAGCAGGGGCTACTCTTCACTGTGGTGCCCAGGCTTCTCATTGTGGTGGCTTCTCTTGTTGCGGAGCACTGGCTCTAGGCGCGTAGGCTTCAGTAGTTGTGGCTCACAGGCTCTGTAGTTGTGGCGCACAAGCTCTAGAGCGCAGGCAGGCTCAGTAGTTGTGGCGCACGGGCTTAGTTGCTCCGTGGCATGTGGGATCCTCCCAGACCGGGGCTCAAACCCGTGTCCCCTGCATTGGCAGGCTAACCACTGCACCACCAGGGAAGTCCTCTGTTACACCTTTAAAATCTTCTAGTCTTGTTACTGTATTGCTAAACAGCAGTGATACTTAGACTCTTACAAAAGAGTTTTTAATTTGTAAAGTGTTCCCGTTTTTGTTCTCTCAAGTGTCTTTCTTTCTTTTTTCTCCTAATAAAGCAAATGAAGAAGCACCCCTGCCGCCAGTGTGACAAGTCTTTTAGCTCATCCCACAGCCTGTGCCGTCACAACCGGATCAAGCACAAAGGCATCAGGAAAGTTTATACCTGCTCGTAAGTCGTGATTTCTAATGTGGGAAGCACAGTGAAAGGATTAGCCTAGAACTTCTCGAAGGTTTTTCCCATTTCACCATTAACTTTTCATTTTCCCATTCTCTGCTCCATGGTGTATGGATTTCCTTTCGGAATTGTATTTTGTTTTGACAGACCATTCTTGCTTGGTTTGTAACACTTAACAATATTAAAATAAAAAGGAGCAGCCCCTTGCCCACCCTTTGTATGTTCTTATCTGTTACCTTTGTTCTTTTTTTTTGGCCACACAGTTTGTGGGATCTTAGTTCCCTGACCAGGGATTGAACCCGGGCCCTCAGCAGTGAAAGCACAGAGTCCTAACCACTGTACTCCCAGGGAATTCCCACCTATGTTCTTATCCATTATACAGAGGTAGGCGTTTTATTACTGAGAATTTTGGAGAAGTGGCTCACGGGCAGGTAGGTGCACGGTTGAATGAGATGCTCTTCGGTCTCTTACACACAGGGAGTTGGCAGCATCAGTAAGCCGTTTGGGCTGGTAGATGTACTCAGGGTTCCGAGCAGGCCGTGGTGGGGCCAGTCATGGAGTCATCCTGGGCTGGACGTTTGCCCCTCGGCTGCAGTGCATCCCTCATCTCAGCACACGCTGTTGGTTAGAGACCAAATTCAAGGAACTGAGTGGGCCACCCCACTGAGTGGACAGTCCATGAGACTCTTTGTGTTTGAAGGTCAGCGATTGTCATATTATTATTAGTGAGAAAGCTTTCTCACCCACTCAGAACATGCCTGAAGTGAGGTGATGTAACAGGGTTACTTACTTTAAGGCACTTCCCATAAAAGAGGACTAAACGACACAGAAGCCATACAGCCAGCGTGTGGCCGTGATGAAAGCAGGACTCCGTGTACCACGTGCCTGAGGGAACGTGAGAAAGTCAGCTACCAGATCGCCGGGGCTTTGCTGTGTCTTGGTTAGGTAGGGAATGTTTCTTGGGTAGGAAAACAGGGACCCTCCTTCCGTGAAATTGAAGCTGGGAGTGATTTTGGTGAGATGAGAACATTCTGTAAATACAGTCTGTATGTTGAGACTGCATTGAAAGAATCAGTGAATTTAGGAGGAAACCCTGGGCTGAGAAAATGGAAAGCAATGCTGGCGTGGATGGCACAGTCCTTCCTCTAACGGGGGTGTTCGTTTCCTCGTGAAGTGACGTAAGGCAGTAAGACGCCGGGATTGTCCAGCCATTTCGTCTGTTCTTTGGTGTCGGTGCTGACTCCCACTGCTGCCCCACAGAGCGTCTCTAACATGACACCAGAATTGGGAGCCAGTCATTATAAAATGCTTAGAAGCCTCTCTGAAGACAGCAAATTTGGTTCTTCATAAGCCGTGAGGCACTTTCCATCCACCTTCGCTGCAGTGGTATTCTTGATGTCTGGCTTAAGAGTATCTGTAATCACCATGGTCATTAACTTTCGTTTACCTGTGTTTGGCCTGTTTGATTAAGAAAATGATAAATTCATATCTTCTAAAGAAGAACTGTAATCGTAATTAACATAATTTTGCACACGCTGAAATGACAGTTTAAATAATTGACCTGTCTTGGATATCTGTTCACAGTTTTCTACATTTTAATCGACTGACTGAACACATGTATTTGAGCGCTGCGGTTCTAACCATGCATATTGCATTTGTGCTTTGATGAGGAATTTGACGGGGAGACAGTCTGTCTTGTCTGTGTTACGGCAGAGTGGACAGGAATCGTTAACACCGGCGTGAAGGAGTCAGGCACGGACTTTCTTCCTATCAGAGTGTCTCATGACGTAAATTCTGAGGGAACCGTCTGAGTCACTGGAAAGGAAACTTTTGAAATTTAATGTTCTCCATGTTAAAAATTACAGCCATCTAGAATAATGAATCAAGTAATACTTTAACCAAACTCAGAAAATAAATACTCCATCTGACCCAAATTAGGCTGATCCTGTAAGGACACAAAAACTGATAGAAAACTTTTAACAAAAGCTGCAAGAGTTTTTTTTTTTTTCCACCAATTGGAAACTATGATTCATAGCAAAATTACTCTTTCGCTTTGGACCAGTGGTACTCATGCAGACGACCCTGGCCCCTCTGAGCGGGGCTGTCGGCCGGCTGAGGGCTTTCAGCAGTGAATGTGCGCCTCAGTGAGTTCCTTTAAAGCAAGTAGGTTATTTCCTTGTCTTTTTCCTCACAGGCACTGCCCAGACTCCAGGCGTACCTTCACGAAACGGTTAATGCTGGAGAAACACATCCAACTCATGCACGGAATTAAGGATCCTGACTTGAAAGAAATGACAGAAGCCACCAATGAGGAGGAAGCAGAAATAAAAGAAGATACCAAGGTCAAACACTGCACGTGTTCTCTTTACAGTGAAGTTGTGTTGACTTGCTTTTGCCATTTTTTTTTTTTGCATTTAAATTATTCTACGGTTACACAGTTCTAAAAATTCACACTGTGCCTAAAACTTTAAAATAATAGGGAAGCTCTCTCTGCACTCGTTCTGAGCTTTCATCTTGCTCCTAAAAGGTAACCTTTATTAAGTTTCTTCTGTATCCTTCCAGACACAACTTTAGGGATTGATCTACTTACATATAAAATGTTATGCTGACTCACAGAAGTGGTCTCTCAGCCAGGAGATTGTATGAATCTAGACTCCTCTTCATTGGCAGTATATTGGTTGTGAGAGGTGCCTAATCAAAATTGATTCCATTTAGCTTCTCTTTGTACTGATAAAGGATTAAGATAAGATCCGTAGATAGTGCCTTATCAGTAGGTAGTGAACTTGAAGCAGACAACAGAACGTATACTAACCTGAGTGCACATATACTAACCTGAGTACACGGTGTGTGTGTCGCAAGTGCTGTTGCAGTAAAGCAGACACTTAGGAGACCTGCCGTCTTTGGCCCTGTGCTGCATCTGGAACGTTCCTGGGTAAAAGCCTGTGTGTGCTTTCAAGGAGTTCATCATTGAAATCAGAATACAAGTCAGACTCGTGTCGCATTAAATTGTAACCCTTTCCCTCAAGTGATGGGGAGGCGGGGATGGAATTAAAGAATGTACGTGCAGGAGCAGCCCTAGGTCAAGGCGGAAAAGCAGGACGGCTGCAGAGCTGGGAGGACAGGGCGGCGCCTCGTCTTGGCTTTTTAGAGAGCTGGAAGGGAGGGGATTTGATGAGGCCAGAGGGGAAGGGGTGGGAGGAAGGTGAGTGGGCAGGAAAGGGCGCTTAGGAGACCCGGTGAGGCTCAGGTGGCTCCGCCTGAGTCTCGGGAGAAGCACAAGTGCGGACATCTTCTCCTCCACGAGGTGCTTTTCAGTCCGCCCGCCCCCTGCCTCTCCTCGGCCTCATCTGCACACTCACCTGGTCGCCCTGCCCCGGCCCCCCTGGCCCGCCTCCTGGGCCCCTTTCCCCGTGTGGCCTCCTGGCTCAGGCTGTCCCTGCCACACTGCACGCTGGCTCCTTCGTGGCTCTTCGTCACTCCATTGGCGCCTGTGTCGCACGAGGGCTGGGACCTGTCTGTCCTACCAAGCCGGCTGTTGGAGGATGCCTGGTCATCCCGGAGTTGAGTCCACCTCTGTTGGGGGGCTGGAAGGCACGACCCTTGGGTGGGGCGGCAGCCACGCAGCCGTAAGGAGCCCGCACCCCCCCGCTCCTGGGACACGTTTCCCCGCAGCCCCAGAGCCCGTGAGCACCGACCGCCCGTCACCCGCCCAGAGACCGGTTTTCAGTGCGTCACCCGCTCTGTTTTTCTCTCCAAGGTTCCCAGTCCCAAGCGGAAGTTGGAAGAACCCGTTTTAGAGTTCAGACCTCCCCGAGGAGCCATCACGCAGCCCCTGAAGAAGCTGAAGATCAATGTGTTCAAGGTGCACAAGTGCGCCGTGTGCGGCTTCACCACGGAGAACCTGCTGCAGTTCCACGAGCACATTCCACAGCACAAGTCAGACGGCTCGTCCCACCAGTGCCGCGAGTGCGGCCTCTGCTACACGTCGCACGTCTCCCTGTCCCGGCACCTCTTCATTGTCCACAAACTGAAGGAGCCGCAGCCAGCGGCCAAGCAGAACGGGGCCGGCGAGGAGAGCCAGCAGGAGAACAAGCCTGGCCCAGAGGACGCGCCGGCCGACGGCCCCGTGTCGGACAGAACGTGCAAAGTGTGTGCAAAGACGTTCGAGACGGAAGCTGCCTTAAACGCCCACATGCGGACCCACGGCATGGCCTTCATCAAATCCAAAAGAGTGAGCTCAGCGGAGAAATAGCCGCGCACCCTTCCCGCCGAGAGGCCCGGTCCACGTTGGAAGCAAAGAGACAGTTTTCTTACAAAAAGTTGGCAGTTATCATAGAGTTAACAGTACTGTCTAGGCTGTTGCAATATATCCTCCTTCCACTCCCTTCTCCGCCTCCTCCTGTATATCCTCCTCGATTAAGTATTAAAACAGTATTTGAGTTGAAAAGAGTTTGTATATATTTAAATGAATAACTTTTTATACTCTTTGTTACATGTTTATATCAGTATTTAGTGGAAAATGTTTTGAAGTGTTTTTTTGTTTCGTTCTTGGTTTTTTTTTTTTTTTTTAATTTGAGTTAGAATTTTTCTTTTTGTACTGTTTCTTTAAAACAGTTCTTAGTATCAGGGGCAGTTCCTGAATTCAAATAAACCATTTTGTATGTCACAGATTTGAATGGGTTAACTAATTACAGGCTACGATAATGCCTTTTTTAGTGTTTTTAATTTTTAGAATTCACTACATAAATCGTAGGTGATTGTAGGTCTCAAAAACACTAGGGACTTTTAAGTGTCTTAGCACTATCCTCAACGTGCCTGCTCCGCCAGGGGGTGCCGGCCCCGTCAGGACCGCAGCCCGGCGTGTGGCGTCTTCTCCAGGCCAAACTGTGTCGAAAGCAGCCTTGCAGGTCGCTTCTTTCTCAGTGGGGGGATGAAAACTTGGGCCAGAGATCCAGTAAGGAACGTGGATTGATTCCATCTCAGAACGGGGAAGAAGGATATCCTAAAGGGAAGACACGGGGGTGCGGGGTGGCTGGGGGCCGCGGTGGCTTTCTGGGCCGATTTGCAAGGCTGACTTCTAAAGAGCACAAGGAGATACAGCAGCGAAAGGGCTGGACTACTGTCAAAGTTACAAATACGTAGTTAGACCAATAGATTTATATAGTCAAGCTTTTGTCATGTAATTTATTAACTATTGCAAAGACACAACTAAAAATATCAAGTATTTCTCTGGCTCTTGACAGGAAAAAAAAAAATCACAATTGACTTAACCCTTTGCTGTCTAAAGAGTTGGCGTTTCCTGTTCAGGGTGCTACTGCCATACGTCCTGGTACTTAGACTTGGGATGCACAACTTCCACCTTATTGATGCAGCAGCCGGCATGTCGCAATTGGCCGTTCGAGTCAGCACTGAGCCACCTGGGTTTATTAGTTCAGCCATTTAAATAAGTATCTTTAACATCGGTAGTTCCGCTTTCTTAGTGCAGCCGAGGTACTCTTCTGTCCCTTCCAAACGTTTCTAGTTCTCTGGGAGAGTTATACTTTTTGGTTTTGTGTTTTGTGTTTTCTTTTGCATTTTATATCTTGTATTTATCCCTAAACATGTTTTGTACTTTTTTTTTTTAAGAGAAGAAATTCTTTTGTGTATATATAGATATACTTGCATGATATACTGTAGTCAACGTTCGGTTCCTCAGAAGGTCTTGCTGCTGTCAGGTGTCATGCACTAACCATATCCATCCTAACTGTATTAAACACATTTCATATGTAAATAAACGTGGGACATTTGGCCCTTGTGCTTCCGTGAGAGAGTTATTGATGGTGGGTCGCTGACATCTTCATGCAGTTTAGGGAGTGATTCATTGCAGGGCTGGGCTACGGGGTACTGCAGAATTCTCCCTGCTCAGGAGAGCGGCATATTCATTCTTGTTAGCAATCAGCTAACATATCGACTCCATCAGTACATCGGTATAACCCGAGGGTGTGATGAAGTACGCCTCAACTTGAAATTCAATTGCTGTTACTTGTTATATTTATACTTGTATTGCTCTTAAGTTGTATTCATAGCACTTTTCATATGTTTCTGCATTTGAACCTTGCAATAAACCTGTGTGGTGGGCTGCACGGGTCTAATAGCCTAGTTTTACAGTCGAGGAAGCTGAACTCATTAAGTTCTTGGCCTAAGCCCTCAGAGCTGGTAAGTGGCTTTGCGTATTAGAACCCAGATATTCTTGCTCTAAATCTAGTGCTCGCTCTATGTGTTTATGTACATATTCACAAATACTCCTTTATTCAACAAATAAAAAGTATGCAAAACACAATACTAGAAATTTTTGTTTGTGGCACTATGACTTTTATAAGATAACTTGGGAGGCTGTCTACTCATAAATACCCAGGTGTGCTGGGTAATATGAAATTGGCATCTATTAAATGCCTAGATGAGCATCCAGGAAAGGTTTTAAATAGGCCCAGAGGTCCAAAATGAAGAAGAAACTAAAATCCAGAGTAGAAAAACAGCACCCGATGCTGTAGCCCTGGGAGGAAACCTGGATGGTTCAACTGAAGAGAGAATTGATGAACTGGAAGATGGATTGTGAAGAAATTCCCTAGAATGCAGCAAAGAGATAAGGAGATGAAATATATGGAAGAGCATAGGAGTCCAGGACGAAATAAGCAGCTCTAACAAGTTTCATAGGAGCTCCAGAGGGGGAATAGAAGGAACTGGAGAGAGCCAGTGTGGAAAATTCTTAGCTGTTAATGAAAAGACATGAATACTTGGGTTAACATGGTGAATGCTGAGCAAAAAATCCATGTTGGGACTTGTGAATTCTACCCATTTTTCATTAGCTAAAGATACTGGGTGTGGTTGTCAATGCGGGCATTTGAGAAACAGGACAGAGACCAAAGGTAGAAAACTGGGGCACATTCCATGAACTTTTAGGAATCCCATTTCCTCTGTTGGTGGGGAAGGGGAGGCGAGGCTGACAGAGTAGGCTGGGTCCAAGGTGTAAAAAACCTTGAATGACAATCTTCGGGGGTTTGTACTCTGATAGAGATGAGTTATTTGGACAGGGGAGTGACTACCAGATTAATTGGTGACAGTGCTTAAGATGGAGGGTGGAAGGGATTTCCCTGGTGGTACAGTGGTTAAGAATCTGCCTGCCAATGCAGGGGACACGGGTTTGAGCCCTGGTCCGGGAAGATCCCACATGCCGTGGAGCAACTAAGCCCATGCACCACAACTACTGAGCCTGCGCTCTAGAGCCCACGAGCCACAAGTGCTGAAGCCCGAGCGCAGGCTGTGCTATGAAGAGTAGCCCCCGCTCACCGCAACTAGAGAAAGCCTGCGCACAGCAATGAAGACCCAACACAGCCAAAGTAAATAAATAAATTTATTAAACAAAAAAGAGATGGATGGTGGGAGTGTATCAATCAGCATAAGTTAGGTTATGCTATGGTTGTGACCCTGAATCTTAACGGCTTCTAACAAGACTTATTTTTCTTTCTTTTTTTTTCGGCTGCACCCCACTGCATGTAGTATCTTAGTTCCCTGACCAGGGCTTGAACCTGTGCCCCCTGCAGTGGAAGTGCAGAGTCTTAACCACTGGATCACTAGGGAGGTCCCCTGAGACTTGTTTCTTGCTCAGACTGGAGACACTGCTCCAAATCTCTTTATCCCCTTACCCCACTTTCAACGAAATTGCTGCTTATTGGGGCAGACAGAAAGTGCAATTGACTGTTCTGGCACAGAAGTGACAGATGTCACTTTTCACATGTCATTGACCAAAACCAGTAACATGGTCCCACCTAATCACAAGGAGGTCAAGAAGTGCAATCCTACCATGCGCCCGGAAAGCAGAAGACTGAAAATATTGGCACAGCATAAATGACCATCACAGGAATAACGTTGAAATCGAAGTCGCTATGGTGCCAACACAGTGGTCCACGTGGGCATGAGGACTCGGCTCAGGGTGGGGGAAGTAATCTTGGAAAGAGGCTGCAGTTGTAGGTAGCATTTCAGGAGCATCAAGGAAAATTTCATGCTGTGGGATACAGAGAAAGAAGAGAAGCCTGAAAGTTCAAACCTAGGTGATTTCGTGAACAGATTTTTTTTCAACGTTTAGATTACTTAAATAGAAATATGGAAGTCAAAATTAAGAGCTGTTCGTGGGGCAGATGAACTTTAGATATTCATTCAAGGTTAGTTTTTGTTTGAATGTGTGTGGTTGGGTGCTTTTGTTACCAATAATTGAGTAACAGTAATGCATAAAGAAGAATACCATCAAGGTGGTAAAACATGAAATGAAGACAAGGACAGTGCAGGCTTAGCATCCCTGGCATAGACAACTGCTTCCTCCCAAACACATTTTCCGCAAATTCCTGACTCCTACTCCAGTAAGTATTCCAAAGAACAACTGTTCCACCCCAAAGCTCTGATGGGTGCCTCTCTTCACGGTCGGTGGGCTAGTGCGTTCCGTCCCAGGATCTTTGACCAACGGAAATTTCCTGTTGAAAACTTTGGCCGAGATTAATATATTATTTCATAATCATCATGCCGTGAGCACTGTTATTCTTTTTTTTTTTTTTGATGCCTACTTGGAAGGGGAAAAAAGAAATGTGTTTAAAGAACTTCATAAATAAAATATGACTTAAAGGAACCATTCATCTGTCCCAGAGAATTGTCTGAAAATAAAGAGGGGAGTGCCAAATGCAGGATGATACTTATGCCATTTAGTTTCTCTCTCTTCCTCCCTCTCTCTCTCTCTCTCTGCAGATCAGATGCTGTAAGGATCCCAGATTGTAGCTCTTACTTTTAAGCATACATCTTTTAAATAAAGAACCTGGAGTTAGTTTCCTTAAAAACTTGGCTTCTGCTTTTGCACAATGCAGTCTTTGCTTAAATGGATCCTTGAACCTTCTTGTTTGACTTTCTTTTTGCAGTGAGGAACCTCACATCCCTACAGAGTTAATCGTAAACCTTTGGGATATGACAATGTAAACTTATTTCTCTGCAAAGAGCCTCTTCTCCTGCTGCTAGAAGCCTCTGGACTAGCCAGTTGTAATTTTGTAGTCACCATTACTCCCAAAGCACTGATTCTGAACAGCCCAGTCTCGGTCCACATGTTTTGGGTGTAAGGCCGAATTTGAGACTTGGCTACTGTCAGTCTTCCCTAGCTAGTTTCCAAATTAAATTTATGAGGTTAATTTTGACTCAGAAAGCAACACTATTTATACTGTTTCACAGTATTTAAAGGAACTGATTATTTAATTTGCTTTGCTTTTTATCATAAGCTGCTATCCTTGAGCTTTTCTTATAGTTATAAGTGTAAATTACACTACCACGGCAAGTCTGTTTCTAAGCGCACTCCTTTGCAAGATGATATTTTTATCTAGAGGCAGTCTATAATTAGAGTTCACCCTATCACACCTCCAACTCAGTTCCAGAAGGTGTGGGTTTAGCCTAAGAGTAATTGTCTGACCTTCAGGTCGAGTCAAGTTTAATTGGATCGGTTATTTCTGGAGAAGAAACATCATCTATTTTTTGAAAAAAACAAGGAAGGCAGAGATCCACTGACTGGAGAGAATGGTGTGAGGTTGATGTGAGTCAGAAAAAAGCAGAGTCGTATGTGTCAAAGGGAATGGCCCTGTCTTGGAAAGGGTAGAAGACACATCTCTAAGTAGGGGTGATGGACATTTATCTTGACTTTGTCAGTTCAGTATCTGATCCCTTTCTGGGGTTGGGAATCTACCATTGTATGAATCTCTGAGGGACGGATCTTGCCTCCTACTCCCGAAACCAGAAGGTCACTCTGCCTGACCCCCAGCAGCCTAACCTTAGGCATGGGATGACCAATACTTGGTCCAAATGATGCTCCTGCTTTGACTCTCGAGCGGGTGATACAACAAAGTAGGGACAGTTTAAATGTACTCATTCTGGTGGCACGGGGGCGATGGTCATGGTGATTGCAGATGGAGAATTACACAGAGCATTGCTTTTGTTGGTCGGTCAGGGCAAAGGAAGAACCAAGATCTGGAAGAAAAGAATGTAGACATTCCTCGGAATCTCTGCTAGTTGGGAACCAGTCTGCCTTCCGGGAACCACTGACCATCTTGGACCCAGGGGTGCCATTGTGGTGGGACATTTAGAAGCTTAATCCTTTCCTTCCCTCTTAATAAGACACCATCCAAGCAACATGACGATATCAATTATTTTATTCTAATATTTTATTGAAGTATAGTTGATTTACAGTGTTGTGTTAATTTCTACTGTAGAGCAAAGTGATTCAGTTATACATATATACCTTCTTTTCATATTATTTTCCTTCATGGTTTAGCACAGGATATTGATATTGAGTATAGTTCCCTGTGCTATAGGGACAAGTAGCACCTTGCTGTTTATGCATCCTATGTCTACTAGTTTGCATCTGCTAATCCCAAACTCCCAATCCTTCCCTCCCGCACCCCTCCTCCTCCCATCACAGGACATGGTACTTGCTGATCCCTCTGCCTGGACTGCCTGCCCCTGTGGTTATTCCCACGGGGGCCTTTCCCCTTCCTTCAGCTTGGCTCTGAAGTCACCTGCTCAGAGGGATCTCCGGGTCACCTCCCTCAAAGTGCCCACGCCCACCAACAGCACACACCCGCTTCGACACTCTCCGTTTCTTTACCCGCGTTTTATTTTTCTTCCCAGCGCTAATCCCTCCTGCCACTGTATGCTGATTTGTTAACCCTGTGTCATCCTCTGGATGAAACATTCCAAGCTGCTCCGTGAACTCTTGCCTGCTTTCTCATCCGCGTTCACCATCTCCTCTCATGGCAAGAGGCGTTTGTTGAAAATTTTGCAACCTGGGAGCAGCAGATATTAGTTTTCCCATCAGGTTGACCCTTACTCTTGTCAGCAAAGACAAATCCTTGTTTTCTCAAGTCCATTGCCAAATGATGAGAGGCCAAATGCTCTTTCCTATTCTGTGGAGCTAGTTACTTGAATAAAATGACTGTGGCATTAATAACAGCATAAGCCAGTGATTGCCACTGCCTCGGGAAATGATAGAGGCTTGCTTTCAGGAAAGGAAGGCGTTACTTATTTTCATGTCCTATTTTTATGCCCAGCTCATTGCCTTGTGGAAAACAGGTGCTTAAAATGTCTTCATAAAACAGCTGAATCTCTTTGAAACTTGATTAGTCATAATTTTATTCCTTAAGAGTTGGGACAAACATTACAAGGATCTTGAAAAGTAGGATTCTCTTTTTCCTTTTTATTTAGGTGGAATTTAAAAAATCATTTAGGTGGTTTTTATTACTAATGATTAAAATGTGGATATGTGTTCCGCTCATTATATTTTGCCCCCAGTTGACAAAAGATGGAGTACTTCATACTGAATTCTAACAGCAATTTCATATTTTCAATAACTACACAATATCAACAACTGACTTGGAAATCAATCTAGGTTTCAGGGATTTTTCTGTTTAAGCATTCTTAAATATTCAAAGTACCTAAACCTCCGGTACTTTCACCCCTCCCCCTTCTTCACCTTTTTTTAACTTTGAAAGAGAGTTAAGCACAGGAGATACATACGGAATGGAGACCTTAAACACTGACTAATGTTTGTCTATCACTCTAACGTAATACTAGGAAACAACTGAGGTAGGCTGATTATGTGTTTTTATGAATTTACAAATGGGGAAAGTGAAGAGCTTAAACCCTGGTTTCTGGGGCCAAATTAGGTCCCTTTATTTTTATTTATTTATTTTTATTTATTTTTTTTTGCGGTACGCGGGCCTCTCACTGTTGTGGCCTCTCCCGTTGCGGAGCACAGGCTCCGGACGCGCAGGCTCAGCGGCCATGGCTCACGGGCCCAGCCGCTCCGCGGCATGTGGGATCTTCCCGGACCGGGGCACGAACCCGTGTCCCCTGCATCGGCAGGCGGACTCTCAAACACTGCGCCACCAGGGAAGCCCTAGGTCCCTTTTTTAATCCAAGTTGTTGCTTTCTCTGTGTAGTTCCAGATTGGATGTTATGCTTCATTTTTTGCACTGAAATTTCAGCTTCTACTTCAATTTAAGAACAGTCTCCCTGGTGCACAGTAACAACCAATGTATTCATGGCAGAAAATAATTTTGAAGGTAGACTCAGAGGGTTTCAAGGTCAGAGAAGATCTTAAAGGTAATTTTTATACAGACCCTTTGATGCTGAATCTTGTCTTTAACACTCTCATCCAGTGCTCAGCCACTATTTGGATACCTCCAAGGTTGGAGACCTCTATACCCCTGGAAAGAGCCCAGTTCATCTTTGGGTAGTTTTGAAGAGAAAGCTCTTTATTGTTTCAAAACCGTCCCTTTGTAACGTGGATCTAATGATCTGTCTTTTTCAAGGAGCTATTCACCAGTAGCATTGTAACTGTTTCAGCTTGTGTGCCTGAATCTTTTTCTTTAGGTCAATAGCAATAACAAAGAGTAATAATAAATCGCCAGTGTTTGTTACGGGTCTGCTATAGGTCAGACCCTGCAAGGCCCCCTTGTGTATACACTATCTGGGTGTCTGGTATATATATTATCATCTGCCATGTGTGTAGTAGGCATTTTGAATATAAGGAGAATAACAGCTAATTGTTTCGAGTATTTATGGTAAGCCAGATACTGGCAGTACTTTAAATATGTTAATTAAATCACACAGCAATTCCAAGAGGTAGAGGTTACTTGTTTTCCTAATTTTCCAGATGCAGTAACTGAGGCAGTGAGATTTCCCTGGGTCACACAGGAAGTGTCAGCTTTGGGTCTTAGCTATTATATGAATTGCCTCTCAGAAAAGCACAAAAGGTTAAAAAGGGCACACTGCCTGCCCAGATGGAGCATCTAGGCTGTAGGAGAGAGGGAAACAGAAAACAGATGCCTTCAGTGTGAGGAGATAAAGAGAATATGCCAGGCGAGTGGGGAGTACAGAGAACAGACACCTATTCTGACCCAAGGGGAAGTCCAGGAGAGCTTCCTGGATGAGAAGGCTTAGAAGAATAAGTAGGCTAGTAATGCTCAGGAGGAGGTGAGCTGGGTGAAGAGCACTGGGACAGAGGGCACAGCAGGAACAAAAGAACAGAGGTGAGAGACAGTGGAGTGTGTACAAGGAAGTGTGCTCTGGTCTGAATATTTGTGTCCCCTTAAAATCCAGATGTTGAAATCCTAACCCCTAAAGATGATAATAGGAGGTGGGGCCTTGGGGAAGTGATTAGGTCTTAAGGGTGGACCCCTCATGAATGGGATGGTTCTAACCAGTTCATGTCCTGTACTCCACGGCTGAAGGTTGTGCCCAGCCCCCTTCCCTGCCGTCGCATGAGGACACAGAAGGTGCTGGCTAAGACAGCAGGAGGAACTTTACCAGAACAGCAACTTCATCTTGACTTCCCAGTCTCCAGAACTGTGAGCCCTAAGTTTCTGTTGTTTATAAGACACCCAGTCTGTGGTATTTTGTGATAGCAGCCCCAATGGACTCAGACAAAGGGTAGGGGTCTGGGAGGCTAGAGGCTGCTGTGAAGCTAGGAAGTACAACTGAGTCACAGTGGACGTTTTCCATCAGTGTAAACAAAATTTGCATCACATTTTAAATGTAATTAGCGAGGTTATTATTTAAGGACAGGCTTTCTGGGAAGAAAATATTTACACCATGAGAAATCCAGATCCACACATTTTATGTTTTTTTAAAGTAGATGAACGCAGTTGCCACCGTCTTTTGTCAGCACCATTTGCTTCCCAGGACATGTGTCCTAAGCTCCCACAAGAGGATGGGTGTGTTTATTTGTCCTACCACAAAGCCGTCTCTTTCCATGGGGGAGTTCATCACTCCCACGTGTGGCTTCCAAGTCCGGCAAACACATAAACAGATGAATACAAAGCCCAGGTGATGACGTAGAAGTCCTTCTTTGCTTATCATTTATCTGAATGTTATATAGGTTGGATTCACACTCATTCTCAGATAAAAACCAAATATTGCCACTTAACATCCTCGGTATATTTATTTTTTAAACCCAGAGGTATATACAAGACATCTAACTAGAGAAAATCTAGTTTTATCCATGTTAGCTGGAAATGTTAATCTGCATAACTAAAGGAAGCCAGGTGGTCAGCGGCCCTCACATCCACAGCACGATTTTGCTCAACAATAACAAGTTGTATACGAATCCGTTTCCATGGCTTGTTCATTGCAGCCGCTTTGCAGGTGGCGGAGGAGTCGCAGCCTGTCTCTGCATGTTAAGGGGTGAGAATGTCACATTTCCCCACCACACATTATAGACTAGTGTTTCATACATTTGAGGCTCTTTGTCTAAGAGGGGAGTTGTATCCTGACAGGTTAAGATCCTGACCAAAGATGGTCCTAACCTTACTATTTTGTCTTCTCTCTTTTCAGTTTCAACTGCCTTTTGTTTTTCCTGCAGGAAACATTTCTCTCAAGTGCCTGCAGGACACTGATGAATTCCTTTCTGATCTGAATTCAGTGGAACCCAAAGAATATGCTCAATAGTAGTTTTTTCCTAACCCGTTGGGTAGGTGGACACAGGGCAGACAGGTTTGGGCTGGGGGCTAGAAAAAGTCCTGAGAATTAAAAAACCCAGAACCAAATAGGAAAGAGAAGATGATCCTCAATTTATAAATTTCTCCAGGAATCAAGGAGGGAGGAGGAATTTTTATTGCAGAAGGCAATAGCGGGGGTGGTATTCTAGCCAGAAGGAATCTCGTGAGGACCCATCTCTTAATAAGACGAGGATTACTTGTAAACTGTATGATTTACTGTGTCTACTATTCTGAAGTTGATGACATTTCACTGTCATATAGGGGATGGCTTGGTTTATTTCTTTTTCTAGACATTGAGTCTGCTTTTGGTAAAGAATTGCTTCATTATTCAGGAAACAGGTCTTGCCCATTATATGTTGGATAGTAGATTCTGAGGAGTGTTCTGGTGACTGCATTGGCTCAAGCTGGAAGAAGTTCAATGGTAGCCAGGCCTCTTTGCGCGTGGTAGGGGTGGACCTCAGGCTGCTGTAATTATTTTTGTTAGTTTCCCAAAATTATTTTCACAAATAAAGGGACATATATTGGTATCTTCCTGAAGGAAAGGGGCAGGCAATCAGATTCATTTTCAGTGGGATAACCTCTCTAGGAGAATGATTCACTGTTGATGCTGATGTAAACCACTAACAAGGAAAAATGTAAAAACTCGCTCTTTCCAAAGCCAGAAACACTATCATAGCAATTTCCATTTCTGTTTTGTACGCATGACTAGTTTATTTTGTATTGGAAAACCTTTAGTACCATAATATACATTATAAAGAGAAAACAAAAGTTTTGATCTCATATTGAGTCATTCAAAATGGCACGTGGTTTGAAGCAAGTGCCGTTCTACACTGAATTATATGTCCTGATAGTTAATGAAACGGTGGGAGATATGAATCCAGTGGATTCAATAACCACCTTCAAGTTGTATTTTGGAATTGATTACGTTTTGCTACAACATTTGGTGTTGTTTGACAGGGAACATTCTGACAAACCCAGGGCAAATAAGCTGGCCAAGAAAATCCAGAAGGGTGCAATGATTTCTGGTGATGCGGTGGTGGTACCTACCGTCATCATTAGTCACAGCCTTGTTGATGCTTTATTTGTCTTATAAGTTACTCTAGTCATGTACCAACGATGTTTCATCTGTAGGCATCTGAAAGTTGAAATTCTTTTTTTTTTCAGTTAAAAATATTTCCCTGTGTTGAATGGTCCAAGAAAGAATTGAATGATGTACATAAGTGGATAGATGACAATAACTTAATTTAACAGATGAATACTACTATCTAGTGTTTTAACTGATTTTCTTTCTGACGCACCCCAAAAACACTTGACATCGTTGCTTTGACATTTTGCCTGAGACTTTTTTTTTTTTTTTCGGTACGCGGGCCTCTCACTGTTGTGGCCTCTCCCGTTGCGGAGCACAGGCTCCGGACGCGCAGGCTCAGCGGCCATGGCTCACGGGCGTAGCCGCTCCGCGGCATGTGGGATCTTCCCGGACCGGGGCACGAACCCACGTCCCCTGCATCGGCAGGCAGACTCTCAACCACTGCGCCACCAGGGAAGCCCCTGCCTGAGACTTTTGAGCGCAGAACGTAGTTCTGACCTTTGCTCTCAGCATGGTTTTCCTGGCAGTCATGTGGATGCAAAACTATGAGTCGATATTTAGAGAGTACTTTACATGGCAGGTACTGTCCCCAGCCCTATGCAAGAGTTGTCTCCCTTAGGCCTAATGCACCCCACCACCATGGGGAGGGTGTTATCATCACCTCTATTTTATAAACGAACCACGAAGTTGTAAAGTATCTTGCCGAAATAAGTGGCGCAGCTAGGATTTCAACCCAGATCATCTGATTCCCGAGCCTGCATTTTCAATCACTGCCTAAAGAAGCAGCCACCAGAGAAACAAGACCAAAAAAATAGTCATCAGCAAAAAAAGGAACGAAGCAGAGATACATGTATCGATATGGAGGGAATGTACTTAAGTAACATCAAGAAAAAAAAGTTGTAGAAGAATATATATAGTATGTAAAGTTTAAAAGATGCAAATTGAGGTGCTCTACTTCTTTGGGAGACGTATGTATGTAGTACAAATGGAAAGAAATTCATGAGAATGATAACCTCCAAATTCAGTTAGAGGTTGCCTTGCAGTGGGCATGGTGAGGGTGCAGATGTAATTGGGGACCCACCAGATCTCAAACGATGGGTCAAGTTGTGTTTTCTTTAAACTGGGTGATTGAAACATAGGTGTATCTTACTGTTTCTCTTTATGCCTTTTTAAGATATGAAATGTTGCATAATAATGTTTCAAAACTCCATCCCCAATCCAAAACACGGAGATGACAATAGGAGAACCTCTGAATATGGGTGGGGTCTGAGGAATAAAGTGGAGAGAAAGTGTTCTTGAAATTCAGGCTGACATGTTTTTACACAAGGGAATTGGCATCGTTGCAGCTCAGGAGCAGGGAGAGAGCCTGATATTAGAGCCTGAGACAGACACTCAGTCTGGCAGTGGGAGGACGGATTAAGCAGCATAGAGCTTATGAGAAGGAAGAGTATAGTAATACACCTCCAAAGTGAAGTTTCCGTGCGTCCTTCCCACCATCCTTCTGCATTCACTGTCAAGCCCACCATCTTAACGGGAACAAAATCCATCAAACAGTATTTGTGTGCTTTAATCTTGCCACGCTCTTGGGTCCCTGTCTGATTTTATCCCTTCTTTCATTGCTGAAGTCCTCAGGCCAGTGTTCTGGCCCCTCTGCTTCTTTTTATTTCATTTTTTTGCAGTACGTGGGCCTCTCACTGTTGTGGTCTCTCCCGTTGCGGAGCACAGGCTCCGGACGCGCAGGCTCAGCGGCCATGGCTCACGGGCCCAGCCGCTCCACGGCATGTGGGATCCTCCCGGACCAGGGCACGAACCCGTGTCCCCTGCATCGGCAGGCGGACTCTCAACCACTGCGCCACCAGGGAAGCCCTGGCGCCTCTGCTTCTGATTTTGTTTTTGTTTTGTTTTTACACTCCATAATCCACAGAAATCTACACTGAATCCCTTATTACATATAAAAATTGCAGCCTAAAAGATCTCTGTAACCAAGTAGATACAACTTACATTATCAAGAAGAGAAAAATTAGATTGAAAACTATTGAGCATCTAGAAAATAAAATATTATGAACTAAAAATAATGCCTTTGAAAAATATTTAATGGTACGGAAGATAATCTTAGTATATTATTAAGGAAAACAATCAGGATAAAAAACAATATGTATAATATAATACCTTTTTTGGAAAACATATAGAGATAACTCTGTGTATATGTGTGTGTGTATATGTAATATATATATTTATACATAAACATATATTTATAGAGACAGAGAGAGAGAGAGGTGCTATGTCTCTTTTGTAGAGAGAGATTGTCTATCTTGTTTTCCTTTGCAAACTCAAAACCTAGCACGGTGCCTGGAACTCAGAGTGTGTATTAGGTGTATACCACATCAATCACATATATATAAATGAATGATTAATAAAAGACTATGAAAACATTCAAAAAAAATCTCTGGCATCCTCCCTCCTGATTAACCATTTTTTTCTCTCAATTTTCTTTCTCCTTGACCACTGTGGTATTCACTTCCTTCTTAAAACTCATCTGTTTCTGGTTCAGGGATGGTCCTTCCTGATGGGAATCCTTCTTCTCTCTCCTGCCCTTTCTCTCTCTACCTGATCGCCTGTACCTTCCCACCTGTTCCTTTCCTCATTGTACATTTCTTGTAAACGAATCACATTTTAGAGACAAGGTGTTGCCCACAGACGTCGTGTTGGGCTGGCAGTCCTGATGCCTGGGCTCTCATCCTGTTGAGGCCGATAGTCAGCTGTGCGGTTGGCTCTACCCAAGCCATGTCACTTTGCTGAACAAGTTTCCTCACCTATGAAGTGGAGAGGCTGTGTTTCCCAAAGTCTGAAAATCTACAGCAGCTTAAAACATGTTCTAATTCCTGCACCCACCAATCTGCTCCAGCCGGGGTTAAACGTTCAATCTGGTTGTCCAACACAGTGACTTTTAAGGGTTGAATCACATAAATTAACAGTTGAGTAAATTATGTTAAGAGCAAAAGGAATGAATACCCCAAATTCACCACTTCCTAACTGTTGTATGCACTTGACCATCATCTGTACTCTTGAACTGAGTCTGTGTGGTGGAAATGTATTGCTGTGCTACCGCACATCATCCTTTAAGCTCAAGTTCAGGGATCAGGCTGGGAGCTTGAAGTCTGCTGTGGTAGAAGTATATTCACCACACAAGTCAGCAGTCACTGTAGGTCAGGGCTTGATGTTTTGTTGACTATCTAGGCTTCAGAAGTTGATGGAGAAAATGTTACAAATTAAAATAAAACTTAAACGTGTTATGTCTACAGCCTTTGCATTATAAATAGCACCCAAAAACTGTTATTCAGCAAAAACATTGCTCACATCATGGACACATGAGTGAAGTTCTGACATATATCTTTCTGGCTTCATATCCGTATTACTCATTAAGGTGGACAAAAATATCACCCAACATTTATGTGGGGATGACACTCACTGGTGTCATAGGTAAAATCATAGGTTGGCTACAGATATGAGAGTTTGGCAAAAATTAGTGAACGCATTCTGTGAGAATCAGTTGGCTATATATGGAATTTATAACAAGGAATATTATTGATTTAATTATTATTTGTAATCTGTGCGTGTTATGGGCTGAATTGCATTCCTCCCAAATTCATATGTTGAGGACTTAATCTCAGTACTTCAGAATGTGACTGTACTTGGAGACAGGGTCGTTAAGGAGATAAGTAATGTGAAATGAGGTCATTGGGATGGGCCCTAATCTAATATGACAGGTGCTTTTATAAGAAGAGATTAGGACACAGACACACTCAGAGGGAAGGCCAAGTGAAGGTGCAGAGAAGGTATCCGTCTATAAGCCAAGGAGAGAGGCCTCAGCAGAAACCAACCCTGCCAACACCTTGATCTTGAACTTTTAGCCTCCATGACTGTGAGGAAATATATTTCTGTTGTTTAAGCCACCCAGTCTGTGGTATTTTGTAATGGTAGCCTGAGCAAAGTAATACACTATGCTATACATTCTTTATATCAGTATAATTTATGGTGTATGTGTGTGTGTATATATGTATATATATATTTTCCCCTCAATTTGGGGAGAGAGCAGATTATTAAACATTTATCTTCACTGCCCGGCTCCACCCCACTGCTAGCAAAACCTATAGGAGCTGGACTTTTTTTTTTTTGGCTGCATTGGGTCTTCATTGCTGTGCACAGGCTTTCTCTAGTTGCAGCGAATGGGGGCTACTCTTCGTTGTGGTACACGGGCTTCTCATTGTGGTGGCTTCTCTTGTTGCAGAGCACAGGCTCTAGGCATGTGGGCTTCAGTAGTTGTGGCATGTGGGCTCAGTAGTTGCGGCATGTGGGCTCAGTAGTTGCAGTGCAAGGGCTCTAGGGCACATGGGCTTCAGTAGTTGTGGTGCACGGGCTCAGTAGTTGCGGCACACGGGCTTAGTTGCTCCGTGGCATGTGGGATCTTCCCCGACCAGGGCTCGAACCCATGTCCCCTGCATTGGCAGGCGTATTCTTTAGCACTGCGCCACCAGGGAAGTCCCTAGGAGCTGGACTTAAGAATCTGAATTTTAAGGAAGCTTCTTACCTGATTCTGATCATTGTGATGGTCAGCTGAAAATACGGATGTCAGTTTTACTGGTAATTACTGGTGAAAACATACGTCAGACAAGATTCCAAAAGTAGACAAAAAACCCACCCCCCTGTATTAGTTTGCTAGGGCTGCTGTAACTAAGTACCACAGACTGAGGGGCTTAAACAAGGGAAATTTATTTTCTCACAGCTCTGGAGGCTGGAAGTTCAAGATCAGGATGCTGGTAGGGTTGGTTTCCTCTGTGACCTCTCTCCTTGGCTTGCAGATGGCCAGTGACCACCTTCTCCCTGGTGTCTCTCTGTGTGTCCAAATATCCTTTTATACAGACACCAGTCAGATTGGATCAGGGCCCACTCTAACAGCCTCATTTTAACCTAAAAACCCCTTTTCAGGACTTCCCTGGTGGTCCAGTGGGTAAGACTCCAAGCTCTCAATGCAGGGGGCCTGGGTTCGATCCCTGGTTGGGGAACTCGATCCCACATGCATGCCGCAGCTAAGAGTCCACATGCCACAACTAAGGAGTCCACATGCCACAACTAAGAAGACTGCATGTCACAACTAAAAAGATCCTGCATGCTGCAACTAAGACCCGGTGCAGCCAAAATAAATAAACAAATAAATAAATATTAACCTAATCACCTCCTTTTAAAGGCCCTATCTCCAAATGTAGTCACATTCTGAGGTACTGGGGGTTAGGGCTTCAACATATGAATATCGGGATGCGGGGAGGTGGGTGTGGGGAGCTCAGGTCAGCCCATACACCCTGTAAAAGCCCATTTTGGATTTCTAGCCTCTAGAACTATACGATAAATAATATATGTTGTTTTAAGCCACAGAGTTACAACAATCAAAGTTACCTTTTTTTACAGCAGCCACAGGAAACTCATAGACTTGCAGGAAGCTCACTTTGACTAGTGTGGCCACACATCCCGGTGACCCCATTTCTTACCGTTTTTCCTACCCTTTTTTTCTATCTCCACTTTTGGTTCTCCCCTTCCAACATCTACTTGTTTTCCTTGCTATGTTTTTAATATTGGACTCCAGTATAAAATGGTGAATTTATTTAGTAAATATGTGATCCTTATTAAATATATGTGGAGGTAGGAGTATATCTCTATATCCATATATCCTTTTCAGTTATTCTAATCTGGGAACTGACTGCCTTTGGCTTTATCATATGTGTTCTAGGATAATGATTTCACGTCTCTTGTCTGAATATCTTGTCTCGTTCCATCTTTTCTCTGGAGGAAGAGCACCTGGAAACTAAGAAGGGTTTATGCCCTTCTGTGTTGGCAGTTGGTATAAATGTATATAATTTAAAAAGCAGATGACCAGACCACACAATAGAAAAACTATTGAAAGGGGGCTCTGAAGCCATGTTGTGTGTCTTTGGTCCCATCAGGCATCCAATCAGTTATCTCTTCAGGTCTTTCCGTGGCCTACTGTGTTCTCCAATTTCCACCCTCCTGGCATCCTGTCTCTCCATAAACTTGTCATACCTTCCCCAAGCACATGGCTGCTGCTTCTCTCTAGGCTCGTAGCTTCCCCAACCGCACCTCACAAGCTAGTTAGTAGCATCCTTGGCTTGGATTAGAATCCCCACTCTGAGAGCGTTGCGGGTTGAACTGTGTCCTCCAAAAAGATATGTTGAATCCCGAACCCCTAGTACCATGGATTTGTGATCCTATTTGGAAATAGGCTCTTTCTAGATGTAATCAAGTTAAGATGAGGTCATGCTGGATTTGGAAGAGTCCTAACCCAGTGACTGGTGTCCTTATGAGGGAACTACACACGCAGACACAGAGACACACAGGGAGAATTGATGCGTGATGACTGAGGCAGAGATTGAAGTGATGTGTCTAGAAGCCAAGGAACGCCAAGGACTGCCCGCAACCACCAGGAGCGCGGAGAGAGGAGTGGGCAGACTCTCCTCCAGAAGGAACCAACCCCGCTGACCCCTTGATTTCAGACTTCTAGTCTCCAGAACGGTGGGACAAAAAATTTCTGTTGTTTCAAGCCACCCAGTTGGTGGAAATTTGTTAAGACAGCCCTAGGAAACAAATGCAGGGAGCTGTGCCCTCTCAAAACCACCATCCAGAAGAAAAAAGCATGTATTTATTATCTGAGACAAAAATAAAAAAGCAAAACAAGCAGTCTCAGGTAGGTCCTGGAGTTCATTTTCCTTGCGATGTACCAGGCCCACCCATGGTCATTTCATCAAGTCCAAGCATACCAATTTGTAGCACTGTCTGCAGTGGAGGCCTTTCAGAGGGCATCTATTTATATGGAATTAAAACTTTGCTTAGCATATCGAGGGCCTGATGGTTTCACATGATGTCTGCATTTTCCTGTACTTTGTTCCTGGGAAGGAGGCGGGTGGAGGGGGGCTTCTGGTTCCCAAGCAGCCTGCAGGGTTTTTCATTTCCTGTTTTCTCTAATCTCCTCACAGCCTTGAAATCTTCCCCAAGCAGCTACTTTTGCTATGAAACTTTCTTAACCCTTCAAGTCCCTTCTCCCTGGTCCTCATGCCTCAGCCCACCCTGATGGCTGGGTTGCTGAACTTCCTACTCTGATCACTTACTCCCTTGGTTTCATCGTTTATCTCTTGAGGTGATTATTTCATGTCGCCTATCTGTGTGTCTCATCCTCTCCCCTGGAAGCCAAGGCCTGTGGTTACACTCCTGGCATAGGAGGTAATCCATAGGTGGCACTCACTGGGCGAGCCAGTCACTGGCCCCAGCCCTGCCTTTGTTCTGTGGTCATCAGTGGAGGACTGACCATCTACATGAGTTGCGTTCTCAGAATGTCACCTCTTTTCCCATCTGGCTGCCAGTCTAGAGGGCATTTTACTCAAGCCCAGCCTCTCCACTGGTGCTGGAGCTAGGGGAAGAAAAGATGCTGAAACCAAGAAAATCTCAGAATAGAGAAAGGGTGACACAAGGGGCTTCACTGAAATTTCTGGGTTAGCTGGATTTCAAATATCCATGTTGTGGTAGGCTGAAACATGGATCCCCAAAGATATCTCATTCTAATCCCTGGGACCTGTGAATATTACCTTATATGGAAGCAAGAGCTATGCAGATATGTTTAAGTTAAAGATTTTGAGATGAGGAGTTTATCCTGGCTTACCCAGATGGGCCCTAAATGCAATCACATGTATCCTTAGAAGATGGAGGCAGAGGTGGAGGGAGATTTGACATACAGAGGAGAAGGTGACGTGACCACAGAGGCAGAGATCGGAGCGATGCGGCCACAAGCCAAGGGATGCAGGCAGCCACCAGAAGCTGGAAGAGGCAAAGGACGGACTTTCCCCTGAAGCCTCCAGAGGGAGCACAGCCCTGCTCACACCTTGATTTTGACTCAGTGACACACCTTGATTTTGACTCAGTGCTACTGATTTTGGACTTCTGGCCTCCAAAACTGTGAGAGAGTAAATTTCTGTGCCACCAAGTTTGTGGTAATTTGTAATAGCAGTCACAGGAAACTAATACACATACTATTCTCGTTCTTGAAGTCCAAGATTAATAGTTGGTCAGATGCAAGGGGGACTGCCAAGAGGTGGTTGTAAAGAGCCTGCTTCAGGAACCTGGATATCAAATTGACAGCACATTCGGATCTTTTATCCACAAGGAGACCACTGACTACTGATGCTTAGCATTTAATGTGTATCCAACGCAGGGCAAGGACTGTTCAATTCTAGTTTAAAAAAATCTGCAGTGTAACACAGCCATCTGGTAGGTGCTTAATAAATATTTGCTGTCAATGCTGAAGATGATCACTGCTTACAGGATTTGTTTGTGGCTCAGCATTCTAGAAGCTTCTGGTGCCTTCACCTTCCTGATGTAAGTGCATCCATATTTTAAAATTTAAGACCATTGACCAAGGCCTCTCTTTCGTTCGTTTAAACCCAGAAATTAATCAATTCTGCATTTTAATATCCGCATATCGTTGCCAAGAAAGAAAATGTGTCTGCTAATTAGCTCGGCAGAATTGAAACAAATTGTTTTTAATCTTTTGGAAATGAAAACTTGGAACAACTGCCATGCAATTTGAAGTAACAGGTGGGCTTAATCATTAGCTTATTCTATCCTTCCCTCCCGTGACAATCACAATGTATTTAGATTTGGACAGTGCCCATGGCCTGGCATCTCAGGTTCTTAACAGACACTAATTAAAGATAAGGCAGGAAAAGAACAACCTGTCCATTCGATTTCATAACCAGAAAGGAAGCAAATGCAACTGAAAATCTGCACAGCATACAGAATAACCTCAGGTAGAAAACCCTAAATCCAATCCATTTACAAAGCAAAACACCAATTGGAAAGAGAACTAGCGTTTAATCTTCTCAAGTGAAGAATTAGGTGTCTCTCTACATTTGTCCTTCAGGGATTTATCCAAGGGTCAAGAAAGGCTCTTATAGTCCCAGATCCTTAAACTTTAGGCTATCAAGTTTGGAATACTCAGTGATGGAGAAGGGCATTTGGAAATCATGCAGTCTATTTATAATAAATGCATCCAGTTTTGTTTCTGACACACAGAGGACCTTACAATACATTTGTGGAGCTGGATTTGGGGCATTTGCACTTAGTTTTTTCAAAATTTAATTCGGTTAACTCAGCAAATGTTTATTGACCTCCTCCTCTGAAATATCTACTGATGAAGACACAGCCCCTCCCTCACAGGGGAGACAGGCCAACAGCTACAGGCCTTCTAGTCTGATACACTAAGCTAGAGTCTGGGCTGCTTCCTGGGCAGACCATCTTTCAGCCCAGACTCAAAGGATGATTCAGCATTTGCCAGGCAGACAGGAAGGAGGGACATTCCAGGCAGAAAGACAGACAAGTGCGGGCCTGGTGCGTTCTGTATAATGGAGCAGAGGAAATGGGCGTGGGTGTGGGACGATGAAACTACAGGCAGGTCTGGTCACGAAAGGCCTTTTAAACTGAGCTTGGAGTCTGGAATTAATCTGAAAGAGCACAGCACTCAAGGCTAGCGGCACATAGCATCTCCTGGGAACATTTCAAAAACAATTAATGCCCAGGCCTCACCCCTGACCAATTAAGTCATTCTTTGTGAGGGTGGAGCCTGGGCTTTAGTGTTTTTTAAAAATTGCCCCAGGTGATTCTAATGTCTGCCCAGGATTGAAAATCCCCTCTCTAGATAAGAGATCTGCAAAGGTTTCCTCTAAAGAACCAGATAGTAAATATTTTCAGTTTTGTGGGCCCTACAGCCTCTGTTGCAACTACTCAACCTTGCCTGTATTAGTGAAGCAGCATTGACAATATGTAAACAAATGAGATGGCTGTATTCCAATAAAACTACTTACAAAAATAGCAGGGCCATAGTTTGCCAACTCCTACTCTAGAGGATGGAACGAGTATCTTTGAAGAATTTTTGAAAATATTGATTTAAAAATTCTGTTCATATTTTATTGTTTATACACTATATTTGTTAAATATGTGATTCTGTTCTCATTGTAAAAGAATGGAAACAGGGCTTCCCTGGTGGCGCAGTGGTTGAGAGTCCGCCTGCTGATGCAGGGGACACAGGTTCGTGCCCCGGTCTGGGAAGATCCCACATGCTGCGGGGTGGCTGGGCCCGTAACCCATGGCCGCTGAGCCTGCGCGTCCGGAGCCTGTGCTCCACAAAGGGAGAGGCCACAAGGGTGAGAGGCCTGCGTACCGCAAACAAACAAACGAGAAGAATGGAAACAATACAGACAAATCTCAAGTCTTTCTTGTTCACTCATTCAATTCTTAGTCCCCTTTCTGGATAACAGCTGTTTAGCAATAGGTGTGTATCCTTCTAGAACTTTCTCCATGCATTTTTGTTCATCTATATCTACCAGAAAGATATTGTTTTGTTTTGTAAAATTGAAAAATGTATTTATTGTTCTTAATCTTTTTTTTTTTTCCATGTTACAGTGTCTTGGAGCATTTCCCACAGCAGCAAATATAGATCTATCTCATTTTAGTTGTTGCCTATGAACATTTAACTTTTTCCTGCTGAACGATTTGAAACTACTGACATTAAACTGTTTTTGCCCCATAAAATGGATCTTTCATGTGGTTCAGCCTAACAGTTTGTGTCCATTTTTCTGCTTTTACAAGCATTAATGCCACAAGCATCTGGCAGTTCTCTGCTCATATGTGTTTCCCTGGAGCAGATTCTGAGATGGTGAATTGCTGGGCCACTGGGGATACGGTTAGAAAGGAACCTTCGGTTAAACCACAGACAACAACCCTGACAACCTTCAGCAAAAAGGGGAGTTTATCGGCAGACGATGGGCAGCTCACAGAAGGGAGAGAAAGGCCTGCTAGGCTTGAAACTGGTCGCTGGACCAGTGAGGTCCAAACAGCCTCCACAGTGGTGCACGTTCTACAGCCTCTGAGGAAACCACCTGTGGATGAATGAAGCCCAAGCTTCTCTTCAGGCCTTGACTCACTCCACACTAGACCTGGGACCTCATGTCACAGGGACAGGAGGGCAGCGCAGGAGTGGCCTCCAGGGCTCCCATCAGCTTCCATAATGAGAGGACACAGCACCTTGATATTTTTTCAAGACTCCATGCAGTTGGAAAGTGACAATTTTCTAAAAGAAAATTTAGTTGCTGTTAGGAAGGAGATTAGCTCCCAGGAGGCCGGATTGAGAGAACTATTTCTTCATATTCTTACCAACATTCAGTTTTATCAACCTTCTAAATTTTTACCAATCAGATGGCTAGAAAAACTTGGTGTCTAATTGTGGTTTCTTGGTGAGACTGAACAACTTTCTCATGTTTATTGGTCACTTGGATTTCCTTCTCCAAGAGTTGCCTGTTCATATCCTTAGCAGGTTTTAAATCAGTTTCTTTGACTTTTTAAAAATTACTGATTCGTATTTGTTTTGGGTTTTTCTTCTTTTGGCCACACCGCACAGCTTGTGGGATCTTAGTTTCCCGACCAGAGATCAAACCTGGGCCCACAGCAGTAAAAGTGCCAAGTCTTAAACACTGGACCGCTAGAGAAGTCCCTCCAAATTACTGATTTGTAAATCAACCATACTCCAATGTAAATGCAAAAAAAAATGAAAAAAATAAAAATAAAAATGACTGATTTGTAAGGGCTTTTTATATGATCAGAATACAATTCTTTATCCGAGTTATTAATACAGTAAATATGACCTCTCCCTTAAGAGTTACGTTTTAACTTTGTTCATGGTGCCTTGGAAGCGTTGTAAGGAGAAGAGGGATGTGGTCAATCTTGTGACTCAGGCAGTTTAGCTTAAAAGTTGAGCGCTGGCTACAAGTCACTGTGGATACCAGCTCTAAGGTTCTGGGTGTGGTCAGAGCCAAGGAGGGTCACATTCACGGGAGGGAAAAAGGGAAAGTAAGTTTCGCTCATCACAGCAATAACCTGGAATACTTGGAAGCATAAAAATGAGGCCAGTGATAACAGACACCCACTGGATGAGCCCAAGTGGCCAGAGCAGCAGAACTTGCCAGAAGAGGAGAGGGTTCATGGTGAAAGTCAGTTTACCCTGGGCAGCTCAGCAAGGACCATTTGCCCAATTATGGCCAGAAGGTTTTCAAAATAACATACTACTTTCTTTTCTTTTTTTTTTTCTTTTTTTTTTTTTTTTGCGGTATGCGGGCCTCTCACTGCTGTGACCTCTCCCGTTGCGGAGCACAGGCTCCGGACGCGCAGGCTCAGCGGCCATGGCTCACAGGCCCAGCCACTCCGCGGCATGTGGGATCCTCACGGACCGGGGCATGAACCTGTGTCCCCTGCATCGGCAGGCAGACTCTCAACCACTGTGCCACCAGGGAAGCCCAACATATCACTTTCTTAAAAAGCACTCATGTAAGCAAAATGCAGTTCCTTCAACCTGATTTCTACCTTACACCTTGGGAACCCAATTCTTAGTAAAGACAGAGACAGAAAGGCAAGAGGAGCTGTATAATTTTCCCAGCTGTATTTGGGGTTTCCTCCCCACTCACTCTAAGGAAGATCATTATCTTTAGCTATACATAAGAACCGACATACCAAACTGACAAACAAAAACAGGGTCTTTTTGTATATCTTAAAGGGCAAGAAGTTATGGGTTCAGGTTAAAATGGGTTTGAACACACAGCTCTGATCCTTATTAGCTGCTTTGAATACTCAGCTCTGATTCTTGCTAGCAATTAAAAAGAGGTAGATTTGTATTGCTGTGTGTATTACTTATCATCTCTGTGCTTCGGTTTTCTTACTTGTTCTATCACTCAATAATGATGTGACCCTGGGCGAGTGACTTGACCTCCCTATGCCTCAGAAATTAACATTGGTACGTGTGTGTGTATAGCTCTATGTCATTTTAGCACATGTGTAGATTTGTGTAACTCATACCACGATCAAGGCCATAACTATCCATCACCACATCCCTCTTGTTCCTGCTTTATAGACGTATGCAGCCCCTTCCCCCCACCATCACTAACCCTTGGCAAACAGTTATAATTACAGTAAATTTGACTGTAACTTTGATTCCAAAACTAGAAAAGGAAAAAAAAATAGTGGTCTAAAGATTAGAAAGAAAGAAATAAGAAGGTAGAACTATTAAGAAAGTTCAGCAAATTCTCCAGATACCAGAACAAATTACAAAAATCGATAGCATTTTTCCACACCAGCAACAGTCAGTTGGAAAATAAAATTGAAAATAAAACACTGAGGAAAATAGCCAACTCTACACTACCTAGGAATTGTTTATGTAATCTGTCTTAAGATTATCAAGGAAAAATATAAAGTTATAAATAAGGACACAAAAGAAGATTTTAGTAAATTGCATGACATCCAATGATAGCTTGATACAACAATGATGTCAATTTCCCCCATATAACCTATAAATAAATTTGAAGCGATTTCAATCAGTATTCTAGTTGGATGTTTTGAGGAACTCAATAAACTTTTTCTGAGATTTTCTGCAATTTCTAAAAATTTTCTGAAATTTTCTGAATATGAATTTTCTGAAAGTTTCTGGATATGAATTTTCTGAAATTTGAATGATTAACAGTCCACAAATATTAACTAGCTCAACTTTGAAAAGATGACTAAAGGCTGCATACTTAATATACCTCAAATCCGTAATAATAAAAACCATAGGGTTCTGGTATTAGAATCAGACTGGCTTCGTAGGCATGTGACCTTTGCAGTCACACTGTGCCCCACACATAAGAGGGCCCCATGCTTCCTTTAGCGTGATTTGGTGTCACCATCTTGAAATGCTTAATTAATTTTTAAACAAGAGGTCCTGCATTTTCATTCTGTATTAGCCCTGCAAATTATGTAGTCAGTCTTGACTAGAACAAAGATTGTTCAAGACTAGAACAAAAATTACAGGCTCAAAAGAACAGATTTCTATCCAATAAGGAAACCAATAGATAAAGAACTGACAGATAACTGACTGAGAGTAAGTATTTTCGATAACTCAGGTAGAATAGGACCAATATATAGAATGATAAGGAGCTCTTGCAAATCAAGAAAAGAAAATTCATTAAGAAGTGGGCAAAGGATACAAACAGGTACTTTACAAGAAGAGAAAATTTAAATAGCTTAGCTATTTTAAACAAAAATAACCTGACTTATTTGTAATTTGATAGACAAAAATCCAAACAATTGGATATCATTTTATATCCATTAACCACCAAAAATGGGAAAGCTGGACGATGCAAAGAAGAGATAGGAGTCAGCATCCCTGGGGATGTAGATTGGGGTAGTCACTCTGGAGCACAATCCGGTGGGATTTACACAGTATCTGTGTACCTTCTGATCCAGCAAGCCCACTCACAGGTGTGTATATCTGAGCTAAAGCCTCACGTAGGTTTATACAGGGATACGTATGAGGAGTTTGTCCCTGTGTGTTTTTGTGTGTTAGAGGCCATCTATGGGTCCATCACCCGGGGAATAGCTAAGTCTAAGATGATGATGAGTTATTATACAGAAATCAGAAGCTCTGGACTCGATGAGCACAGTAACACCAGCTCTGAGTTACATATGTGGAAACAGGAGATCTGAAGCACAAGCCCATTCATATAAATTACAAATACATAAAATAAAAACACCTACAAATGAGACGATATATATCAAACATGGGGGTGGGGGGAATTGGGGGAAGGGAAAGAGAAAGGGAGAGATGAAAAAAGAGGAAAGGAAATGAATTATTTAAAATGAAGGGGAAGAGGACATATACAAGCACAAACTAATAAAATAGGAGCTTTACAGGACCAGGGCTAGAGAGGCGTTAACCGTGGAACTTGATTACTGCCCGCTTTTACTCCCAAGATTAAAAAACAAACAAACAATCAAAAACCTCTCTCCAAAATAAGGTCCTACAAAATTGGATTAAAAAATTTTAAGACATGAGTATTTTCTCCTGGCTGTATGGAGGAGAAAGAAAAGTTACCAAATTTTAGTTACATCTTTTTTACTCCCCCAAAGCATTTATTTTTTAAAAGATTTCAAACACTTCATTTTTTCAGCAACAGGTCATGTGTGAGAACATACATCATGGTTCTCCTCAGTGAAGAGAGGGGCTGTGGGTGCAGAATGCGGGCCCAAGAGTGCCATCTGAATACTTGCCTCTTCTTTTTTCGATCATTTAAATTTTAGAGGTTTAGGAGGTGGAGCTGAATGCCAATAAATTCATTTGAAAGCGACACAAGGAAGCTAAATTTGCCCACTTTTGCTTTGAAATTCAGTGTATGACCCTTTCGGGAAGCTGGGAAGCAATATTTTTAATGGAAATGTGGACAGGCTGGGATCTTCCAGTGAGTGTCTCTCCACCCACGCTCCATCGGGGCGTTTCCAAGGGCAGTCCTGCAAGCTTCACGTCCTGCATGTGAGCGTGGGATCTACACACACACTCTTAAAAGACTGGTGAACATGGGACTCATGATATGAAACCTGATACAACTCCACTGGTTGCTTATCTTCATTGAAAAAACAAAAAACTATTAAGATGTTTTGCAAAAAGTTAAATTTTAAACAGTTGGTGGAAACTTGCTTGCATGTCCTGAGTATGGGATATTATAGGAGGTAGTTGTCCACAAACGAAACAGGTCTTCAGATGTTCCTCCTACCACATTGCTTGAGACAAGACCTCTGGATGACCTTTGTGGGGAATCCAAGGTCAAGTTCCAGCCAATATTCCTGAGCATTAACTCCTGACTCACCATCAGTGTTTGGAATACCAAAGGAAATGGACTTCCCATTACCCATAATCCTTTCCCAGAAACAGAGCTCTGAGACGTGAATCTGAGGTTATCCTAGCAGATGGGTTGGAACTTTTACAAATACATCACTAAATAGGTTGACTGAGGTCACAGGACTCACTATCTTCAAAGCATGTTAATTCTTTTACTTTTTGGGGGAAAAAGCTAGGAACAGCACAGCCTCCTATTAAATACAAAGATATACTTTATGCCTGGCACACAACACTAAGAGAAAATACATTCCTAGTTGGCTAATAACAGTTGTATAAAATAACAATAAGAAAACCAAGCTGTTCGATGTTAATGCTATAAAATGGTCTTACAATTGTTAACCAATGAAGATAGGGAGATTATCACCCAGCTCCATCTGTCACGCTGAAAATTTGACAATGATTGCTTGAGGGTTCATATCCTATTTTCAAAGCAGACTAATGATTTTGATATCAGAGCAAAAGGTGAAATGTACACAATCATGTAAATTATATGCTTAGAAGAAGCATCCCAGCAGTTTTTATTTATAACTTGATCTTTGCTTTATTGGGACCGGCATTCTCATTTTTGGCTTTTTTATTAATAAAATCTTTACTTGGTACATTGTGTCCTGCTACAAAGAAATGACAGGTTGGCAAATTTGTTGAAAATTGTACAAGTTGTTAACTCCTAATGACCTGTAATATAGGAGAGAGATGAACTGGGGCAGACTACCCCACACTAGAGGCTGCTTTTTTTTTTTCTTTTAATTTTTAAAATTTTTTGGCCACACCGTGGGCCATGAGAGATCTTAGTTCCCCAGCCAGGGATCAAACCTGTGCCCCTTGCATTGGGAGCACAGAGTCTTGACCACTGGACTGCCAGGGAAGTCCTGAGGCTGCTTTCTAAATAAGCAGTTACGTTAACCCTTGGAGCATATTTTTATTTAAATATGGGTGCATGTGATGTTCTGTAAGTTGACTTGAAATACTCTGTAATGGAAAAACCATCTCCAAAGAAGTCAGCAAACTTTTCTTCTTTCAATAACTTCTCTTTTCCTTCTCCCAATCTGCTGGATTCATGGGTAGTACAGCAGCAGCCTTACTTAGGAACGATCGTGCATATATTCTATGAATACTAACGTTAAAGAACATTGTGGCATTGTGTTCCCAGGATGGAGCTGACTACAGCGTGAGCGTGTGTGTCCCCAATTCTTGTGCTGAAGAAGATGTGACTGAGATGTCTTGGCTGGGTAGGTGCAATAGAATACCCAGTGAACCTGTTGTCTCAGCATCAAGTTTGAAAACCCCCAGCCCTTGGAGCCTCTTGGCCATTCTCTTGGGATTGAACCAAACTTTCATCCTGCTAAATCTAATAAACCGAGACTAATAGAGTTTGGGGGTCTTGGGAGTGGGTGGAGAGGAGGAGAAAGACATTAAAGAGAAGGTAGGAGCTGAATCTTTATGTAATAACATTTTTATTTTTTTTTTTGCGGTACGCGGGCCTCTCACTGTTGTGGCCTCTCCCGTTGTGGAGCACAGGCTCCGGACGCGCAGGCTCAGTGGCCATGGCTCACGGGCCCAGCCGCTCCGCGGCACGTGGGATCCTCCCGGACCGGGGCACGAACCCGTGTCCCCTATATCGGCAGGCGGACTCTCAACCACTGCGCCACCAGGGAAGCCCTATGTAATAACATTTTAAACTTAATCTTCCCTCACTGCCTTAATCAGCCTCAGCTGCCTGGTTAGGTCTGAAGGAAGGAGCTGGATGGTATCTGGTTTCCATATTGTGAGGGTTCTCTGCTGTGGCCCATGTGTGGAAATCAGTCAGGTGCCAAATCCGGAAAGACGTTCTAAACTGGGATCGTGTGAAGCCAATGTGTTGTGATGGATTAATGCTAAGCGGCCAGCATTTGGTCCTGGTTTGCACCTCCCAGCTGTGTGATCCTGGGCAAATCACTTAATCTCTCCCTGCTCCAGCCTCTTCCTCTGTACAAAGAGGGGTAGACCATGTTGTTCAGTCTGGCCCCAACTCTCTGCAGGCTTACAGTCCCCTTCTGAATTTAGCCAAGTGGAATGAAAACATTTTAGTCCACATGGAAACTGGTTAGATTTCCTCGAAGTCTTTCAAAATTTTCAAAGGAAGAGCTTTAAAGCCTAAAATTTTTACTGCGAGTGTCTTCTGTACTTATTCTTGTCATCCATCCAAATAAGAACTAACGTGACACATTAAAAGGAAGACATTGTTTCTCTACATACAGAAACTTCCAACACCAAATGTGTGGGTTTCCTCCTCACATTATGAAATTGTGACACCAAGTATCTGGAGGTGGTGCTGACCCCACAAATGAAGGGCTCAGTTTCACATCACTGCTCCCCACTTCAGACACCAATTGTGTAAGTATTGGGTCCTGAGGTTACCCACTACTTCTGTCCGACTTGGCTACAAATCAGGGGCTCCCATGACTCTGATCCTGATTCCCAGGATCCTCTCCTCGGGTTTGATAATTTGCTGTAATGGCTCACAGAACTCAGGCAAACACATGACTTACTATTACTGGCTTATTATAACGAATAAAACTCAGGAATAGCCAAGTGGAAGAGATACAGAGGGCAAGGTATGATGAAAGGGGCAAGAGATTCCACGCCCTCTCAGTGTGTACCACCCTCCCAACACCCCAGTGTGTTCATCAGCCTGGAAGCTCTTTGAACCCCTTTGTTAAGGGTTTTTATGAAGGGTCCATTATGTAGGCATGATTGATTAAATCACCGCCTATTGGTGAGTAACTCAATCCCCAGCCCCTCTCTTCTCCCCAGAGGTTGGGGATGGGTCTGAAACTCCCAACCCTCTAATCACATGGTTGGTTCCTCTGACAACTAGCCCCTCTCCTCCAAGAGTCACGTTATTAGCTTAAACTCAAGTGTGGTTGAAAGGGGCTTATAATGAATAACAACAGATGCTCCTCTCAGCCCTTCACTTGGGAAATTCCAAGGCTTTAGGAGTTCTGTACCAGGAACTGGGGATGAAGACCAAATATATATTTCTTATTATATCACAATATCACACATGGTATTAAAAGCCTCTTTTAAGTGTTGATATTGCAGTTAGTTTTCTTTTTCTTTTTTAATACATTTTTATTTATTTATTTTTGGCTGCGTTGGGTCTTTGTTGCTGCGTGCGGGCTTTCTCTAGATGCGGTGAACGGGGGCTACTCTTTGTTGCGGTGCGCAGGCTTCTCATTGCGGTGGCTTCTCTTGTTGCAGAGCACAGGCTCTAGGCGTGTGGTCTTCAGTAGTTGTGGCGTGTGGGCTCAGTAGTTGCGGCACATGGGCTCAGTAGTTGTGGTGCTCGGGCTTAGTTGCTCCACCACATGTGGGATCTTCCTGGCCTAGGGCTCGAACCCATGTCCCCTGCATTGGCAGGCGGATTCTTAACCTCTGCGCCACCAGGGAAGCCTGCAGTTAGTTTTCAATAACCTTAAATTGTCCTCTGAATTTATGATTATCCCAACAGCTTCAGGTACATTACCTCTCTATCTAAACCAAATATTTCAGGTGGTATTAAAAAGAAAACAAAACAAAACAAAAAAAGAGAAAGCCAGTTGTTATATATCAAATTTAAATTTCAGTTCTTGTTGAATAAGCCATAAATATCCTAGAAACAAAGAAAAACTTGCAGAGTTGTTATTATATTAGCATAGCAAGTGAATAAATGAATCTCTAATGAGTTAACGGTCATTATTATTTAAGAGATTCATCTGTTAGTCTAGTTTTTCTGCCTAATGCTAAGCTTATTAGCTAGAGTTGATATTAGAATAAAATGGAAGGCTGGAAATTATTATCAATACAAAGATATTTTGATGATTTCTCTCTGAGGAATTAGAAAAATAAAGGGCCCTGATTAAGGTGAGCAGAGTTGACTTGGGCGAATGTATTAGTGGAATTTAGTCCTCACTGCCAAGGTGTTTATCCAGCTTCTACACAGAGGCAGCAGAGAGCAATGGGAGCATCTGTGCCCAGGGGAAGAGGTCCCCATCTGGAAAGGATTTGTCAGCTAGCCCTTAAAGCTTTTTGATGGGTTGCCAATATTTCCATTACAGATGTGGAGGCAACCAGCTCAGCAGTAGCTGTTTGTGCGGATTTTTTCATCTAGATCACGAGGGTAGGAGTCAACATGAGGGGAAGACTGGCAGAGAAGCCAAGAAGAAATGAGCCTGGTGTAGCAGAGAGAAGGACTATTCTGGGCAGGTCAGAACATACTGATTTTAGGCAAAAAAGTGCATAGCGTGGCTGCCATAGGGTGTTATAAAATTTCAACCAACAGACTTTGAGTTCCTGATAATGAAAATATGGAGCACCAGAGGGTCTAGATAAGATTTGGGTGTGATGATCCCAAACCTAGTCATAGGCTAGTTCCCTAACAAGTCACGTCTGCCTATTTTAGCACCACTTACTGTGTTCTGTTTCCTAGGGTTCTTGTAACAAAGTACCACCAACTGGGTGGCTTACAAGCCATCACTCCCATCTGGCCTCCATCATCAGGTCATGTTCTTCCCTGTGTGTCTCTCTGTGTCCAAATTTCCCTCTTTGTGCAAAGACACCGGTCACACTGGACTTAGGACCTACCCTCACCTAGTAATCAAACCATGGACCTCAGATTGGGACTTGAATACAAGTGCTGGGACTCAAGCCCGGCCAGAACCCACATTGGGATTTGAACCCATGGTCTTTTAATTGAGATCACACACCTGGTCGCAGGACTTAATGAAGCTCAGGTTCTTGATGTCTCCTCTCAGAAAGAATTCAGTGAGAGACAAAGTGATAGGTAAGAAGTGGGTTTATTTAGAGAGAAACACACTCCACAGACCGAGTGTGGCCCATCGTGGCCCATCTCAGAGGGTGAGAGGCCCCGAAATATGGGGTCGTTAGTTTTTATGGGCTGGGTAATTTCATAGGCTAATGAGTGGGAAGATTTTTCCAAGTATTTTGGGGAAGGGGTGGAGATTTCCAGGAACTGGGCCTCTGCCCACTTTTTGATCTTTGATGGTCGGCTTCGGAATGTCGTGGCGCTGGTGGGTGTGTCACTTCGATTATGCTAATGTATTACAATATTGTATAATGAGACTTA
Organism: Globicephala melas; assembly: GCF_963455315.2. Lineage (NCBI taxonomy): Eukaryota > Metazoa > Chordata > Mammalia > Artiodactyla > Delphinidae > Globicephala > Globicephala melas. The sequence goes on from NC_083326.1 coordinate 14,458,213, forward strand.
AGGTCCACTGGAAGTCAAATCTTCTGCCACCTTGGACCTAGTTGGTTCTAACCAGTTTTTGTCATGTCCTATGCCTGTGTCATGTTTTTAAAGGTTGTGCCCTGCCCCCTTCCCTCCTGTTTCATTATGACCTCTTAAAGTTGATTACCTCTGCAAAGACCCTATTTCCAAATAAGGTCACATTGGCAGTGTTACCAAACTCAAGAGTTCCCAGGGTGGCAGCGGGGGTGGAGGATTGTTAGGGTTTGAAATTTTTGGAGTGGATACAATTCAATCCAGAACACTACCTAATACCTAGCTGCTCATTTGGCTCGGTTATCTGAGGTCCTTTAACCATGACAGGGAGTTGGGAAGGTGGTGACTTAGAGACAGATTAACAGGAGAAAATCAAATTTGATTATGGACATTCTGGGGCTCCAGGAGACTATGGGACAAGTTAGGCCATTGAGGCTTATGTGCCCTCTGAGAGAAGGAGAATCAGGGAGGGGTTTGGGGTTTCAGAGGGAAGGAAGGCAATTTACAGGAAGGTGAAAAAGGACAGGTGTTTGGTAAACAAATGCTTGCTAGGCCCTGCAGAGACAACTGACACAGAGAGGAATTTTAACAGACTTTGCTGGGTTTCTTCCTGTCCACACCCCTAGTTCCTATTATACTATAGTTATCTATGGTGATGATCCCTCTCTGGAACATGTTCCCTATCTACATTCTTCTTGGCAGTTAGGACAAAGGTCAAAGCCTCTTCCTGAGACTTTTGCGCCTTGATTGTCTTTAGCTTGAAATAATCTGCGTGCCAAAGAGACACATTTTGGGGTGGCATGTTTCGCTCCTCTGCGCTGTTCTCTTTCCTATGGTCTGTGAGGCCGACTGCATCTCACTTTGCCTACTATAATTAGAATTAGGAGGTCTAGATAGTGGAACAACGGTGTTAGCACTGCAAGGGCTGATTTCTTGCCCCACTGCTATCTCTCATGGATTTCCCTGAGCACTGATTGAGAAAATGGACCTATTTTAATAAGAATAACTTGAATTACCCCCAGAAGTGCCTTTCCAACTAAGGACTCAAAAGGAACCCAAAACATTTCACAGAATACCATTTTCTGTTCTCAGTTTAATTCCAGAAATATTTATTGAGCACTTTAATATCTGGCCTTTGTGTGAGACATCACGTGTGTGTGCTGGGGGAGGATCAAAAGGATTGGGAGTTACTCATTTTGGGAAACCTACAATTAGTTAGGAAGAAGCGTCTGTGTGCCTGAGCTGTTGGGAAACACTGTCAGGAAAGAGATGCTCAGGTCTCACATTGAGCGCTGGGGGCAGGCACACTTGGAGAGGAGCTTTGGGGTGAGGGGCAATGGGGGCAGGGAGAGCCATGCTGGGTAAAAAGGAAACATTTATAAGGAGGGCTTGAGCTGGCCTATGGTTTTTTTGTTTTTTTTTTGCGGTACGCAGGCGTCTCACTGTTGTGGCCTCTCCCGTTGCGGAGCACAGGCTCCGGACGCGCAGGCTCAGGGGCCATGGCTCACGGACCCAGCCGCTCCGCGGCATGTGGGATCTTCCCGGACCGGGGCACGAACCCATGTCCCCTGCATCAGCAGGCAGACTCTCAACCACTGCGCCACCAGGGAAGCCTGAGCTGGCCTATGTTAGTGCAGAGGTTGGAGGGTGGGGTGTGCTGAAATCTTGGAAACAGATCATTTATTTGGTTTCAAGCAAAGGTTTCGTATTCCCCTGTGTAGACCTGGAATCTGGCGCACTTAAGGGTGATTGAATGTGCAGGGGCTGCCAGTCGGTTTTATTTACTATGGCAGGACAGAGACTCAGGTATGGGTGCTTCCTCTCAGTGCTCCTGGGACCTGAGGACATTGACTTGGGTCACTTGGTGACATTGGACAAGCCCAGGGAGCCCAACCGTCCTTGTGGAGTCCAATTCTGAGAGTCTTGGCCTGGTTCCCAGCCCAAGTGCTGCCCCACTGAGCATAGCGTTTGGTGAGTCTCTGGGTTAGTTTGCTGGGGCTGCTTTAACAAAGTACCTCAGGCTGGGTGGCTTAGACAACAGAAATTTATTTCTCACATTTTTTGGCAGCTGGAGGTCCTAGATCGAGGTGTCACAGGGCTGGTCTCTCCCGAGGCCTCTCTCCTTGGTGTGCAGACAGCCACCTTCTCGCTGTTTCCTCACGTGGTCTTTCCTCTGCGTGTACACATGGGTGTGTCCAAATTTCCTCTTCACATAAGGACACCAGTCAGATTGGATTAGGGCCCACGTCAATGGAATATTTAACTTTATCACCCCTCTAAAAGAGTCACATTCGGAGGTACTAGGGGGATAGGGTTTCAACATATGAATTTGGGGTGGGAGATTCAATTCAGTCCATAACAGTTTCTTCTCCAAGTCCCTTTGAACTTGATTTTGGACCTCTAGGGTTCAATTATGTTCTATTCATTGTCCTGCTCTTCTGACCCTTAGGCTCCCTGGAGTCTTGTAATCAGCATGAGAGGCACTTTGCAGGAAGGGGGAGTGATGCCTGCAATGCAGCCCTCAGACCTAGCCAAGCAGGGTCCTATCCTGGACTCCATATTTAAGGGACGCCACACTTCTCTGGCCTTCCTCTGGCTGTGTCCTCCCCATGGGATGAGATGCTGCAGGGCCAATGGGACATTGCCCCCCTGGAGCCTGCGCCTTGTCTTCCAGTCCGCACTCTTGAGTGTCTAGGACCTGGGAATTGCAGTGGGGGTGGGCCTAGGGGGTGGAGCTTAGGTTGTCCATACTCCTGCCCATAAGGCAGTTGGTGGTATAGGAACAGAGCATCTGAGGGGAAAATGGGTGGGACCAGAGCTGGGGGGGAGGGGGTGGGATCCTGCAGAAGCCCCCATGTACTCCCGACCCAGGCCCAAGGTAGAAGGGATGAGGCTGAGTGTCTGGGGGACTTAAGCTGATGACGCCTTCAGTGTAACCATGCTTAACCCTTTCTGTGATCTCCCCCAACACATGTACACACACACACACAGACACACACACACTTACAGCACTATTCTGGGTTTTTGGTTGGGTCAGAGCTATTTAGAGGTTTAAAAGTCACTGCCAAACTACAGGATGGTATGGTGATGGAGTGGGGCAGAGCCAGGAATGTCATTTAGTTAGTACACTGCCTGGAATTTCTTTGGGGTTAGGGGGGCAGTGTTCACCCCATGGATGAAGAAGTTATCACCTTCCAGGTTTGCCCGCTTAGCAGTGAGGACCTGGATCTCCCGTGTCCTTCAGAGTCTGGACACTGTTGCCCAACGCTTCAGGTTTCATCCACAGACAAACTGCTGACTGTGCGGACAGGGAATCCTCCGGGATAGCTGAGGTGATGTCTATTCTCACTTGCTTTCATCGGCTTCGGGGCCAGTGAGGCAGTTCCTCTATGATTTAGACGCAGAAAGAGTATGATTTGGGACAACTAGGGTACATTTTCCAGCTGCTGCGAAACCTGTGCTTCTTGAAAAGGGAGCCTTCAGATCTAACAAAAAACACACTTTTAAAAACAAAGGGAGGTGAAGAAAATGGAATCTCGAAGCCCAGAAGTATAGTTTATCATTTTATTCCTAATTCTGTTGTTTTGGACACTTTGTGGCATAGAGGGCCCTTAATTAAAGTAAAAAAAAAAGTTTTTTTCAATAGTGTAGATAAACTACAAAGCGTTTACATCTTGATTTGGGATCTTCCCATGACCTCCAATATGTGCTGTGCAGTTAAAGGTGACAAGGAAGGTTATGGTGGCTGTGGCTTTGCAGGATGTCCACAGACGGTCACCACAGGCAAGGGCTGGGCTTTCCTTTGCAGGCCAGAGAAGCTGGTTTTCTCAGTTCATCCGGAGTCCGCAGGCTGGGGTCCTGATCAACCGGCCAGAGGCTCTTGAGCGGTTCACTGAAAAAACAAAACTCCAGTTGATTCTTTTAAAATTAGAATAGAACTTCAAAGGGGAACAGACTTGTCAGCTTGTCAGTACACTTTTGTTTCAGGGTGAGAGTTTATTGGGGAAATTAAAATATTGAATACTACCAGGAAGTAGCTCGGGGAGCAATTCAAAGTGATTGGAATTGGATAAAGGAATTCTGCGCTGTGTCCCCCGTAGGGATCCCCTGATGGAGCTCCCTTACTCTTGGCCAGCGCTGAGGACCCCCCAACATCTCCTGCTTCTTGTCTCCACCCTTAACAGGTGACAATAAGACTCACAAGGAATCACACATTTTTAACCTTTTAGTGCCCTATTTGGACATTTCAGAAACCCTCTGGTCACACTCATGGGAACAGTGGGTGCTGGAGGTGGAAGGGACATGAGAATATATTGTGTCCAACCCACCCTTCCTCATTACATACATGAGAAAATGAGACCCAGAGGGCTGAAGTGACTTGCCCAGAGTCACACAGCAAGGTGGCTTGAACCCAAAACTCCTGAATGCGAGTCTAGTGGTGTGGTGAGATGAGGTAGCTTGAGGGGATAAAAAGACCACATCCTTCAAGTTCATACAGACCTGGGGTGAGCTCTGGCCCTGCCACTCAGCAGCAATCATAATAAAGACAACCAACGTTTACTGAGCTCTCACTCAAGGCCAGGTACTTTCTGAGTTCTCGCCACATTTCATTTTTATAACAACCCTGTAAAGTAGGTATCTCCATTTTACCAAGGGGGAAACTGAGGCACAGGGCAATTAAACTAACTCACCCATGGTCAGATTGTCAAGGGTGGATGCAGGCTCCCAGACTGCAGATCCTGTATTCTTTTTTTTTTTTTTTGCGGTATGCGGGCCTCTCACCGTTGTGGCCTCTCCTGTTGCGGAGCACAGGCTCTGGACGCGCAGGCTCAGCGGCCATGGCTCATGGGCCCAGCCGCTCTGTGGCATGTGGGATCTTCCTGGACCGGGACACGAACCCGCGTCCCCTGCATCGGCAAGCGGACTCTCAACCACTGCGCCACCAGGGAAGCCCCGATCCTGTATTCTTAACCACTACGTTCAAATTCATAAACTTATCTGAGGAGAATTTTCCTTGTCTGTAAAATAAGGTACATAATAGCTCCTTATAGGGATGTTGACAAAGTAGAAATAATGAACAAGACCTGCCTCATAGTAAGTGGGCATTTAATAAACAGCAGTGTTTTTTGTTATTTTATAACCAGTGTTGCTATTTTATTAGACCACACTGTGCCCCCCATCCTTTGCTGAGATTTTGGAAGTCCCCTGGTCTGGTAAAGTGTGCACCCCAATTAGCAGCAGGAACACCTGGAAACTTGTTAGAAAGGCAAATTCTCTGGCCCCACCCCAGACCTACCGGCTCAGAGCTTGCAGGGAGGGGAGGCGGGAAGCGATCTGTTTACCAGGCCCTTCAGGTAATTCTGAGGCACGCTAAAGCTTGAGACCTCTGCTGCCTAGTCTTACCACTTGTATCTTTACGAACTATTTCTCGTGGTGACTAATTAACTGTGTCCTAAGTTGGTGCATCTTATCTTCAATATCAGGCAGCACCTTTCCCCAGCTCGTGCCTTCCACCCTATTTTTCCATCTCATGTCGCATATATCTCTCTTGTGGAGACCTGCTCACAGAAAGATTTGAGCCAGCAATGAGGCTTTTGTGGATTGCCATTCCCAGTTCTGAGTGCTGGGAAAAGATGCAGAGCCCGGGCAGGCTGAGGATTCAGGAGACCCGTGGTCCACCTCCAGCTGGGATAAGAGTTCCTAATTCTGTGAGTTTCTGCACCTTTGAGCTCTAATTTCCCCATGTGTAAATCAGATATATTAAAAGCTAGCTGCCCTTTTTAATGTCAAAGTTTGATTTTGAAATAATAAATATGAAAGCTCTTGGAAAAGCATCAAGTATTTATTACGAAGTAAAGTGTTGCTAATGCAATCTTTTTTTTTTCTTCTTGGTAGATATTTTAAGATTCAGAAATGCTTCATTTCTGGCTCCTTCTCTCCCTGTCTTTACAATAAATTCTTTCTCCTCATCTGGTGGGGGTGTGGCCAGATGTGCTACTGGATTATTCCTCCTGGACATGTCTGTTGCCATGTGTCTGTGAGTATAGGCATCTCAGGTACCGGGCTGGGATGTGCACGTTGGACTGTTTTATCAGCTTTTGCTCACTAGCTACACTTGGCCATTTCATTTTCATTCATTGAATGATGTCTCATCACCATTTACTTTAGTTATTTATTTATTTTAAAGGTGAATTTTAATTTAATTAATTTATTTATTTATTTTGGTTGAGTTGGGTCTTCATTGCTGCGCACGGGCTTTCTCTAGTTGCGGCCAGCGGGGGCTCCACTTCGTTGCAGTGCGCGGGCTTCTCATTGCGGTGGCTTCTCTTGTTGCAGAGCATGGGCTCTAGGCGCACGGGCTTCAGTAGTTGTGGCTCACAGGCTTAGTTCCTCCGTGGCATGTGGGATCATCCCCGAGCAGGGTTCGAACCCGTGTCCCCTGCATTGGCAGACAGATGGCGCCTCCAGGGAAGTCCACCATTTACTTTAAACAAGAAAATTCAAACGTGTTCCAGAGGGAGCCAGCCACACACAAATGTGATGGGCTTTGGGGATCACTGAGAAATGTATTCCATCCCCAGATATTCCTGTTCCTATCATGTGACACTGAAGATGAATTTCTTTTATTTGAGGCATCGCTTCTTCCCCAAACACCTCAGCAAACTTGCCTGTTAAGTCTTAGTTGCATCTGACACTGTTTCTTAGGACAAACTAATGGCAGTAGGCTTGCTGGCCCAGAGGTCAGATCTTTTATAAGGTGCTTTCCTAAAAACCTCATTATTCTGCCCTCAGTAGGAGATGCCCATGTCTGTTTCGTTATCCTGCCACCAACATCAGAAGCTCCCTTTATGAAAACTGGTGCGGGGCTTCCCTGGTGGCGCAGTGGTTGAGAGTCCGCCTGCCGATGCAGGGGACACGGGTTCGTGCCCCGGTCCAGGAGGATCCCACATGCCGCGGAGCGGCTGGGCCCGTGAGCCATGGCCACTGAGCCTGCGTGTCCGGAGCCTGTGCTCCGCAACGGGAGAGGCCACAACAGTGAGAGGTCCACGTACCGCAAAAAAAAAAAAAAAAAAAAAAACTGGTGCCAATTTGATAGATTCATAAATCGGTTTACTTTACATTTTAAAAAAATTGGTAATAAGGGTTTTTCTTTCTAAGTCTACCTGCTATTCATACTCTTCACTCCCTTTTCTATGTCTGTGTTAGTTGGGTTCTTACTGATTTTTTAAAGTTCGTTCTACAGATGAAGGATATGACTCAGTCATATCAGCTGCAAATCTCTTCCTCAATGTGTTGGTTGCTTTTTGTTTGTTATGATTTTTTTTTTTTACAATTATAATAAGGACTTTAGTGAAATCCATTCATCTTTGACTTTGTAATTTCTTTCATTATCTTTTCTTAGAAAGCCACTCCTAACCCTTAAGCCTCTTAACGTTTGCCTACATTTCAGTAGGGGGCTGGAGAGGGCTTTTTTCCCCTGGGCTCTTTTCTCTGCATCTTACTGTGGTACTGTGGTGCTGGGGTGAGGTCAGGCTTGGTCACATGTGTGTCATCTCCCTGCAGGTTCCTCACCTTGCTGGGCCTCACCCTTCCTCTGGCTGGAACTGTCTACGTGGCAGCCACCAGGTGGAGGTCAGACCGCAAGGCATCACCCACACACGGAGCACATTCGGCCACTTACGGGAGTCTGCCTTTGAGAGAGCGGGTGAGGAGTGAGCAAAGAAACACAATCCAACGGACTGATTGCCTTGCCCATCCCTCACTGTCAGGAACCCCGAGCAGAGGGAAAAGTAGGTATTTATTATTTCAAGACCGCTCATGAGAGGTGACTTAGATGACGACACTATTAGAAAATAATCCCTGCAGAGCTGGGGTCTAGTGATGCCCGAGGGCTTCTAAAAGCTGGAGTGAAGGTTGGGTCTCTACTCTTCACAGTTCAGTCTTTGTTTAGCATCAGTGTGTTCAGGCGAGGTCGCTGAAAATGCTGCTTTCTTTCTTAGCTACAATTATCCAGTGTGTTTTTGTGCAACTCAGAGTCTAGGTCAGAACAGAGATTGGGTTGCACTATGGTAATCCTCTAAGGGACCATCCCATGAGCACGATGTCTATTTTCAGTGTCACAGCTACACAGATGACTCACAGAACCTTCCTGGCATTCCTGAGGTAAATGATTTACACATAAGCTGAAGCCAGGGGAGTGACTGTGCAAAAAACAGGAGGGGATTACAATGGAAATAGACAACCTGGCACAGCGTAGTGACAGGCTGGGTAGGGATAAGTCACAGCGGGTTGTGATTTAGTTAAAAATCGAGAGCGTTACCTTTATTTCCACCTGCGCATATGGCAAGGCAAATACACACACACATTCTGAAACAACAATAGCCTCACATGCAAGTAATTTTAGAAGATGTGGAATAATTTTTGTCAGAGCCTCTGAGGTCCACGCGATTGTCCTTCCTTTACTCCAACGAGAGGGAAAAAAACAAAACAAAATTTCAGTGACTGGACCAGAAGAATAGGAATATGTGCTCGAGTAGCTGCAGGGAACACATCCAGTGGGGAAGGCACAGTGATGACTTTATCAGATGCTATTTGGATCTTCAGGCAAAAACAAAGACAGCAGCAACATCAACAAAAAACCCCAACAATGAGAAAAACAGCAAAAGCATGTTTGTATAAAGATGATATAATATAAGTGCTGAGAAGGCTTAGAGGTCCCTGTGCAACCTCCTTCCCAAATCGGAAGCCCTCGGAACCCATCGTGATGGGAAGTTTCATCGTCAGGCTTCTGCACGGCGGCAATCCCTGCTGCCCTATAATTTCTACTCTTGGGCCCTGGTTTTTGCCCTCTGGGGTCTCAGAAAATAAATCTACTTACTCTCTTGTTTCTATTACAACCCTGTCAGATGTTGAGGACAGTTTTGATGGGCTCCCCCAAGCCTCAGACCTCTCCATTATTTCTCACCTCACGTGGTTCAAGAACTCTCTATGCTCCCTGGCAGCCATCTAGAAGGTTCCAGGGTGGGCTTGGCAGAAAGAGCATATGCTTAACAAACCCCAGGCAAACCTGCCTTGGTTTCTAACTCTGCCCTTGGTCAGGTTGTTTGACCTCTAAGAACCTCAGTTTCCACATGTGTAAAATGGGGACATTTCATGGAATTTGTTGAAGGAATTCAATGAGATAATGTGTCCTCACCTTCTCCTAATTCGTTCCTCTTTTCCTTGTTCTTCCAGTTAAACCAGGAGAGGGAGGAATGGATAGGGGCTTTAATTGGTAAGACCTCTTTCTAGACTGACCTTGCTGAGGTCAACTGGGTTCCGGGGTCCTGCCACATGCTTCTAATTGTCAGCTTGAGGGTGAGCCTACAGTCACCAAAATTCACCATTGCTTATCATTGGGTGAAAGGTTAACCCACAGAGCCTGCATTTTAAGACAAGCTCACAGGCAGACACACCTGCTATGGTTCTAGGAATCAGCCCCTGAAACTTTAGGCTCTTCACCCAAAATAAGGCTCTCCCTGATTGGGACACTTAAGGTTGTGTTAACTTTTTCAGCAGCTACATTTAACTGTGGTCTCAAAATGGGGGGTTTCTGTGTTCCATTGCTGTAACATTTTTTTTTTTTTTGTATTTAATACCATCAGAGTAAAATACCACATTCCTGAATGTTTGGAAATAATCAAGATGGAGAGACCCTTAGGTTCAGCATTTTTTTCTCTCTACTTTTACACTCACCAGGAAGTCAAATCAACATAAGACCACTGTGTCTTCTAGATGTTCAGAGCCAAATAGGGTATTTCAGATTCCTAGTTCTTTATACTCCAAATAATCATTGCATTTGCTTAGAATGGTTTCCTGTTACGTGAGCCTGTTGTTTACTATTTAGATGAGAAAAATACCAGTGAACTTTGAGGACATCTTCATGAAGTAAATAGCTATGGATTTTGGCCCCAGGGCTCTTACTCTGTGGTCTGTTGCTTAAAGTGGGCTCACAGTAATAATCACTGAGAAAATTCAGAAATTCGAAGCACTGTCACACCCATGTTTCTCAAACTTGGGTGAACACTAAAATCACCTGGAGGGCTTGTCACCACACAGATTCCCAGGCCCTGTCCCCTAAGACTCTGATTCTGTAGGTCTGGGGTGGAGCCTGGGACTGTGCATTTCTAACAAGTTCCCAGGGGATGCTGAAGCTTCCGGTCCAGACACCCCCACGCAGGTAACCACATGCATGGCTTCACCTGACCCTCCCTGTGCTCCTGTGGTTTGTGATACTTTTCATTTACAAATGAGCGAAACGGAACTCAGAAAGGCTGTCTTCTCTATAGGTCAGTTATTTTCAGACGATCTGATAGCTACTGCTAGTTAAGTTCACCCGCAAGTAGAATTTAGATGAAAAAAAAAATAATGACAGCAAAATGTATTCAGTTCTTGCTTGCCAAGTTAGGCATTGGGCCAGATTTTGGACAAATATTGTTCTTGAATCCTTACAACAGCCCTGCCAAAAATGTGCTCGGTTTAAAAGTGAGGGAAGAGGTTCAGAGAGGTAAAGGAATGGGCAGAACTGGGCAAAGCCAGGCCCCGTGACTCTGCTTTGCAGTTTGTGGCTTCTCGGGGAACCGAGGGGAGCCAGGATACGAGGTATAGGACACTGCCGGTTGTGCTGTGACAATGCCAATTCCTGGGGAGAGAAAATTCTTCTAAATGGAAGGGTGCGCTTCGTGCCTTCAGGCAGACACATCTGAGAGCGACGCCAATGGAAGAACTCTTCTTTACAGCTGAAACCTCAAAATGCTAGTTAATTATGCTCTTCCATTTAAGAAATTGATTTAGATTTCCAGAGCTTGGTTATAAGCCAGATCTCGATTGTGAATAAGTTTCTATTCTGCAAGGACTTCTTCTGCCCACAATGTTTAAGGCACCCGGCTACGTCCTGGAGAAGAAATGAGTCTCTTGGAGCCGGCTTGAGTTTTGGAGGCTCCCGTTGCACAATTCCAGATACTTAATTGGCTCTCAGGACGAGCCAAGTCAAATTTGTTTTAAATTAAAGGGAATAAATTAAGTAGAAGGGATTCACCCTTCTTAAACAATAGGGCTTAAAAGAGTGAGTGGTAGTAGCTGTGACACTATCTTATTTGTTTTTCACAATAATCCCATGATTATAAGATCTACTTTGCTTCCCATTTTGCAGAGGTGGAAATTTAGGCCAGAGAAGTTAATTCGCTTGCCAGAGGTCACAGAGCTAATATGTGACAGCTAGATTCAGAGCCAGGCGTGTCCAACTAACGATAAGGTCTGCACCCTTACCTTCCGCTCCACCTGCCGCTCTGTTTTCATACCGTGACAGGTAGAGATGTTGTTGGCAAGTGACCCATTCTTGGGAAAGCACTGGGGATGCCATTTCAAGTGACACGCTGGCCTTATGGAGCATGTCATTTCTTAACGATGTCTAAATCTCCCTTGCCTCAACCCTTTGTAAACCAGGACTGGGTCGGGGGGTGGCAGGCGTTGGCATTTTGGGGACCGAGCTCGGGGAGCGTATTCTATACGGGACACTGGGGCACCAACCTCAGGTCAAGACTGTTAGGGAAAGTCAAGGTTCGTAGGGGAGGGAGACGAAGTCCAAAGGTCCACAGATAGATCAAGAGGGGACCACGGAGAACTGAGTTGAGCTTTCCAGGGTCGCAGGGAGGGAGCGTCCGTGTGGCGGCCAGGATCACTCGTTTGTGTCTTTTGCCTCTTGTCTGTGGAGCAGCGTGTGGACTGGTCTGGCTTTCAGGGTGGACAGTGACACCTTTGCTCCCGCCCAGGATTTCTAGGAGCCATGGACCGTGCTCTGAAATGCTTTTCTTGGCAGAAGAATGTGCCGGCCCTCTGGGCCACAGAGATGCCAGGAAGCACGTGCTCTGCCCTGAACGGCCTCTGATAATTGAGTTTCCTCTGTCGTGTCTGGGCACGCCGGTCAGCTGACCGCATGGCTGTCTTTGGGTGTGGAATGCTGAGGAATCTTTACACGAGCCGTCGAGGAAGAGAGGAGCTTTTGTGTAGGGGGATCACGTTGGGCCCTAGGGCGGGAGGCCGCAGCCTTCCACTCGAGCAGCCTTCCTTCTGTTTTAGAGACAGAGCCACGACTTCCCATAAATGCGTTTTCCAGGCCAGTGTCCAGTGGTTGTTTTATCTCCTCTTGGGTGTAAATCAGGCACCTGATGACCAGGTGAATAGTGATCACTGAGTATTGTATTTTCATCGTCCAAAGAGCTGGGTTCCCTCTATCATGATGAATAAATCCAGAAACTTTTTTCTTCTCTCCTGGAAAAATGGGCAAATATAAATAAATATTGGGCACTAGTGTGAAATCAGTGTTTTCTCGACTTTCTTTCTGCTGCTATACTCCTGACGCACTCCCATCAACAGAGTGGAACTCTCTAAGTGGGGACCAAACACACATATCAGAATTGAGGGGAGGGGCCTGCCCGGCGTGGTTTGAAGATCCTCCCGCGAGATCTGAACCAAGAGAAACAGGTGATGCTGCTATAGCCCCAGGGGCGCTGCTGGCCCTGTAGAGGCACAAAGGAGCGCAAAGCCCCGGTTACGATTAGCTACCTCAGACAGCATCTCTCTCTCTTTTCTTTTTAACTTTTTATTTTATATTGGAGTATAGCTGATTGAAGTATTTGTTGTTGTTGTTTGTTTGTTTGTTTTTCACCATCTCTTATTCCCAATCCAAGTTCTCCTCTTAAGTGAATTACGGGGATGCATAAAACCCTCTCAATACAACTGAAAGCTAAAGATGTTCTTCTTGCTTCTTCTGAAAAGATAAATCACACGATTTTCTTCTGTTAGATAAAAAGGTATTGCTTTTTATGTCTGTTACAGATAATGTGCTTGAATGGAAAGCCAGAGTCCTTAAAACTCCATTGTACCTTGATTCTCGGAGTGGCCCATTCTATCTCGGCGTCGACACATTTTTCCTGATCAGGTAAAATGGTGTTTTCTCTGCTGTAGTGCTTGTGGCTGCTTGTTTGGGGATGTGTGGATGTGGATGTGTGGCTGTTCTCACTTTAGTGAGAAAAATTGAATGGCTCACGTGGACTCACCTTGGCCTTTGCTTCTGTGCATCTCTGGACAGCACTGTTGTCACTGGTTCCTCTCTTTCATATCTTCAGTTTATTAAATGATTTAGGATGGCTCTCTAAAATGGGTCTTTTACAAAAGGTGGTTTTATTTATCAAAATTGTTTATTTCAGTGGTTCTCAAATTCTGGCTCATGGTGTGATGCAAATTCATGATCAAGTTGTCAGTTCTCACTACGGTGAAATGTGAAGAAATAAGAAAATGATGTGATATTACATAAAGCTATATTTATTTAAATTAACTACTAAGAGGTAGATTTCCTTAAATGTTTGATAAATGTAAGGCACTGTGTTAAGTCCTTTGCAGCATTACCTCATTCAATCCTCATAATGTTCCTATACAGTAGGGACAACTGTTATAATAAAATCCCCAGTTTTTTCGCTCTTTTTCTGGTTGAAGTGAAATTCACGTCACATAAAATGAACCACTTAAAAGTGAATGATTCAGTGGCATTTAGTACGTTTACAATGTTGTACAACCACCACTTCTATCTCTTTTCATCATCGCCAAAGAAAACCTCATACCCATTAAGCAGTTTCTCCCCAGTGCCCCCTACCTCCAGTTTTTGGAAATCTGCTGTCTGTGTCTGAGGATTTACCTGTTCTAGATATTTCGTATCAATGGATCCCACGATATGTAGCCTTTTGTGCCTGGCTTCTTTCACTTAGCATGATGTTTTTGAAGTTCACCTATGTTGTAGCACAAGTGTAGTACTTCGCTGCTTTTTAATGGGTGAGTCATATTCCTTGTATGGCTAGACCACAAAATCTCCATTTTTTTTTTTTTTTGCGGTACGCGGGCCTCTCACTGTTGTGGCCTCTCCCGTTGCGGAGCACAGGCTCCGGACGCGCAGGCTCAGCGGCCATGGCTCACGGGCCCAGCCGCTCCGCGGCATGTGGGATCCTCCCGGACCGGGGCACGAACCCGTGTCCCCTGCATCGACAGGCGGACTCTCAGCCACTGCGCCACCAGGGAAGCCCAAAATCTCCATTTTAAAGATAAGAAAATTGAGACTAAAGAGGATAGTCCTGGTGGACCCATCGTCTAAACCCAGGCAATCCGACTGCAGAGTCTGTGTTCTAGCCACTGTGCTGGCCTGCCTCTACCTCCTTTGGGTTAAATATCTCTTCCTTCGTAGGGAGATGGTGCTGGCAGATGGAAGCTATTTTTATTAAATGCTAAGCATTCATCCATCCAACCGTGCTCTATTGAATGCCTGTTTGCCAGGCATTGTTCTAGGTCCTGAGGATACATCAATGGGTAAAACAAACAAGGGCTTCTCACGGGGCCTCCGTTTATGTCTGTGTGTGTGTGTGTGTGTGTGTGTGTGTGTGTGTGTGTGTGCGCGCGCGTGCATGATTGGCAATAAACAAATAAATAAACAAGAAACAATCTATAGTAATAAACATCAGGAAAGAAATAGAACAGGGGGTTGTAGCTGTTTAGACTAGGTCAGACAAGGCTTGTCTGATGAGAGGCTATTTGATCTGAGACCCAAATAGCAAGAAAGAGCCGGCCATGGGAAAATCAGGATGAGACAGTTTCAGGCAGAGGGAGCAACTAGTACCAAAGTCTACGGCAAGAGAGGGAGAGCCTTGTTAAAGGAGCAGGAGGAAGGCTGAAGCATGGTGAAGGTGGAGGAGATGAAGACAGGAGAGACAGGCAGGGCTGGACTGTGTAGGACCTTGCAGCAACGCTAAGGAGCTTGAACATGGGTCCTGGCGGACTGGGGAGTTGCTGGATTGCGTTAATTTGGAAAGTGATATGATCTGGCATTTTAAGAACAATCACGCTGGCTCCTGTGTTAATAATAGACCTAAGAAGGTCAAGAACAGAAGCAGGGAGGTCGGTCAGGCGACTTTTGCCATATTTCAGATGAAAAATGATAAGCCTTGGACTGCAGTAGTGGTGGTTAGAATAGAGAGACAAGGTCATGTTCAAGAAATGTCTTAGAAGTGGAAATGTTAGGACCTGCTGATGGATTGGATGTGAAGTGTGAGAAAAAGAGAAGCGTTGAGGACCATTTCTGCTTTCTGCTTTGGTAACTGAGTAGGTGGTGATGGTATTCATTGAGACAGAGAACACTGGAGAAGCAGGGTTTGGAGGGGAAAATCAAGCTTTCTTTTTTGGACAAGTTAAGATAAAGGGACCTTTTAGACATCCATATAGAGACGGTAAGTAAGCAGTTTGCTGTGTAAGTCTGGAGATCAGTGGAAATGTCAAGGTTGGAGATGGAAATCTTGGAGTTCTTGGGATCCATGCAGAATTTAAAGCCTTGGTACTGAATCCTAGGACCTCTGGTGTCCCAATCTGTAGAAGCTGGGAAAAAGGGGAGGAGCCCCAGAGGAGTCTGAGAATGAGGGACCTGTGAAATGGGAGGACAAGTAAGACACCTCAGGGACCAGGTAACCAAGAGAAGAGAGCAGTTCAAGAAGGAAGGGTGTGGTCTACGGGGCTCACGCTGGGGGAGTTGAATATGCCAAGAAGTGATCTTTGCCTTTGGCAACATGAAGGCCTCCTGGTGACCTTGTCCACAGTGCCTCCATGGAACGATGGAAGAGGAAGCCTGGCTGGATCGGGGCAAGGATGGAAGGATGTGGAGTCGCTGACTGGGGAGTGGGGCCAGATGGTTAGTGGGGATCAGAGAGGTCATTAAAGAGAGGCGATTCAAGGACATGTCTATGTAGGATGCTGGGAACGGCCGAAAAGGAAGGCACATACTGATGGGTGCTGGAGAGCTTGGTGTTGGCCAAACAACAGAGCCATCTTCTGATCGTGCCTCATTAAAAAAATTTTTTTACAAGTCCATGACATTAAAAAGTGTATGAGCAGGGCTTCCCTGGTGGCGCAGTGGTTGGGAGTCCGCCTGCTGATGCAGGGGACACGGGTTCGTGCCCCGGTCCGGGAAGATCCCACATGCCGTGGAGCGGCTGGGCCCGTGAGCCATGGCTGCTGAGCCTGCGCTTCCGGAGCCTGTGCTCCGCAACGGGAGAGGCCACAGCAGTGAGAGGCCCGTGTACCGCAGGCCTCTCAAAAAAAAAAAAATGTGTATGAGCCACTGGCTTAGGTAAGAAGTAGCTCCCAAACAGGAATTACAAATAACCGTCCATTTTCTGCAGCACTTACTTTTCTGCTCTCCTGGTGTCTTGCTCCCTCTCCTCTTTCAGGTTTTTACTCAGATGTCACCTTCACAGCAGGCCTTCCTTGTCCTCTCTATTTATTTTATTTTATATATATTTTTAATTTTTAAAAATGTTTATACAATTTTTAAAATAAATTTATTTCTTTATTTAATTTATTTTTGGCTGCGTTGGGTCTTTGTTGTGGTGTGCGGGCTTCTCATCACGGTGGCTTCTCTTGTTGCAGAGTACGGGCTCTAGGTGCACAGGTTTCAGTAGTTGTGGCGCACGGGCTTAGTCGCTCCGCAGCATGTGGGATCCTCCCGGACCAGGGCTCGAACCTGTGTACCCTGCATTGGCAGGCGGATTCTTAACCACTGCATCACCAGGGAAGTCCCAAAAACGTTTATACAGTTTTTAAAGGCGACTTTCCATTTGCAGCTATTACACAATATTGGCTATATTCCTTGTGTTGTATAGTACATCCTTGAGCCTGTCTTATACCCAGTAGATTGTACCACCCTTCCCCACCCCATTTTGCCCCTCCCCTCTCTCCCCACTGGTAACCAGTAGTTTGTTCTCTCTATCTGTGAGTCTGCTTCTTTTCTGTTATACTCACCAGTTTGTTGCATTTTTTTAGATTCCACATATAAGACTTCATGTGTCCTGATTTATCGTTTTTCTTTATCTAACAGACTGTAGATGCCACTTTATTTATATATTTATATATTTATTTTCTGTCTCTCTCCACTGGACTAGAAGGCAGGATATGTCTCTGCTTTGGGTACTGCTGTTATCAGCGCCTAAAGCAGTGCTAGGCTTTTAGTACTGCTCAATAAGTAGTTGTCGAAATGACTTCTTAATTGTTTAATGACTCTGGCGCGGTAGGTTCTTGGGGGTAATGCAGAGGAAGTAGGGCACAGAATGAGCTGAGACCTGACCACTAGGGCAGCAGCTCGTGCTCGGAGGTGGCCAGAGTGACAACAGAGAGTAACCCAGACGGGCAAGGGTCAGAGTCCACCGTCTGCACTGAACAAGGCCATGATATGGGAACCATTGGGCACCAGACATTCCAAGAGGGCATAGCTGGGTCTAACCAGGCAGTTGAAGTCCAAGTGCAGGGTGGGAGGCTCTGGAGAGGGTGGGGAGGTCCGCCCAGGGGACAGCAGTTCAAAGACCAGAGCTCTGTTCCCTGCAAGGAGACTAGTAAGAACAAGAAAAGGACGCCTTAGGCTGGCTAGGACTGGTTGGCAGAGCTCCAAGTCCGCGGAGGGGAGCTGGCGAGGACAGATCAGGATGGCTGGAACCAAAGCAAAACTCAAGCTGGAGACTTGCCACTAGGAGGGAAGAATGAAGGGCACGAAAGGCCACTGGTCATCCCAGGGCCATCAGTGGGAATCAGAGACAACAGAGAGCCATTGGGTCAGCCCTGAGTTATCCACAACACAGGCCAAGGCCACAGAGATTTCAGATGTCCAAGAAAACTACAAAAAAGCACCGTTTTTATTATAAAGATAACCTACCTGACCCTGGGCTCAGTCTGGGGCCCAGGGAGTGCTTGCTTTTATCAGTGCTCCTCAGAATATGGTCTCTTCCAGAATCATCTGGAAGCTTGTCAGAAATGCAGATTCTCGGGCCCCACCCCAGGTCCACTGAATCAGGCACTCTGACTGTAACAAGCCCTCCAGGTGATGCTGCTGCCCGCTAACATCTGAGAACCGCCGTGCCAGCCCTGGCGTGAAAAGCTGAGAGTGGCAGAGTGGGAGCCAACAGATCCTGAAACAGTGCAAGAGACGACATACGTTTCTTTTTTCTTTATTCCTATTTGCTTGTGTTTCTCATTGTCAGTCTCAGTAACTGTTTTTTCTTTTCCCCTTCCAATTTTCATGTTATTACTTTAGAAAGTGCACATCGTCTTTTAAATAAAACTTTCATTTGAACAATGGAAATATTACTAACAGTGATATGTAGTATTGCCATTGTGCTAAGAGATTAAAGTCTTTTATCTCATACAAATCTCACAATGAACCTATAAAGTTGGAAGCAATATCGGGCCCACTTTTACAGATAAGGAGGTTGATGTTTAGAGATGAAATAACTTGCCCAAGTCCTCCCAACTAGGGAAGTTAGAATCAGAACTGAAACATAATGTTTTTTCATGGCAAATCTATGTCTTAATCACTGTCACTAATATATTTACATAGTAATACTAAACACTTCTGATGATCACTGGTGATGGTTTTGGAATCCTTTTCTATCTCTCAGGCTGACTTCATACATCTGTGTTGCAGGATTTTATTCTTTCCCAGTCTGTTTAGGTCACTGGGTCTTTTGAGCCTCCTGGAACGAGTTCTCTTGTTCAGAGTGTGTTTTCCTGCCAGGCTTTCTCTTTGTTCTGTCTTTGTGAACTTAGGATGGTGCATGCCCGCACACAGAGTGAGACCCTGATTCATTCTTTCCGGAAATTAAGAGGCGGCTGGAATCAGAATTGGCTGTGCTACTTCCTCAACTCAGCGCTCTCTTTTACATGTCTCTATAAATTTTGTTCCTATTATAGTGAATCCAATTTGCTACATCTCTAAAGAAACTCTTGCTGGAAGAGAATAAAGGCATTCTCCAAGCCTCCCTGATCCCTTCCAAATCCTGCCCAACACATACACAGCCTTATTTTGCAAGAGGAAACACATTTGTTCTTTTTTTAAAAAAAATTTATTTATTGGGCTTCCCTGGTGGCGCAGTGGTTGAGAGTCCGCCTGCCAATGCAGGGGACACGGGTTCGTGCCCTGGTCCGGGAAGATCCCACGTGCCGCGGAGCGGCTGGGCCCGTGAGCCATGGCTGCTGAGCCTGCGCGTCCGGAGCCTGTGCTCCGCAACGGGAGAGGCCACAGCAGTGAGAGGCCCGCGTACAGAAAAAAAAAAAAAAAAAATTATTTATTTATTTTTGGCTGCACTGGGTCTTCGTTGCCGCTCGCGGGCTTTCCCTAGTTGCGGTGAGCGAGGGCTACTCTTCGTCGTGGTGCACGGGCTTCTCATTGTGGTGGTTTCTCTTGTTGTGGAGCACGGGCTCTAGGCATGCGGGCTTCAGTAGTTGTGGCTCACAGGCTCAGTAGTTGTGGTGCACAGGCTTAGTTGCTCCGCGGCATGTGGGATCTTCATGGACCAGGGCGCGAACCCGTGTCCCCTGCACTGGCAGGCGGATTCTTAACCACTGCGCCACCAGGGAAGTCCAACACGTTTGTTCTTTAGTGAAACACCCACAAGGGTCATCGCTATAAGTGTCAAAAGATTGGGAAACTCAAAAGGTACAAACTCGCAGTGATGAGACCAATAAGTACCAGGGATGTAATGTACAACATGGTAAGCATAATGAGCACGGCTGTGTGTTTTATATGAAAGTTGTTCAGAGAGGAAATCCTAAGAGTTCTCATCGCAAGGAAAACAATTTTTTTTCTATTTCTTTAATTTTGTGTCTCTATGAGATGATGGATGTTTGCTGACCTTATTGTGATCATTGCTCCATGACGTATGTGAATCAAATCCTTATGCTGTACACCTTAAATTTATACTGTGCTGTGTGTCAATAATAACTAACAAAACTGGGGAACAAATGGTTGGGAAGCTCACTCACATACTTGCTTACCATCAAGTTATAACCCAAAGGCATCGCCTCAGTTTCTTTAGCTGAACGTTCTGGGTAATGAATTTGTCATCAGGATACGTTGGTTAAGAAGAATTCTAACTGGGATCTTGGGCAGCCCACTTAGGCTTTGAGTCTCAATTTCCTGACTAGGTAAGCAGGGATGGTAATATTTTCCCTTTTGCCTAGCAGGGCTGTTTATTCATCTATTCAGTCATTCACTCAACAAACATTTACTGCAGAGTTGTTTGGTATGGCTGGAGAAGCAAAACCAACACCATTAGTGAAAGTGCTTTGAAAATGATGTGACACTACAGAAATGGAAAGCCTTGATGTTATTACTTCAAAAGACCAATGTGGTAGTTATTAGTGTCAATCACCAAGTATTTCTGGCTCTCCTCCCTCCAGGTACTTGGTAACATTCCACTTCCTGGCCCCATGATGCTTGGGTGGGCTCCATCACTAGGTTTGACGCATGAGTAGTACCTGGTCTTACTATTATGCTAACAACTTTAAGCACGTCACGTCTGGGCTAGAACGTTTACTTATTAACTTGAGGCCCTCCAGAACGCTCTTGTCCTATGTCCTCTGCCATGGTCACTGCTGAACTAGCAGTTAGTGGCCGCTCCATCAGCCTGCCTCCCATAGTGAGGAAGTTGCTGAGCCCAAGGTGACTGGCCATGGACGTGTACCATGAACAAGAAAAAAAACATAATGGTTTCAAGACTTGAAGATGTTTTATTACTGCAGCGTAACTTACTGTGTCCTGAGAGAGACAACCAAATTAACCCATGAACTGTATCACTGATAAATCATTCCTGTGATCTATTCTTCTCTTTCTTTCAGTGGCTGGTTAAGTGCAAGGTCCTTTTTAAAGATGCATTGGAATTCAGACAAAGGAATAACCCCTAAAGTCATACTCAGATACTTTCTCAGTTGCCTGACAAAGTAGGTTATTTATATAACTTCTTAATTCATTATTGCTATGTAATCATTTATTAATTTTTAGTCTTTAACCCTCTTTTGAAAGAATTTTCCAAGAAAAATAAACTGAGAAAAATAATTTTCTTCCTTAAATACGGTTGCTCTTGCTGGTATAATGGCTTTTGCCAGTGGAAGATACCAGTATTCATGGTACTTTTTTTTTTTAGATTTTATTTTAGTTTATTTTAAATTTATTTATTTTATTTATTTATTTTTGACTGCATTGGGTCTTCATTGCTGCACGTGGGCTTTTCTCCATTTGCGGCAAGTGGGGACTACTCTTCGTTGTGGTGCGCGGGCTTCTCATTGTGGTGGATTCTCTTGCTGCGGAGCACAGGCTCTAGGCACGCAGGCTTCAGTAGTTGTGGCTCGCGGGCTCAGTAGTTGTGGCTCGTGGGCTCTAGAGTGCAGGCTCAGTAGTTGTGGCGCACAGGCTTAGTTGCTCCGTGGCATGTGGGATCTTCTCAGACCAGGGCTCTGGTGTTCCCTGCATTGGCAGGCAGATTCTTAACCACTGTGCAACCAGGGAAGCCTTATTTTTGGTATTTGTCCTAATAGAACTTGAACTATATTAAACCAGCAAAAACACCCTTATTCCTCAGCTGACGGACAGCAGGTTTCAATAAACATACAGTCAGATTCTCATGGAATCTATGTTCGACAGAATTTGTATGGCTCATATAAATTAATAGCAATTGGATCCTGTAAATAAGAGACTAATGGTAATGATAAAAATAGAATAAGATACAACTGGGAGAGGGGCTGTTTGAAGCTTGGGACGATGGTCATTCCACTGTCAAGCAGAACTAATGTGTGGTTGGTCGGAGCAGAAAGGAATACAATATTGGGACAGAATATGGAACCAATGGGATAGCAGAGTGGCAGTGATGTAATGAGACAGCAGAAGTTTGAGGAGAAAAGGGAACTTCAACTCATGTAACCCAAACCCTTTATTTATACACTTTCTACATCATGGTTTGTTGCTGAGCCCAGATCTCATTACTTAGGGTCTATGGCTCTCTTGTTACACTGCACTGTCACAAAACAGGAAGGGAAGCTTTGAAACAATCTTCTGGGTTCGTCAAATGGACTAGGTAGGGTCTGACTCTCGTCTGCCTGGGCTTGAATTCTGGCTCAATCATTTACCAGCTGTGTGACCTTGAGTAAGTGTCTCAACCTTTCTGTGCTTGAGTTTTCTCATCTCAAAAATGAAAATAGGGACTTCCCTGGTGGTCTGGTGGTAAAGAATCTGCCTTCCAATGCAGGGGACACGGGTTCGATCCCTGGTCGGGGAACTAAGATCCCACATGCTGAGGGGCAACTAAGCCCGCATGCCACGACTACTGAGCCCGCACGGCTCAATGAGAGAGCCTAAGTGCCACAAACTACAGCGCCCACGCGCTCTGGAGCCCGCACGCCACAACTATAGAGAGAAAAAATTTTAAAAACCTGCACGCCACTACTTGAGAGAACCCGCGTGCCACAACAAAGAGCCCGCGTGCCGCGGCAGAAGATCCCACGTGCCCCAAGCTCTATTAAATCTAGTCCTCGTTCTGAATGCTTGACGGAATGCTTACTCTTTCAATATCTTTTGGGCACGTGGCACTGGGTTGAGTAGCCTGTCCTGCCCTGTGATCTTCTGGAGGAGAGGGACTGGCATGCCGGCCAAGGGTTCTTAGTGACAAATGCCAAGATGGGTTGTTAGGGGTTGGGGTGTGGGATCCAATGGCCTGGTGGGTTCTGCCTGGGACTCTTGCTTCAGAAGAAAACTCCTGGAGCTGCGGATTGAAGAGCAAGATGTGTTTTACTAGGCAGATAAAGCAGTCGTGGGGGGCAGAGGGAGCACAGGGCGGGGGGGTGGTGAGGTGGTGAGGCCTCATGGAGCAAAGATGGCGGCGAGGATCCCAGCGAGTAACTTGTTGCAGGACGTGCACTGGCGATGGGCAGTGGGAATGGAGAGGGGGCCGATCAAGGACACTCCGATTTTCCAGCTCAAGCGATATGGAGGATGGTAATGAATTCTTGAGATGGGGAGTGCTGGAAGAGTGCCAGATGGGAGCCAGGAAGAGAGTGAGTCCAACCCGGGACGAAACTTTGTCACTGCTGAGGGCCCGGGTTCAATCCCTGGTTGGGAAGCTAAGATCCCACGAGCCGAGTGGTGTGGCTAAAAAATCAAACAAACACACCAAAAATAAAACAAAATGAACACACACACAAAAGAAAAATAAGGGAAGCGTCACCAACCTTAAAACACCCTCTTTAAGGTAAACCCAGTGAACAAGCAGCCCTGCTCCTGGCTATTCTGATGTTCTCATTCATGATGGCAAGACTCACTGTTCTTACTCAATTATGATTTATTACTTGCCTTTTTAACTCCAAGAAGAGTGGAAGTAAGATCATTTGCTCACTCGCTCTTTCTGTATTTATTGAGGGTCCAGTATGTACCAGGTGCCGTTCTAGGCTCTGAGGATTCAGCAGTTGAGAAGCCATGCAAGTACCTCTGGCGTGGGGGTTACAGCCTAGTGACTAGAGATAGACAATAGATAAATAAACAAATATGCAACACTAAGTTGCAATATGCAAATCCATTTATAATAGGTCGGTGATGATAAGAGCCACAAAGTGATAATTTGGAGAAGGAAGAAAGACAGAGGGTCTTCCTCCGGAAAGGTAGTCAGGGAAGGTGACGTTTATCGAGGACCCTGAAGGAATTAAAGGAATGTTCTAAGCAAAAAAAATTCCGTGAGCAAAGAAGGATCCATGGAAGAGAACCAAGAGCAAATGTCCTGAGGTGGGAGCCGTGGTGGATGTGTTTGCAGAATCTCAAAGAGCCCAGAGGTGCCAGAGTGGAGCAAGTGTCTTGCAGAACAGAAGGAATGAGGGCAGAGAGGTGGAGGGGAGGGGAGAGGAGGGGAGCAGATGGCCCAGGTCTGTAGGCCAGTGGGCTGTCTTTAGGACTTTCCATTTATTCTGAGAGCAGAAGCCTTCGGAGGATTCCTGTAGGGGAGTGGCATGGTCAGATTTACATTTTGCAAGCATCACTCTGGCCGCAGGGCAGAGAATAGACTGGGGAGAGGGCAGAAGAGGGGGGCCCACGTGTGGGCTACTGCAAGTTATAGAAAAGGCGAAAACCCAGTTTCTAGGCGTAAGCCCTTACAGATGTTATCTCACGGGAACGAGGAGAGTAGAGGCTCCCGACCCTTACAGCTGTGTGATTATTCCAACTAGGAGCCACATGTTAAAAATTAGTTTAGTAGATTAAAAAAATTGTTGATAATAATGTCTAACTAAAACAGAGGTCACGTACTAAAAATAAAGGCACCCCTTCCAGTCTTACCTCCCACAGGACACCTGTGTTAACAGTTTCTTATGAATTCATTCTTGCAGGGATTTTCCACGTATTGTTTACACGTACTTTCCCCACCCCGTCCCCTGCCCCCATGAATAGGATTACACTTAATGCAGCATTAGTTTGCGCATAGCTTTTTTTATTTAATGATTTAGTGCTGGCATATTTGCACGAAAGGGCTCACCTCACTGATTTTAAGGTTGCCTGGGATGACGCCATGTGGGTGGCCCATCCACCACGTATTTAACTGGTCCCCATGAATGGGCATGAAGGTAATTTCCAAGTTTTTTGCAATCTTAGACGATGATGCAAAGTCTATACATTTTTGCGCGGTTGTCTGGGCACGTCTGCAGGGTAAATTCCTACAAGTGGAATCCATGATTTGGTGCATCTAACGTTCTGATGGATATCTTCCAATGGACTTTCCCACCAGCCAGGAACGAGAAGGCCTGCTTCTCACACCCCCGTGACACTGGCTGGTGTCACACTTTTTAGTCTTTGAAAACCCACTTTGACTTTAAAACTTAAAGGTCGGACAAAAATGAAGCGCATGTACATTTATATGACGCTTCCCACATTTCAGTTTTCTTATCGATCTCCTTTGATTCTCAGAAAATCTTAGGAGGCAGGAACCATCCTCCTTCTTAGAAGAATTTAAGGAACAATCGGCCCCCTTTTCCACAGAAGAGCAAAGGGAGAAATTATATGATTTTCTCAGTGTGAAAAATTTAGACAAAACTAGAAATCATGTTTCACGTTCCTTCCCCTGTACCTCCCCAGGCACAGTCCACCCAGCAGCCGCCACCCACCCCCACTGGCCCCAGCTCGGAGGCTGCCTGGGGCTGGACACTGGCCTCTACCCTGCCCTCTCCTGAGGACATCTGACCTGAACTCTGGTTCAGAGGGGAGCAGGGGGCTGACTTCCTCTCCCTGGGGAGATGGAGGGGACAGATGGTGGGAAGGGATGCCGGGAGGTGAGAGCCTGAGGGCTGTGGGAGCAGCTGCAAAGCAGCGTGGTCAGATGCCTCATCTGGCAGGACCCAGGACCCAGTGAGGACTCTGTGGCTGTCGCCTGAGCTGATCTGGGAAGTTGAATCTTGGCATAGCTGGCGTCCATTCTCTCTGAATCGGATCACCAATTTCAGCTCTGTTCCCCAATACCCACCACTCCCCCGCCCACCTGGCGCTCTCTGTGAAGGATGTCATCACTGTGGGGAGGAGAAGAGTCCCACAGGTCGGGTCTGGGCGCAGACCAGAGGCAGGGTGCTGACCCCTATCTCTGCGGGGGGTTGCTCCTCCAGCAGCCCTGCCCTGCCCTCCCTGTCTGTCATACCCCACCCCAGGCCCTGACGCCCCTTCCGAGATGTTCAGAGGTGCTGCTGGGCCACGTGCTCTATCCTTGTTGCACAGACCTGCAGTCTTACATATGTTCTTTAAAAAAAGAGGGCTCTGATGGAGGCCCACCCAGAATCCACGCCAGAATTGCACATGCCTCCCACGGTGTCCAATAGGGGCCACCAGACACGGGTGGACCAGTGAGATGTACTACAAGTGTGTAATACACATCGGCTTTTAAAGACTTGGTAAGGGAGTTCCCTGGTGGTCTAGTGGTTAGGACTCTGCACTCTCACTGCCGTGGTCTGGGTTCAGTCCCTGGCCTGGGAACTGAGATCCCGCAAGCCGCATGGTGCGGCTAAACAAAGACTTAGTAAAAGAAAAATAATGTAAAATAGCTCAATATTTTTTTATATCGGTTATCTGTTGAAATGATAATATTTTGAATATATTGGCTAAAAAAGTATGTTATTAAAATGAATTGTACTTTTGACTTTTTAAAATGTGGCCACTAGAAGATGTTAACCAAGTGGCCAACCTGTCTCCAATTATATTCTATCGAACAGCTCCGGTCTAGACGTCTAGTGCCTTATTCATCATCATTGTAGCGGCTGCAAATCCTGCTTGGAAGCAGGTAGTGTATGAGGGAGGAAGGAAGAAATAAAGTGAGGAAGGGAGGGAGGAGAAGAGGGAGACTGGAAAGTGATTTTCATCTAGGGAGGCCTCGTGGAAGGAGCACGCCACAATGTCAGATCTCGGTACTGCTGTGTGGTTGGACCATCTGGGGCAAGTGACTCAAACTTCTCTGAGCTATAATTTCCCCATTAGTAGAATCGAGGTCATAGTTACCTGACAGGAGTATTTTGAGGTTTAGGAAGCTCCTAGCACAGTGGCTGACACGTACGACTTGCTCCGTGAATAACAGTAGTTTTGCATAAGTAGCACCTGCGCCAGCACAAGACAGGAGCTCAAGAAAAGCTTTTGAACCCACAAATGTATGCAGGTTTGGGGGGTGTGGGGAGGTGGTCGCCCACGCAGTACAATCTGTTTTCGAACATCTTATCTGTCACTGCTATGTGCCCACCCGGGGGACCGAATGGAACCTCTGTGGAGAGTCACCCTCTCGCCCAGCTTTTTCCTGCCAGGTTGCAGCCTCTTCACCTGTATTCAGCGTGCTTTTCGGTTAGATTGTTCTCCCTTGTGCCCTGGAGACCCGTCTGGGAAGTGCCCGAGTTCCACCTGGAGAACGGCCAGCAAGCGTGGTGGCCGAATTTGCTGTTGCTAGATAACTTCCTGTCGGTCCAGGATGCGGTGAGTTTTAAGTCATTGGCCGTGAAAGGGCAGAGAGGTGCAATCCGGTGTCTCCCTTCACATGGTTTGGTGAACTTTCCCAGAGCCAACCTGAGTCTGATCCGCTTTCTTCTGGCATATTCTCTGGAGTAATAGTGATGCTGTGGGTGGGAAGACTAGCCTCTGGTGATGGGGTGGGAGTTACGGCACCATCCCTGACGGGGCACTTGCTGTGAAAGCGGAGCGGGGGCAGGGGAGTGGGTCTGGGGGGACAGCCATCTCGGTGCCTGCCCCGGACGCAGCCGCCCGCTGCTCCGTCACGGTCCGTGTCGCCCCAGGGGGAAGGACACTTTCTTCACCTCCGCCCAGAGAACCAGTAATGAGATGGAACGCCGCACCACCCCCTCCCCAGAATGAATTCTATCCCATGCCCAGCAGGATCTGACAGAGCAACAACGTCTGTATATGTTGGTCATGGCTTTCTTAAAGCCCTAGTTGCCTCCTAATGAGCCTGGAGCAACTGGAAGTGAAATAGCTGTAATTAAACCATGTCACTGCTTTCGCCTTGAAAGCACAGCTGAAAGGAGCATCGCTACAGCGCGGCTGCATAACCGCTGGCCAACCAGACGGCTGCCTCTAGTTCACAAGTGCCCAGCAGCTTCGACGGGGTGTACATCACTGTCTAACTGCCTTCCTGTGGACCCACGTCTGTGACGGGGTCCAGGAGGAGAGGCTGGGCTGTTTTCCCAGAGTCAGACTGGCTTGGGCCATACGTGGGACAAGGAAAGCTGTCACTTGTCTTGGATAAGTCTGGTCTCCCTGGGGCCGAGGGCATGGGAGGGGAGGCCAAGGCGCCTTTTATCTCTGAAGCCCTGGAGAGAACTGCCCGCAGGAATTGCCTCACATTGAGTTAGAAATACAGGTAACCGCCTGGTGGCTTTGGCCGGCCGATCTCCTGTCAATCACGCGTGGGACCTCTGGGGTTTCCCACAAAAGCTCGCCTGCAGCCAGGCCTCCGTTCTAAATGAACACATTCTCTCCACCTGGAGTTGCGGGAGGGCAGGAAGGCAAGGAAGAGAGAACAACATCGACCCTCTGACTCCAGCGCACCGTAAGGATAATTAATCCTTACATCCGTGAAACGTGATGGAATTTAGTTCCCACCACTGTCCTGGGAGATTAGCTATTATTGTTGTTTTCAACAAGAGAGAAAAGTTGTCTGAATTTCCAGTTTGTAAAATGGTAATAATATCTACTCCCCCGGGATTGTTATAACGATTAGCTGAGATGAGGTATGTGAAATGTCTGTAACTCAAAGTCCTTTCTGTTCCCATGGAAATTTCACCCACCCGCCTGCTGAGTTCCTCCTCCTGGTCCAGGAAGGCGAACCGATGCGGAGCAGAGCTGGTACATGAAGGAGAGAAGTGAGCTTTGCTGGTTTCTTTCCAGTGCAACGGCTGGACGTGGGATCTTGCCAATGACTTTCAGTTCCATCTCGTGACCCCGGTGATCGTCTTCATCCACGGAAAGGGAGTCTAATTGGAGCAAGTGTTTCTCCCCGTGTGGCCTCTTCATAAAACTGTTCAGAGAGTCTCCAGTTCTGGGCAAAGCAGCTTTTACGATTTAGGAAACGAACTTTCCAGAAGAGTGAGGACACCAAACCCGCCACTGTTTACTTCTTCTGAGTTCTCCTCTAATCTTTGTCCTACACAATCAGTCTGTATTTTTGCAGAGTTATAATCAGTGTGTCTGTCATATCCGGTCTCAGTTTTTTCCATTTCACTGTTCTTAGAAACATTTCCGCATCTGGACATGACCTGCTTACTTGTTAGTTTCAGGATTTATATACCATTTTTTATGGTGGGCACCTAGATTGTTTCCAATTTTTTTTAAAATTATTATATATATATTTATTTATTTATGGCTGCATTGGGTCTTCGTTGCTGCACGGGGGCTTTCTCTAGTTGCGGTGAGCGGGGGCTACTCTTCGTTGTGGTGCGCGGGCTTCTCATTGCAGTGGCTTCTCTTGTTGTGGGGCATGGGCTTTAGGTGCGCGGGCTTCAGTAGTTGTGGCTTGCGGGCTCTAGAGCGCAGGCTCCGTAGTTGTGGCGCACGGGCTTAGTTGCTCCGCGGCATGTGGGATCTTCCCGGACCAGGGCTCGAACCCGTGTCCCCTGCATTGGCAGGCGGATTCTTAACCACTGCGCCACCAGGGAAGTCCCTGTTTCCAATTTTTTATGATTATGAATGGCACCTCAACGAATGTCTTTGAACATATGCTACTTTTTCCTCTTCTGTACTTATTTCCTTGCGGGGTTATTTCCAAGTGGAATTACTAGGTCAAAGGGTAGGAACAATTTTGCAGTGCTTGTTACATATTGTGAGATTACTCTTCAGAAAGGTGGAGTAATTTATAGTGTCCCAAGCAATGCATCAGTGTACCTGCTTCCCCACGTTGGATGTTTATCACCTTAATTTTTGTTAGTTTTAGAAAAACTCTTAAGGCCTCAGTAATTCACGGGAGAATTATAGTTTGTGGACTGTGCATGCCATATTTTAAAAGATTTATTATTCTTTTTGTTAAAATACATGTTCAATTTAAGAAACATTGGAAAATATTAGGATAAAAAAGGGAAAAAACAATCACCTTAGACCTGTTTCCTCACTTAAGGAGAGGTGATTTTGCTATCCATATTTTGATGTTTATTCTTCTGATCTTTTATTTTGCACAGTTTTTTATACATGAAAAGATTCTGCATATATACTTTAGATCTTTCTTCTAATAGTTTTACGATATAAGCATTTTCCCATTTTATTTTATTTTTTAAGTTAACATACTTTTAATGTCTGTATAACATTCCATTTCATGCATGAACTATGGTTTACCTATATCTTCCCCTAGTGTTAAATACTTAGATTATTTCCAATTTTGTAAATAACAGTCTCATAAACATTTTCGTGGTAACCATTTGTCTCCAACGCTGACATTTCTAGAATGCATATCCTTAAGAAGAATTACTGGGTCAAAGGGCATGAGTCTTTTGGGCTTTTGAAGTATGATGACAAATTGCTTTCCTTAAAGGCTGTATCAATATTCAGTCCTCTGGCCATCTAATTACACCATTGCCAATATGGACTATTAATAATTTAAAAAAACCCCAAATGAAAACCTTGTTATTTTAAGATATGTAAGAAAAATTCATTTTTCACATCTAAT
This sequence comes from Globicephala melas, assembly GCF_963455315.2. NCBI lineage: Eukaryota > Metazoa > Chordata > Mammalia > Artiodactyla > Delphinidae > Globicephala > Globicephala melas. The sequence goes on from NC_083326.1 coordinate 14,488,293, forward strand.
TTGTAAGTCTTTGATTACTAACAGTGGAGCTGAATTCCAAATATGTGTTGACCAGCTCTGTTTCACGATTACCTGTTAATGCCCTTTGCAAGGAGACATTTAAATCACAGGCTGACCCATGATGTTGCCCACTCCAGCCACATGCAAGGACTCAAGTATCCTGGGCAAGGAAAATGCATCCAGTTTTGTTTTTTTTTGTTTGTTTGTTTTGTTTTGGTGGCGCTGCACGGCATGCGGGATCTTAGTTCCCCAACCAGGGATCAAACCCATGCCCCCTGCACTGGGAGTGTGGAGTCTTAACCACTGGACTGCCAGGGAAGTCCTTCCAAATTTTCATGTATCCTAAGAATTGAATACTTTTTAAAAAGGCAGATCTGTCTATTTACATGCATATCTGAAGCACGTGAAGCTTCCTGACTTCAAATGTAGAAGAGTTTTTGGCTGACCACTTATAAAACATTGTTCCATGCTTCCACTAGGTACAGAGGTAGTTTGCTGGTATAGTGAGCTTGAGTCAGAGGATGTGGTTCAAATCATGACTGATAAATTACCAGCTGGGGGACCCAGTGTAAGTCGCTGGACTCTCATCTTCATTGTTCATGTCTATGAGATGGAGACGATGCACTTCACATCAGGGCCAGAGGAGAAAGCGAGATCATACATATGGGAGCTAGCACAGTGCCCTCTGTGATGGGCTATGACTGCTGGAAGGGTTCTGGAGACATGGCGGGTGCCTGCAGGTACAGGTGGGCAGGTGCGTGGCTCGGCCAGCCCTGAAGCCCCAGCCAAGGAGAAAGGGCGAGCCTCTCCTGGCTCCCTCCGAGGTACACTGGCAGCAGGATGCCCTGACTGCTGGTCAGGTGTTTAGTGGAGAAAGGGTTGGTTTCTTCTGAGGCCTCTCTCCTTGGCTTGTAGGTGGCTGTCTTCTCCCTGGGTCATCACACGGTCTTCCCTCTGGGGTATCTGTGTCCGAATCTCCTCTTCTTATAAGGACACCAGTCATATTGGATTAGGGTCCACCCCAATGACCTCATTTCACCTTAATTATCTCTTAAAGACCCCATCTCCAAATAGAGTCACACTCTGAGGACCCGGGGTTTAGAATGTGGTTGGATGGGTGCGGGAGGGGGGGCGGACACAATCCAGCCCATAATAGTCTGTATTAGGAAGCTTTTATTAGAGTCTTTGTAGCGGTGGTAGGTAGTGGAGACCTGTCTGACTCCTGAGAAGAGGTACCATGGTTTGGGCTCCAGTCCTTCAGGGAGTTAAACAAATATTTCCTTGGGTGGATGTGGGTTTTTACTGGATGGCCTGACTGAATGGTTTACCACCCACAGAGGACAGTGAGTTCTTAGTACCTCCCCACTCTAGACCTGGTGGGAACCTACTTGAGTGTCCTTATGACTGAGGCATCCTGGCCCCAATGTCAGCATCTTTCCGAGAGGCTGTCATGGAAGGTAGATTTCAATTCCTCAGCTAAAAACCAGCATTACCCAAACTTGCGACTATGCTACTACATTTAGCCTCTAAATGGAAAGAGGTATAAAAGGTAGGGCTTTTGTTCCTTCAGATAACACACTCTTATAGAATTCTAGTAATTCAAGGAGGACTGAACTGGAGGGTCTGGCAAAAGGCACGGTAAACATACAGCATTGTTACCATACCTTCCCTGCCCACACTCATGGCAGACATTACTAGTCAATCACTGCACCACTGAGCTAGGATTCCTCTTCCATTCCAAGCATTAACACTAAACTAGAATTGCCACTCTAGATAAAAATAATTTGCTCCCTGTATCACTGTGGTGTTAAGCAATTGGTATCTCATCCCTTCCTCGTGAAGAACCATGGCAACTTCGAGCACTGGAATAGGACTGCTAAAGGCAGGCTTGTGCTGGTTGGTTTGGCACTCATGTTTGACAATTCTTCCATAGCACTGCAGAGCCTCCTGGTCCCAGCCCTCACAATTCCAAGTAGATACAACCAAACATTGCCTTGCTCTGAACCTGTGTCCCGAAATCTCATTTCCTGCCCCAGAACTGCCCACATACTACAGCTGGGACTCCTTCAGGAACCCTCTCAGCCTTACACGTGCAGAGTCCCAGACTGTGGAGGAGTTAATTTTTGTGGGGCCACCTTTGACCCAAGGGGGTATAGAAGACAGTAGGAAAATGCTTCTTTCTTTCATCCCCCAGGACAGTTTTGAGTTGGCTCCACAGAACATTCTGGCATTGGCCACCATGATACTGCATCTTTGCATTGGCCTTCCTGCTTCCCTATTCCAACCCCATCCCTTATTCCTACCTCCACGTGAAGTACCTGCACCCTGATATCTGTCAGATTCTCCGTTCGGGTGGGTGGAGGGTCCCTGTGTCCCACCTGCGCCTGTCTCCTGAATCAACCACCACGTCTGTCCATACAGTGCTTCATGGGTGGCAAGGGAGATTCCCAAGCATGGTCTCCTTTTGAGCTGCACAGTAAGTTTCAGGGTGAAGATGAAGAAATTCAAGTTCAAGGCCCTGCCCGGGGCCCGGCAGCTAGTAAATGGTCAAGACTAAAGGCTAACTGAGGCTCTCTAACTCCAACCCAGCTCCGGCCCCACTCGACCACAGCTGCGCCCATGGCAGCCTCTCTCAAAGGCAGGCTGGCAGGAAGCGCCTCTGATTGCCAAGGTTGCGAGTCTTTCGTGTCCACACATTTTGCGGTGAAGGAAAGTGAACGTCCTTTCTTCTTTGCAGAAATCAACACACCCTTGTCCTCCTCGGGGCCACGCTGTTCTTGGCATCTTTCACCGCCTCTGCTCTGCTCACACTGGCTTATAACCTTCCGGTAGCAGCTCCGTCAGAAGCAAGGTAACCGCGGTTCCCAGCCCGCCCTGCTCTATTCCTCGCCTGCCCTCGGACTGTCCAGGACCTCCCAGGCAGGGCTGCTGTATGGATGCCAGGCTCTTTGCACTGTGCACATCGGCTCCTGGAAAAACTCCTGGGTGGGAACTGTTCGGCCTTGACGGGAAGGTTGATTGCGTGTTTGTTTCCAAACTTCTGAACCTTTCAACTTGTGCTGGGGGTCTGCTCTGAAAACACAGGGAACTCACTGTTGCCCATTGAAATACTTCTCGGAGGAAAGGAGCGCCCTCAAGTGGCCGTACTGCGTTTCTCCTCCAGCTGCGAAGTGCCGCTTGGAATCTCTATTATGGAATAGATAGACTGAAATTTAAGGAAGCTGGGGTTACCTCTTCAAGGTCACACGCCTAGTAAGTGATACGGTTGTGAGCTGAACCTGAGACCTTACCCACTATGCTATTTTGCCTTTCCAATGGGGGTATATATAACACTTCTTCCTTATAACCACCCTGAGTCTTCTACAGGAAAAACTGATAAGATTTCCTGCTAATCTATTCTCAAGGCCGCAGTCAAAGAGATGAAAATGAAAATCGGATCCTGTCAGTCATCTGCTCAAATTCCTCCATTGGTCTCAAGGCAGAATCCCTGTCTGACCTCATCTATCACTTCCCTGCTTGCTGACTCAGGACCAGCCATGCTGGCCTCCTTCCTTCCACACACCCAACATGCTCCCTCCTCAGGGCCTTTGCACTTGCCATTCCCTCACTGGAGAATACTTTCCTTTAGAACCTAGATCTTGGCAGGGCTAGCTCCTTTACTTCCTACAGGTGTCTGTGCATACATCACCTTCTCAGAGCAACCTTCACTGACCTCCTGATGTAAAATAGCCCAGAACCGTGTCTGGCGCAAAAGTGCTCAAAATGCATTGTGAGTGGAATAGATGAATGAATGAATGAATGACTACACCCCAGGCCTTTTGACCAGGGAAGCATCATGCCCTTCTCGTCATGACATCAGCCTCTGTGGGCATAGCCAGGTGACCGAGAAGGAGGCTGGCCCCTGTGTAGCCCAGCGGTTCTCAACTCCAGACGCAAATGAGAGTCACCTGGGGAGATTTGAAATCCCACTGATGCTTCCAGCAAGCACCATCCTGGACCAGTGGAGTCAGAATCTCCGGGGGTGTGGCCCAAGCAACCGAATTTTGTAAGTGCTTCCATGAAGAGGTTCACTCCTTTCAGAAGAGGTTCACCTCTGGGAACCACATTTTTAGAGCTATCCCAGCATACCAGCCACCAGAAACAACTATTTAAAATTGGGCTTCCCTGGTGGTGCAGTGGTTGAGAGTCCACCTGCCGATGCAGGGGACACGGGTTCGTGCCCCGGTCCGGGAAGATCCCACATGCCGCGGAGCGGCTGGGCCCGTGAGCCATGGCCGCTGAGCCTGCGCGTCCGGAGCCTGTGCTCCGCAATGGGAGAGGCCACAGCAGTGAGAGGCCCGCGTACCACCAAAAAAAAAAAAAAAATCCAACCCACCTAACCATGAAGTTCCAGAAGAGGGGTTTGCCATTGCCATCCTACTGGGTGTGTTTCCCCGTATCAGTGGTTTCTCTGGCTCTGTACCAAGGCTCTGACAGGTGGGATGCCTCCTCCTCATTGCCCACTCCTCCCCATGCGATCACCCACCAAGCCCCGCAGGTTGTTTCTCCTGCCATCCTCTCATAGCCTTTCCAAATGACCTTGTTGAAGCTCGTCTCATCTCTTACTTGGATTTCTTCACTAGTTTTATTGCTTCTTGTCTTCTTGATGTCAAATCCACCCACAGGGCAATCTATTTAAAATACTACCTTGGCCTTGAACTGTGCAAAACCTTTTCATATGACTTTTGTTGATCCATAAGACCTTGAGGGCAGAACATGTCTTATTTACCTCTGAATTTCTAGCACCTGGTTCTGAAATCACTCAATAAATGAATGACAGATAATTTGCTTCTCAATGGAAGAAAGGCCAAGAATTCCCTTGCATTATTAGGGGGCAATGCTGACCCCAAATCCCCACTGCTAGGCCCTACCTTGGTTTGCCTAAGTCTTGTGGGTACCTCACCTAAACGTTCTAGAGATGAGGCACTGGTCCTTGGAAAATCTCGTGTTGCTCATAGCAGGAACAGGAGCTAGGGCTTTATTGGAAGGAATGGATACACAGGTGCTACATGTGTATTTTCCTATAGGTTGGAGTTATGATATTCCCCTGAAAATGCACAATTCAGTTGTAGATTAAAACAAAGGACCATTCAAGAGGTGCTTTAGCGTAGTCCAGGTTCATGGTGCCCAGGGAGAAACTGGATGTGAGCAGAGGGGAAAACCTAAGATGATGATGGGGCATTTGGGAACCACTCAGAGGACCAGGTCAGGACCAGGGAGCATGGAGCTAGAACCCAAGTCAAGCAGAGCTGGAGGAATGACTTCGATGGGATGAGTAGGCCAAGTACCAACTCTAGAAGCCAGAAAATAAGAACAGAGTCCCAGCTGGAGGCAGCTGAGGCACGTTCCACGTGGTAGGAATAAGTCAGTGTGCATTCTGAGTAAGAGTGAAGGGACCCTAGGCTAAGAGGAGCTTGTGGAGAGCCCCTGAGGAAGTAACTTTGTGCCCTGTAGCCGGGGCCTAGGGCAGGAACCTGAGACCCAAGGAGGGGAGAGCTTCTCTTTAGAGACAAGATGGTAGAGTGATAAGATGCTAGTTCAGGTTGATGTAGATGTCATCATAGCACCTTGAGAACTGGAACAGAGAAGCAAGAGAGACCCTTGGAAGATAGGTCTGGGCCTAAAAAGGTCAAGTAAGGTGACATCTAAGATCTTGAACTGAGCCCAGTAATAGGATTTAACTCACGGGGCTATTCTGTGGGCTGGAAACATCTCCATTCTCCCATTCCTTCCGCCATTTTATGTCCCTAGGGACAGGTGCAGCCCAGGTACAGGCTGTGTGCCGGGGCCGCTCACGTTTATGGTAGGGGCCAGAAGCAATCACGGAGCCGTATTTGGCTAAGGAACAGAAGGGGAGGTTAGGAGTGGTGGGAGTGGGTTAGAGCATTACTTTTTTCTTTTAACTTTCATCCAAAAATGACTCAAGAGTCACCATAAGTCGCAAAAATACTAGAGGAGATCTCGTGTACCCTTTTGACCTGCGTTTCCCCACCAGGAATGTGTTAAGGTAACTGTGGCACAGGATCACAACCAAGATATTGACATTGACATTGACATTGACACAATCCATAGACCTTAGATCCACCAGTTTCATGTGCACTCGTCTGTGTGTGTGTATAGTTCTGTGCAATTTTAGCACGTCTGTAGATTTGTGTAACCATCACCACCACAATCAAGGTACAGAACTCCTCTGCCACCAAAAAGTCACCCTTGTGCTGCCTCTTCGTGGCCACACCCCCCCACTGTCCCCTACCCCATCCCGACCCTCACCCCAGTAACCGCTAATCTGAACTTTCTATTCGGTCAGATTTGGTCATTGACTGAGGTTTACAAATAGACCCCTAAAGTCACTAATAACACACAAAAAGTGAGCGTAAAAAGAATTAAATACACAATGGCCCAAACGGGCTGTGAACGGTGGCTTTCCTTTCCCTGTAGGCGCAGGCTCTGCTGCGGTGGATTTGCTCTCTGTCGACCCTGTCCCTAGTGGCTGCCCTGGCATATACGGTGGGTGACGCGTCCGCCGCCTCTTCAGTTGCCGCTGCCGTCACCAGGCCCTCCACCGGCCCCCGCGGGCTGGGTATTGTTCGCGCATCTGGCGGGCTACGGAAGTAGGATGCAGTGACGCAGCACGGGGCTTGCTCCGGGCTCACACACTGGCCTGTTAAAGGCGACGGTGTGAAAACATATGTACCCAGAGAGACTTTTATTTGCTACTGAATGACTGATAGTGACTCAAAAACATCTATCTGTTTATATACTTGGGGAAACCCACTCACATATTCTGGTTTAGATGTTTACACTGGTTTATATACAAATGCAGGTTCTGAAAGAAAAATTTGCAGCCTCTCCAATGAAGCTAGTTTAGAAATTGGAAAAGAACAGGTAGGGGGTAATGTCGTGAGAAAAAAAATTACCAGTGCTGGGACAAGAGTACTGACCACACCCAGCCTGGGCTTTGGTCTCCTCATCTGAGCGTAGAGACTGAAGAGTTGGCAACATCCCCTTCAGCCCTTTGATGACTGGGGACACTGTTTCTGTTGAGCCTGGCTTTCAGAGTCAGGCAGAAAAAGAGCTTAAATGGAAAGAAAGGGATCATCTCCAGATTAGAAATGTCTATTCAAGTCACTCGACCTTTTCCCCCATTCCTCTCTATTTGGCATGAGGTGCTTGAGGTGTCAGCAAATGACAGAGAAAGGCTGGCGGGATTCACCCAGCAAAGGTTCTGGCCCTGCACTGCCCAGAAGCCCTGAAATCACGGAATCAGAGCCAGGTGGAGGCAACACAACTTTATACCCCTGGGAGATAATCAGGGTGAGTTTAAACTTTGGCCTGTGAACCCAAACCCGTTAACCTCAGCAAAGGTGGCTGGAGAAACCTGATGAAGTGAACATAAAGTCCTGCTTACTGAGCACAAGCTTATGCCAGGCCCCGTGGAGAACTTCACTCCTGTGGTCTCGGGCAATACTGGCCACACCGCTACAGGTAGAGCTATAATTAGCTCTGTTTCTCAGTGAGGAAAATGGTGCCTGGAGATGAAGCAGCGTGTGAAGGTCACTCAGCTAGAAAGTGAGCCCAGGCCTGAGGGCACCGCCCACAGCCCCTGCTCTTCATTTCTCTACACTAGCCACGCCCACCCCCAAGATGTTTGATTGTTCAAATTGTTCTTGAGTTTTATGAGTATATAATGATGAGGGAGTTGTTCTTTAACTTCAATTTTTTTTTAAATATATTTTTTTATTTATTTATTTTTGGCTGCGTTGGGTCTTCGTTGCTGCGCGCAGGCTTTCTCTAGTTGCACTGAGCAGGGGCTACTCTTTCTTGTGGTGCAAGGGCTTCTCATTGTGGTGGCTTCTCTTGTTGCGGAGCACGGGCTCTAGGTCCGCGGGCTTCAGTAGTTGCAGCACACGGACTCAGTAGTTGTGGCTCATGGGCTCTAGAGCGCAGCCTCAGTAGTTGTGGTGCACGGGCTTTGTTGCTCCGCGGCATGTGGGATCTTCCCGGGCCAGGGCTCGAACCCGTGTCCCCTTCATTGGCAGGTGGATTCCCAACCACTGCGCCACCAAGGAAGCCCTAACTTCAATTTAAAAAGCTTTCCCTTCTATGGAGAAATGATGTTAAAGAGGAATTGGGTTGCGTTCTCCTTGACTGATGTATTTGCATTTATGGGCGTCTGTTTGGATCACATGACCTCCACTTGGTGACAGTGACCCTGAGCTGTTGACAGAGCCTCAGAACATAAACAACTGCTCCCCCTGGCCTGGTACAGGCCACCTCTGATGTGGTGACAAACAGCACAGTATTCCTGTCTAATGTGACAGTCCTGCTGGGTCAAACTGGTTAATGTCCATCAGGATTAGAGAGGAGTGACTTAGGTTAAGTTAGAACATGAAACAAATTTGCAGTTTTACCAGTACAGTGGAGCTAGTAAATACTATCAGTCATTAGCCTGAGTGTGTATAATACATACCTCTTTTAATCCAAATGGTGAATAAGCCCTCTGGCTCATTCTTGAGCAATTTATCTTTCAAAGGTGTATTGTTATTAGCCAACCACAATTATAGGTGTGACTGATGTTCTAGGTTTGTATCTCCAACACTATCTGTAAGATACCAAGACTGATTAGTAGGTCAATGTAGGAGGTGATGGGTTAGATAAATTTTTAAAAAATGTGTCCACCTGATGACCTTTAGAAAAGTATACTTATAAAAGAACATGTTTTTCTTCTTCATAATTTTACTTATTTATTTTATTGAAGTATAGTTGATGTACAACATTATATAAGGTACAGTTGTACAATACACTGATTCACAATTTTTAAAGATTATACTCCATTTATAGTTATTATAAAATATTGGCTACATTCCCTGTGTTGTACAATATATCCTTGTAGCTTATTTGATATGTAATAGTTTGTACCTCTTGATCCTCTACCCCTATCTTGCCTCTCCCCCCTTCCTTCTCCCCACAGGTAACCACTAGTTTGTGCTGTATATCTGAGTCTGCTTCTTTTTTGTTATATTCACTAGTTTATTGTGTTTTTTAGATTCCACATATAGATCATATCATACGGTACTTGTCTTTCTCTGTCTGAATTATTTCACTCAGCATAATACCCTCCAAGTCCATCCATGTTATCACAAATGGCAAGATTTGATTCTTTTTTATGGCTGAGTAGTATTCCATTTTATGTATACACCACATCTTCTTTATCCATTCATCTGTTGATGGGCACTTAGGTTGCTTCCATATCTTGCCAATTGTAAATAATGCTGCTATGAATACTGGGGTGCATGTATCTTTCCAAATTAGTGTTTTGGGTTTTTTTGGGATATATACCCAGTAGTGGAATTGCTGGGTCATGTGGTCATGTTTGAGGAAGAAGACGTATTCAGTTGAGACTGTCAGGACAAGAAGGGATTTTGATGGTTCAGATCATCTTTTCCATCATCTTCAGTCATGGCCAAGGCAGACCATGCTGGTCTTGTTGAGTTGCAAGAGTCACCTTCTGACCATGTCACTCCTTCGATTAAAACTTCTCAGTGCTGGGACTTCCCTGGTGGTCCAGTGGTTAGGACTCTGTGCTTACACTGCTGAGGATGTGGGTTTGATCCCTGGTCAGGAAACTAAGATCCTGCAAGCCGTGCAGTGAGGCCAAAAATTAAAAGAAAAAAAAAAAATCAGGGGTGGGAGGGTAACTGGATTAGGGGTTCATTTGCAGATATGTGGTACAAAAGCACTCCAGGCAGAGGGGATGCTAAGGCAGCGATCTTCAGTCTGGAATATGTTTAGTGGGTGAGACGAACAGCAAGAAGACCAGTGAGATAGGGATCAAAGGTCAAGGCAGGAGAGAGATGGGAATGAGGACAGAGAAGAAGGTAGTGGTCAGGTCATGCAGGGCCTTCAAGGCCATGGGGAAGAAGCTGGATTTTATTCTAAATGCCATGTGACGTGATCTGGTTTATGATTTTAAAAGATTACTCTGGATGTTTTCTTTTCTTTTTTTTTTTTTTTTTGTGGCTTGAAACAACAGAAATTGATTCTCTCACAGTTCTGGAGGCTAGAAATTCAAAATCAAGGTGTTGGCAAGGTCCTTCTGGAAGCTCTGAGGGGGAATCTCTTCCATCCTCTCCTGTGTCCTCAGCACGCCTTGACTTGTGGGCGCATCACTCCAATCTCTGTCTCCATCTTCACATGGCCATCTCCCTGTGTCTCTCCTCTGTGTCTGTGTCTCCTTTTCTGTCTGTCACAAGGACACTTTGGATTTAGGGCCCACCCTAATCTAGGATGATCTCACCACCCATTACTTACCTTAATTACATCTGCAAAACCCTTATTTCCAGTTCTGAGGTTCCAGGTGGACAAAGCTTTGGGGAGACCACTATCCAACCCACTGCAGAGAGCCATTGGTCTTATTCAGAGAGGGATTTCTCATTGTTTTAAATTTTCATTCATTTAACTTAAATAGCCATGAGTAGCTTGTAGGTCTCATATGGGACACCCAGTTGTAGAAGATATACCAAGTTACAGAAGGCGAAGGGTCTGAGGCCAGACAATGTTAACAGCCTCGTCCCAAGGCCCAGCAGCTCGTGTTGTGCGCCTTGAATCAGAACCCAGGTTAGCAAAGGGACTTTGCATCTTGTTTTATATGTGGAATGTTTTGTGCTCAGAGGTTGAAACCCACTAAGGATTAAACTGGCCGTAAACTCAATGTTAGTGTCCCTTATTATTACTTTCATATTGCTGCAATGGGAAGTTGGGTTTTTTTTTGTTTTTGTTTGTTTCAGTACGTGCTCTTAAAAATTATAATGAAAAAGACCTTCTTAGTAGAAAGTTCACAGCCTTAGGGGCAGAACCCAGAGGGAGCAGTGATGACACAGCATCTTCCCAGACCCAGGGAGGGCCTCGAAGCTCCATGAATGGGTGCCTATTCCCTCCAGGTCTGGTGCACCGGCTGCTTTCCTGGGATAGCTGGAGCTTCCTGGCCAGCATGAGCTACGCTTGCTACTTGGCGCACCCATCTTCATCATCCTCTACAATGGGCTTCAGGAGATGCTTATTCACTACACCGACATCAACATGGTGAGGCAGCCCCAGCTCTCAGCTCGTTGTAGCAACACAATTTGCTCTCCCCGGAACAATGCAAACTATTGGCTTCATTAGAATCTTATTTTCTGTTTGTTTGTCAAAAGCCTATTGTTCTTTGTTTTATTGAAGGGAGGGCTTCAGCACAGGATAATAGCTTTCTTTTCTTCTCTTTATCTTTAAAGTTTAGGGCTGTTTGTCTTACAGATCTGTTTCATATAGCCAGGATGGTACACTTATTCCAAATGCAATAGGAATCTTGTAGTAAGACTGTGTCCACTCTGCCCCTCTTTCTCTCTAGTTCTGTCTTTTCTCTGGACACTGTTTGCCGACCTTCATCACTGGGCTGGCCCTGACGCTGTTCATTGAGAAACCATGTCAGGAACTGAAGCGGTGCCTGCTGGGATCAGCGCCTGCAGGGCCGTGAGCTTCCTGTAAAACCCGAAAGAGTGGATGGCCCTTTGTGGGTGCTGATGAGTAAAGGCAAGTGTGGTCTTGTTTATGTAACGAAGGCTTGTGTTCCCAAAAAGGAGTGTGAATCTGATTTTTGTGAATGTTTAAGGTATACAAGTTCTTTAATATATAAAACAGTTCCGAGTGTTTACTATATAAAAGAGCTCTGCGTTAATCTGTTTAGTAGCACAATAATTGCCCTCCAATGTAACTTTTTAGCAAAAAAATCTGTATTTTGGGGGTCTCATACTGCATGTATTTTCTATATCCGTGATCATAGGAGAACATCAAATGTAGTGAATTTAATGTACTTCAGGCTTTAATGCTCACTTTTCTTGGTAAAATCACAGTATGTCGTTTTGTACATTATAATTGTTTTTGTGTTATTATGATACCTTTGTGGACTCGTAACTTTATCCTGGATGGTATGACCCACTGGTGTGCACAGTTCATGGGTTTGTCATTATAGGTGTTTCAAACCTTGTTCATTTTACAAGGTGGTCTATTTTTGTTTTTTTGTTTGTTTTTGCTTTTGTTTTGTTTTGTTTTTTGGCCGCGCTGCACGGCTTAGTTCCCTGACCAGGGATTGAACTCAGGCCACGGCAGTGAAAGTGTCGAGTCCTAACTACTGGACTGCTGGGGAATTCCCGAGATGGTCTATGTTATGAGTTGAATTGTGTCCCCTGAAAAAGACATGAAGTCCTAAACCCCTGGTACCTTAGAAAGTGACCTTATTTGGAAATAAGGTAGTCAAGTTAAAATGAGATCATGGAGGTTGGGGAGTGGGTGGCCCTAATCCAGTATGACTGGTGTCCTTATTAAAAGGGGAAATCTGGGCACAGAGACAGATGTGTACAGAGGGAAGATGATGTGAAGACACAGGGAGAAGATGGCCATTGGCAAGCCAAAGAATACCAAGGATTGCCAGCAGACACAGAAGCTGGAAGAGGCAAGGAAGGATTCTCCCCTAGAACCCTCAGAGAGAGCATGGCCCTGGTGACACCTTAATTTAGGACTTCCAGCCTCCAGGACAATGAGATGATACATTTCTGTTGTTTTCAACCAGCCAGTTTGTGGTGCTCTGTTACAGGAGCCCTAGCAAATGAACACAGTCCCTCAACACAACCTCTAATAGAGAAGGAAGAGACCCTAGTAAGTGGCTTCTATCCCCTCGGTTTCCAGCAAAGAGGTAGAGAGATGGGAGAGACTTGTAAGGCCAAGTGGAGACCATGGATGTCCCAGTTTTCAGGCTTGTGTTCCTTCCTGGGTGTGTAATTTCTTCTTTTTTGGGGTGTGTGTGTGTGTGTGTGTGTGTGTGTGTGTAATTCATGTTGACCGTCCCTACTTACATATGTCTAACATCACTTATAATAACGCCTTTTGTGTACTTAATAATCAAAGGATTTATTAACAACCATGGGGTTACCAGGAGCTTATTGGCACAGAATGCTCCCCATCTGTATAGGATCGCTCTCTCTTTTTTTTTTTTTTTTTTTTTTTTGCCGTACGGGGGCCTCTCACTGCTGTGGCCTCTCCCGTTGCGGAGCACAGGCTCCGGACGCGCAGGCCCAGCGGCCACGGCTCATGGGCCCAGCCGCTCCGCGGCATGTGGGATCTTCCCGAACCGGGGCACGAACCCGCGTCCCCTGCGACGGCAGGCGGACTCTCAACCACTGCGCCACCAGGGAAGCCCTGTATAGGCTCTCTTTGCCTTCAAGTGGATTTGCAAGGAAGACCACTGGGGTGAGGAGGGCTGCAAACCCCACATCCTTTGACAGGGCAGTTGACAGCTAATCTTGTCCTTTTCCAGGCGGCCTTGGGGAACGAGCCACATTTCCCCGAGGTCTGATCTGCTCTGCTGGCAGAATCTGACCTGGGTGAGAAGCCAAGTCCCACCCGGGGGACAAGTCTGTAATAAAACGCGCACCAAGTTGGCTTTTTGGGCGACTGTGAAGTTCATTGGGTTCCTCGGGAGCCCCCTGGTGGCCGATTCGGCACCTGCGCCCTCTGACTTAATTAATTAGGCCTCAGAGGAGAAGTTGAGGGTGGGTGACATTTACAGAAGGAACACTGCGATCCCGATGGACCCCAGTGGGAAATGACTCGCCTGCCAACATTGCTCGGCAGTCCAATTGCCAAGTGCTTCTAGTTATGAGGCAGGAAACCCGGGGCCCTTGGAAACAGCTTTCCAACAATTACCAACAAAGCCTTTGAACGTTTTTTTTAATAAGAAAACAATATTCTCCCCACGATTGCAATTTCACAAAACATAAAGTAGGGATAAAGAAGTCCAGTTTTGTTCTGGCTCTTGTTTCAACCCAGAATTCCCTAGAAGTTTAAGATTTATAGAATGTGTGGACCTTATTTGATTCTATAACAAACTGTAAAAAAGTGTATGACATTTATGGGACCACTGGAAATTTAAGCCCTGCCTGGGTATTTAATGATATTAAGGACTTATTAATCTTTTAATGTGATAATGGCATTGTGGTTACGTGTTTTTAGAGTGATTATCTGTTAGATGCCTACTGAAATATTTATGGACAAAATGATATAAAATGTAGTATTTATCTCAAAATAATATTGGGAAGAGGTGGGATAGATGAAACAAAATTGGCCATTTAGTGATAGTTTTTGAAGCTGGTGATGGGTACATGGGACCTCATTACACTATTTTCTTTATTTTTCTGTGTGTTTGAAGTGTGTATAATAACAAAGTCAAACAAGTTTATAGAGGCAGCAGGATGGGAGTATAGTGTCAATTGATGGGTGTCTCCTCTAATTCTTCCTAAATTCTGAAATCCGTGTTTCATCCCCACATACCTACCTGTGGATAAAAATAGGTCACATCAACAGTATAGGATCACTCCCCAGCAGATCTAAGGGAGCTCAGCCCTCCTTAAATTCCTCCTGACTGGTTTCGGGAGAGTCCAGGGACATCTTGCTTGTTTTGAGAACACCTGGGCTCTGCTATTTCCTTTTTTAATGAGCAGGCCCTCCTCAGCTGCACCACCCCTCCCCTCCCTGCTATCAGAGCTGCTGCTGAGAGCTGCTGGCGGTGGCCAGAGCCTCCTACACCAGCTGATGTCCCCACGCCACCCTCCAAAGCATGCCGCCTCCTCCCATGACTTGTCTATGCAAGATGTGGGCTGAGTTGCCTTGGTGCTCAGGGCCACCGTGTCCATTCTGAGCACAAACGGTCTCCACAAATGCCACAAGCAGATAAATCCCCGTGCCCCGACTTGAGCCATCTGTGCTTTCTCATTCAGGCTTTGACGCAGGGCTGCTGGGCGCTCATCGTGTTTTTATAGAAACTGCTCTTGCAATTTCCCTCTTTCTAATATACGTCTGTCTCTCTTGGATGCCCTAAGTCTATGGCCACTGGTATGGAGGCGACCTATGTGGCAATCACTTCCTCTTTACGTTTGTCCTGTTCACCAGTACGTCTCTACCTCACCACCATGACTGGCACACAGTTGGTGTTAAAGAAGTGTCAGTTGACACAGTGATGGAATCAACCCTTTCTTCCTTTAGATGAGTTTTTTTGTGTTTTTTTTTCAGGAGCCTTCTTTTACAGATAGGCAGGCTCTCTCAACGAGGTTTCAGATATGTTCAATTTTATAGGAATCTTCCCCCCAAATGACCCAACCAGACCCCTTCCAGGGAAGCTCAAAGTTGAGAAGCCCCAGGGCATTTGAAGGGGTGAGAAGCCTTTATAACTTCAGTCCCTTGACCCCGAGTGGAATTTAAATCAACGCTGTGCTGATATAGGCTGAGAGGCAGCCACTTTTGATAACCTACCCACATTTGTGTCCCCTCCTCTCTTGCAAAACAAACTCTTAAGTTGTTCTAGTATCAATGTGCCCAGACAGAGGGAAAGTTTCATATTTAGTATAAGACAATTTCATCTTCCCGTGTGCCTTTGCCGATGGTTGGTCCAAGTGTGGTCATGTGACTCAGCTCTGACCAATGAGGTGTAAGGAGAAGTGTGCTGGAGATTCTAGGAAAGATTGTCTTCCCTGAGTATGGAGGAGGGTGGAGCTTCAAGGAGACAGTCCTTTCTGTCCTCACCTCTATTAATCTTGTGAGAGTACAGTGTTATTTAGAGTTGTTCCTGTCACTATTAGGTACTATTTTTTCATTTTTCTTTTTTTAAAATTAAGATATAATTTGCATAGAGTAAAATTCAAGCATAAAAGTACATGTTTCTGTGAGTTTTGACAAATGCATACAGTTGTGTAATCACCACCAAAAGCAAGATATAGAAGAATTCCATCACCCCTCAAAATTTCTGGAGTTCTTTTATAGTCAACCTCTGTTCCCACCCCCAACCCTTAGCAACTATCCACTTCTCATTTCTGTAGTTTTGTTTTTTCCAGATGTATTTATTTTTAAATGTTTATTTTTTTAATATAAAATATTCCAAATATTCAAACAAGCTAAAAAATGAAACAATGGGTACCCCACATAGCCATCTTGCCTAATAAACGTAGGTTAACATTTTGCCACTTTTCCTTTGGATGTGTTTCTTTTTGTTTAAAAAATAAAACATTGTGAGCACAATGATAGATCTCCCTGCATCCCATTTGCTTCTCCCTTCTCATCCAAGTTTCATCCACATTTTTTTTTAGATTTTTTTTTGATATGGAACATTTTTAAAGTCTTTATTGAATTTTGTTACAATACTGTGTCTGTTTTAAGTTTTGGTTCTTTGGTCATGAGGCAGGTGGGATCTTAGCTCCCCGGCCAGGGATCGAACACACACCCCCTGCATTGGAAGGCAAAGACTTAACCACTGGACCACCAGGGAAGGCCCCACATTTTTATATTTTTACTAATAACATGCATGTGTCTATCAATGGTATATAGTACTTTGTTTTCAAACACTATATAATTTGATCCATACCGTAATATCCTTTTGAAATATGATTTTCCCCTTTAAACACCTAGCTAGCCCATCACTTTGAATGCGAATGGTGTTCTGTTGTGTGCATGTGTGCCTTAAATGTTTAGCAGTTCACCACTTGGTAGGTAGATATCGGTTTGTTTTCAGTTTTTCGTTATTGCAAACATGTTTGTAACCAACTCCTTGTATGTGTTTCCTCGTGGAGATACATTCGTTTTCCAGGGTATATAGTCAGGAGAGTCATTGCAGAGTTATAGGGTGTATGTATACTCAACCTTACCTGATAATGACACACAGTTTCCTAAAGTGATTTTCCAAATTTACACCTTCACTAGTGGTGATTGGGGATAGACACTATGACTCAGAGAGCCTCTCCAACACTTGGTACTATTGACCTGTTAAGTTCCTGTTAAATCCCAGATGAGTCTATAGTAGCATCTCGTCACTTCACTTTGCATGTCCCTGGCTACCAATGGGCTTGAGCATTTTCCATGTGTGTTTTGGCCATTTAGAGTTTCCCCTTCTCAGGGTGCCTGACTATCTTTTTCCTATTCTGCTATTGGGTGTTTGTCTTTTTTTTTTTTTTTTTTTCGGTACGCGGGCCTCTCATTGCTGTGGCTTCTCCCGTTGTGGAGCACAGGCTCCGGACGCGCAGGCTCAGCGGCCATGGCTCACGGGCCCAGCCGCTCCGCGGCACGTGGGATCCTCCCGGACCGGGGCACGAACCCGTGTCCCCTGCATCGGCAGGTGGACTCTCAACCACTGCGCCACCAGGGAAGCCCGGGTGTTTGTCTTTTTATTATTGATTCTGAGATGTCCTTTATGTATTCTGAAGACTAATCCTTTATCGATTGTGCTGCAGATACGTTCTCCCAGGCTGCGGAAACTTCCTATAGGATATGAATGCTTTACCTTTTAATGCACGCAAAATTATCAATCCTTTCCTTTTGGCTTGCACTTTTCGGATCTTGTTCATGAAATCCATAGAAATGTTCTTCTGTATTTTTTCCATGGGGGGAGAAAAGCTTCCTTGTAAGTTCCTGATCTCATGCTGCTGCGAGTTCTTTGAGCTCTTTGTAAGGTGGATTTGTAAGGTTAGAGCAGTCTCGATAGGGGAGGGTGGTCGTTTTGTCTCTCCAGGGAAGCTTTGGCAATGTCTGCAGACATCTGTGTTGTTTTTTGGTGGGTAGAAGCCATGGATGCTGTTAAACATCCTACAATGCACAGGATAGCCACCTCCCAACCCCAATCGCAGAAATATCCAATAAAAAAATGTCCGTAGTGCCCAGGTTGAGAAACTCTGAGTTAGAGAACAACAGTGATGATGGCTGGGTTCACACAAACCAGGACCCTCACATTCAAAGCTCCTGTGTGGGGAGGACTGAGGTCGTGTCTGGGGCTGTCAGCACTTAGACAAGTAACACTGGGTCATTCTGTGTTGAACTTGGTAAATATGCCCAAGCCAAGTGCGTTAAACCTACACAGGAGGGAACTTGACCGAATCTGCCAAACAACCTAATATTTGCTCTGATCACAGTAGGAGGGGCGGCGGTGCTGCCAGAGCTCTTTAATCAGGCCTTACTGCCATGCTAATGAGCCCCAAAATGTATTATGTGCTGTTTCTGGAAAGGCACAGCATGTATCATATTTTCTGGTCCCAAACAAGTTATCGGTTCGCTTCGTTGTTCATTAAAAAAATCGTGCTCTCCACCCTGATGTGGTGTCAGCATGCCTCTGTTTCTTTCTCTGAAAAATGATGGAATTTGACAAGATTCATGGTTCTCAGATGCTGCTCTGTGTAGGCCGCTTGCAGCAGAGTCACCTGAGGTGCTTTTAAAAAATACAGGATAGGGCTTCCCTGGTGGCGCAGTGGTTGAGAGTCCGCCTGCCGATGCAGGGGACACGGGTTCGTGCCCCAAGATCCCACACGCCGCGAAGCGGCTGGGCCCGTGAGCCATGGCCGCTGAGCCTGTGCGTCCGGAGCCT
This sequence comes from Globicephala melas, assembly GCF_963455315.2. NCBI lineage: Eukaryota > Metazoa > Chordata > Mammalia > Artiodactyla > Delphinidae > Globicephala > Globicephala melas. The sequence continues at coordinate 14,506,762 of NC_083326.1, forward strand.
GTGCTCCGCAACGGGAGAGGCCACAACAGGGAGAGGCCCGCGTACCGCAAAAAAAAAAAAAAAAATACAGGATAAACTCCTGGAGATTGACAGCTTGGGTGGGACTCAGTAATCTGGACTTTCCTCAAAACTTCCTGAAGCTTTCTAATGAGTAACGGTGGTTTGGTTTGTTTTGTTTTGCTTTTTTGCCTCGCCGTGTGGCATGCGGGATCTTAGCTCCCCGACCAGGGATCGAACCTGCACCCCCTGCAGTGGAAGCGCGGAGTCTTAACCACTAGACCACCAGGGAAGTCCTACTAAAGGTGGTTTTGAAGCACTGGACTCAATAAGTGGTAGGACTGGTTCTACATCATAGAGCCTGGATTTATGACATTCATGAGTGAATAGCAACTTTGCCAAAACATGAACAGACTTTGATTCAAAGTGAGCTTTCTTGTGCCTGAAGAGGGTCCTTAAAAGGTTTTCCTCGGGAGCCATCCTCAGCCTTTCAAGCCCTGAACATCCTTTGGCCAAAGGTCTCTGCCACTGTGAGTTCATGAAGGGATTTGGGGACGCCGGCTCCGTGCAGCAGACTCCGTTCATTCATGGACACAGGGGGGCATTCATTCACCCACTCCTCTGTACATTCATCAAGCGTTTATTAGCCCCTGCTCTGAACCAGGCACTGTGTGAAGCACCAGGGATACACCGTCGACAAGCACAGGTGCAATTTCTGCTCTCCTTGCTCTTACAGTGTCCTGCGGTGAGGGTGACAATAAACCACGCCCCAGGTACCTAATGACAATGACCTGAGAGCTCTGAAAGCCTGATCCTAAGTGAGAGGCTGGAGATAGAATTTCTGGGAAACTAGCCTTAAACTGGGATTTAAAAAACAATAATAAGCAATATTTGTTGAGGGCTCGTGACATGCCAAGTACTGTTCTAAGCACTTGACAGAAACCAAGGCTGATTTAATACCAACACAGACTCTGAAATAAGTATCACTCTCATCCTCATTTGCACATGGAGACACTGAGCCATGGAGATACATACCCGAGGCCACAGCCAGGTGGGGGAACCGGATAGAAGTCCGGGCAGTTTGAGTCCGGAGCCCACACTTGTGGCCACCGTGTTCTGGTGGCTTTCAGATGGGTAGAGTTAACCTCTCAGGGGGTTTATGGAAAATTCTCTCCGGAAGTTTGTCTGCGGCAGCGTGACATGGGCTTTGAAGGTGGGAATGATTTAGCATGTTTGTAGTCCTTGAGGGCTTTGAGAGGAATTTTGTGTTTTCTCAACACTTGAAGGAGAAAGAGGACCAAGGAAGCTTAAGGGAGGGTCTTACCATGAGCCCTGGGAAGCCAGGGCTCCTCTGAATGTGCTGTCTCCTCCATAGCTTTGCTCGGTGTCCCCGCATCCCCCCAGGAGGCCCCTCGCTCCCTCCCGGTTCTGCAGACATGCTCAGGGTCTTCACGGCTCTGGGTCAGAAAACGCAGAGGAGCCTTGAAGAGGTTAGCAACCTGTGGTTTCCAGATCTGCACTGGGAATGGGATGCACTTGTGACTAGACAGCTGGTAATTCTTCCTCTGGCATCAAATGAGGCTCATGGCCTCAGAAAGCCTTCTCAGATATGGAGGAGCCCCATCCTAGGAAATGTCTTATTTTACAGAGACTGGACCTGAGGCAAATGTGCTTCAGGACACACAGCAAATCGGTGTCTGACATGAGCAATCAACCAAGTCCAGTGAAGGAGTTTCTTTTATTCTAACTAGATCTGCACTGGAAGGGTGATCATACCCCATGATCTCACTTTATAAAATCCTAGGAGGGGGCTTCCCTGGTGGTGCAGTGGTTAAGAATCCTCCTGCCAATGCAGGGGACATGGGTTCGAGCCCTGGAACAGGAAGACCCCACATGCCGTGGAGCAACTAAGCCCGTGCGCCACAACTACTGAGCCTGTGCTCTAGAGCCTGCGAGCCACAACTACTGAGGCCACGTGCCACAACTACTGAAGCCCATGTGCCTACAGCCCGTGCTCTGCAACAAGAGAAGCCACCGCAATGAGAAGCCCGCGCACCGCAAGGAAGAGTAGCCCCCGCCCGCCACAACTAGAGGAAGCCCGCGCACAGCAACAAAGACCCAGTGCAGCCAAAAATAAATAAAATAAATGAATGAATGAATGAATAAATAAACAAATAAATAAAAATCCTAGACGGGATTTTATAAGGGTCTGTCTTATAAGGGTCAGGAGCCTGTTAACCATCTAGATATTCTACCCTTCAGTGCCTGCTGTTGGGAGTGTTAGAAAAACACTATTTAGCCAATCATCAAATGTTAAGGGTCCAAAATATTGTGTTCCGGCGTGGCCTGACCTGTAGACATTTGGTTGGAGAAGTAACCATTCCCAGCTCCAGACATTTGATTTGTCAGTTACTATTCGGTACAGAGAAATGAGGCAGGTTGCAATGACCCTGCCGAAGGGGATAACAAGGTTGAGAGTGTCTAGGTTTAAGCAAGTATCATCAGGACTTCATCAAGGAGTAGGTGGGGAGCTGGCGGCAGAGGGACGCAATGGGAATGCGAGTAGCAGTGTCTGCCTGAGTGGCTGCAGACAGCTATACACTGGAGGGAACAGGAGAATGCCTTCTGCACTTTGCAATGGATTTGCAAGGAGAGCTCCTCTCTCCCCAGACTGCGCCGTCCCAGCTGGGAGTCTAGGAGTTGTGTCTCCTTTGAGCATGGCCTGAATCTCAGCCCTGTCTCAGAGAGGAGTGGCTCGTTAGCAGAGATCTCCAGCATTTTTTCCCCAGCTGCCTGACTTCCGTGTCATGATGCTGGTTCCTGCGATGGCAAAGAGGGTGCTTTAGGGCTCAACCCACTCTGCTCCTGGATGGGAATATTTCTCACGGGAACATCGAGGCTACGCCAACCTGGCAGATGGTTCTCCTGAAGTGTAAGCCTCCACCTTGCTGCTGGGGGACTTCTGCCCCTAAGAAGAGATTATTCCTGGGGCCAGTTACTAGGGAAGAGGAAGTCCTAAGACTGGAAAACAGAACTAAGAAGGCAGAATATAGTTAAGAGAGAGAGAGAGAGACCTCAAATGCTTTCCTTTGTTCAAGGCTACATTGTCACAAAGTTTAGTGAAGGTAAGAATTACCTGGGGATTTTGACAAAAATCAGGTTCCTGATTCCTGCTTGTTTGCAGGTGATCATAAAGCACGTGATTCTGATGACCACACTTCAGGAAACGCTGATATTGACACTAAGGGACGGGATGTTCCAAAACGTGGTCCTAGGGGTATAGGATGTTAAATCAGCGCCCACCACATGGACAGGGATGAGAAGAAGGAAAGCGCTAGCGTCAGGAGGCTTCCGCCGCCGGGCACCTCCCCCTACGGTGCTGTTACCAGAGCAACAGGAGCTGCAAAATCTCGATGCCTCCCTTGCTTCCGCCTCTATCTCCAGAAACTCAGTGCTTGCTCCTGAAAAAGCTCATCAACAAGGTGACCTGTTGGCTGCACAGGGAGAGACTGGCTGACATCCAAAGTACCAGACATCTTTGCTCTCCTGATTACTAAGGACCTCATATGCAGTGGTGCTTTTTGGTGACAGTCAATTATTGTCACACGTGGGGCTCATTCTGCGAGGATTTTACACGTAACTTTCCCGCACACGGTGTCGATACTTCCTCTAGTCTTGCTGCTTCCAAGCTTCCAATCGTCCAGCCAGATGGTCAGTTGCTGCCCAGGAATTAGTGAAGAACCCTATGTCTGACCATCTCTCCTTTAAGGAAGTTGAAGTTCTGCTCATTGCAAGGATTTCTTTGTCCTGCAGGGCTACCCCTGACTGGGGCTATAATACCACATCAGTCTTCTGCCATGTTTCAGAATCAACCTCTTCTTCTTAGTTATCTGGTCCTGGGGAACCACCTATGAAAAGCCATGGCCAGGAAGCTGCCACAGAGAACCAAGCAGGTCCAAGAGGTTTTCCAGCAGATACTACAGAAGCAGCAGAGTTTTTGTGTTTATCTCACTTCTGCCTTCCAAATCTCTCCTCGAATATTAAATCAGTGCCCAGGACACGTGTGCAAACTGAGATTCGGGAATAACCCCACAGTCCCACGGCTCCTCTACGCCAGTGGTTCTTAAACTTTTGATCTCGTGACCTCCTAACACCTTCAGAATTATCTGGCGTCCCATAGAGCCTTTGTTTATTATGAGGGTTATACCTATTGATATTACTGTATTAGAAACTAAAATTGAAAATTTTTAATATTATTTAAATACAACAATAAATTTATTACATGCTAACATAACATATTAGCATATGTTATTAGCATAACATATTAGCAATATTTTTATGAAAAAGTACCTATATTTTCAAAACCAAGAATTAGTGAGAAGAATGCCATTGTGTCACAGTTCTGCAAATCTCTGTAACGTCCAGTTTAACGGAAGATATATCTGCTTCTTCTATCGTCTACTACTTTCAGTCTATTGCAATATCACACATCGTGTAGATTCTGGAAAACTCCAGCGTATACTCACGAGTGAATGGGAGGATAAAAAAGGACATAATGTCTTAGTATTATTATGCAAATAGTTTTGACCGTGTGGATCCCCTGGAAGGCTCTCGGGGACTCTGGGTTGTGGGGTGATGGGTGGGTACCAAGATCACATTTTGAGAATCACTGCTCTAAATAATATGCAGATTAAAGCAATAAATGACTCTGGTCATAAATATATCCTGCCTAACAGAGGGTCTCTGTGATAAAGCCCAACACAACAGCTACTGAGCAGGAATTTATAATTTGCAAAAATGAAGGACATGGTAAGATACATGCAGATACTCATATACATACAACATAGATATATGATATAACGGACATATATATTCATAGACGAAAACATGTTTTCTTTCTTACCTTCCAAATTTTCTCTTAACATAGCCTAGAAAAATCACTATTACCTTCCTCGATGATTTCTCTTACCTCCTCTGCTCGCAAAACATTATAAAACGATGGGTCTTCCCTGGTGGCGCAGTGGTTGAGAGTCCGCCTGCCAATGCGGGGGGCGCGGGTTCGTGCCCCGGTCTGGGAGGATCCCACGTGCCGCGGAGCGGCTGGGCCCGTGAGCCATGGCCGCTGGGCCTGCGCGTCCGGAGCCTGTGATCCGCAACGGGAGAGGCCACAACAGTGAGAGGCCCGAGTAATGCAAAAAAAAAAAAAAAAAAAAATTATGAAACAAGCAAAACAGTTTCAGACCTGTGGGTCTGTGTCATGGCAGACTTTCATCATCTTTCCTCCCTTTGGTGGGAGAAGTCAATTCCTGGGCTCTGGTTGCTTTGATCTGAAGAAATAGACGTGCAGAATCCAAGAGAAAGCCTTAGTTGCAGGTGTTCAGGTGGCCACTAGAGGGCAGCACCTGAGGGAACAGGGCCGGGCTCCATTGCCTTTTGAAACTCACCAGAAGCTTCCTAGAAAAACTGCAGACTTGAACTGTGAATTAGAAGCATCCGAGGATTCATGGTTTCCAGGCTACTGGGAAATTTTGATTGTCGTGAGGACCAAAATAAGGTTTCTACTTAATCCTTTTGGAAATATATCTATGATTTCTAACCTAATATATCCGATATTTTCCAACTGAAAACAGCTTATGTCTTTTCAGTGATTTCCACTGCCTTCTTCCTGAGGAAGTTGAAATGAAACTAATGTTTCATTTTTTGTTTTCAATCGTTAATATGAGGACTGCCTGTCTGACTTGACCTCAAAGTTCCTGCATCTTTTAATACCCATTGCATCAGACAAATGCCTGGATGTGCCCTCCCCAACTCCACCCCCACCCGAGCTGAGGGATGATGCTGGCTGGACCTCCATTCTTGGTGACGGAGACGTCGTGGAGGGCACTGGTGCTCCTGGTGAGAGGACGGCTTGGGGAACTGCTCAGCTCCAGGCTGCTCTGGGTGTTCCAGGACCTCTGATCAAAGCCGACCATGGGGGTCAGCTCAGAGATATCACATACCCAGGGAAACATGGAACCCACACCCACTTGAGGAGTGAGGAAAGGTTCAAGTGCCTCTGGGACCACTTGGGATCAGATGCTCAAGACTTGGTGCCCTCTGGTGTTGCCCAGCCCTCAGCCTGATTTCCACAGTCCCCCTTAAAATCTTCATTGGTACACCTTTGGGTCTTGGATGGAGTCCTGCAACATTGACGATGAAGCTGTCCTTGGTATCACAATGATACAAAAGTGCAGAGTGACACTGGCTAAGGCAGAGCTTCGTCTAAGCAAGTACTTCTTTCTAGCCTGGTCCCTGTAGCAGCAGCAGCACCCGGGAACATGCTCGAAATGCAAATTCTCAGTTTCCACCCCAGACCACCTGCATCAGAAACTCTGGGGATGGAGCCCAGCAATCAGTGTTTCCACAGCCCCTCGGGATAGTTCTGATGCGCACTCAAGTTTAAGAACCAGCAAAGCCATATTTAAATGGTTTGTTCATGGGTGCAAAGCCAGATGAAGCTGGAAGTAAATGACAGAGAAAACGAAAGTGAGAATATAAAAAAAGAATCAAAGCAGAGAAGAGAAACATTTTCAAGCAAGTGTAGAGGAAGAGAGCTCCCTGCCTGGGTGTGTGAGAAACGATAGGTTGCACCTGCTCTAGAACAATGTCAGCAGTTGAATATCTATCCAGAGCTTTCCACCCTGCTATGGCAAATGTATCCGGCTAAAAACAACTCTTGGGTTAGTGACCTTTTATTCAGCTAACATTAGTCCTCTCATGGCCTCCAATGCACACAGAGAAATTGGAGAACTGATGAAAATCTTTAAAGTCTACTAAACACCAAAGCCTTCCCAAACACTGTGTGCTTTTCAGGGTGAGTTGCTTTTTATTGGGATTTCAGATTATTGAAAGGTTATCTGCCTCCTGTTCCTACAGGGATTTAAATAAAACAAAAGAGAGGAGCACATGCTGTGATATGTGATGTGTGCTTTCTTCCCTCCACTGGCCGGGCCTGGCTGACTGCCGCTGTGGACAGTCAGGGGGAAGATTCCGAAGCGCTTCCCGAAAGGAAGCTGCTTCCCGATCAGCAGCTCCCCGCACCTGGAATGAGAACGTTCACCGGCGTGAAGTGATACCTTCCAGGTCTTTGCGGCTCTCGCTGCCAGAGGGGCGTGTGGCTGCCTTGTGCCTCAGTTTCTTTTTCTGGAAAGTGACCACTTTGGGGTGTTCCTACCCCAGACAGCCACTGTGCCCCTTCTGTTCATCTTTATTCCTTTTCTCTCCTCTCATTACTATCTGGCCCTTTTCTGTTTGACAGCTATCCCTACTCCTTGAGTTTCTCTCCTGGATCCAGCAAATGGAGTTTTTTCTTCCACTTGTAATTTCCTCTTTTTCTCCATTCTCATTTCTATCTCACTCTAATTCCTGCCTCATTCTTCCCACTGATCTTGTCACCTTTTCCATCTTTGTGAGAGAGACTGTGCTGTTTTGTTTTGTTTTGTTTTTTGTTTTGTTTTTTGCGGTACGCGGGCCTCTCACTGTTGTGGCCTCTCCCGTTGTGGAGCACAGGCTCCGGACGCGCAGGCTCAGCGGCCATGGCTCACGGGCCCAGCCGCTCCGCGGCATGTGGGATCTTCCCGGACCGGGGCATGAACCCGTGTCCCCTGCATCGGCAGGCGGACTCTCAACCACTGTGCCACCAGGGAAGCCCTATGTCCTACTTTTTAAATCTGTTCCTTTGTTCCCCAAGGTCTGTCCTTGTCCCATCATAGACAGCCAAAGATGAGTTACCCACTTTGGGGGATAAGAGACTGAGGTGAGTTACTTTCAAAATCTGAGACTAAGGTGGTGAATTCTTGACTTCTAAGATCAAAGTTACCATTCCGATGTAAAACCAAAAAGTTATGAAGGGGGATGCTATCTAGCGTAATCAATTTTTCTTTGAAGCCCCTTCAGAATTCTAAGTGAGAGAATGGAGAGGAAAGTTTAGAGGAGAATCAGTAGAGATTACAAAGGGCTGTCTTTGCATCTACCCCCTTCCATCTGAGTCCTGAAGGTGGAGCAACATTAGATATATGCTTTTTCTAAGATGGAGAATTCCAGAGCAGAAGTGCCTCACCTGGATACCCATTTGGGCGTCAGAAGCACTCAGGAAGTTAGCCAAGAAAGACCAAAAGAGAGCGAACTGTGGACCCAAAGAAGCCTGGGGCTTGAGGTGACGCACATGCATATGAAGCCCGGAGGCCACGACGGGCACTTCAGTGGGAGCAGTGAGGACAGAAGCCAATGACTCAGCAGTGGAAGAGGTCACATCTAAGGGCTGGATGAGACAGACTACATTTCCAAAGATGCTAGAACAGGTGTGAGACAGATCAAGAGGGAGAAGCAGATGCAAACAACGGCTCCTGAAACTCAGGGTATGCGTCCCTTACCTCAGTTGCCATCTGGGGAAGCAATGAAGTGGGTAGGAGAGAATGTTTCAAAAATCTCAAAGTGACCTAGTTTTAAAACTCAAAGTGACTACATTAAGTTTCTGCAAACCAGGAAGAAAGGGGCTTTACTATAACTTTTCTAAGTTATAGGAATATAGATTTTTATTCCCCGGCAGCCATGACTGTGAGACTTAACAGTTGCCATGAAACATTGGAGGTCACAACTTTGTTTCTATAGATGAGGAAACTGTGTCCCAAGGAGAAAGATGGGTGATTCATGGTGACACTGCTATGTGTGGGCACAGCCAGGAGGACAGCCCAGAACTCCTGAGTCTTATTCCAGGGTACCCAGCATCACAGAGGGTTGCTTCCTGTGTCTATCAAACTCTTGCAGAACGTATCAGCCTCACAGATGTAGCAAATGTAAGAAAACATCTCTCCAGCTTTTTTTTAAAAACATAGAACATACAGTTAAGCTTAGAAGCCAAATTTCACTGTCTCATGATGGTCAAGTAACAGGGGACATAAATCAAAATGAGCATTTTTGGCTAATGAATGTCATCTTCCTCCCTCCCTCCCTCCCTCTTTCTCTCCCTCTTGCTCTCTCTCTCTCTCCCTCCCCCTCCCCACCCTCTCTCCTTCCTACTCCCGACACATTTCTTAGCATACAATTCCTCAAGGCTGGTTGTAACAACCTGAAATCACAGGGAGGCTTCAGAAGACTCAGCTGGGATACAAGAGGGTGGCAGTTTGAGAAGTGGTGTATTTTGACAGGAGCGCTTAGGCATCCGAGGGGGAGAGAGATTGAGGAGGGGGGAGAGGCAGCCCAGATTTCCACCTTCTGATGATGACATCCCTGGGTAACAGTGCAGTCCTTCTGAGCCATATCCTTCCACAGATGCAGAATGCAGTGAAGGCAGAGTGCAGCTCAGAAAGCTCGTGTCTGGTACCATGAACCAGGTGCAGCTGACTCAGATCTGAGATGATGAGACTCATTCCTACCCAGCCAGGCTCCAGTGTTCCTGCCGGGGTTGACAAGATTCCAAGTCATCTGTCAGATGTCTTCCTGTTTGTCTTCCATTTGAGTCCCATTTCTCTCCGTGAAGCACAAGTAGAGCCGAGATTCCTCAGTGTTCGTGGTGCAGGGCTGACGCTGGTTTCCAACACCATTGGTCTGTAGGTGGCAACTTGAACTTACGAACTGAAAGTTGAAACTCCCACCTGGAACTATGTCTGCTCATGCAGTCCTGGGGGGTTTCAAAGGGCAGAAAAGAGCAGAGGACAGGCTGCACCACCCGGAGTACCTGTTTGGATTTGTCAGACCTAGAGAATTTAGGAGCTGTTCAATAATGTTTCAATAGAGGCTTGATGGTTGTCCAGTCTTTCGGAGGGGATGCCCCCTGTGGGTTGAAATTTGACCCAGATGGATTCTGAATCCCTTTGAAGTATTAGAGGTTGTGATTCTAAATGGAGCAGTTGGTCAATAGCTGGGTGATTAAGGCTCCAAAATCACCCATGGCTGAAGCACACAGAGTATTTTGTTTGAAACGTAGGACCGTTCTGTGACTGTAGAGTCACACCAAGAATTGCCTCGGGGCTCCACTTTACTTTGGGTTGACAAGATGTCAATATCTGACCATTATGTTAAATATAATTCCTTAAAGCCCAGTACAACAATCTAAGTGTTTTGCCCCCTCCAAGTTCAGCTAATAGTGTGACACTGAAAAGTCATCTCTCTCTCTGAGCCTTATGCTCGCCATCGAAGAGGCAAAAGGCTTTCAAGTGTGTGATTTCTGTGGTCTCTTCCAAACTGGACAGCCCACGACTGTCTAAAATCTCTATTGTATGGAATTAGAAATCAGCCTTTCTGGAATGAATTCAAAATTTTAAATGTTCATACTTTTTGGCTCAGTAATTCAGTTTCTAGGCATTTTATCTTATAGAACGAGCAAGACACACACATATACATATACACTCACTGCAGCATAAATTAAAAACAAATGAACAAGGGAGAAGAGACTGGGGTTGGAAGACTACGCTTCAAGCTCAGGGCAGGAAACTTCTCCCATCTTGTTAGTTTCCATTCCCACTTGAGAATCTATTGCTGCTGCACCTACCTATCCTTGTAGTTCGGGTGGGTCATAAAATACCTAGGACGTGATGGAAAATTCGGGCTGCATGGTCGACTGATGTACCCCAGTTGGGCTTTCAGGATCTTCGGAGGACCAATACAGAAGTTGTTTCTCAAGAGGAGAGTAGGTATCTATGGGAGTTCCCTGAGTGTCCAGTGGTTAGGACTTGACGCTTTCACTGACGTGGCTGGGCCTCAGTCCCTGGTTGGGGAACGCACAAGCCGAGGGGCATTGCCAAAATAATAATAAGAAGAATAGGTGTCTACAGAGGAGGGCATACATTAACTCCAAAATCCTAGAAGTCTGCTCTGTGATGCTCTTTTGGTGCGTTCTGGAGTTTTCAAAGAGCATTCTTATTTGCCACAACACTTTGATGTTGTGTTATAACCCTTTATTATTGTATCTGTTGGCTCATACAATCTAAGTGGTAGAGCAGCTTACACTGGAGCTGAAGTTGCTGCAAAATCTTCTCTTGTCATGGTTCCCTCTTAAAACTGGCAGCCTTATGGTCACTTTGTAGGTGGGGCAACATAACACACTCAAAGGGGTCTGCGTTGACTCCAAATTCTAAAAATACCCCCCAGTGTTGTTCTCTTTATTCATGGTAATTGTTTAGATGTGCAGCAACTGGTCTTTCACCTTGAAAGGGATATCTCAACACGATCCAGACTACTGAACTTCCAGAAACTTCACTAAGATGGCAAAAGTGAACATTTTTTTTCTCATTCCCTCTAGGGAGTGGGGCAACATGCAAGGCACCAAAAGTACTTACTACCTCCTTGGAGTTCCCTGGTGGTCCTGTGGTTAGGATTCTGAGCTTTCACTACCATGGCCTGGGGCCTGGGTTCAATCCCTGGTGGGGGAACTGAGATCCCACAACCTGCATGGTGCAGCCGAAAAAAAAAGTACTTATACCACATGTTCATCAGCTCCAGCCAGTGTAATTTGATCAATGTAATGGAACAATGTGATGTTTTTCAGAGTGTCATGGTGTGTCAAGAGTGTCAAGATCTCTGGAAACAACATTATGGCAGAGAGCAGGAAAGTTGACATAAATCCAAGGCAAGACTATGAAGGTATACTGATGGCCTTGCCACGTAAAAGCAAATTGCATATGGTGGTCCTTACAAATTGGCATGGAAAAAAGACTTATTTAGGACAATAGCTGCATACCAAGTGCCAGGGGCTGTGTTGATTTGCTCATGGAAAAAGTGTGGGATAGCGGCTACAATTGGAGTCACCACCTGATTAAGTTTACAGTAGTCCATAGCCATTCTCCAAGATCCATGCAACTTCTTTTTTTTTCTTTTCTTTTCTTTTTTCTTTTTTTTTTAAACTTTTTTCTTGTTCTGCATGCAACTTCTGCACAGGCTGAACATGTGAGTTAATGGAGATGTGATGGATATCACCATCCCTGCATCTTGTAATCCTTTAATGGTGGCCTGGATCACTGTAACTCCCCCAGGGATGGGATTTTGCTTCTGGCTTAGTATCTTGGTAGGGAAGGGACAATCTTTTGGCTTTTACTTAGCTCTTCCTACGATAATGGCCCTTACTGGATCAGAGAGAGAACGTGGGGATTCTTAGATTGGGGAAGTATATCTTTTCCAAATACACATCCAAGAACTGAGGAAATGGACCACAGGTGAGTCCATACACCAACAAGTTCCACTGTGAGTCAAATTTGAGCTAAGACTTAGTCTATCACCTGATCACTATAAGCTCCTACTTTGACTTGTGGGCACAGTCACATTTTAGGTCTCTAGGAATATAAAGTCAATTCAGAGACAATGTAGAGTGATCTCCCAAAGACCTGGGTATTTCCTCTTCCTCAGTGTGCAGTCACTCCTGTATATAGCCGTAGGTCCTAGGCAAAGAGTTAAGATATATGCCACCTGATCGTGGAGAAGTTCTCTGAGGTGTGACAGACTGGGGCTGGGAAGGAGGAAGCTGGTACTGAGGAGACTCCCTGGGAAGCTACACCCTGGAGTGCTACTTACACTTGCTAGGGAACCATCCTTTGTGGCGCTGAGGAGACTTGTTGGAGGCTGAGGATCACTGGGTGTCTCACATGCCACTGGAACAAATGTATAATGGCATGTGTCCATTATACATCAGTATAGCATCAGACAAAGTAGTTTCACTGCCCTCTGTGCTCTGCCTATTCATTGTCCCCACTAACCCCTGGCAACCATCGATCTTTTTCCTGTCTCCATAGTTTTGACTTTTCCAGAATGTCATATAATGGGAATCATATCATAGGTAGCCTTTTCAAATTGGCTTCTTTCACTTAGTAGAATGCATTTAAGTTTCCTTCATATCTTTTCATGTCTTGGTAGCTCATCTCTTTTTAGCATTGAATAATATTCCACTGTCTGGATGTATCACAGTTTGTTTCTCCATTTGACCACTGAAGGATATCTTGGTTGCTCCTTAGTTTTGACAATTATGAGTAAAGCTGCTATAAACATTCATGGGCAGGTTTTGCGTGGACATAGGTTTTCAACTCTTTTGGGTAAATACCAAGGAGCATGATTGCTGGATCTTATAGTTAAGACTATGTAAGAAATTAACAAACTGTCTTCCAAAGTGACTGTAACCAATGTAGTTTTTAGTTTATGGATAAGGAAAAGGGTTCATGGAAGTTAATCAACTAGTCCAAGATTGGAAGGTACCTGGGGATTTCCACTCAATGTCGTTCTGCTTTGCTCCTTACCCAGTGCTCAACATATGCAGGAGCATGGAGGCAAAGTCTGAAGGATGTGCCCTAAGGATATTGGATGGGTAAAACCTGGGCACCACGTTTGTTGGTCACAGCGAATGTGAATTCTCACCCTTCTCCCGCAAACCTGCTCTGCCTATAGCTTTCCTTGCCTCAGTTGAGGGCAACTCTATCCTTCCAGTTCCTCAGGCTAAAAACCCTGGAGTCAGCCTTAACTTCTTTTCTTCTCTCATACTCTGTATCTATTCTTTCAAAAAATCCTGAGGACTCTACCTTCAAAATATATCCAGAATCTGAACACATCTAAATACTTTCATTTCTATCATCTTGGTTCCAGCAGCTGTTAGTGCTGGTTTTAATGATCACCCTATCTTCCTGATTGACTGATGACAATTGTATATTATACATCTGATGTTTGGAAAATTTTTATGCAGATTAGCTTCTGGCTCCATACCTCTCAAACCTTGTTTCTTTTCTATTATCCACATACTTCCAAGGCCAGGTGCTGTAGGAGACCCTCATATCAGGATACCACCTCTAGTGCAACTTCCTGCCACGATGTCAGGTGAATTGGTACAGCGGGTGGTAATATTCCTAGAAGCCATTCCTACAAAAGGATGACAGGAAATAGCCATGAACCACAGAAATATATCTACTAAACCCAAACTAAATGTATCTCCAACTCAACCTCTCCTTAGCTGGATCCTCAAAATGTTCCTTGTCCCTCCAGCATGAAGGGAAGTATGATGGAGGGGAAGTTGGAATGCAAAGAAATGGGAATCAACCAATAGCGATTCAAATATCTTGTTTTTTTAATATTTAAAAAAATATTTATTTATTTATTTGGCTGCACCGGGTCTTGGTTGTGGCACATGGGATCTTCGTTGCCGTGTGGGACCTAGTTCCCAGCATGTGGGACCTAGTTCCCAGATCAGGGATCAAACCCGGGCCCCCTGCACTAGGAGCGTGGAGTCTTAACCACTGGACCACCGGGGAAGTCCCAAATATCTTGCTTTTTAAACTCTTACAAAACCATATGACCATTTTTCTTCAAGGCTTCAGAAGGGGCCTCTGCAAGTGAAGTGTCCCGAAGTGTATGTTTCAGTAGCTTCCTGGTAAGTCAACTTGTGGGTTATTTTAAATTGCCACCTGCTCCCTTCCCGCAGAGCTTCTCCTCTCTCTTATCTGCTTTTCCTACTTCCATAGCACCACCGCTCCTTAAGTACTGTATAACTTATTTATTATGTTTCCCGCTGCTAGATGTTCATTGTTTCTTGTGTCTAGAATAGGGCTAGGTGCATAGTAGATGCTCCAAAAAATTTGCGAATAAATGAATGAAATAAATAATGCATAAATGAGTGAGTGAATAAACTAAATATAATCTAGGATCAGGATTACCATAATCCAGTATTTGGAAATTTAAAAATTTGAGTTCTATTCCAGACTCTGCCACTTTACCTTGACCATGTCATTTAACCTTTCTGGGCTTCTGTTTCCTCGTGCATAAAATTAATTGGCTATTTTTTCATTCAATTAACATCCGTTGCGACACAGCTATGATCAGAGGATACATCATTGTATTCTCTTGTTTCCTTGCTTTCAAATCCTGTTACTCTTGCAGAGCGCGGAACTCGGAGGCTTCAAAATTCCCGCCTCTTCCAGGCCCCGCCCACCCGCCAAGCCCCTGTGTAGACTCCTCCCCTAGTCCGCACAGCCTGCCCCCTTGCAGAAGCCCCGCCTTCCCTAGTCGCAGTCATCCAATGGCCTAGATACACGGCTAGGTGAATACCGAGGGCTTTAGGTGTCCTCCTGGCGCCTGACCAGAGTCTTGGGGAATTCGGTTGCTCTTGAGCAGTCACTTCCCCGAGCTGGCCGAGCCATATGCAGCATCACCAGCTCCCCGAGCTTCCCTCGCAAGGGTCAGACGAGGCTCCCGAGCCCGGTCGCCCCAGTCTCTGGGAGCCCTGGGTCTTCACTGGACGAGGCTCTCGGCGCGCGGAATTCTGGGAGTGGTAGTTTTCTTCCTCCTGGTTCCTTCCAGGTACACTGGTGGCTAAGACTCGCAGGACTACGATTCCCAGACGCCCGAGCGAGTCTCAGGTCACGTGGCCGGCAAGGCCGTTGGGCGGGGGCCTGGCCGGTGCTCCGCAGCTGTCTGTGACACCCGGAGCCCGCGGGCCGCTTCGGCCCCCCAGAGAGCCCGGCATGGTACGCGCGGGCGCCGTGGGGTCGCATCTTCCTGCGTCCGGCTTGGACATCTTTGGGGATCTGAGGAAGATGAACAAGCGCCAGGTAACGGAGTCCCGCGTGGGGGGCGCGTCCGGAAGCCGCGACCGGCTGAGACAGCGGGGAGTCGGAGCTCCCCGGATGGGGCTCCCGCAAGGACAGCGCCCCGCGACTGGGGCCGGTGGCGACCCGAGGCTCCCGCCCTGGGCTCTCGGAGGCCCTGGGTTCAAATCCGCACAGACCCACGTGTGGGCACTTAATTGCACTGACAAAAGCGCAATTAGGGGAGCGTAGCCCGGAAGGGGAAGAGAATAGGAACCCCGTCCTTTGGAGGTCGTGTGGTTGAGAAAGCGGGGAGAGATGACTCTACCGCGAGTGACAGCCTTCTGCACGTATTTGAAGGGCCATCCCGTGGAAAAGGGAACAGATTTCTCGGGGGGGTTTCTGAGGCCTGAGGTCCTGAAGGAGGCTGCCCGCGGATGGAAGTGGCAGAAAAGCAGGCAAAAGGGGAGAACTTCCTAGCGATGGGAGCTGTCCAGTAATGCCTCCCGACGCGGTTTCTTCCCATCCCGGGGAGTGTTTTCCCGGCCAGGCTTTGGGACTAAATAAAACTCCTCGTGCGGGAGAGCTCACTGGTGGTGCTCCATCATTGTGGACTGAATCAGTGTTCCAAAAGGAATTCCAGATGTCTTCTCTAACTTCATTCTTGGATTCCGTGGTCTGGCAGCACCTTGAATATCGGAGGCAGCTAGCGTGGGGTCTTTGGGCGACTGGAGTTGATTTCTCACCCCTCTGGGAGAGGGCCTCGGAAGAAGACTTCCTTTATGCCTCTCCTTAGCCCGACCCCCGACCCCGTCCCCCTCTCTCTTTCTTTTTTCCGAGTAGAATTTCAGACTAGTGCAGTAGCGTGGGGGAATTTGGTGACTTGAATCTCATGAACTGTGTTGAGAACCTGGTTGCTTCTAGGTGTGCATGTCAGTTGAGCTCCTGGGAATTTCTGTGATTAAGATGAGTTGTGGCAGACATTATCACTATCTGGAAAAACCAACAGCTAATGCCCTGAACATTGATGTGGTTTACAAGAAAATCCTCCAGGAAGTAGAGCTTTACTTAAAAAAAATCTAGACTTAATTGGGTAGGTTTTAAAAATGTCTCTAAAATTGGTACCGATTACCGACTGCAGACTATCAATGAACGCCTTCTGGTGAATCTGTCAATCGCTAAGCCAGTTTGCCTTTTGAAAGCTCTGTATATTCCCACTCTCAGTGATAAGGCCCGTTAGTAGCTGGTTGCATTGTCTGTATTTTGCTAGTCTTCTAATTAAAATTCAGAAGCTCAAATCTGCTGCCTCCTTGTCCTTTTTGTTTTTTTTTTTTTAAAGCTTTGTCCTTTTGCTTTTTTCTTTTTCCCTCCACAATAGCATCCTGTGACACCTTGTCAGGCATGCTCGCTCCACCAGTCTTGGAAGAGAGACCTCCTTTTTCTGCTGCCCTTGCTTACAGTTAATTAAGGAAAGAGGCACATGCAAAAACAAGGACTCTTTGTTTCTGCAGTGAGAAAGAGAGGAAGAAAAACAGCCACTGGCATTTCTGCTGCTCTGTCAGCCACAATATCTGGTCTGAAACGTTTGTTTAAAACCCGTAGACATTGGCTATTTCATCTTTGCTTGACAAAGACTGTGAGCTTGCTTCTAAACTCTGCTGGGATGATTAAGTGCCAAGCATACAGAGTTGGTAGGCAAAGATGAACAATAAGAAAAGGCACCAGTGAAATGTGGGGTGTATATTTCCAATCAGCTTGTCAGTAGTTCCATCAAAATTACATTTTCTAGATTCCAGGATTTCAGTCCTAGACTTAGATACTAGGTCCCTTAAAGATAGGGTGCTGGAAGGGTGATGTGTGGTTTTGCAGTTAGCTTGATTGTTAGGTTTCTATATAATTGGCTACCTCTTGAGCAAATAAATGTCTTGCTCAGAGAAGTTTTTTTTTTAGGAATTGATTTTATTTCCTCTCAAAGAATTTTTCAAGCATAGAAAATCATACTGGAAAATATATTCTCAGTACGTGGTCTTTATTAGATAAGTGGCAATATTGTATAATTTTCTTTTATCAGGGTGGAGCCCGATGGTTTGAAAACGTGTATAAAGATGGCAGTCTCTATAGAAAACCATGCCTTGGGGCTTTCCTAATCAGAGCGGCAGTTCATAATGCAACAGCAGTTCTTTACTAAATCCTTTAGGTCAGGCAGAGCAGGTGGTGAAGTTTTTGAACGTGAACGCCAGTGAACAACTTCTGCTTCAGGCTGATGTGGCTAGCAAGGCTGATTTTACTTTAAGCAACCGTTTAACATATTATAGCCCAACACTTGAACAATGTCCGTTTAGCACTCCAGTTTCCTTTTTTGCTCTCCTGGGAACTTAATTTAATTTGATAATTTGCTATTGACACTTAAGCCAAGGAGTTAAAAAAATGGTATGTAACTTTAATTTTGAATTACATTTATTATCCTATTTTCATTTATTACATCGAAATATGTTATTTTAATGCACCTTTTGTCCCCACTTTTGTAACCTTCACGATTACCTCAAATTACATACTTGCACACAGTTGTAATTTTAGCAAGAGACAGTTTTGAGCTTTGCTTTTCTTTTCCTTCCTATCATATCAGAATGTTTTCATGTTTTGTCACACTCTTCAAAATGATTATTTTAACGGCCTCTATCTTGTCAAATTGCTCTTCCTTTAAATACTTCCCTACCCCCTCCCAGATTTTGAAATTAATCTATGCTCATCATAGGAATTTTAAAGACTAGAGAGTAGTTTAAAGTAGTTTAAATAAGACAGTCCCATCATTCATAATTCCACCATGCTAAGATAGACTCTTAGCATCTTGGGGGATCTCCTTGTGTTTGCTTTATAAACTGTTAAACAGTTTGGGGAGATCCTACTGCAGCCTACATTTTTCACTCAATATGTCTTGAGTGTTTCGTCCTGCCATTAAAGTTCTTTATTCATTGTTTCGAATAGTGCAGTAATTTGCCGTTATTTACTCAGTCATTTCTCTGTTGTTGCTCATTTATTTCCCATTCCCTTTAAAAATAAGACTGTGATAAGTATCTTTGGGCCGTAATTCCCTATTTGCCTTTAGGTTTAAACTGGTTTAAACTGAATTCCTAGAAGTAGGGTTACTGGGCCAAGAGCAACCTCTTGATACTAATGCTTGACACTAAATTGCTTTCAGAATGGTTATATCAACTTGCATCCCCACCACTGGAATATATGCTT
Organism: Globicephala melas; assembly: GCF_963455315.2. Lineage (NCBI taxonomy): Eukaryota > Metazoa > Chordata > Mammalia > Artiodactyla > Delphinidae > Globicephala > Globicephala melas. Next base: position 14,525,535 of record NC_083326.1, read on the forward strand.
GCCATGCTCTGAGTATTAGCATTAAAACACACACACACGCGCACACACACACACACACACACACACACACACAAATAAACAAAAAACCTTTACATTTACTAGGCCGAAAAGGGGCAAGGGGGAGGCAGGATTTGGTTTAAACACTTTGTGTTTATTCGCCACTTATGTTTCTTCTTTGGAATATTAATAGTTTTAGGCTTGTGCTTCTTTTTTGTTGTTGCGATTTTAGTGTTTTTCTTACTACTAGTTTATATGTGCCCGCCGTGTATTTCTCACTATTTATTCAACAAACTGAATACTTACTTTTTCCCAGGCCTGTGTTGAACATTGGGGACACAGCTGTGAACGAGGCTGAAATGATCCTTGCCTTTGTGGAACTTACAGTTTAGTGTGAAAGATGCATTAAATAATTATATGCATAATTATCAAGGTGATGGATGGTATAAAGAAATACAGGATGCAGTGAGAATATATAGCAGGAGGACACAGGCTGGTCTATAGCAGAGGTTGGCAAACTCCAGCCCACTGCCCGTTTTTATAAATAAAGTTTTATTGGAATTCGGCCATGTTCATTCTTTTACGTATTGTCTGTAGCTGCCTTCCCACTACAATGGTAGAGTTGAGTCATTTCAACAGAGATGATAAGGCCCATAAACCTAAAATATGTATTACCTGGTCCTTTACAGAAAAAGTTTGCTAACTCCTGGTCTAATAGGTCAGGGAGGGCTTCCCTTGGGAACTGATGTTTAAAGTAGGACTTAAAGGTGAGTGAGTGTTAGGTGTGCTAAGGAGAGCCTCCTGGGCCACGACAGTAGCCGGTGAAGGTCCTGGAGTGGAAAGGAGCGTGTGCTTTCTGAATCACTGACAGAGCCCGCCAGTGGAGCTGGAGTGCAGTGAGCTTTACTAGCTGACACTGGAGAGGAGAGGCCATATATCAGACAGGGACTTAGAGATCATATTCACGCATGGAGTGTGGGATGCAATCAAAGAGCCTTATGCAGGGCATAGAGATGAGCCGATGACCAGAGGTGCATTTGAAAACCAGTGCTGAGTGTAGCGTGGAGCATGCGTCGGAAGATGCACGCGTGGACATCGGAGCCTGCTTAGGAGGCGCTCGCAGTGTCCGACGGGCTGTGCTGGTGACTTAGATGAGCGTGGTGGCAATGGGAATAGAAGGAACTGAACAAATGCCAGACATATTTAGAAGATAGAGAGGATAGAACGAATGGGTGGGGGGGTGACTGCAGACAGCTGGGTGGATGGGAATGCCATGTATTGAGATGAGATCACGAGCACTGAAGCCTTTTTGCAGAAGCTAAGTTCAATTTTGACCGTGTTGGGTTGGTGCTGCCTTTACAGACATCCGAGTGAGACTGTCAGGGAGGCAGTTGGAAATCTCAGTATTGGGAGCAGTTAGCTTGATGGTGCCAGTGCCGGCATTTGAAGGTCCAGTTAGAGGAGGAGGAACTGGCAGGAAGATTAGAAAGAAAGTGGTCGGAGGGTGGACAGTGTGCTATCCTGGAAGCCAGGGGCGGAGAGCTTGTAGAAGTGATCATCTGTGTTGACAGCTGCCAAAAGGTCAGCAAGGTGAGGACTGACAGTTGTCCGTTGGATTTAGTGAGCATGTGACTGGGTGTGTAGGCTGAGGGGTGACTGTAGATGGAGAGGAAGAGGAGAAACCTGGGGTAGAAGCTCCTGAGGTTTGGCTGTGAAGAGAGAGTGTAGAAGCCTTACGGAGGATGTGAGGTGGAAGGAGGACTGAAGGTGGGAGAGACTGAAGCCCAGGGGAGAGGGAAGGTGTAGAACAGTGGTCCAGCCTCTGTGCATCAGGACCACCTGCGAGCCGTTTGAGAAACAGGGATGCCAGCACCCCTCCCCTCCCATTGGTTCCATCGGTCTTGGATGGGACCAGGTGTACCGTGTTCCAAAGGCTCTCCAGGTGATTCTAACGTGCAGCCAAGGTTGCGAACCAATGGTAGAGAACAGCGGTTCTCACACTGTGGCCCCTGGACCAGCAGCTTCAGGGTCACCTGGGAACTTGTTTGAAATGCAAATTCTCAGGCCCCACGTGGGGATGCTAGTGCACACTGAAGTTTGAGAACCGCTGCTGTAAAGGCTGGTCTACACTTTCAAAGTCAGAAGCGTGTAAATCCACCTGCCACATGCCTCCTGGGCCTTCCTGAGTGTCTTCAGCCCCCATTTCTCCAGGCCTTGTGCATTTTTAAGACTATTTAAAACTATATTTAAACTGTGCTTAAAACTGCATTTTAAACTGTATTCGATCCTCAAAAAGAGTCCATAACCCTGCATTCTGTCTCAGTTAAAATTATATTTGGATATTTGAGGAAAACAGTACTGTCCGGAGCCATGTGATCTGAGTCCTAGCTGGAAAGCTAGCAGGTAGTTAAGACGGGACCTAACCTACCTAATCTCACTTCCTCTGAAACACCACTAAAACTGTATATAGTAAAGAGATTTTAAAAAGTCATCAGTTACTCCAAGATAGGAAGCCCAGAAAGGGAAACAAGAGCAATCAAATACTAGAAGCTGGAAAACAGAAGAGTGGCAACTGACAGCTGGAACCAGCAGTGGGGGGACGTGGAGGAATAAGTCTCCACTGCTTACGCTGCAGATGCCGCCAAGACTCAAGGGCTGGCAGTCCCAGGTGTCTCCAGAATGCGCGGGAGGGGTGAGGGGAGGTGGGGCTCAAATGAATGAGCTGGGCAGAAATGCTGAGACGCAGTTAGAGCCCAGGCTGCCCTCTCCGACTCTACTCAGAGGTTTCCCCTCGCGGGTAGAGGTCTGGAAGCTTCTTCTCTGGAGGGGTAGACAGAAGGTCTTGGAGTAAGGCGGCTGCCAGGCCTCATGGGGGCTGCACGCTGCATGCTGAGGGTGGAGAGACGGAAGTGGGTGGTGGAGGCCCCTGGAGGGCCGGAGTCCGGCCGTGTAGGTGAACACACAGGCCAGAAGAGCAGGCTCACGCGCCCGGGGGGAGGGGCTACTTGAGCTAGAGACGTGGTGGGGGATTGAGAAGTTTCAGGGCCAGGTATGCTGCTGAGAGTGGACGGTTCAGGTGGAGGGAGAGGGTCATTGGAGGCGAGGAGGCCCAGGAATTGAGACACCAGAGTGTTGGGTGGGCCATCCACGCTCTTCAGATCACCCAGAGCAAGTGCAGGAGGCAGGCCGAGGCAGGTGCCACAGTCGGAGCCGTCCTGGGGCACAGTGAGGGCGGGCAGCCCTGTGGGCCCTCTGTGGTCTCCGGTGGAGCGAGGGCGGCTTAGAACTAGATGCGGACTCGGTGGCCTTCCTGCCGTGTTCTTAACCAAATGTTTGATGCTCATCATTTAAAACATTTATGAAAACCCTAAACATCTAGGTGTTTCCAGTTTCTGTTCACTTTTGAATTGTAATTTCCGATGCAGAATAACCTTGTGTAGGACAGAGTGCTAGAAGACTAGGATTCTGCACCCTCATTCGGGACCCTTCTGGCCGTGGGGCTGAGGAGTATTCTGGGTGAGCTGTGGGCGTGTCGGGGCTCTCAGGTTAGACCTCCGCCCTCTGCACTAGAGCGGGAGGCCAAGCCATAGAACCTGAGTGGTGGGTCCCCTCAGGGTTGAAGGTTCTGGGGGATTCTGGAGAGGTAAGAGTCGTACAGAGGCCTTAACAAAGCAGGTCCCACAGATTACTCTGGTTTTTAATTTTTTTCCTTTTCTCTCATGGAAGGAGAGAAGATACATGGGCATTCCATGGTCAGAAGTTGAAATTCTACCTAATTTTGTAGCTTGTGTGAACTAGTTTCATGTCCTAAAATAACAGCTTTTTTTTAAAAAAACAAGCTTTGGGTTAGTGAATATTCTGTCACCGGTTCTTACTTTTGGTTTGGCCTTTTTCATTCCAGCTCTATTACCAGGTCTTAAACTTTGCCATGATTGTGTCTTCTGCGCTCATGATCTGGAAAGGCCTGATCGTCCTCACTGGCAGCGAGAGTCCCATTGTGGTGGTGCTGAGGTGGGTCCTGCCAGCCGTCCTACTGCTGCCCAGGACCCAGGAGCAGCGTGGACAATCCAAACTCGGTGTTTTAATTGGATAAAGTTTTAGAGTTTTCTTTCTTGATACCTGTTTTGAGAAGGTTTCTTTTTTTTTTGGCTTTTGTTGAAAAATCTTTTTCAGTAGACAGTTGAGGCCTTTCATCATGTTGATGCTTGTGGTCCAGTGCAATGTGATTCACTTTCATGTTTTAATCCATGTTAAATGATATTTTAATAAGATAGTAATAATGCATTATTTGTGTACACATTGATTTTTAAACATAACTAATTTAAAACTCTTACTTGGTTCTCTTTGTCCCGCATGGGCAGGGAGTCTGTGCCCAGCATGGTGTCTGGTGTTTGCTTAGGTTTCTTCAGCAGCGCTGTGGTAGCTGACTCCTCTCTTCTCAAGACTCTCAAGACTTTTACTCTTAGAAAGCACAGCGTATTCATCTTAGAACAGTTTATACTTTAACTTCCCAGAGCCATGAAGTCATCCAAGGGGAAAAACTTAACAATCAACTTGAAATTAAATAGCGTGTTTGTGAGCCCTTAGGTGCTTGGAGATGCTCTGCTCACGGTGCCTTAGATCGCTGAGTCTCCCTGCAGTGGGAGTGGAGCCCTGTTGTTCCACGGGGAGCAGCGGGCTGGAGCAGTGACGCGGGCCGGGTCACCGCTGGCCAGAGCGGGAGAACCAGCACGCAGGCTTCTTGGCCCCCAAGCCAGTGCCCTTTCCCTCCTCTGGGCCCCGCTGTCACGTGATGGGGCAACAGCTCTGGCCCGGGCTTCACCAGGCCACCCTTCTGTGGCTGGCCAAGGGGCCTGCTTCTAGAGATGCAGCATTTTCATAAACTTAGGAGCCTGAGGATGGCATGGTTCACACACAGAGCTGAGGGGGCCTCTAATTCACTGGTGTTTACACTGTGCTCCAGGGGTGCCCTAGGGTCCAGGTGGATGGGTTAGGAGGGAAAAGGTGACCAAGCTCACGGACTATAGACACCTTAGCCTTGCTTCGGTTGTGATAGCTCCACTTTTATGTACTTTATGTGACTATATTTTACCTGGTAAGATTTCATTTGAAGGAAGGATTTTAAGGCTTTTGAAAAAAAGAAAAAGTTAAGCCCCTCAAATTGAGATGGGCCCAACAAATATGGAAGCTGAGGTCCAACAAGGCCAAGTCGCCCGCATCTCACAGTTACTTTCGGCAGAGCCAGAACTCGGTCCGAGGTGTTCCAGCCCTTCTTCAATCACACAGACACACTGGCGTGCAGAGATTATTGTGAAATTGCAGTACATGGGGACTTTTTTTTTTTTAAAGCATCCTTTACAATTCTAAAGCAATTTGGCTTGTCAGTATAAACTGTTGACATCATGAGGGATGTGTGACCTTGGGGAACACTGACCTTGGGGGAATCCCTGGCCCTTGAGGAAAGCAAGAGTAAGTTGTTATTAGTGAAACATTTCAAAGGACTGCCTTCCTAATGGGGCACGATAATGACTCTTGCTGCCAAACTTCAGCGTACTCATCCTGCCTCTGAGACTTGTTCAGGGAGTTTTTTTTTTAAAACTGCTGTCCTTGTTATCACAGACTGAGATGGTTTTCTAGAAACTTCTTCCCACTGCATGTCTTCAGGAATTTTGTCAAAGGAGTAAAGATGAAGCAGTAGGTGAAGAAATTATCCTAAGCATTTTAGCCATCATTGGCTTTTACTTCGAAGAGTCCACATTTTTCTTAGTTCTTTTTCTACCTAATGCAAACTGCAGAGCGACCCGCTAGTGCCCTTTTCATACTCAAATGCAAGAAGAAATCGCTCCCTTTCTCACCATTATCACCTTGAGCCATCAGAAGGAAATTGCTGTGGTTTGTTTTATATCAGAGACCTGCTTGACGTTGATGAAAGCGGATATTCTAAGTGGTATGTTTGTTGTATTCTTTATGGGTTGAAATATTCACCTGGTGTGAACATAATTCTGATGTGACTTTGTGTTTCTTTCCAGTGGCAGCATGGAGCCCGCCTTTCACAGGGGCGACCTTCTGTTCCTAACAAATTTCCGAGAAGACCCGATTAGAGCTGGTGAAATCGTTGTTTTTAAAGTCGAAGGCCGAGACATTCCAATAGTTCACAGAGTAATCAAAGTTCATGAAAAGTAAAGAGGCTTTACTTCTCTTTGGTTTTGTTTTGTAGACACAACTGTGGACAGTTTGAATGGTTGATTAGAAAGTAGCAGAAACACTGGATTATGTTCCTAGTTTTGCCATTTAGTAATTGGGTGACTTTGAACCTGCTACTTAACTGAGTCTGTGAGATGGGAATAATACTTTACCCACAGTAACCCACAGGGTGATTATGTGAATGAAATGAACTGATGTTTACTAAAGCACTTGAAAAACGAATTGCTGCACAATGTACACTGGAATGTATTCTTGCAGAATATTAGCTATTTGAAGGAGTCTCAAAGAAAATCAAATCTCATGGTAATTGAGGATAATTTTCGTAAGAGAATTATCTTCTGAAATGCAGAAAGCTACCTGTTTCTCAGTGTCACTTTGGACAAACTGGCATTCTCAGCAGTAATATTAGCCCTGGATGAATAAAAATTCCTTTCCCCATCTCTTCCCATGATTTGATCATTGCATATCCTGCATTAATTCTCCCCACCACAGATGGCTTTGCCTTTTCCTTAAATGCCAGTGATGACTTATTAAAACACTTCTTGGGAACCAGAAACAATGACTTCTAGCTCAAACGTATTAAGTTTCCATGAGAGAGTACAGTCACGTGATTAGCGAAAACGTTACATACGTGGTTATTCATTTACCTTTATGCAGCTTAGTATAGCATTTTACCTGCATGAGTTATGGGATTAAAGTTAGGTATATATATTTGTATTTTTTAAATAATGGAGCATTGCTCATTCTCTCTGTGTGTGTGTGTGTGTGTGTTTGTGTTTGTGTGTCTAACTATTTGTACATTTCTGGTATGAGATTCTTATTCCATTCACTGCTTCCAGGTATTCCCCAAAGATGTTTGATACTAAAAATATTCACTTCATTTTACTCTAAACATTAGAATGATGTTTCAGTTTGTGTTAAAACACTGGTATTGCACTAACATTACCTTGTTAGTAGTACTTGTTAACTTACTGATGAAGAAATACGCTCAGTCATGATGCGACAGAACTCTCACGTGATTTTAAAACAATGTCCAAAGATGGGAAATTGTGCATTTCCTGCAGAGCTGCACTAGCCAGTGAGTTCGCCACCCGCAATATATGGTTACTGAGCACTTGAAATGTAGCTAGTGTGAAATATACACCAGGTTTCAAAGACTTAGTACCAAAAAAGACAGAGACTATCTCAATAATAATTTTAGATTGATTATATGTTGAAGGAATACTTTTGATATATTGAGTTAAATAAAATATATTATTAAAATAAAAAAAAACAAAGATGAGAAATTGTTCAAAGTTAAGGAAATAATGATGCTTTGCTTTCGTGAATTGTGAGAGATGGCCCGGGTTTTTCTACTCTTAATTTATTTTATAACCATGGCTACAAATCCGCTCGCTCTTTTGGGCGTGGTTTCAAATCTTTGTGGGCTTTTAATATTTTATCAGATTATTTAGTGCATTTTCTCATTTGTCTTATTGAAAAAAGACCCTCTTTATAGCTCTGTAAGGCTATAATATTGTGTTTCTAGTATCAAGGCTGTGTAAGCACCAGTTTACAATGTTTAAAATGAATCCCCCCTGTCTCTTTAACACAGTGGTTTTATGCCGTTTGTAATTCCTGTTTGTTTGCAAACTGGATTGTAATCCACTTTGCACAGTGGTGAAGGAAATAAGGCATTAACACATCCCACATTTGGTAAGGAAAAATAAGCTTGAGGAGAGCTAAGAGCACATTTGTGTTTGAATTACCTTGTGCTCAAATCTGTGTAATCTGGGACCAAGTTCATGTGTCGAGTGAAGAGGAATATAATCTGTGTTAACCAGTTGGTCTGTGGGGATGAAGAATGGATGGAAACAGATGCTGGAGCTAAGCATTGCCTTCCTGGTGCCCTTGTGCTTCGCCATGCTTTTTGGTTATCAGGGTAACTTAAGTGTTTTAGAATTTAAGTCTACAAAATTGTCATTAGATTTGTGCTTTAGTTGAATGGTTGTCTGCCAGCAAGCATCTTAGACCAAGAAAGATCAAGTTATCTTTGACTGCTTTTCTCAGTGCCCAAATCTGCCTGTGAAGTGTTGCCCAAGCTAATACTTTTCTAACGATGCTGTGCTGAAAATAATTTTTGAAAGGACATTGTTTTGCTTTCCAGAGATAATGGAGACATCAAATTTCTGACTAAAGGAGATAATAATGAAGTTGACGATAGAGGCTTGTACAAAGAAGGCCAGAACTGGCTCGAAAAGAAGGATGTGGTGGGGAGAGCCAGAGGGTGAGTGAGGATTAACTTTTAAGTTATACAGAAGATTCAGAAACCAGAAAAATATTTAGAAACAAAGAAACCAAGGTTAATAGAATGATACATTACAAAGATTATACGTCAGGAGAGTTGTAAGCAGTTATTCTTTGTACTGTAAAGACTAAACAAAATTCAGAACTTCCTAAGGACCTGAAATCTAACGCTGAATGCAAGTATGCTATCTGTATCATGGGTTTAATTCTATTTTTGAAATAAATCCTCACCTAGAGATTATTTATAGATTTTAAATAACAATTATAAGAAATCCTTTCAGAAATAACTACTGTGTAACACTGTGATGAATATTCTAGGTATTCCTTGTACCTATATAGATGTGTGTATGCATATATAATTTTACATAGAAGAGTTTTATTTTTTCACCCAAGAGAAGGTTGCACATAGCTTTCTGTGTCAAATCTACACCTATATCTTTTTTTTTTTTTTTTTTTGCGGTACGCGGGCCTCTCACTGTTGTGGCCTCTCCCGTTGTGGAGCACAGGCTCCGGGCGCACAGGCTCAGCGGCCATGGCTCACGGGTCCAGCTGCTCCGCGGCATGTGGGATCTTCCCGGACTGGGGCACGAACCCATGTCCCCTGCCTTGGCAGGCGGACTCTCAACCACTGCGCCACCAGGGAAGCCCTACACCTATATCTTTTTAAACGACTGCATAATGTTCCTCTGAGAATCATAACTGATTTCACTAGTCCTCTTTTGGTCAACATTTAGATTATGTCCTGGTTTTTACTACTAAGAAAAGTTCTGTGATAAAATTTTTAATACACACCTTTGCATAATTGTTCCAGCCATGAGTTCTGCTTCTGATTGACACAGCAGAGAGTCTGTCCTGTTATTAAATACCAAAGGAGATTCTCCCCATCTCTTGGTGACCCTTTTTATATTTAACCCTTTCTAGAAATGTCTCCTTTTATTGAAATCCTACCAGCTGTGTAAGGCTGGAGAACACCGGTGACCATTTTCTAAGATGCAGCTTTATTCATCAGCTCGTAGTTTAAGGCCTCTTTCAACCCCTTTCCTCCCTCTGCTCACCTTTTAACCATTTCTCCTCTGTTGCAATAATCCCACCTGGATATCTGCAGGGAGATGACAGGGACCTGCAGCTGGTCAGTCCTGTATTTCTAGACACTCTGGTGAGAGGCTGTGTATAAGTGAGAGGTTGATGCCACTGATTTTCAAGCAGACTGGAGGGTACTAAGGGAGTGTTACCTTGTTTCCTATCAGTGACATGATGGACACTTGGGTCAAACTGATTCCATATTGACATTAATTTTGTCAGCATGATCATTGGCTGGTTTATCCTGGCTTATCCGCTCTGGGATCATAATCATGTTTGGGTATAAATTACGGGATTCACATTTGTGTCCACTGCCCAACCGACTTCTTTGTTACATCTGAAAAGTGCTGTGCAATGAAAATGATGAGGATTCCTTCAGTTACAAACTATTGGGTTGCCAAAAAGTTTGTTCAGGTTTTCCCGTAAGATTTAAACCCGAACGAACTTTTTGGCCAATCCAGTAATTATTCATGTGCTTTCAAAGCTCTCTCGCACAGCAGTTTATATATAGGCTATCTGAATCTTACATCTCTACTAAGAAAAATTAAGAACTCGATTTGCCCTTTCTGTTGTACAAGTGGCTCAACTAATTATTTTCATTCTGTTAGGGTGAAATGCAGCAAGTGAAGACAAGTAGCATCTCTAGATCCTAATTTGCCTTCTTAAAAAGTTGTCCTGGCTGTTAGCGCTAATGCTTTTTACTAATAAAACCTTCTGAGACAGGAGTGAATATTGTTTTATGGCCCCAATCAGTGTTGTTCCCAAGGAAGACGTTTTCCTATGCTGATTTATAGTGTTTTCAAGTATTGCTATCATTATATTACAAACACTTTTTACACTTCTGGCTTTTTATCCCACAATTTAGGTTTTTACCATATGTTGGTATGGTCACCATAATAATGAACGACTATCCAAAATTCAAGGTAGGAATTTATGTGTACGTCTTTATTTTTTAAGAAAATACTGGCGCTTTTATACATGCAACTGTAAAGATGCAGTCTGTTAAGAATGTTCTGCTAGCTAATTCTTCTGCAGAGTATTTGTAGTTAATGACAAATTAATATACTCATTTTAATTATGTTTTAAATTATTGAAATTAATTATTGAAAGTAAGTACTTCCACCTTTTATGTTTATATAGTGTGTTCTAAAATGGCACCTATATAGTTTTTGCTTTTTATTATGGAAATCTTTAAACATATGAAAAAAGTTGTACAATAAGCCCAGTAATGCTTATCTCCCAACTTCAACAAAAATAGTATCCATAAGTATATATATATATATTTTTTGCGGTACGCGGGCCTCTCACTGTTGTGGCCTCTCCTGTTGTGGAGCACAGGCTCTGGACGCGCAGGCTCAGCGGCCATGGCTCACAGGCCCAGCCGCTCCATGGCATGTGGGATCCTCCCGGACCGGGGCATGAACCCGTGTCCCCTGCATCGGCAGGCGGACTCTCAACCGCTGCGCCACCAGGGAAGCCCCCATATGTTTTTTTAATCACTTGAAGCACAGTGGGAAACCTACACATGAATGAGTAGCACATTAGCAGTGTTTGTTGGGTGTGTGATCCTTGGTCCATCAATATATTTGGGGGTTTTAACTGTTACGTGTTATTGAACAGCTCATTTCGAGAACAAAGCATGTGGAAGAGGTCATCTTTTGATCCTGTCCTCAGTCCAGTATTGACCAGACTTTATCTGAATACATTTATAGACCAAATTTGTTTGTAGTCCTCACGGTAATTTTCCGCTGTGTTTTCTTTGCAGTACGCTCTTTTGGCTGTAATGGGTGCATATGTGTTACTAAAACGTGAATCCTAAAATGAAGGGCAATTCCTGGGACCAGACAGAAATAAATTCTGTTGAAAAAGAGAAAAGCTAATATATTTGCAATGTTCCACTTTCTGTATAAGAGGAAACAATGTGGAGACATTTTTGTCTTGTTTGAATAAACGATTCATCAGTGAAGATTGTTTTCTTTTGTGGACTCTGATTTCAGTGTGCTCAGTCTCTCTGCTTCTCGTGGTGATCATTCTAAACCAAGCTTGAGGGTCTGCAGCACTTCAAGAATCAGGCAGGCCGTCTCTGGGCCCGGCCTGCTAGTGGGATAATGTATAGTCCAAACGTGATATAGTTGTAACACCTGAGTTTCAAAAATAAAATTCTTCTCATAGCATTTCCACGAGAAACAGACAGGCCCTTAAAAGAAAATGATTTCTTATTTATTGAAGTGTAGTCTGATAAACGAATAAAACCTAAAACCTTTTTAGAAGGAAAGGTGTAATCTGCTTTGTTCTTGTGGCCTGGTGTATCTTGAGATGGTTGGATAAATTATTTGAAAAGTGTCTGATAAATTATGACAACAGTGCGTACTCCTTTGACAAACTGCTCGAAGCACAGAAGGGTAGAAGGGCTGTGTCCTTTGTCCCCTCAGTCTCCCTCTCCACTTCCCAGGGATCTCCACTGTTACAGTTCAGTTTCGTTATCTTTGCACTGTACACAGTCCTGAATATAAAATAGTCCCTCGTTAAACCTCTTTCAGACCCTCGTGTCCCAGCTGCTGCCTTAGGTGCTAGGGATACTGAGTCCCAGCCTGGATGGAGGTTCCAGTGTAGTAGAAGGAACAGGTGATAAACTGACGTGTGATTTCAGGAGAGACAGTTGCTGTGGGAAAGAAGCATATAGAGGGTGCTTTTCACATGGGTCAGGGGAGACCTCTGAGGAGGGGACGTAGAGCAGAGTTAAAAGAAACGAGAGGAGGGGGCTTTCCTGGTGGTCCAGTGGTTAAGACTCTGTGCTTCCACTACAGGGGGCAAGGGTGGGGCAAGGGTTTGGCAAGGGTTCAATCCCTGGTTGGGGAACTAAGGGCCAAAGAAAAAAGAAAAAAATAGAAACACTCCCAGGGAACACTGGTGCTGCTGGTGCCCGGACCACACTGCAAAGTGTTAAGGGAATAAAAAGGAGGCCAGTGGTATTTTCAGATACTCTCTTCAGTTTTGCCAAAACGTTCTCTCTTCACCGAACAATACGATGTTGACATCCTTTTCAGTCAGAACTTAGAAATCTACCTCATTCTTTCAGGTTTGTTCATTTCTGATCTAACAATTTAGAATCCTGCCTGGTAGCTTAACCACCCATGGGCCTTGAGCATAACTTCCCTCAACCTCAACTGGAAGATGAGAACTGCTCTCACCTCCCTGCATGTCCCCAGGAACTAGTAGATGATTCCTTAGCCCAATGCTGCCCACGTACGCAGTTTGCACTCAGTACATGTCACCCGTGGTTACGTGTGTTTTCCTCTTCGGCATAACCTGTGCCTTCACACACCTGTACAGTCACTTTGTGACTGAGCTGTGATTTGGGGACGACCAGCAGGTGTGATCCGTGGCGGGCAGCCTGCCCTTTAATCCTTAATCGCTGCTAAAATAGGCTATTGCAATAATGGACCTCATCCTGTTGAAATCAGTGAAGTGAAAGAAAAATTTACAGGATGCTTTCTAAAAACATTATTCTCTGGTGCCCTTTAATAAACTCTTTTTTAAGAAAAGTAGGTTTTTCATCCCTGAACTAAAGGTGGAATTTCAAATGTTGGGTCAAAACTTTATTATTTTATCATCTTTCTGGGGTTCTGTAGTTGGTTAATATAAACTTTAAAAAGCTCCGTAATGTGGCTAAGCTTTTCGGTAATCCTTTGAACATGCCTGACATTCTGAAATAAACTTTACAAAGACAGGTAAGAACCCAGACACAGTTCAGCCAGTGCCATTTGGTTGTGGCTTGTTAGAAAGTATGATCTCTTTTGGCCTTTTAGAGGCCACTGGTCTTTATCAAATGGAAATGATGGAAGTTAATGCTGGATCGATGTTCTTTTATCTGGAGTCTCAGTTGCAGCCTCGATGTCTGGAACGAGAACCAGGCCTGTATCTGGGCAGACAAAACTAGCACTGCGGTGTGGCAGTGGATTCACTGAGTAGAACCTCTTGCTGGGAGCTTCTGTATGCTTCTGGGACACACATTTCTCACGTGGTTGAGCAACTGCTTTTCCATTTCACGACAGCTTAGAAACCTCAAGGTGAAGGTGTCTGGTGGACACTGGCCAAGCAAGGATACCCACCGAGAAGGGAGAAGACCAAGTATAAAAAACAGTGGAAGGGACTTCCCTGGTGGCGCAGTGGTTGAGAGTCCGCCTGCCGATGCAGGAGACACAGGTTCGTGTCCCCGTCCGGGAAGATCCCATATGCCGCAGAGCGGCTGGGCCCGTGAGCCATGGCCGCTGAGCCTGCGCGTCCGGAGCCTGTGCTCCACAACGGGAGAGGCCACAGCAGTGAGAGGCCCGCGTACCGCAAAAAAAAAAAAAAAAAACAGTGGAAGGATTTCAAGACACCACCTAGTGGAGGGACAGACAGCTCATGCTCAGCTCACAAAGGACTCTGATACACAAGGACACTTACACAGAAGCTAAATGGTGTTTGCTATTCTGTATTTTAAGATTGATTTAGGTTTCTATCAGAAACTGGAAATTTTCTACTGTGGAATTAAGCTTCAGTTTTTTAAAAAGGTTAGTGGTGGAACCTCTGATTTCCCAACCCACAGGTCTCAGTCCTGCCTTTTTCCCTTTGACAATGAATGTGTCAGTCCTATGCAGATGCTAGACACACACACACCCTGAAACGACCAGATAGTGGGCTCTAAACTCCTCTATAAAATTTTTGCCACTGTCCCAAGCAAGCAAGCCTGGGCAGATGAAACATTCTTGCGAAGTGGAAGAGGTCTGACTTTTAAGTAAGCCAGGTAGAAGAATCTTTAAATAAAGAAGCAAGCCTGGCGTCTGCTCTATTGAAAACTGCCCAGGTGGCTCATGCGGCCAGGGTTGAAGACCACTGAGAAACGTCCGCACAGATTAGTCAGGAGCAAATGTGATTAGGATGCTTGATTGTTCACATCTTCCATTTCGTCTTCATGAAGTCATTTGCAGATTGCATGGTAGGAAAAAGCCAGACATGCACCGTTTCTATGTGCTACCCTCTCCCCTCCCTTTCCCACACCCAGCTGATGCTAGCCATCTTGATTAACTGTCTCCTGGTTTCTGCTTCAGTACCTCGTCTTACTAAGTAGCCTTTGGCCCGGCACACGGGTCGGTCTGTTTAGTCTCAACCTGAAAATCCAGGCGGAGATCCATCCATCCCCACTCTGTGGGTTCAGCAGTTCGCTTAGTTTCCAGTGAGAGGCATGGGGACGGGGGGGGGGGTGCAGTGGAAAGAGGCTCTGGAGTCACCGTGGTTTAAGCCTTGCCTCCACCTACTAGATATGTAGCTTGTAACTGATGAGACTCAGTTTCCTTATGTCCAGAATGAGTGTCCAGGTGGGCGAAGGATTTGTTAGATGCTTGGTGTTCATCAAACAGGGCTTTACGCTTTCTTCCTCAAGGTCACTGGAGTTTGACCACTTAGAATTTGTTTATTTTTTAAGCCCCCATGTCCTCGTGAACATTCTTCCCTATCGTTTTTGGCCGTGAATTCTACTACGTTTTCTCTGGATTTTAAATCTGCTTCCCTGCATTGTTGCAGACGTATCAATGGACATTTGCCCCCAGAGCCTTTGCTTTTAGCCACATGAAGCTTCAGGAAGATGTAGCAGAGGGGAAGGCCCTTTGCCACGTGACCTTGGGGGCGAAGCCTTCTGTTGTAGTTTTCTCTGGGCTTCTTCCCCTTCAGTCCTCACCCAAACACTGTCCACTACATGCCTGCTGTCAGGTGTAATCGTCTCCCTGCAGGTGTTTAGCTTTTGCCATATGGCAGGAATTTTGGGGAACAATTTAGAGCAGTTTTAGGTCCACAGCAAAATTGAATAGAAAGTACCAGACGTTCTCCCTGCCCCACAAACGCACAACCTCCCCTACTATCAAAGCCCCTACTCTCAAAGCCAGCATGGTAGTATATTTGTTACATTTATGAACCTACATTACACGAAGCTATCACCCAAATTCCATAGTTTACATCAGGGCTCACTGTTCTGGGTTTTTTTGAATTTTATTTATTTTTTTATACAGCAGGTTCTTACTAGTTATCCATTTTATACATATTAGTGTATACATGTCAATCCCAATCTCCCAGTTCATCCCACCACCACCTCCCGCCCTCCACTTTCCCCCTTTGGTGTCCATACGTTTGTTCTCCACATCTGTGTCGCTACAGGGCTCACTCTTGGAGTTGTACATCTTATGAGTGTTGACAAATGTGTCATGACATGTATTCACCATTGTGGTGTCATACAGAATAGTTTTACTGCCCTAAAAACCTTCTGCCTATTCATCCATCCCTCCCCCCACCTCTAGCAACAACTGATCTTGGTCCTGTCTCCATAGTTTTGCCTTTTACAGAATATAAAACAAGCAACACCGCAAAACAGAAAAGAAAATCCTCTGGACACCCTGTCTACTCCACTCAGCGTTCTTTGGTTCTCTCAGGTGCTCTGGGGCCCCAGGTGGCCTCTCTGGGACCTCATGCCTTGAGGACATAGCTCCTAAACGAATATGCAAACAGTAGTAACTAATAGGGGCATATTGTCTACCTCTCAGGAGTATTTACATTTTAGTCATGAATTTGTGAAAAAGCTCAAGGCCTTACATGTGGGGTCATTACGGATGCCCGAGTAGCTGAGATAGAAAAATCAGAGGTTTGGAGGAGTGGGAGTTCCCCAAGTCTCTGGAATCACGCTTTTGCTTTGGTTACATGGCAGGGATTATGTCTGAGCTGATGCAGCCCTTGCACAGCTGCTCATAACCACGACCTGCTGAAAACGGATTTATGCAAAACGCCTGCCACCAACCCACCCTGCTGCCACACACACGCCCACGTGTGCAGGTAAGTGGCTTTTGATGGATTAGCTAGTTTAAAATTTCGGTCTGAAATTGGTTAAATAAAAAAAATCAAAATAACGAGTTTGTATCACTCAGGCAAGTGATACGAACTTACAAAATGGGAATCCCAGCGGGACTGTGACAGCTAAAATGTAAAAGGGAGGTTAAGGGCTTTAAGAGGAAACTTGAAAAACAAATAGCCGAAGATAGAACGATCCAGGAGACTCGGTGTGGGAGTGGAGTGCCACACAGCTGCTATAGTTCTTCCCTGCTCTAAGCTGGGCGCCCTGGGTCCGCAGGAGCCGCGCCAGGTCCCCTCCAGGGCCCTGCTTGGTTTTCCCATCAGAAAGGCCTCTCACTTGAACCCAGGCCCTGTGGCCACGACAGATGTGACAGGATGTCTGCCACCAGGAGCTAAGCGCTTGGAGCCTCCGCTGCACTTCGGAGCCACATTCTCCTTCCCTCCGTCACTATTTCCAGTTTTTGCCAAGTGGGGAGTTAGGAAGAGGAGGAGGGAGAGGCCAGCAGTGCAAATGAAGCAGCTAGAGTAGGCCCAGGCGTTTGCATTTCTAACTTGAGTTTCTATATTAATTCTTCCGAGTTTGCCTTCCTCAGTGGTTTTCGGTCCTGGCCACCCATTAGAACCACATGGGCACTTTGAAGCATCAGGGTTTCCAGGTCCTGTCCCACACCGTTTGAAAGAGAGTCCTTGCAGGTGGGACCCGATGCTGCAGTTCTAAAGCTCCCAGGTGACTCCAGTGGGCAGCCGGGGCCTCGCTGGCTTGAGAGCAGCTTCCTTACCCTGCATGGCACAGGGTGTCCACGAAGCCAGTCAAGAGTTCCTCTTGCGGAGGAGACTTCTAGGGCAGGAGATCCCCGCATCCCAGCCCTCTCAGCTGCCAGAACGTCTGGAACCTGATTTACCCACCTGGCCTTTACCATGGGGCGAATGCCTTTCCCGGAGAGCAGCCTTCTTCACCCACCTCCCCCTTGGAGCAATCTCACCAAATTCCTCCCTGCCTACAGCAGTCAACATCTGGGAGAGGTACTTGGGGCAGTGAATGGAGAAACTGGGGGCCGGGGTGGGGGGCGGGCACTTTGTTCCCTACCTGTATAGGTGTCTCTAAGTCAGTGCTTCCCAACCTTGACTCTGCATAGGAATCGCCTGGGCATCTTGTTAGAATGCAGATTCTGATTCAGGAGGCGGAGGGTAGGGTCTGAAACTGCATTTCTAACAAGCTCCTAGGTGGTGCTGATGCTGCCAGTTGGAATAGCAAGGCTCTAGGATGCTACTTCCCTCCACCCCTTTCTTGGAAGTTTTTGGGGTTTGGACCAACTGGGGTAGGTGGCTTCATAAGTTAGGGGACCAGGAATGAGGGGGCCTGGCATCCTTTACTTGGAGGGCATTATGCTAAGTGAAATGTCAGACAGAGAAAGACAAATACTGTATGATATCATTTACATGTGGAATCTAAATACTATTATTTTAAATTAAAAAATAAATCCTTCGGCCATGTCCTGTTTTTAGTGTCAAGTATAATACAAAGTTCCCTTGGTGGTTTTAGTGGGACCTTGGGAATTAATAAAGGGTCAGCACTCAACAGGATTCAATGCTGGGCCCTGCAGTATATGAAAGTGAGACCCCTTTGCGGAATTTAAATATATTTTCACTTGCTGAGGGGTTTATTAAATGACTTGTAGTAAACACCAAAGCTCTTGCTTTCTTGAGAAAAAATGAATATCCTTGTCAAAATGTCTAAATAGGGGCTTCCCTGGTGGCTCAGTGGTTAAGAGCCCACCTGCCAATGCAGGGGACACGGGTTTGAGCCCTGGTCTGGGAAGATCCCACATGCCATGGAGCAACTAAGCCCAAGCGCCACAACTACTGAGCCTGCGCTCTAGAGCCCGCGAGCCACAACTATTGAAGCCTGCGCGCCTAGAGCCTGTGCTCTGCAACAAGAGAAGCCACCGCAATGAGAAGCCCATGCACCGCAGTAAAGAGTAGCCCCTGCTCTGCAAATAGAGAAAGCCGGCGTGCAGCAACGAAGATCCAACGCAGCCAAAACAACAACAAAAAAAAGAAAAAAGTCTAAATAGGACATTAATAAATGTACTCCTTTAATTTCCCAGTGTTGAACAAAGGCTAATGTTGTTAGCTCTGACAAGTTTCAGTGGCTAAAATCAAATATAGACATAAAATAAAAAAATAAATACAACAAAATAGCAACTCAGATATCTGTGGAGTATTACAATGAAGACATCAGAGATTCTCTGTCTCACTGACCTTGGATTTGGTCCTTAAGAACGGTTTCCACCATCTTGGAACCAGAGACAGCTACAAATATGAAATCACACTTGTGACTCCTCCTTCCCTTACATATAATTTTTCGCAGCTGCCGTGTGAGTGGAATTAGGGAAGTCGAGTTAACTTTTGCATAGAGAAGATCAGGGTTCCAGCAGAGTGATATTGAAGAAGGGCGTATTTTGTTGGCGGGAAGGGCAGACCCGTAATGAAGTACCCTTTGGGAACTGCTGATGCGATCTGAGAGCCTGGGGAGAATCTGCCAAAATGGGAAGAGGGTTGGACTTTGGTGGCACTGATTGTTCAGGATTTGAAGACTTTCCCCTCATTACCAAGTCGTGCTGGCCTGCTGGGCTCTTGGCCATAAGTAGGCAGTGCTGGTCTGGGGTACAGTTCCCCAGGGACCACAGGGATCGAGAGTGCTATATGGTAGGGAAATGGAAACAGGGTCTCTGCCTAAAAGCAGCGTTTCCCCCGTGTGAAAAACGAAAGGCTGGAAAAAGCTGCCACAACAGGTGACAAGGTTTCTGTTTTCTCATAGCTGATGTCCGGGGAGGAAGGTGGGAAGACATAGACACATCCTTTTAAGAGGACCTGAGCTGAGCTGTGGCCTGATTCTGAAATATCCCTGAGGTCTTTGTAGGACCTGGTTCTGAATTGTTTGCTATGGAGATGTGGGGAGCCAGGAGAGACAGTAGCAGAACTAGGAGAGGCAGAGAGAAACGTCCCACAAAACAAGAGCCTAGAAAACGAAATTGGAAACTTGAACTCTAGGCAGAAAAATAAAATTTTGTGCAAATTTTATCAGGAAGATCAATTTCATCATTCATTCAATTTGAAATTAAAATAATATAACTAAATAAAAGAATTTTTAAGCTCATTATGTTGAGGATCTTTAAAGGCCCAGGAAGAAAAATCATTCATAGACATTAACAAAATATGACAAAACAATAACCAACCATAAATGAATGAACAGGAGTATATGAAAAATAAGCAATTGGAAATCTGAAAAATAAAAACTACGTGGTGATTATAATTGAAAAACTCAATGGATAGGTAAAACCTAGACTAGAAACAGGCAGAGTAAATGAAGATAATACTGTACAACAGAATGAAGGCCAGAGAGACAGAGACTGGGAAAGAAACAGAAGCTAGGTGGAGAGGCTCTAACATGCACCAACAGAAATCCAAGAAAGCATGAAAGAGGAAATTCCAGAGCAGCATTATTTGAAGAACGAATAGGTAAGAAGAATAAAAGAAGAGTATTCTAGGACTGAATAAAGCTGTGGACTTCATATTAAAGGTATTCTCTGTGTACTGGGAAAAATAAATAAGATTCAATCCACACATACACACATTTTGGTGAAACTGAAGAACATCAATGATAAACAGAAAATCTTTGGCCTTATCAGAGAGAAATGACCTATTACCTATAAAGGAACACTTAGGTCGAAAGCCTGCTTCTCCTGAGCAGCAGTTGATTTTAGCAGTTAATGGGCAACGTGCTGGGGAAATATCTCTTAGCCTGGAATTCTGCTCAGCTTTAGTGTCGTACAAGTGTGGAGACAGATGCCTGACCTTTGTAGACAAAGACTAAGCTCACTACCCGTCGAGCCTCACAGAATAGCCACTGAGCAAGAAGAAATCCAGACAGAAAAACAAATGGAATCAAGAAACAGCAGCAAACACAGAAATAAACAAGCAATTGGTAGAAATCGGCTAACTCAATTAATTACTGATGACCAGAAGAAGAAAAATAAGCAAACTTTTGTGCATTTTATTCTTTTAAAGATGAAGTTCTGGATAATAATAAGAGGAAATAGGCATGAGTATATATCAGTTTCCCACTAGAATATCAACACCCAAGAGACAGGATTTTGCTTTGCCTCCTGCTGTACCTCCAAACATTAGCACAGTGCCTGTCACACAGGAGGTGTTCAGTAAGTGTTTGTTGACTGACTGACTGAATGAATGAATGAGGTAGGGTAGAAGCAGACATTCAATGGGCAAGTCTACTCAGGTTTTTGCCTTGTTCTCGAGGGGACAAGAGATACTGATAAAAATAAGGTGAATGCTAAAAGGATAGAGATGCCATCAAGAGTATCAGAAAAAAGAGAAGAAAACAAAGAGAATATAGAAAACTATATTAGCCCAACAGAAGGTAGAGGAGAAGAAAGAGAAGAAAAGTAAAAGCTGATAAAGAGAAACCAGAAAGTAGAAATAAGTTCAAATGTATTAGCACTAATCACAATAACTATAAATTGAACCAACCTACCTGTTAAAGGACAGAGACCATCAAAATGGATTAAACCAAATGAACAACAAACCAAAGCCAGAAATTTTCTAGAACAGTGAAAGGTTAAGAAGAAAAGTCTGGGAAATGATATTCAAGGCAGATATTAATTGGATGGAGCTTTTACAGTATTAATGACAAATAAAATAGAATTTAATTTTTTAAAAAGTTACTCAGGATAAAGAAAGACATTGCATCATGCTAAAAATCAATCCACAAGGTACAGTAAGCATAATCTTGTATGCACATAACATAAAACCCTCGCATATATAAAGTAAAAATTAAAAGAATCAGAAATTAACTAAAGCACAGTCAGCATGGAAGATTTTTTTTTTTTTTTGCGGTACGCGGGCCTCTCACTGTTGTGGCCCCTCCCGTTGCGGAGCACAGGCTCCGGAAGCGCAGGCTCAGCGGCCATGGCTCACGGGCCCAGCCGCTCCGCGGCATGTGGGATCTTCCCGGACCGGGGCACGAACCCGTGTCCCCTGCATCGGCAGGCGGACTCTCAACCACTGCGCCACCAGGGAAGCCCAGCATGGAAGATTTTTAACACATCTTTATTAGAAAGTGCCAGATCAAGTAAACAATGATTAGATAGTGTATGGAAGATTTGTTCAACATGATGAAAAAAATTTTGACATAAGAAATACAGATATAGAGGTCTGCTTCCAGTAAAAATAGATAATATGTATCCTTTAAAGAACACATGAAAAATTAAGAAAGGAATCACACATAAGGACCCAGTTTTCAAACAAATTTCAATTTTTAAAAGCAATTAAATGAAAAATCAACTGAAAAATTTAACATACTTGGAAACTAAAGCAGGCACTCTTAAAGAACTCATGGTTTAAAGATAATTCCATGATGGAAGTGGTAGGATAGTTAGAATTGGATCTCAATAATAGAATCATACACTGATGATATAAAAATTAATGAATTTTCAAATTTAAGATTCTTAAAAGACAGAGAAAACCCAAAGAACAGAGAAGAAAATCATAAAATCAAGGGAAAATTAATAAAATAGAAAACGAAGAAATAGTAGTTTTGTTTAAAGGTCTAAGGCAAATATGACACAAGTGAAGATTTGTTAAATCTGTCTGGTATATACATGAAGTATATATTATATTATTCTGTACTTTTCTATGTGATTGAAAGAGTAAAGTAAAATACTGGGCACGAGGGGGCTGGAACGCTTTTGCCTAGATCACAATTTTGCCAACGTCAAGTTTACTCCAGATTCTCAGGGGCAGAGTCTGATTTTGGCCATTGGCTCTTCACTTGACCTGCCTGGGCTTTAGCTTTTTGGCGAAGACATCAGGTTGCTGTTTTTATTACAGAGAATGTGGCAGAAGAATATCCCTAAATTACTGCACCCATCCTCCTGTAAGTAGAGCTGAGGGAGTTTCTTTGCTAAAGCCATATGTACACTGAAGTAGCTGTCATAAGCCTCTACGGGATTGCCTTCACGGGTTTTATCTCTGTGCGTGAAAACATACGAGGGAATTAAAGGAAAATGATGTTAGGATTTTAAGGTGGAAAGGGACCTCCTGTCTGTCCTCTCTCCCATGGCAGGGAGGCCTTTTACAGTGTCAAGGAGCAGTGTGTTCTGTGGAACAACGGAGAAAGCTCAACGCTTATTGAACAGAAGTCCCTGGGACTCTCACCCACTGCTTTTAGCTTCTAAAGCAACACATCAAAAGTTTACTCACTTCCAAATGACAACCCTTCAAGTGTTGGAAAACAACAATCTGGTCCCTCTTCAGACTTCCCTCCTCCTGGCAGCATGTCCTCAGTTCCTTCAGAATGGAAAGAATCGAGCAATTCTTGACTACCTGTTATACATGCCAAGTGGCTTAGATGGAGGGTGTGATCATCTTCAAATTCCCTGTGAGTATCTGCATCGCAGATAGGGAAACTGTGGCTCAGGGAATTGAAATAACTTAGCCTAAGATCCTAAGGTTAATAAAGCAAGTTTGACTAAGCCCCTGGGCTTTCTGCTCCTCCATGCTGTTCGCGAGGTGTGTGGTCTTCGGGGGACCCTGCAGCCCACCCTGCCTTATGCTCCCTGCGTGCTCAAACATGCACCCAGGATGTGCTACTGAGAACTGGACATGACATCATGACTTCCAATAGCCCGTTAGAATATTTTACCTTACTCGATCCTCTCTCCAAACCACCGAATATGTAAGAAAGGCATTAGCTCTCACATATTACAGATCAGGAAACTGAGGCTCAGTACAATGGATGCCCCCCCTCCCTCCAGATCAACCAATCTTTAAGTGGAAGAATTGGGATGCAAACCCAAATCTTCACATTCAGCGTGTCTTTCCCGTTGCTCAAGATGCCCACCCATGATCCAGAATCTCACCAGCATTAAGAACTGGTCCACCCTAGTTAATCTGGACCTAAGTACCATAATTGTTAATACATGGCCCCAAATGGCCTTAGCTCCTTTAGCAGCCTATAGGACACTACTGCCTTATGCAGATTCTGTTAGGAGTAGTCCCCCAAATCTCGTTTTACAAAAACTGCTGTGACATCACAGCTTCTCTTTGTGCCACCGAGTTTACATTGATCTTTGTGAAACTGCTTCTTTCCTCCATTCCAGTGGACTCTATTCCCAGCTCCTGCCCAGAAGAGTATTTTAGATTACCCCTGTGTCTTCCAATGCAGTAGATCCAATGTAGTTAGAACTGGGTAACGGGCACCCTTGACACGCCTCTGTTTGCTCTCACGGTGGATCTGTTGATGACACTGGGGAAAGCACACCACTGAGGACTGAGCCTGAGGGTGTGAGTTCCAAAAGCTCAGGGTCCTGAGGAAACACAGTTGCAGAGAAGGGAAATCGGTGTGTATTCAGATGCCACCACTGCACCATGACTGGGATAACTGTGGGTGTGTGCTGGGGGGAGCAGCCCCCCGGAGATATATTCTCTCTCTACAGTGGGGGCAGGTTGATGGATTTGGGGGGAATGAGACACACGTGGAGACATTCCCCCATATCCTCCTAACATAAAATCTTTCCCCTAGATAATTACAGACTGTGCTCAAGGTCACAGTGAAGGTCATTCAATACCAGTGTTTTTCCCCCGCCTTTGCCTCATCGGGGGAATTCAAGTTGCTTGGAAATATCCCATCGCAGCTGCCTGCCTTTGGAGCTTGCTCTCAACTGAAGGAGACCCCCTTTTCCAGCCCCACCCCACACTCAGCTTGCCTCTCTCTAATTGCTTAGCACTCTTTCCTTTTCCTGTCACCACGCTCTCCCAAACAGATGGTGTTTATAGACAGGAAAGAAGCGGAAGTTATTCAGCTGCAAGACTGGTAATCGATACCCAGAAACCGACCCTCTGAAGATGACAGTCAGAGGAGGGTCCTCATGGACGCAGCCACTAAAACAGCTCAGAGCAGAGACCGATGAGCCTGGCCTGGGCTGTGTCCCAGGGATAGGATGACAGCCTCTTGTTCTTGTAGCCAGTTAAGTGGGATAAACATATGTGTTTCCTGCTGGCTTTTCCCTATTTCTCCCTGGACTTTATGGCTGTGTGTGTGAAAGTTTTATGTTCGTGAAGCCAGAGGCAGAGACCCGCCTCTTCCTGAGCTGGTGGGCAATCACCCCACTAGGGGCTGTTTGTTGAACTCCTGCGTGATTGTACTCTGCTTCTCACGTGTTGTTGTGGAGACTCAAGAAAAATCCTCAGCTGCTCTTCAGTTGCTGAGAGGAGGCTGTGCTGTCAGGACAGCGGCCCTCTGAGAACTGTCCCAGGCAAAGGTAGAAATAAGACGAGAGGCAGAGAGGGAGTGAGGCGGGCAGTATATTAGTGTTGATATATGGGAACTACGGAATATCGTTACATGTGGAATCTCACACACACACACACACACACACACACGTATATTTGATGCCAGGAATCTTGGGTTCAGATGAAAGGGGGGTTTGGGTTTAAGATGAAAGAGGGCACTGATTTTGAACCAGCTGCCAGGAGGGTTGGAATGGAGGGAACCAGCAGTGCTTAGGGAGTGTGGGGTGGCATGGGGGCCCCAGGTGCTGAGGGAGATCATGGAAAAGGACATAGGTTCCCCTATAACCCCAGGATGGCGGGTTGCTAGGACAGACAGGTTTCCTAGTGGGTCAGGGCCCTGTGTGTAAAAGGGTCTGGCAAAGCATGGGATTCAGGGGCAGCCTCCAAATCTTAGCCAATTCCCATTTCAGGGACCTCTCTGTGTCCCCCTCTGCTTCCCCATAAAAAGGTAATTTCTCTTTTGGTCAATGCCTAAAATGTCTGTAGCAGAGAAATGCTTTTATACGGCAATTTGAGATAAGGCTTAAAACGCAGCAGGGCCCACAAAGGGAGGTGACACCACACAGAGATGGAAGTACAGGCTTTGGATTCTGTGAGGCCTGGGATCCATCCCAGCTCTGACATTTGCTTCTGAGGTGATTTCTATCACTTTTTGAGCCTCATCTTCTTAATCTTTAAATTGAGGACTACAGTTTACACCTTCCTTGTAGGGATCAAAGGAGCCAATGCATTTTTTGTGCAGTCACGTTTGTAAACCATCAACAAATAGCAACTGGTACGAGTCCACCCATGCAAATGAGTGTAAAAGATTCATTCAACACATAAATGGCAGAATTTATATAAGAGAACATGAAAAGAGAACTCAGAGGAGATTGAGGGGCTTAGAGGCAGAGAAGGAGAAAGAGGGGAAAAGGAAAGGAACACAGCAGCCAAGGCTGGCAAATGAACACACAGGGATGCGCAGGCTCAGGGCCCTGCCCAGAGGCACTTCCGGGTCCCATGAGCGGGTCCAGGACGGCGACCAACCTCAGTGAAGGATGATCCTGCTGCCAGTTACGGAAGCAGGTGGCTCGGCTTCCAATCATATCTGTGGATTTTTGTCTTGAGGAAAGGAACCTCATTTCCAGGCCAAATACCAATTAAATAGATTCCAGGTTGAGACTGGTCTCTGCCCTCAAGCCATATACTGTATATGGGGATGGGGAGATTAAGTACCAGCAAACAATGAGAAGATGGTGACAGGTTGAACTGGCAGGTCCTGTGGACTAACGGTGCTTTGGTAGCAGGGACTCCAGGGCTGGGGCAGCCAGAGCAAGCGGAGAGGGCATTCCTGACAGCAGAACAGCAGGAATAAAACGGGGACCCTGGATCACTCAGTGGGGGAGACCTGTTCCCCTGAATTAGGTGCTTGTGTGTGGCGTGGGATGAGTCATTCCCAGCCAAGGCCATACCTTGGGAAGGTCCTCACAGGGCGAAATTCAGAGTCGGGCTCCCAGGAGTGGTGAAAGACATGTTGATTTCTCAGGGGGTGGGGAAGGAATGAAGGGCATGGAAGGGCAGGAATGTCAAGGCAGCTTGTCCAGGAGGAGGGCGACACCTCAGAAAGGATAGGCAGGACATACTTGGGTGGGGTCTTGTCAGGTCAAAGCCCACACCTGAGTTAGGAAAACTGGGGTCTCACCAAGTGGATAGGAGTTTTCCTGCTTGGTCATTCCTTGTTTAAAGGGCTAAAGAATTCTACTGCTAATAAAAATATAACTTAACCTAGCTCTCCATAAAGATTACAAACTTTTGGGCTTCCATGGTGGCGCAGTGGTTAAGAATCCTCCTGCCAATGCAACGGACACGGGTTCGAGCCGGGGGCTGGGAAGATCCCACATGCCACGGAGCAATGAAGCCCGTGCACCACAGCTACGGAGCCTCCTGCGTTCTAGAGCCCATGAGCCACAACTACTGAAGCCTGTGTGCCTAGAGCCCGTGCTCTGCAATGAGAAGCCACCGCAATGAGAAGCCCACACACCACAACAAAGAGTAGCCCCAGCTCGCCACAAGTAGAGGAAGCCCAGGCGCAGCAACAAAGACCCAACTCAGCCAAAAATAAATAAATTTAAAAAAAAAAAGGTTACAAACTTTTGAGAAATCAGGTAATAAATCCACATATTAAAAAAAAAAAAAGACTTTGAGCTGGTGTGCTTTCTGACTCCATTTTCTATCTATTTCCCTTCATTGCATCAAGCATGTGTGGACAGTCATGTCCTTTGGTGTCAGATCCTAGTATATTCAGATCTTATCAGCCCTGTCCTTTGGAAGTCACGGTAGCCACCATGTTGAGAGCTGAATGATGACAAATATGTGACAGTTTCCATCTTTCATTTTTTGTCATTTCCATACCTACTACTTTAATGGCAAAGCAATGAGATTACCGGCATTAAGCCACCACCGTCTTCCTATCCCCAAGCTCATTCCTGGATAATTTTGCCTGAGGTTGAAAAAAAAAAAAAACCCAAACAGTAAAGCATCTGCTTTAAATTAGGAGGATATTCCTTGGTATTCATATTCTTAAAGTAAATTAAAATTGGTTCATCCGTCTTCTTTAGAATACACAGGAAACTCAAACGGTCGTGGATTTGGGGCTTGAATTAAAGAATTTCCTCATGGCCAGCTCTGCTGTTAATTCAACCTGTTTTCTTAGGATATTTAAGCCTCAGATCAAAAGTAAAACTCAACACCAAGGGAGAAATAGAGTCTGAGTTGCAATTAAATTTATGCCACTATTCAGTAATTATGGAAGGTGATTGGATCCCCTCTAGGCAAGCTGAAGCCAGGTTTGTAATCCCCACTCCATTCAGAAGGATTAACTGTTCATCTTAATTCAAAATCAATATAAACAGGCACTCTAGAGAGTCTGCCCGGGTACACTGGGCCTGGCACACCAATTTACTGACAGCAAACCAACTGCTTTACCTGTGAAGTCCCTGGTGAAAGGCCAAATATTTCAGACAAAAGTGAAACAAGTGAGGCCTCATCAGGTCCCAGTGACACAGCACTATTTTAAAGGTGTCCTCTGGGCAATTTGGAAATGATCAGGAAATTCTAAATGTGCGTGTCTTTAGACACAGAAATTCCATTCCTAGGGCTCTACCTTAGAGATACAAATCTGTACAAAGATCACGCACAAGGATGTTTATCACCATGTCATTTGCAATAACAAGAAGCGGGCAGTGACTTCAATAACAATCAATGACAGTACCTTCACACAAAGGGATAATATTTCTTCAGGAGAAGGTTGATTTCTAGGTAGTGACAGGAAAACATTCCTGGCATACTTTTTAGTGAATAAAGCAAGCTTCAGACTAGAGTGTGATTCCAGTGGAAAATCAGAAAAAAGAAAAGCATCAACGCATGCTGTTGTGTGGAAGAGCATACACCCTGTGGTCAGATTGCCTGGGCTCTAACTCCTGCTCTACTGCGCACCAGCTGGTCAGCATGAGCACGTGGAGGAGGCCTCGGTTTTCTCATCTGTAAACTGGAAACGGTAAGACTACCTGCCTTGTAGACACACGATAGGCTTTCAGATAAAGTATCAGACAAACTATTAATAATGATCAATTCTAGGGAGCTAGACTTGGGGGAGAGGAGAACTTTCTTTTGTTTTTAAACCGCATTCACTTCCAAATTGTTTTTCTTTGCACGAATGTTTAAACTGATTTTTTTAAAAAATGTTCTCTCTGAACTAGAAGCTATCTATCAACAGATGATGACTCTGGTTGCACCCTTGGTTGACTGAGGATTAGTGAAAGGTGAAGATATTTATCAGTTCAATCAGGACCCCAAGACACCCTGAGACTCTCCTCCTAGGAGAGAAAGCTCTTGGTCCACAGGACCCAACAGGTCCACTGAGAACCACAAAAATCTTACCACAAATGACTCTGTCCAGCTCCCCACACTAAGTGAGCTTGGTCTTCTATCAGCTCAAGACCACGTGGCTTGGATGACCCCAGCCCCTTAAAATGCCTGTCTAAGAAACAACACTGTCAAAGGGATTTATTGTTTTTTCAGGCTAAAACCTGACTATAGGTTCCTGACAGCTTTTTTCTTAGAGCAGTCACTTTAGAAAACTTACAATTATAAATCCTTTCTCTGCTCCTTTGAGATGTAAACCTTCTACCACCCAGAAATGTCTCCTCAAGGATCTGGGAGCCATCTCTTTGAAATGCAAACATCCAGGGAGAGAAGTACCCATGTCTCCTGGTCTTGTGGGAGGGGAGGGGCCTCACTTGGTGGGTGCCTTGCTCCAATTTGCAAACTACCTCCTGTCATAAAGATGTGAGAAGTCTGTTTCTCCTCTGGATAAGTGCCAATAAGCAAACACAGATGGCCTAATCACATTGACCACCTCCCCCCTTATATATCCTCTAGTACTTTTCTTTTAGCACAATCCAGTGTTTAGAAAGTCTCCCACCTCTTATTTTAGTGGTGTTGGGCTCAATGTTATACTGAAGTCTCTCCCCTACTGCAGTAGTCTCAATAAAATCTGTCTTGTCACCTTTAATTGCTATACACCTCTGTTTCTCTTTGACACCACTGTTGAGGGAGGACTTCATCAAAGGGAAAGCCATGACCATGGGGAAGGGAGGCTTTGGCATTTACCCTCGTGGTAATTACTTAATCTCTGCCCCCCAGTAACTACCAGAGGGAAAACTGGGTAGTTGTTGTTCACTACGCCAAAGACAGCTGAAATGTGAGTGAGGATTTCTCCCCCATATGAACATAAGCCCTTAAGTGAGTGCTTTACAAAGTACTGAGAAATGTGCTAAACTCTCAATATACAGCAGCTCATTAAGTCCTTACAGTAACTGTATGAGATAGGTGTTGTTATTTTCTTAAACTCTAAGCATCAGAAAGATTAAGAAATTTGCTCAAGGTCACATAGCTCATAAGTAGCAAAGCCAGGTGTCAAATCCTAGTGTCTGTCTCCATAAGCTTTTGCATGGCCTAGATAAAAATCATGGTACAGACGTAGAGAATGGACTTGAGGACACGGGGAGGGGGAAGGGTAAGCTGCGACAAAGTAAGAGAGTGGCACGGACATATATACACAGCCAAATGTAAAACCGATAGCTAGTGGGAAGCAGCCGCATAGCACAGGGAGATCGCCTCGGTGCTTTGTGACCACCTAGAGGGGTGGGATAGGGAGGGTGGGAGGGAGACGCAAGAGGGAGGAGATACGGGGATATATGTATATGTATAGCTGATTCACTTTGTTATAAAGCAGAAACTAACACACCATTGGAAAGCAATTATACGCCAATAAGGATGTTAAAAAAAATCATGGTAGCTCTGCAGATGAAGTATAGCTTAAATTCATGTTTAGGCTGGAAGGTTTCTTTTCCATGGAAAATAACTATGTCTTAGCGCATGTAATCAAAAAATAGCTGTACTCTAGCAATAACAACAACAGACACCTCTGTAATAAAACACTTAGCCTTTTTCCTCAAAACCGGATAAAATAAAAAGAAGAATGTATATATATGTATAACGGAGTCACTTTGCTGTACAGCAGAAATTAACACAACATTGTAAATCAACTATAATTGAATATAAAAAAAAAAAAAACTGGCTTTCAGGCCAGTGAAATAGGGTGGTCATGGTACAGATCTCAGAACCCTGCCCTTTTTTCTTCATTCTCTTTCTTAATGGTCTTTGAAATGCCTTCTCTTGAGTATTGTCTCACTCCCCAGCTAGAACATCAGCTCACACTGGGTAGGGATTTCAACTGTTTTGTTAACATCTGTATCCACAGTGTCTGTGGAAGTGCATGGCCCATGGCTGGCATCCAATAAGCACTTGTTGAAGGAAGGAAGAAAGGAGGATGGGAGGAAGGGAGGGAGGGAGGGAGAGAACTGAAGTGAGATTTAGAAATATGCTATCTCTAATTCAATCCCCCTCCCAACCAAACTTAACGCGGCCGTCCAGAGAAGTAAGTGACCAGCCAGAGGGAACAGGTCTCTTCACTCTTCAACTAGGTTAACTACTCCATCCTTCTTGGGTGGTGGTGAGGGGGGAGGAGAGGGGCAGATTTGAGAATAGCTTAGATTTTATGAGGTTTCTCAATCTCAGCACTATTGACATTTTGGGCCAGAAAACACTTAGAGCCACTCTAAGATGATTAACCACATTCCTGGCTTCTACCCCCTCAATGTCAGTAGCTCTGCCTCCACCACCCACCTCTGAGTTGTGACAACTGAAAATGTCTCTAGGCATTGCCAGTGTCTGGGGACAGAGGGATGGCGGTGGGGAACAGGGCAAAACTGGCCAAGGTCAAGAACCACTGGATTAGAAGATAATGTAACGATGAGTTACTAACTGGATAAGGAGTAATTAAACTCCAGTGCTTAAACAGAACTGGGGGACATCTCAGGCTTTCGGGGGTACTCAAAACCATCGCATATACTGTGGAGAGAACCAGAATCTTGGGATCTGGGAAGGTTCCAAACTCCAGAAGCAGAGGAATATTCATCAACATGATGACTCAGGAAATGAGTATTCTCATGGTCTGCCTGCCATTCCAGGTAAGAATTCAAGAAATTTAATAAGAAAATTGATCTGTGTGTGCATGGTGGAAGAGAATCTAATGAACAACAACCCAGGCAAATTCAAAAGCCTCAAATTATTCTCCCTAATAGCAGCACAGCCATTTTTGAACGCAATTATGGACTTGAAACCCCACAGGGGAATTCAGTGGAAATCATTTAAACATTTATTTGATGTGAAATATCTGACCCAAGCAATTCATAGAGCAATTAAAGAAGTAGGGTCTGGGAGATTTGACGGTAACATAGTTTTGGGTTTTGTTGACAAATGATCAGTAGAAGTAAAAATTAGTGGCATCTTAAATTAGATCTGAATGTGAATAAGAATCAAGGATCCCAGAGGGCTCAGTACAGGAAACTGTATTATCCAATAGACAGTGCTCATTAACAACCTAGAGGGGAAAGTAAATTTGACCTAGATTAAATTTGCAGATAATACAAAATGAGTGACAAATAGCAAATGCAGAAGATAAAGTTAAAATTACCAAAGACCTGGACGTTAGAGAATCTTGATCAGAACTGAATAAGATGGAATTTAATGAGAAAAGGGAGGCCATTACATGGTCAGGTTTGATCACACTTGACGGTCTGTGTAATCAGATAACACACAGGAGGGAGAGGTCGGGATGGTTGTGGATAAACTAAAGGGAAACTTGGTATTCCTCTAACACACCTTGGAAGGTTGGCTTAATAACTTAGCATATTGTGTCTGAAGGAGATTTTGCAGCAGAGGAAGTGGGATGTGGCAGGTATGAATCTGCTGCCCCTGCAATCTTAGTTCAGGGGTATAGAGTTTTGCTATAGGAAAATGGAAATCTGGTGAAGTTGATACTCTAGTAATGGCTGCAAGGTGATTCAGTGCTTTGCATCATCATCGCCTATTGAGTTCCTACAGATAGCCCAGATTCCGTCATAAGGACTTTATTTTGTTAAAAAAAATTTAAAACAAAGGCTGGTGAACATGACTTTGTTACTTAAACATATACATATATATGTATATACATGTATATCGAAGAACAGAGCACTCCTAACAAAATATATAAGAGGAAGATAAAGACCAGTGTAATGGAGAAGACTTCTTTCCCTGATAACAGAGAATAATATAAAAGCACTTTAAAATGCTTCAGTTTTTTTTCTAGCTTTTAAAAAATATCCTGGGCTTCCCTGGTGGCGCAGTGGTTGAGAATCTGCCCACCAATGCAGGAGACATGGGTTTGAGCCCTGTTCCGGGAAGATCCCACATGCCGCGGAGCAACTAAGCCCGTGTGCCACAACTACTGAGCCCCCGTGTCACAACTACTGAAGTCTGCGTACCTAGAGCCCGTGCTCTGCAACAAAGAGAAGCCACCACAATGAGAAGCCTGCGCACCACAAGGAAGAGTAGCCCCCGCTCACCACAACTAGAGAAAGCCCGCACGCAGCAACGAAGACCCAATGCAAACAAAAATAAATAAATTTATTTAAAAAATAAAAATAAAGAAAATAAAAAATATCCTTACGATTTCCATGTTTTACAAGTGAGGAAACTGAGGCACAGAGAGGTTAAGTGTTTTGCCCAGGGCCAGGCAGGAACTGGCAGAGAGGGGATTATCAACCCATATTCCTTGAGGAACAACCTGTAACGGGGAATCTGTGAGAAAACCTAGAAGATTCCTGGCAAATCTGAGAGAAGTGGTAAATTCTATTTGAAGGCAAATTCTGTTTGTTGGCTCTAGTGAAAGAAACATGACAGGGCTTCCCTGGTGGCGCAGTGGTTGAGGGTCCGCCTGCCAATGCAGGGGACGCGGGTTCGTGTCCCGGTATGCGAGGATCCCACATGCCGCGGAGCAGCTGGGCCCGTGAGCCGTGGCCGCTGAGCCTGCGCGTCCGGAGCCTGTGCTCCGCAATGGGAGAGGCCGCAGCAGTGAGAGGCCCGCGTACTGCAGGAAAAAAAAGAACAAACAAAAAAAACATGACATTTGCCTTCAATATGCTCCTGTCTCCTTTTTCAGAACCTCCCTATATTGGTTAGGGATTTATTTGGCTGTAAGAAAAACCTTATTCACAGTGGCTTAAACAAATAGGGGTTGATCTGCCACAAATAACAAGAAGACAGAAGTAGATACTGGTGATGATTTCCCATTTCAGCAATGCCTGGGCTGACGTCTCTGTGTGTTTCTTGGTCTTTCTCTCATGGTTGCAAGATGGTGCCAGAGCTGGGTGGAGTGTCTACGTTCAAGGCAGGAAGGAGGTGGGAGGTTCCTTCACCATGAAGGCAGAAGCTTTCCCAGAAGCCACCACAAGCTGACTTCCACTAAGGTCCCCTTGGCCAAAATGGGTCACATGAGCACACCTGCCTGGGAAGCGATTTGGAAAGCAGGAAACAGGATTGTTATGACTGAGTTGAAGCAGCCATTGGGTAGGCAACTATATGTATCTACAATGACCTCCTTCTCTCTTCCTTTCCCCTCAGCCAAGCAACCTGATTCCGGCAGTGCCTTGGTCTGAGCAGCTGACATGTTCTGGCTAAAGTGTAAGCCAGCAAAGAGCTAAGATGTGCCGATTTCTAGTGTTGATTTTCAGTAGAGTGTTTCCCAAGGACCTTAAATCACAAATCTGTAGGAATGGGTCTGGAAAGCCATCCCTTTGCAGGGGCCAGCATTCATGGAGGGATTTGAATGTTCACCAGGGTAAATATCTACCAGGCATTTTTGGCCAGTAAACAAAGTCAGAATTAGAGACATCCCAAACATACAGTAATAACTGGATCATTCAAACAGGGAGAACTGGCTTCTGTACCAGGAGCGGATGCTGGGCAGCTTTTCAGAAAGTGAAACATATGATTACTATACCACCAAGGAATTCACTCCCCGGTATTTACTCAGGAGAAATGATGTTACATATGTCTACACAAAGACATGAATGTTCATACAGCTTTATTCATAATAGCCAAAACACAAACAGACAAAAACCAAGAGAACCAACCCCCCCCCTCCATTGGGAACAACCCAAGTACCCATCAACTGGATACCGGTGAATGAGGAAACAAATTGAGAAACAGCCACACAGTGGAATACTATTTATTAGTAGAAAGGAACCAACATCGAGTACATGCAATGATGTGCCTGAATCTCAAAAGCTTTATGGTAAATGAAAGACACCAGATGCAAAAGACAACATACTGTACAATGCCATTTATATGAAATTCTAGAAAAGACAAAACTGATATGTATGAACAGAAAGTTTATCAGTGATTTACTGGAATTTTGGGGGGTGATGGAAATGTTCAGATCTTGATTGTGGTGGTTGCATATATTTGTCAAAACTCAAAAAAGTATACTCTTAAAATGGGGCACTTTAATATGTAAATGGTACCTCAGTAAAGTTGATTTTTGTTTTTAAAATCCTATCTATGTCTGCATTTTCATCTTTTCCTCTTCCTTCTACCCCTCCTCTTCTTCCTCCTCCTTCTTCTTTTTCTTCTTCCTTTTGTTTCCTTTGTTCCTAGCCAAGTTCCTTTTGGAAAATTCCAACTTTATTGGGCAGAACTTCAAGAAAAGTGGTATTTGCCCAATACTTACAAGAAATGCAGAATGCCTTAAAGATTAGAGGGCATTCATGGCAGTTACCCACATTTGACAACAGGGAGAGACAGGATGATGGTTAATTTTATGTGTCAACTTGGCTAGGTCCCAGTACCCAGATATTTGATAAAACATTATTCTAGGTGTTTCTGTGAAGGTATTTTTTAGATGAGATTAACATTGAAATCAGTATACTTTGAGTAAAGCAGATTGCCTTCCATTATATGGGTGGGCCTCATCCAATCAGTTGAAGGCTTTACGAGAAAAAGACCGAACTCCCCCAAGCAAAAAGGAATACTGCCCACAGTCTGCCTTTGGACACTGCAGCTCTTCCCTGGGTCTTCAGCCTGCTGGTCTACCCCATCAGATTTGGTCTTGCCAAGCCTTCGCCATTAATTCTTTAAAACCTCTATCTATTGATCAATCGATCAATTGATATAGTTATAGATATGGATATCTGTGTGTTTGTATCTGCGTATATAAACACATACACACATCCTGTTGGTTCTGTCTCTCTGGAGAACCGTGACTAAAGCAGACAGGTAAGACAGACAGAGCTGTGAAATTAGGTAAAGCTCTAGGCTCTCAAAATACAAGTTGCTGCACAAGGGCTAGCAATGAAGAGTTGTGTGCACCACACTCCCAGGCTTCTAATGCCAGCTCCTTGACCATGGACAAGCGCTTACATTCTCTAAGACTCTTCCTCCCCGCAAAAGGGAAAAATAAAATCATCTCTTCATTAATAAGCATTAAATGAGATATTGATACAAAGCAATTCTCACTTTAGCATAGACGATATTGACTACAAGAGGGTTGCACAGTTAAGCTTCTCGACTTCTGGAGCACTGCTCTTTGCCTGTACTTGGATACCTATATAGTATCCCCTCCTTTGTCTTAAATGACAACCAAACTGTCCACACTACTTTGAACTTTAAGAGGACCAACACTAAACTTGGATTCAAATTCCAATTTTGGTAGAAAGGAGTATTTAACTTATCAAATTAAAACTTCTTCGTATTGTATGAAAATAGTTCACTCGAGTGTGTATCTGTTATTTATTGGTCATCAAAAGAGCACTTTGCCTAAAAGAAAGAACTGACAAGTGTGCAAAATGTATACAATCCTTTGTGAAACTGTAGTTTATCATTAGTTTGTATCTGTAAGTTACTGTTATAAATATTTCCTGTATTTTTTACTGTTATAATATTGGTGCTATGATAAGTGGTCTTAAGCAACTTCCAGATAGTTCATTTGAGCTGACCTATTACTGTCATCACTGTTGGCAGCGGGCACTCATGCCCCATGACACTGCTCTACCATCAGGACCCACCTCTTCCCCCGTGTTCCCAGGGGGCTGTGCCGGGAGGCTCCACGTGTGTACATGGCTCACCAGACACCCTCGTTTCTGCGGTAATGTAATGTGCTGGTCTGAATACCTGGGTGCCACAGCGCTAGATGCCATCAAGAGGAGTACGAGAGAGAGACAAATGTATGTTGATTCGATAAGTCAAATCAGATTAAACTAATGGAATTTCAGAGATTTTCCTGAATAATATTTTCCTTATGAACTTGCTACTAAACTCGGTTGCAGCTTGGCCTGCCTGGAGTTGAGAGACTCTGGTCCGGAGAAGTTGGCAGGCTGGGGGGACGGTGATTTGGAGATAACCCCATGTCCCATGTGTGCAGTTGGCTCTTCACACAGAGTTTATAAAATGGTTCACATTCATGATCTTTTTTATTCTTGTCCTTACAAATATCCCAGGGGAGTGGCAGGATGAGGAACACAGCCTCTGTGGATAGGTCCTTAGAAGAAAGAACCAGAGTCGCTCAAGCCCAGAACTGCCCTGCCCTTTGTACCATCACCAGCTCTGCCCTCGGCCTCCTGCTGCCTTGGTGCTCAACTCTCTACTACCTGAGGGGTAGGGGCAACATCTGAAGCCTTCCAGCCTTCCAGGCACATTTGACCTGGCACAGGCGGCTGCTTGTACAGTAGCTTTCATTTCCCCAGGAAGCCAAGTGACATAGGCATATACCTGTGGAAAGTTCTGGAAAATAGTGCCCCTTGCTCACTGGATCCTCTGATCAATGCTCAGCACCCGTGTCTCTCACTTTCTCAACTTTAAAGGGAACACAAAAAGATACATGCACCCTTATGTTCATAGTCACACTATTTACAATGGCCAAGATATGGAAGCAACTTCAAAGTCCATCAAAAGATGAATGGGTAAAGAAGATGTAGTACGGGGCTTCCCTGGTGGCGCAGTGGTTGAGAGTCCGCCTGTCGATGCAGGGGACATGGGTTCGTGCCCCGGTCCGGGAAGATCCCATGTGCCGCAGAGCTGCTGGGCCCGTGAGCCATGGCTGCTGAGCCTGCGCGTCCGGAGCCTGTGCTCCGCAACGGGAGAGGCCACAGCAGTGAGAGGCCCACGTACCGCAAAAAAAAAAAAAGAAGGTGTAGTACATATATACAATGGAATACTACTCAGCCATAAAAAAGAATGAAATAATGCCATTTGTAGCAAGCTGGATGGACCTAGAGATTTATTTATTTATTATATATTTTTGGCCGCATTGGGTCTTTGTTGCTGCGCGTGGACTTTCTCTAGTTGTGGTGAGCAGGGGTACTCTTCATTGCGGTAAATGGGCTTCTCACTGCAGTGGCTTCACTTGTTGTGGAGCACGGGCTCTAGGTGTGTGAGCTTCAGTTGTTGTAGCACGTGGGCCCAGTAGTTGTGGCTCATGGGATTAGTTGCCCCACAGCATGTGGGATCTTCCCAGACCAGGGATCAAACCCTTGTCCCCTGCACTGACAGGCAGATTCTTGACAACTGCGCCACCAGGGAAGTCCCAGACCTAGAGATTATTACACTAAGTGAAGTAAGTCAGACAGAGAGACAAATATATATCACTTATATGTGGAAACCAAAAAAAAAAAAAAAAAAGGTGATACAAATGGACTTACAAAACAGAAATAGACTCACAGACATAGAAAACAAACTTATGGTTACCAAAGGGGAAAGGTGGGGAGAGGGATAAATTTGGAATTTAGGATTAACAGATACACATTACTATATATAAAATAGAAAAACAAGGACGTACTCTATAGCACAGGGAACTATATTCAATATCTATCTGTATATATATATAAAACTGAATCACGTTGCTGTACACCTGAAACACTGTAAATCAACTATGCTTCAATAAAAAGTAATAAATAGGGCTTCCCTGGTGGCGCAGTGGTTGAGACTCCGCCTGCCGATGCAGGGGACACGGGTTCGTGCCCCGGTCCGGGAAGATCCCACATGTCGCGAAGCGGCTGGGCCCGTGAGCCATGGCCGCTGAGCCTGTGCGTCCGGAGCCTGTGCTCTGCAACGGGAGAGGCCACAACAGTGAGAGACTCGCGTACCGCAAAAAAAAAAAAAAAAAAAAAAAAGTAATAAATAAATAAAGGGAACACTGGAGGATGTTTAGATCAGTCAGGATGGGAGAGGAGGTGCAGTCCTTGCATCTGAGTGAGCATTGACAATACAGAACGAAGAGAAGAATGCAGCAGGCACGATGGGGTCTGTAAATATGCGGGGGTGTCAGGAGGACCGGGCAGGGCAGAAGAGGACCACGTGATCCACACAATGAGGGAAGCTAGAGAGACACTATGAGGAAGTAAGTTCACTCTAAGGAAGAGTTTTCCAACATCAGTAGTCTCCAAAGATGAGAAGAAGTGAGTTCTCCAGCACTGGAGACGTTCAAGTGAGAGCACAGGAGCACCTGGCAAGGAAGGAGTTAAGGATGAGAAGTTGGGCTAGGTCAGCCCCCCAGCAGGGGGTGATTTTCCCCCACCAAGGAAATCCTGCAATGTCTGCAGACTTTTAGGTTGTCACACTGAGACATGCTACTAACATCTACTGAGTAGAGGCCGGGGGTGCTGCTAAATACCTTACAATGTCCAGGACAGACCCCACAACAAAGAACTATCTGTCCCCAAATCTGAACAGCGCTGAGAAACCCTGGAGTAGATAAACTGGAAGTCTGGAGCCTAATTTAATATTTTTAAAATAAATTTATTTACTTATTTTATTTTTGGCTCCGTTGGGTCTTTGCCACACGCGGGCTTTCTCTAGTTGCGGCAAGCGGGGGCTACTCTTCGTTGAGGTGCGCAGGCTTCTCATTGCGGTGGCTTCTCTTGTTGCGGAGCACGGGATCTAGGCATGTGGGCTCAGTAGTTGTGGCTCGCGGGCTCTAGAGTGCAGGCTCAGTAGTTGTGGCGCTCGGGCTTAGTTGCTCTGTGTCATGTGGGATCTTCCCGGACCAGGGCTCGAACCTGTGTCCCCTGCATTGGCAGGCAGATTCTTAACCACTGCACCACCAGGGAAGCCCCCAAGGCTGGAGTCTAGGGTAATCGCCCCTGCAATCTGTCCAGGAGCTCAGAAGACCATGGAAGGTAATAGTGAAATGCCAGAAATAACTGGATTTCAAGGAAGATTGCAAAGTAGGATGTTCACGTTGACATCAGAAATATATTTGCAGTTTCAGACACTGAGGGCTACATTTTGGGACTCTGGCCATCCCTGCTGTAGCCCAAACTATGAGCATGTTATTCTCCAAAAAGCAAATTTATATGTTCCCACCACTTCCACCCACTTCCACGTACAAGTTGCAAAACGATGTCCACAGATCTAGAGGTGGGTGGGCGTGGGGTGGGGAATAGCTGAAAACAAGCAAAGGGAGGAATCTGCAATGAGGTTTCACCCAAATACCTCTAAAAATTATTCCCAATATCTCCTCTAAAATTATTTTAATATACTTTTTATCCTTCTGGGTGATGAAATTTATCGACCCCCAGAAAAGTCCTGTAACTACAAAGAAACTCATTTTTGCCAGACTTATCACACTCAGAGCTTGAAAATCAGATGGCTCTGAGGTTGACTCTGTCAGTTACCATTGGGTCATTGGGCAAGTTAGTTAACCCTCCTGTGCCTCAGTTTCCTCATCTATAAAACAGGACAAATAACATCTATGTCATAGGACAGCTGTGAGGGTTACACGAGTAAGTGCACAATGCCGGGTACGTGCCAGATGCTCACTGAGCAGCAGCTGTTATTCGTGTGATTATCTCTGGGAGATCTAAATAGCATGTGACATTGGGGTTAGGCATTGAGCAAGAAAATTATGCCGTCTTGACACTCACACCTGAGATAAAAATTAGCTTGCCCTGGGCTTCCCTGGTGGCGCAGCGGTTGAGAGTCCGCCTGCCGATGCAGGGGACACGGGTTCATGCCCCGGTCCGGCAAGATCCCACAGGCTGCAGAGCGGCTGGGCCCGTGAGCCATGGCCGCTGAGGCTGTGCATCCGGAGCCTGTGCTCCGCAACGGGAGAGGCCGCAACAGTGAGAGGCCCGCGTACCGGAAAAAAAAAAAAAAAATTAGCTTGCCCTAATTATAGTTCTCCATAATTATTAATTAAAACAAATAAGTAGCTGTCAGTCAACAGATACACACCCTAGGGAGGGAGATATTACCAATTTATAGATGAAGAAACTGAGATGCAGATGCTAAGTCACTGGCCTGGTAACATAGTTGCTCCTAAGTGGCAGAGGCAGAATTAGATCCCACGTGCTTGCAGGACGCCAATGCCTCCTTGTTCCTTTCCATTTGCCTTCACAGCCTGCTTCCTTGGCTTTGGACTGGATCTGGGGATCTTGGAGCATCTCACTGCAGCAAGACCTGTCCTCAAAGCCTTCATAGGCACCAAGGTATAAATGACCAGTGACAGCAAAAACAGCCCCCTAAACCTTAAGACTCCTAACCTAGACTCCACTTAGGGCAAAGATAGAGACGCATGTGCTATTTTCAATATTTCAAAAAGCCATACATTGGGGGAATTTCCTGGCAGTCCAGTGGTTAGGACTTGGTGCTCTCACTGCTGGGGCCCTGGGTTCCATCCCTGGTCGGGGAACTAAAATCCCATAAGTCACGTGGTGTGGCAAAAAAAAAAAAAAAAAAGCCATACATTTACCCCTGATGAAGCTGAAAAGATGAATTAAGATGCAATGTTTCACTGATTTAAGCTGGAATGACATCTACTCTCTAGGTAATACTGGTGACTTCAACCTGATTAGAAATTCTGATGGACAGACAGTTCCTATGTCTTTGATGAGTAAAAATGAGAAATCTAAGCAATATGGCTTGTTTCACAGTAAAAAGTCCATCAAAACCTAAACTACGTGGAAGAGAATAATAAAAAAAATGCCCTTACTTGGACGTATATACACTACCAAATGTAAAATAGATAGCTAGTGGGAAGCAGCTGCATAGCACAGGGAGATCAGCTCGGTGCTTTGTGACCGCCTAGAGGGGTGGGATAGGGAGGGTGGGAGGGAGATGCAAGAGGGAGGGGATATGGGATATGTGTATATGTATAGTTGATTCACTTTGTTATAAAGCAGAAACTAACATATTATTGTAAAGCAATTATACTCCAATAAAGATGTTAAAAAAAAAAAGCCCTTTCCAATGTCTCGGAGTCACTGAGCTAAAAAGAAACAACAGACGTCATGAAATATCAGGCACAAGACTGCATGTGCCTGAGGATCTGGGGAGCAGGGCCGTTGTGTATGATACCCACACCTTCTTTTCAGGGAACACTGTCCTGCCCAGAGCCCTGTGGAGTGGACGCTGCCACATCTGCCACCATGTGTCCTAGCCTCTATAAGAGTGGACTGGACACGTGGAGTCACTCATCTCTAAGCTGTTGGGCAATCTAGAACACGTATAGCTGGGTCACAATAATGAGCTGGGTCTCTCGGGTTTCTCTCCTGGAAACCAGGAGTTGGGGAACTGAGAGATGGAGGCAGTTTCCAGCAGAGGTGCAAGACAGGAGGCCAGGACCCCAGCCCACCCCACACAGGTGCAAAAAATGTCAGTGAAATATCACGGCTGCTGGCTACATAGATCTTTTGTGGAAACAGCTAAAGGGCTAAGATCCATTTATTATAGAAAGACTAGACTAAACATTCCCAAATGGGGAATCCAACGAAGGGGTACCCTAATTTGTGCCACAGTGATAAGAGGGTGCAATGCCCCCCTGAGCCTAAGGGGTACTGGTATGGTAGTTAGCAAGAGATTCTCTAAGGGACGTAGAACTCTGGGGCAGAGGAGACGGGCCGGAGACCCAGTCTTTCCTCTCCATGAGGGGAGGTTTTACTTTATTAAATAAAATTTGTAAGACCTTCACGTGCCTGAGGAACCCTAGGCTGGTTCTGTCTGTTTATCAGCCGTCCATCAAACTCCACTTACTCCTTCTTCCGCAGCGGTGCAGTCAGAGCCAGGCGCCTGACTGATTATCAGGGCTACAGCTCCCAGCCTCTCTTGCAGCTCCCTGTGGCTGAGTTTTTACCGATTAAAATATGAGCAGAAAAGATGAGTGGTACGTGTGGGCTGGTATATTAAGAGAGTGGCGCGCCTCCCCATTTGCCCTGTCGTGCCAGCTGCTATCTAGGCCATGCAGGCAGGGACAGTACACTTAGTGCTAATTAAGTGTGGTCCATGCATCAGCTGCTCATCCTTGAACCGTTTGTAACCCATCCACAGCAAGATAAAGAGCTTATGCCAGAATGCAAATCAACAGCACTAAATGCAAATCATTAAACACAGTGTTCAGCTGACAAAGCAAGATATTCTCGATGAAGGAAGCAATGCATTGATTTACATCCTGACACAAGCTCCTTATCTCCTTACAGAACATCCCTTTGAGGAGCAGAGCGCTAGGGAGGGGTAGAGGCACAGGATGGAATGAACCTGGGTTCCTGAATATCTACGTGGAACAGAGCGCTGAGCTATAACAAAGAAGGGGAACAAGTCATCCCTATCTGGCAGGGCTGTGGTTAAGATTTTAAAAGCGATATGAAAAGATACCCAGCCAGGATCTACTGGGGCTCATTCAGTACTGGCTGAATGAAACCTGCAATGGTTTCTTTCTCTAACTTGTCACAATCCATTGTCTTTTCTGGTTAGAGGACTGGACTCAGGCTGCTATACCTGGAGGACAATGCAGCATTCACATCTCTTGAGTCCCTGTTCTGTACCTTGGACTGGGTCAGACACTGTGGATTCAGCCCTGAGCAAAGACTGACACACTCTCTGCCCTTGTGGGATGCCAAAGCAAATGACACGTCTAAGCCCGAGACCGGCTGCAGAAAGCCTGTAGACTAGGGTGCTTAGAGCAAGAGCTGAAGTGAATGGAGGAACCTGGGTAGCTCCTGGTCTGCTATAGACCCCAGAGTGTGTTGCCTGAATTTGCAGAAGAGTTGCACTTTCTGTAGAGCTGTTCCCACACTTCATTGTATTTACAGTAGTTTTCCCTTGGTCTCATAGTGGGAAAAACGTCATTAAAAGATTCTAAAATAATCTTGATTAAACTAAGGGGAAAGGACATTTTTCTATAACTTAGTCTGGAGAGAGAAAGGTTTTCCAAAGGCCCAAGGTTGCAAAAGCCATTTAGACCCAAGCATTTCTTAGGTTAGTTGTTCATTCATCAAATCGTTGAACGCCACTGTGATCCAGGCTCTTTGAAGACACACAGGGGAACAAGACCGAGTCCCTGTGCTCCTGCAAGCTCATGGCCAAGTGGGAAGTGGGAAGCCTACGTATGATCACCTGACTGTGGAACATGTGCTTACTAATGAGCAGAGCCTGGGAACCCAGAAGGATGGAGTCCAAGCCCATTGTAGGCTTTTTTCCCCCTTGATTTTCACTTGGGGTATTCCCTCAGGATAGTATTACTCTATTGCTTGGCTAATAATAGTGATCTTGAAATTAGCATTTAACCTTCTAGCCAGACACATGCATGGAAATACTCTTCCAAGCCCAAGGATGCTCAGTCATGCAATAGGCACATATCCTCTAAGAACGGCACAGATGTATTGAATCACCAGATATCCCAAAAGACGTATGATTTCAACCTAATTGGTATCAACGCCCAGTATTGACATGGAACACCAGCGGGAACCAACCAGCAAGGCAATTCACCAGCACTCGGTGAGGAATTGGCATGCGGGAACACACCAACACACCCCCGGCTCTGACAGCCGAATCGTGGGCAACCGCATCCTACCCGCTTCTATTCACTGTTGCATTGCTATGGTGCCCACCCCCTTTGTATCCATGGCATTGACAGCCTCGGGAGTTGGGCCGGTGACCATTCCTCGTATCTGAGAACAGAAGGAGAAGGGGAAGGTTGGGCAGCTCTAGAGAAGTGTGTAAATGGCAGCTTAGGGACAGTTTGAGCTTTCTGGTAGAGGCGGCCTAGGGAAATCGCCGCAGAAGCTTCTTCTGTTACGTGGATGCCGTATGCTGGTGCAGGGAACCAGGAGTATAGTAAAACTATTGTTAGTATTGTAGCTCCGATCACGTTACATGTCTTTCCTGCTCCAGCCTCCATCGCACCCTACAAGCGGGCAGGGACGCCTCCGAAACCCCAGGTGGGGTGAGGGTCTTGCGGCGGTGAAGCGGCGGCGCTCTGTGGGAGGGAGCAAAGGTCGCGAGGTTCATGGGCAGGGACCGCGAGGAGGGAGGTGATCCACAAAGGGGGAAAGTCTGAGAATCAGAGGTGCTTTGCATTCCGGGCTCCGGTCCCCTCTAGCAAAGCCCAGCCTAAAAACATCCATCCTTGGCGCACATCCCTCTCTATCTCCCCCACCCCAGCTGCGCCCCTCGCCCCTGGGGTCAGGCCGCGGGGTCACTGCTCCTCCTCGAAGGATCCGAAGGCAGCTAACGCGGGAGGCGCCCCGGTGAGGCTGGGGAGGGAAGAGTTCCCTAAATTGTGCTGGAGCGAAGGCGTCGAGGATAGGAAGAACTGACCCAGGCTGGGGAAGGCGGACGGGGCTACGAGG
This sequence comes from Globicephala melas, assembly GCF_963455315.2. Classification (NCBI taxonomy): domain Eukaryota; kingdom Metazoa; phylum Chordata; class Mammalia; order Artiodactyla; family Delphinidae; genus Globicephala; species Globicephala melas. Next base: position 14,570,396 of record NC_083326.1, read on the forward strand.
GAGAGAGAGAGGGGACAATGTACGCTCAGCCTGTTCATCGCTCGGCAGGAAGATGGATGATTTTCGGAGACCGTTGTCCCCGCGCTCCGGCTCGCTCCAGGGAGACGTCAGAGCGCTGGGGTCGGCGGTGGAGGATCCCCCTGCGCCCCCGCCCGGGCTTGCATATAAAGTCGGGGCGTCGTGGAGGCTGCAGCAGCGGCGCTGGCGGCGGCGGCGGCGGCGCTCCTCTGAGGTCCCGGTCCTCCCGTCTCTCCTCTGCAGTGGAAACGCACTCTCCGCCCAGTCTCGCCGCGGCGCTCCGAGGGCTTCCCGCCGGGACCATGCGCGGCCGCGACTTCCCGCTCGTCCTGCTGGCTCTGGTCCTCTGCCAGGCGCCCCGGGGACCGGCCGCCCCGGTGTCGGCGGGCGGAGGGACCCTGCTGGCCAAGATGTACCCGCGCGGCAACCACTGGGCGGTGGGTGAGTGTCCGGCGCGCTCTAGTCCTGGCGGGACCAGCCAGCCGAGGGGGCCAGTCTCCCCATCTCTCAGCTTTTCTGCGGCTCTGCGTTGGGGGCTGGGTTTTGCTCCGACCTTTCCACTCAGACGCCAACCCCGTTCTCCCAAAACTCCACCCTGCCCTTCAGTATCCCGGGAAGCCGTCGGTCCCTCGGCAGCCTCCGGCTGGTCCCTCGGTCCTTTCCCGCTCTCTTCCCTCCCCCGCAGGACAACCGAGCCAGCGCGCAGCTCTCCAAAATCCCAGCCGTACGCGGAGATCACCCTCCCTCCGCATCTCCCAGCACCTCCTTTTATCCGTCTAATCACAACCCTGTCTGGCACGGTTCTCTCCCTGAACAATTTTGGGGAGCTGGGTCCCCGAGCGCGTCTCGGAGCCCTGGTCCAGCCTGGCGGCTGCGCCTTTACCCCCGACAAAGCCACAGGTGTGGGACATAGGGCGCAGCGCCCACCCTGGGTTTCAAATCTGTTTGGCAATCAGCGCCTGAATCCCACCTCTATTTGGGGCTCGCCTGAATTTCCTCAGTCCTTCTTTGCCTTGCAGCGATTTTCTTTTCCCTGCCCTTTTGCCCAACCCTCCCTCCTTCCATCCGGCAGGCTCGGTGCTCCGGGAATCACACGTGGTCTCCACGCTGATCCCGGGTCTCTGTCCCCGAAGTCCTCGCTTTTCTCCGCCTCTCTTGACCCGAAACCTCACGCTCTCCCCTAGCTCCTTCCCTCTTTCCCCTGCCTACAAGTCCTGCTTTCCAGGCACGGGCTTGGAGGTTCTCTCGTCCCGGCCCCCCGGAACCGCAGCGGCTTGGACCGGGTCTCGGGCCGCGGAGCGCGCACCCGCTTGCTTCCCCGCAGCTGGGAGGCAGGTAGCGGCCCCGCTGCTTCTCGCTGCTCCAGCGTCACCCCGGGGCTCTCGGCCGCGCCGAGCAGAGCCTCTAGCAAATGTTGCCAAGCGTTCGACTTCCTCAGACAGCTCCCCACACAGCCATCTACAGCAGCCCTAGCCTTTCCCGGGAAGCCGGTCGGTCCCTAGAGAGATTTAAGGCGGTGTGTGTGTGTGTGTGTGTGTGTGTGTGTGTGTGTGTGTGTGTGTGTGTGTGTGTGTGTGTGTGTGTACGTGTGCGTTTCACGATTTCCTTAGTCATCTACTTAGAAGTAGGGGAGGGTGTGTTGGAAAGATACTTGCTAATTCAACTCTCAGAGGATTTACAGGCTCTCGGGGTGAAGACTAGGATGAATTTAGAAGATGGGGTGAAGCTAGAACTGCGCGTCCTCAGCTCCTGTGCGCTGTGTAGGTTTCCCTCAGAGAAATGGAGCGCTCTGGGTTGCGACAGAGTAGTTTTCATTATTACTGAAAGAATCATTTGCCAAGTCTTGGCAACCCCAGGGATGAAAGTATTTGTCATCTTTGAGGGACACCCGGAACCCAGGAGCCTGGTATAGAGAGGAAGGGTTGGGATGGGTGAAAACCCTTGCACTTCCAGAGAGAAGGATACTTAGAAGATGTTAAAGAAGCCAAACCTAGAATCGAATCGATGCTTAAAAAGGGCTCCTGGGAGTTTAGATCAAGTGGCCATTGTTCACTGCGGCCAGCGGCCAGTGGGCTGGGAAGGTGGAAAGAAACTTCCAGATTTCCAGCTTCTTTTGCTCATCCATGTTTTTGTACTAAATATATATATATATATATATATATATATTTAAATTATTTATTTATTTATTTGCGGTACGCGGGCCTCTCACTGCTGTGGCCTCTTCCCTTGCGGAGCACAGGCTCCGGACGCACAGGCTCAGCGGCCATGGCTCACGGGCCCAGCCGCTCCGCGGCACGTGGGATCCTCCGGAACCGGGGCACGAACCCGTGTCCCCTGCATCGGCCGGCGGACTCTCAACCACTGCGCCACCAGGGAAGCCCTAAAAAGACTTATTGTTAATGTAACCCTTGCAGGCTAAACGCAGGACAAGAGAGTTAGCTGGGAAGCTATAATCATGGTATTTCTGATGCAAGCCAACGTGATTCCAGAGCATATCAGTCCCCAGGTCTTTCGGGTGTCGGCCATTTCATCACCCTTCATGGTGGTACTTGGGCATTCCCAGCCCCAAAGTGTACTGACCAGTGACACCCCCAAATTGTCTTATTCTCTTATTTGTTCTCGAACACACTCTTTTTCCTTTTTCTCCCTTGACTGTGCAGATTTGATGAAGAACAAGGGAAAGAGGGAGGTGACATAGAAAATTGCATTTAGATTTAAGATGACATTGCAGTGGCACAAGTTTGCTTTGGGTGGACATGCCCTCTGTTGGAATGCGAGCATTCATAAGCATGAATGCCATGTTAGATTTTAAATTGAGGTTTCTGCCCTAAGTAAATTCCTGTCCTCCTCAGTCACTGAAGACATGGAGGTTAGTTTTAATTAAGGTTAGTTTTAATTAATGCAAACGAAAGCTACATATTGCTGTCTGTGAAGAAGCTGTTAGCCCAAACTTGCAGGTTTGTTAAGTGAATTGCTTCTTCCAGCTGAGAGAAACGTGATGTGGCCATGGAAAAACAAGTTAGACTGAAAACGTAACCAATTCTTATCTGTCTCGATGTTCATGGAGATGTTTTGTGTGCCGTGAAAATATAGGTCAACACTAACACTGGTAACTATCCCCTGTGCACCCATGAAATGTTTCTGCTCGTGGTTCTAACTCTGATGTGGAGCGTGCCGTGGAGGGTTGAATGCTGAGCACCAGTGTTCAGCTGCAGAATGGTGTTACATGATTGTGCTATCCGAGCTACTGTGAAATACAGCTGAAGTATCACTCCAGAAAAACTAGCTCTTAATACTCAACGCTTTCTGTCTTAATGGATATTTTCTGAAGTTAGGATAATCTTCAAGTATGGAGCTCAAGAAAATTCTTTTCTGTTGCAAACCTGCCATTTTAGTGGTATTTTTACGTGATTAAAGAGGACAAAAGCTTCCCCCCTACGCCTGGCAAGGTTTTATTTTTTCAAGTGCTTATCTTTTGATCTCCATTATTATTATATGGATACATAACAAATGATGATGGGAGAAGAGATGGAAGTGGGCATAGCGTCCACGTTGCCATGGAGACGATTATTTGGTTGACGTTAGCTAGCTAAGAAGTGCATTAGGACCCAGGGAACGTGTGCTTCCCTGGGACGTTCTAGATGGCGCACTTTCCTTAGAAAAAAGAAAAACATCTGTGGTCTAGGGGAGGGAGTCTGAACACCCATCCACCAAATATGCAAATACTGAAATTCAGTACAAGGTCCCAAAGATCTATGTTAAATCACCCACAGAATGGAGGCCCATTTTAGCCTTCCATTGTAGAAAAGTCACAGAATTCTTCAAGCATGACAAAAATGAAGTTATTTGTAAAAACATCTCCATCATCCCTCTGCTTCATTGCCAATAACGCCTTTCTCATTTCCAGCATCCTAACCAGATGATAGACAATGACCGAGGACAAGAGCAACTGAGGTTATTACTGGGAGCATCAGATTCTAATCCCACTTTCCCATTATCATGATTTGATTTCCTCCATATTTCTAAGCCAAATGATTTGCTACTTCCTGGGAGGTTGTGGAACATAATCATTGTGATGGCTAAATGCAGAGTTATTTAGTAGATATCTGGGTACCAAGTTTACCAAGTAGATAAGTGAGGAGCCAGTTTTTCAAGATTCCAATGCTTCAGTTGGGACAGTGTCCTTAATAGACTCTTAAAATTGTGTGCAGTGTCAGGTCCTAAGTGACTTGGCAAAGCTCACACTGCAATGCAGGAAAACCTCATTTTCAGGCTCCCCAGTACACACAGAATTAATTTTCCTGAGTTGCATAACTGAGTCATGACCTAGTGATATATGATCTCCATTCCTTTTGATAATATTAGAAAGCTTTGGCAGACCTTATCCTTATTTCCAGACCCCAGAATGATTTCTAACTGCCTTATATCCTTGGGAAGTTCAAAGACACTTCAAAGCAGTATAATATCGTAGAGTCTGGACTGTGAGCTGATTTTAATCCCAGAATCTTCACTTGCATGTATGTGACTTTTGGCCAGTCTCATTTTCATCGAAGTTAGTACAGTGTGGATCAAATGAAATAATCTGCATTTAAACATCCTGTGAACTGTAAATACACACACAAGCAATAGAGTTACTGTGAGGGCTTCTCTCTTGGTGGACAGAACAGCTGGTAAGGGGCCTCCTTCCATTTGCAGTGACTGAGGTCTGCCACGTACTATTTTCATGATGCTTGCCTTACATACTTCTAATGCCAGTCAACACTGGAGCCACAGAGAGCTCTTTCCTTGTGAGCTTTAAATCAAAAGCACCATAGTTTTACTAGTGTTAGAAATTTGAAAGTGCTATAAAACCCAATTACAGAGAAATGGAGAAAATCAACTGAAGAAAGTAAATAAGATAATGTGAGTATATTCAAGCAATGGGCTAAAATGTAAAGAATACAGACCTTCAATACCATACCCTTCTGACCCTAAGGCTATCCCCATTTGCATACATGAATTTCCATGTTTTTAGTGGTTTGGCCTCCTGCACAGCAACTTTTATTTGTTTATATGGCAAAAGCTCATCTCTGGAGCTAATGATAAACTTTGGTGACCATTTTAGACCTCCAAGAGAAAATTCTGCATTTATATGGCTGAAAAGTGTTGGCCAAAACTTGTCTTCAACCTGTATTTCATTACAAACTGTAATTTCTAGGTACAATTTCTAGGTGCAATTTCTAGGTTCAGTCTCAGCTAAAATTCTAAGAAAGTTTAAATGAAAAATTCCTTTGCTACGTTTGTATTACAGGTAAGAGGAAAGCAACACCTTTTAATTTATTTATTTTAATTAATTAATTTATTTTTGGCTGCGTTGGGTCTTTGTTGCTGCGCACGGGCTTTCTCTGGCTGCCGCGAGCGGGGGCTACTCTTCGTTGTGTTGCTCGGGCTTCTCACTGCGGTGGCTTCTCTTGCTGTGGAGCACAGGCTCTAGGCGCTCAGGCTTCAGTAGTTGTGGCATGTGGGCTCAGTAGTTGTGGCTCGTGGGCTCTAGAGCAGTTGTGGTGCACAGGCTTAGTTGCTCCGTGGCATGTGGGATCTTCCTGGACCAGGGCTCGAACCCGTGTCCCCTGCATTGGCAGGCGGATTCTTAACCACTGCTCTACCAGGGAAGTCTGAGCAACACCTTTTTAATCACACAAAGAAAAGCACAGAGACTTTTCTTTTCAGGAACAATTCAAGATTGACTGGGGTAGTTGTTCGAACACCATCATTCAGCTGGGAATAGAATTCGGTGCACACAGAAATGGTGATAGAATTTTAGATATGGAAGGTTCTTTCGATGTCATCTGGTCCAACATGTTCATTTTATTGTTGATAAAATTGAAGGTTCGGGATGCTAAATGACTTGAGAGAGGTCACCTGGCTAGTTAGCAGAGGGGCTGGGACCAGACCCAGGGCTTCTGAGTTGCAGTTCTGAATTCTGTCTATTCATTAGGCGTTTTGAGCACAGATCAAAATCTGTCAGTTGTTTATGAACTATCTCCTAATAATATCAATAAAATGCTATTTATCCCACATTTAGGAGAAAGCAGCACAAACACAATTGGTGCCCCTTTTAATTTCTTGTTCATTCATTCCCCTGGGTTAAATTTGTGGCATTCTGTTTTTGTTGGGGTTTTTTTGAACCAGAGTATATGCCTTGTTTTATTTCTTTATGAATGTGGCATTGAATTTTTTTTAAATTGAAGTATAATTGACATACAAAATTATATAAGTTACAGGTGTACAACATGGTGATTCATAATTTTAAAAGGTTATACTCCATTTACAGTTATTATAAAATATTGGCTATATATTGTTTTTGTTTTTGAACAGGACATTTAATGGGAAAAAAGAGCACAGGAGAGTCCCTGCATGTTTATGAGGGAGGGAGCCTGAAGGAGCAGCTGAGGGAGTACATTCGGTGGCAGGAAGCTACAAGGAATTTGCTGAGCCTCCTAGAAGCAAAGGGAACCAGAAGCCATCAGCCACCTCAACGGGAGCCCTGGGCATTCGCCAGTCCACCTGGGATTCAGAGGGCAGCAGCAACTTTAAAGACGTGGGATCGAGGCTCAAAGGTATAATGAACATACTGGGGAAGTGGGAGTGGGGTGAGGAGGGGTCGGGGAGGTAGGAGGTGTTTGGGGAGAGTTGGAAGGAGGGGAGGTTTGAGCAGGGAAGAATAAAACCGTTCGGAGGTAAGACTTCACAGCAACTACATCAGGCTGACGTCAGTACACACTCAGAAAATGAGTGGCCAATCCTCATGCTAGCTTTTCTTTTCAACATCATAAATTATTTTTCCTCTTAACACATCAAACTCCAATTTAGGAGTTTTGTTAGCACTTGTGCATTGATAGGATTTTTTAGCCTACCAGACCCTTCCAAAATATTTTGATAGTGAGGCCATAGATTATTTGAGTTGATCCCTGTGGATCTATAGATATGGTTTTTTAAAATTTATTTATTCATTTATTTATTTTTGGCTGTGTTGGGTCTTCGTTTCTGTGCGAGGGCTTTCTCTAGTTGCGGTGAAGGGGGGCCACTCTTCATCGCGGTGCGCGGGCCTCTCACTGTTGCGGCCTCTCTTGTTGCGGAGCACAGGCTCCAGACGCGCAGGCTCAGTAGCTGTGGTGCACGGGCTTAGTTGCTCCGCGGCATGTGGGATTTTCCCAGACCAGGGCTCGAACCCGTGTGCCCTGCATTGGCAGGCAGATTCTCAACCACTGCGCCACCAAGGAAGCCAGATATGTTTATTTTTGATGAACACTAGTGGAAGGGCCTATTCACAGAAGCTTTTGGAAGAGAGCATTCCTGTTTGCTACTTTTGATGCAAAATAGTACTCCTTCATATTTGTTCCAAGATTACCTAGTTCGGGTCTCATCCTAATATTTCAAAACTTGGTGAAAATATCTCAGGTCAACTGATCTGTTCAGTATATGATTTTATAGAGGATAGGGGAAAAGAATTATAACAAATTGGCATTGTTTAGATACAAAGACAGTAAATGAGATAGAAGAGAATAAAATTTATAGGAAGAAAGCAAGGCAACTGAAAATGATGTGATTCTCATTAACTTTTAAGAAGTTTCCATGAAATTTATGATAAAAGGCAAAAATAATCATTACAATACCCCTAATAATAACAACTGCTAGTTTTAGTGAGTATTTTTTTATAATCCAAGTACTGGGTGAAACACCTTACCTTCATCCATTTCCTCGGATAATACTCACAGCAGTCTTAAGAGAAAGATTCAGGAAGATTCTATTATTCTCTCCATTTTAGAGGTGAGGAAACTGAGACCAGTCATGCAGCTTTTCAAGGGAAAAGCCCGTGCTGTCTGCCTTGGCCAGTCCACTGCCATGTGAGGCATCTTCTGGGAATGGTTCTCATTGATCTTAAATATGAAGGATGCAGGATACAGTGCAGCTTTCCCTCTCGATGTTTCTGCCAATAAATAATACTGTGTTTCACTCACAGACCTTGGAGAGTTCACCATGTCCCTCTTTCATGGTGGGTAACTCTGATTGATGACCCCTTAACAGAGGCTCAGGGCTGGCGTGGCCAAGCCTCGGATGGTTTCTCCAGAGGGAGGCTTTATGTGTCACCACTCTTCGGTCTACTGTGGATTCTCTGTGCTAAATGCAGAGCAAAAAAAAGTTCTTTGTTGCATTAAGCACCTAGAGAGAAAGTCTCTGGTAGCCTTTATTCAGAGAGAAAATCAGGATTCAATCAAGCAATACAGAAATAAGTATCAACTTTGTACAGAGCCCTGAATGACTAATTCTCTTGTCCACACCCTTGTCTGTGAATAGATCACGTGGTTCTAAAGGCTCTCAGAACTTGTGATTGACTTCTTGGGCCCCGGCTGGCCCGGCCTATTCTTGGCCAAACACTGAAATGGGGCTCCCCTGGTGGCGCAGCAGTTGAGAATCCGCCTGCCGATGCAGGGGACACGGGTTCGTGCCCCGGTCTGGGAAGATCCCACATGCCGCGGAGCGGCTGGGCCCGTGAGCCATGGCCGCTGAGCCTGCACGTCCAGAGCCTGTGATCCGCAACGGGAGAGGCCACAACAGTGAGAGGCCCGCGTACTGCAAAAAAAAAAAAGAACTAGCAGCAGGGATTTTCAGAGGCTGAGGACTTTTCTTAAACTTAAAAAACTATCCACATATACTCCCCTCTCCCGTTTTAGTAACAAAACATCAAGTCCTGTGGCCAAATCTCCCAGAGCTGTAGTTAGAAACTGAGCATCTTCGTACATTTTGATGACAAAGATATTTACTTCATTCAGAAAAGATTCATGTAAGTGCGCACTGAATCTAAACTACTATATCACAACAAACAGGAAGTTTTTAGCAACAGTTATGGCCAACCATTTTCAAGGTGAACCTAAATCTTTTAACTTTACCCTTCTCACAAAAGCTAATGGAACTTTTACCCTGTGGTTTCTATAACATGAAGCAGTGCTCAGCTCAGCTCCAGGCCCTGATCCATAATCCTGGATGCGGCTGTGGACTGTCCTGAGTTTCAATGAAGGTTGAGGTGAGCCTTTGGGTTCCTTTTGTAGTTGGGACCCAGTTCATTGTTTTTTGAAGCCGAGGATTTTTTCTCTTATTTGGCGAGCATGAGGAATGGGAACTGGGGAATGCATTGCTGGGGGTGTTACGGAAAGAAAGTAAATGTACAAATTTGCTCTCACTTTTAAGGGAGAGATCCCACTGTCCCATCAGATCAGTACAGAGAATAGAAAGGTTCTATTTATTAATATGTGAAATGCTCCAACGGAAGCTCCAAATATAAGGAAAGCAACATATGGTCAAGAGTAACTAAAAAGCTTCTGATTACCCTGCTTCTATGAAGGCGGGGGCCAGCTTCACTCTGCTGGCTCCCACCTCAGAAACAGTGCCTCCCAGTCACAATGGCCAGCTTCAATCTACACACAATAAATGCTGGAGAGGGTGTGGAGAAAAGGGAACCCTCTTGCACTGTCGGTGGGAATGTAACTTGATACAGCCACTATGGAGAACAGTATGGAGGTTCCTGAAAAAACTAAAAATAGAACTACCATATGACCCAGCAGTTCCACTGCTGGGCATATAACCTGAGAAAACCATAATTCAGAAAGAGTCATGGGGCTTCCCTGGTGGCGCAGTGGTTGAGAGTCCGCCTGCCGATGCAGGGGACACGGGTTCGTGACCCGGTCCGGGAAGATCCCACATGCCGCGGAGCGGCTGGGCCCGTGAGCCATGGCCGCCGAGCCTGCGCGTCCCGAGCCTGTGCTCCGCAACGGGAGAGGCCACAACAGTGAGAGGCCCACGTACCGCAAAAAAAAAAAAAGTAGAGCTACTCATTCTTCCTTCAGTCTTAGTTAATTTGAACAGAAGCCACAACAAGCCGACCACAATGCATTTAGAACTGGCAGAAACCCCGATTGCCTCCTCCTCCCAAGTTGCCCACACGACTACCATTTACAGTCATGGGTTTATAATACTGAATTGTGTAGTTCATAAACTAGCTTTGATTTGGGGAATGAGGCATTGCCAAAGAAGCAAAGTAACAATTAAGATCCCACATTCCTTAGCAGTCTCCCTACCCGGCTGCTACTTTAGTAACAAATTCCTGGGGATAATACATGTAATTTCCAACTTTGGTCAAACTACACCTGTGTAAATGAACTTACGAAACAGAAACAGACTCACAGACATAGAGAGCAGACTTGTGGTTGCCAAGGTGGGGAGGGGGTGGGGGAGGGATGAATTGGGAGTTTGGGATTAGCAGATGCAAACTATTATACATAGAATAGGTCCTACTGTACAGCACAGGGAACTATATTCAATAACCTGTGATAAACTATAGAGGAAAAGAATATGAAAAAGAATGTATGTACATGTATAATTGAATCGCTTTGCTATACAGCAGAAATTAACACAACATTGTAAATCAACTATGCTTCAATAAAAGAAATTTAAAAAAATAAGGTTTTCTTTTAAAAAAACATATATATATATATATACACACACACACATATGTAGTCATATCAGAACACAAGTTAAGCTAATATAACAAAAAGACCCGAAAATATAGTGGCTCCCCAAAAGGAGGAAGTTAACTTCTCTCGGGGGACAGCTGTTGTTCTCAAGCATTAACGTGCTCAGAGTCATCTGGAGGACTTGTGAGAGCACAGATGGCTGGGTCCCATCCCCAGAGTTTCCAGTTCTGTAGGTCTGGGGTAGACCTAGGAATCTACCTTTCTACCAGTCTCCCAAGTGATATTGATGGTTTACTGGGGTGGATTTACTTTTAGCATTAGACTGTGGCATCACTAACTACGTTCGCTTAACTCTTTCTAATATTTTTTAAGTTGGTGGACTCTCCAGGTTCTCAGCGTGAAGGAAGGAACCCCCAGCTGAACTGATACTGACAACGGTGGCCTCCCTCAAAGAAGCAAAACAAAACCCTCAAGAGACTGCGTTCTATGGGCATCAGTTCTACTGGGTCATCAAGTTTCCTTTATGCAAAATACTTAACTATTCTTGTATCTTTCAACTTTGACTAAAGTCATGATTTTCAAGCAGCATCTTCTGGTTTGAACTTGTGTGCTGTGAATAATTGTCCATAAAGAGTGTTCCAATTAATGTTCTTTACATCTGGGCTATTTGTCTATTAGATTCCAGTCCTTGCTCCCATTCACAATAAAAGCTTAAACATATTGTCCAAAAGGCAGGTAGTTTTCTTATTTCAATTCCAAATGAGAGGACAGTGATTAATACTGAGATTAACAAACAGGTTGACAGTGAACTTGTGTGCTCATTGATGAAAGCAGGCTGAATTTTTAGCTTTGCTCTCTGAAAGCCACTTACTGATTCCTTGTAGTGACTTAGAGCCTTTATAGATGCCACTTACTAGAAGCTCAGACTTGCTTTATCGTTACCCAGTCGGATGGGCTAGGTTGAACATAGACGCTGGCCTTCTTCATGCCATAATAATTCCCATCTCTTCAGCCCTTACCATGACTAGGTATTTTGCTGATGGTACTGATATTCTCCTCCAAATAGTTTCATAAGCTGAAAATGATCCGTCTCACTTAATAGCTAAGGAAACAGAGATAGGTCAGCTGACTTGCCCAAGGTCACACAGTAGATGGAACTGGGATTCAAACACCTAAAGTCACCAGATTTTCTGTAGCATTTGACAGTTTTTCTATTACCTCATTTTGAGCCCCTCTTTCAGTATATTTAAGCCTAGCAAGTAGCACTGTTTCTTCAAAATTCCATTGCCAGCCAGAGAGAAGTAGTCCCCAGAGCCAGATTTAGTCAGCTCCGCAGTAAAGGGAGAAGATCGGTTCCAGAGATTCCCTTCCATTCTCAGAGAACACGGCCTGGCGGTTCACAACACTCCCCAGTTCCATTTTTATCATGACATTCACACATTAACAGATTTTAAAGCTTCTTTGCCATATGTTTGGATTTCCTTCATTTGGGGAAATCACATATGAAATGGTGAAGAGATTTATCTTGCCTTTGTTCTGATTATCAAAGAACCACATAAGATGTGATGTGTTCTAATTTCTTTTAAAATCACATTGATTCCCAACTTATCCAGAGCCAGACCAGGGAAAACATGTGAGGTGTGTTTTCAGTGTCCTGTCGCCTTCCTCTCCTTGGGACGCCCTGAGCCTCTTTCCCAAGAGCTCGATCCTGAGCTGAGTGCACTAAAGCCCGCCATGCAGCTGACGATGAAGGGGAAGCCCTATCCCAGGATTCACCCTCCAGTAGGACACTCATAAAGATGAAAACAACCTTCTAGACCCAGGGGACATTCCTCCAAGGGTGGCATTTCAGGTAGGGAGAGGAAGACAATGCTTCTGGAATAACCCCATCTAGACAGTCACCTGTTTGGTTGTTTCATGAGAGTAGATGTGATCCTATGTTGCAATTGCAATCATTTTTCCCTCATGTGCCCTGACTAAGATACAAGAACTGCTCACTTGAATCCCTTGACCTTTGCAGACGCCTAAGTACCAAGACCTGGTCAAGACTAGAATCCCTTTATCCATTTATCTGTCCTTGAATGGATAAAGAAGATGTGGTACATATATACATTGGAATATTACTCAGCCATAAAAGAGAATGAAATAATGCCATAAGCAGCAACATGGATGGACCTGGAGAGTATCATACTAAGTGAAGTAAGTCAGAAAAAGATAAATATCATATATCACTTATATGTGAAATCTTTAAAAATGATACAAATGGGGAACTCCCTGGTGGTCCAGTGGTTAGGACCCTGCACTTCCACTGTGGGGGGCCTGCGTTCGATCCCTGGTCAAAGAACTAAGATCCCGCAAGCCGCGTGGCATGGCCGAAAAAAAAAAGATACAAATGAACTTATTTACAAAACAGAAACAGACTCACAGGTATAGAAAACAAACTTATGGTTACCAAAGGGGAAAGGTGAGGGGGAGGGATAAATTAGGAGTTTGGGATTAATATATACATACTACTCTATATTAAATAGATAATCAACAAGGACCTACTGTATAGCAATACTCTGCAATAACCTATATGGGGAAAGAACCTGAAAAAGAACAGATATGTGTATACGTATAGCTGAATCACTTTGCTGTACACCTGAAACCAAACAACATTGTAAATCAACTATATCCGCCCCCCTCCCCCCCAAAAAAAGAAAGAAAGAAAGAAAAACTATTAGAATACCTTTACTTAAGAGATACAGCTTTCCGGGCTTCCCTGGTGGCGCAGTGGTTGAGAGTCCGCCTGCTGATGCAGGTGACACGGGTTCGTGCCTCGGTACGGGAAGATCCCACATGCCGCGGAGCGGCTGGGCCCGTGCGCCATGGCCGCTGAGCCTGCGCGTCCGGAGCCTGTGCTCCGCAACGGGAGAGGACACAACAGTGAGAGGCCCGCGTACCGCAGAAAAAAGAAAAAAAAAAAAAAAAGAGAGAGAGAGATAGCTTTCCCTACACGGAGAGCTTTCCTGAACACTTGTTTGCAAGTGTAGTCCCGTCACCTATCTGTGTGGGCTTATTGGGTCAGGGAATTTTCAGCTGCAGATAATAGCAACCACCTTGAGTTGTTTAAGCAAAAAAGCCAGGTCTCCGATAGGTTGACGAGATGGCTGCCACGTGCTCTGCTACCCCTACAGCATTCTGCAGAACTGCTGGAGTTAGCACTCTCTTCCATTGCCTCTGCCACTACCTGTGCCCCTGGCATTATGCCCCTCAAACTCTCTTCCGCCCTTGGCTTACTTCCAAATCAGAGTTTTGAATGTCTGCGTCTGATTGGTGGAAGCTAGCCTGTATCTAGCAGTGAGGGAAGCTGGGAAATGTAGTTTTTAGGGTTCTACTTTGGGACCACGAGACGAAAACTGTGGGACCAGACAACTAAAAATTGGCACTTGCCATCTGCTTCTACAAGGTTTAGGTCACTAGCCACTGTAGTCGCTGACCTTCAACACACCCTGAAAGGAGTTCAGGAATGAGGCACTCTGTGCTCTGGGAAAAACTGGAAGAACAGGCTTTTAGATAGTTAGATATTTTCAGGAAAAGATTTTTATGAGCCCAGCTCTTGCATTTCCTCATATCCATAAAAGCACTAAAATCATTAATGGAAACACCTGCTCCTCGTGACCAGCAGTAACCTTCTTGTGACTAGCAGCTACCTTCTGCCAAAATGTTTGCTTGATTGTCCTTATCCTTCTTCACCCAAATCACGTATATACCGGCCCCCCCCTCCCCCCCGCTTACCTCTTTGGAGCAGTTCCTCAGAGCATCTGAGAGGCTGTCTTCCAGGATATAGTCCTCATTTTGCCCCAAATAAAACTTAACTCACAACTTTCACATTGCACTTTTTTTTTTTTCAGTCTACAGACCCTATCAAAAAGAAGACAGGGTGTTTAAAAGATATGGTCAGCCACAGGTTACAGATGTCCCCTGCCCCTGTGCTCAAAAAAGAATTTCCTCTTTGATTTCTGACCATTCCTATTCTAGAGAAGAGTTAACACCCAGCCTGGGATTCTGGGAAAGGAGGAGCCTGGTGGATGCTCTCTGCAGCACACAGCCTAGGCGTGTGCATACAGCAAGGAGAGAAGATTGCTTTTAAGACGTGACAATATTTAGGAATCCTTGCAGCGAAGTGGGATAATCAAGAGGAAGAATCCAAAAGGGAAGAAAGCAATAATAATTGCCTTCAAATTTGCTCTTTTAAACACAGTCTTTTAATTTATTTTAAGCATCACAGGTTGGATTGCTCTGGGTAATTTAGCGGTCTTTGCTTATGATCAGAGGTTCAGTAACACACTCAGCAGACATTTCAAGCAGTGCGGTACCATTTCTAGCCCCACAATGCCCACCGTTCCATCCGTATTGGGGATATATGATCACCACAGAGCATCTTAACCTAGCTCAGATGTGTAGGGAGTAATCTAAGTAAAATGTGGGATTTACATAATTCATTTCCTCAACCACAGGCTGCTTTAATCAGAGAGTATGAGATAGTTCTTCAAGGGAAACCCACAATGATAAACTATTGCCATTCCCAAAGCAGAAGGACCACGTGAATACTGCTGAAATGAACGTGAGAATGCAGATATCTCTTCAAGATACTGATTTCATTTCCTTTGGGTACCCAGAAGTGGGATTGCTGGATCATATGATAGTTCTAACCATGGCTCTGCTACTCTTTGCCCTGTGATCAGACCCATTAAACTAATTAATGGATGATGAATGAATGATTCCACATGACTCTAGATGGAAAAGAGACTATTTTGTAGACCTTCAGGAATGACCACTGTACCAGTTAGGATACCTTTGGATGTTCGTAACTGAAAGCCCTCAACTCAAATTGGCATAAAAGGTCGATTTATTATTTCATATACCAGAACTCCAGAGGGAGGTAGTATTCAACATTGTTGAGTTCAGTTTAATTCAGTGACCCAAATATATCCTCAAGGATAGGGGTCTTTCCATCTTCCCACTCTGCCACCAGGGTTCAGATTTATCCTTAAGCTGACTTCTCTCATGGTCACAAGATGGCTGCTGGAGTTCCAGCTGTCACATCCAGACAAGACAAAATTCAAAAGAAGAAGAAAGGCCACTTCTTTTCAGGCTTCACCTTATTAATAGTGATAAGTCCTTTCCCAGAGGTCCTTAAGTCCCTCACACCTCAGTGACCAGCTGGGTCACATGCTTGCCCTAATCCTACCACTAATGAAGAGAACCAGACCACTACAACTGACCTCACCGATTTGGATTTATCCATTGAGTCACGTGGGAGGAGTGTCAGGAACCTAAGCAAGACTCTCTCAGTAAGGAAGGAGGATGGAATGGATGTGGGAGGAACTTTCAACAGCGTCTGCAATAGGCATGAACCTCATTTCTTGTGACCTCACACAACCCTGGTTCTAGCAGGATAACAATTTCAAACATTAGTCACGGCTATTAAGTGTAAACATGCTGGGTTTTATTCCATTCTCAGACGCTCATGTAAAGTCCTTTCAGAGTTTTAAGGCCACAAGTCCGTTAGAGCAAGCGACAGTCCGTTTCTCTTGCTGGAAGCACTTAGGTTGTGACTGCAGTTGATAGGTCGCTCCTGGCTTTTGACTGAGCCTTTCTCATACTTTACTCCTTCCTTGCCTTGCAAGACAAGTGGCCGTGACTACCCACATAATAGCTCCTCTGACTCTACCGCTGAAATGAACAGAAATGGAAAGGAAATCGAATTGTACTCTCCTCTACCTGGCAATTTCCCAAGATGCCTCAGCTAGAGATAGCTTCCATGGATAGGCTGGGGGTTGAACTGGAATTTGAAAAAAAATAAAAACCGTCCAGACCAGATTGTAGAAGGAGCTCTTTTCTTTTCACTTAACTCCTGGGGATGGAGGGAGAAAAGAAAAGTGAATAATGTGAAAAACAATTTAACTTAGTAGTCAGGAACTGGCAGCCTGCTGGTTGGATGTTTGCCTGGGCAGTGTCTTAAAAATGAGAACTAGTGACAGAAATTTCAATGTCAAGGGATTTCACATACGAATCTCCCTGTGGCAGGGAGGGGCTCACATTCTCCACTTTGCTACAGTCCCCTCCACGCCCTAGTGCCCCCCAACCCCGCCTGCTACACTTGTTTACATTACCTGCCTGCCCAGTGAGAGCTGAGAGGATGCACAGAACCTGTCAGTCCATCATTCCTGTGCTAATCTGTGACACTCAGCATGCTATTTGGTATTTCAGCATGCCCCTATTAAAAAGCAACTAGTCTGGGGAAAGAAAACTCTTTGCCCTTAATGTGTTAACCCCATAGCCCAGGCAGAGAAGACCTGCAAAGGTAAGGAGGCCGCCACGGGAACAGGCTGCCTCTGCCGCCTTCTCCTGCCCGACATTTTCATTCTCTGATGAGAGCCTTCTTTCTCAGTCCCCACTCAGCCCCCAGGATGAGCTGCTCCCAGAGTTGCCTTCTGTCTGCCTCTCCATCTTCCTGACATACACCTGACTGTGTAGCTCCCTTCCCTGTTTTTATTCCTTCCTTTTTCCAGCACCAATCCTCCTGTCTCCTCCATCACTAGGGTCACAAGGTCGCCTTCTTCGCCATTGGGCACTTTACCATGAGCTACTTCCCCTTGGCTTCTGGCCTCATCATTGTCTTGGCTTTCTTCCTGCCTCTCAGCCTCCTTCTCTGTGTCTCCTTCACAGCCTCCTCCTCCTGGGTCTGTTGAGTCCTGGGAGTTTCCAAGACTCCCTTTCAGGCTTTCGTCTCATCTTTGACCTTCTCTGTAGCAAACTACTCACATGACGCCGCAGTGACCCCAGATTCCTGCTCAGCACAGATTTCTCCTCTGAATTTTCTTTTAAACTGAACAAGGGTATTTGACGTCCAGTTATTACATATAAAGTAAGCCTCAAATTTACTCTAGTTCTGGTCTTTATTCCTTCATTCTCTCTTTTTTTGTTTGTTGCATCATTTCTTGTTTTTTAAGATTTTTTTATATGGACCATTTTTTAAAGTTTTTATTGAATTGTAAATTTACAATTGAATTGTAAAATTGTTACAATATTGCTTCTGTTTTACGTTGTTGGTTTTTTGGCCATGAGCCATGTGGGATCTTAGTTCCCTGACTAGGGATCGAACCGTTACCCCCTGCATTGGAAGGCAAAGTCTTAACCATTGGACCAGCAGGGAAGTCCCACATCATTTTGATAATATTAGTGTAGATGACATTTACGTTCTGTTTTGTCATACTAAGTCCCACATTTGTTTCATCCTAGTTTTATAGATTGCATATATTCATGCTCATCCACAGTTCTTGTTTTTAATTGAAATAGTTGATTTACAATGTTGTGTTAATTTCCGCTGTATAGCAAAGTGACTCAGTTATAGGTATACACAATTCTTGTGCTGTGGTTTTCTCTGTTATCTCTTGATTAGATGAAATCCATCCTCTAATATTTATCTTAATAAAGGCTCTTAAGAAAGAATAATGTTCCTTGAATTCTTTCTCGTTCAGAAACTATTTGTCCACAGCCTCTATTCCTGGAGGAAAGTGATCTAGACTCAAAATCTTTCCTTGAGTATCATAAAGAGATTCCTCACAGCTTCCATGACAATCTCAGCTATTTGGAGCAGTATTTATATATTTTCTTTTCATCTTCAAGTCGTAACTATCTTCTAGTGACATTGCCATTGGTGTTTCAAGCTCTTGTTTCTTTGCATAATATCTAGGAAGAGTAGTGAGGAAATGGGAAGATGCAGTGTCCCAATACTAAGTTCATACAAGAAGTCTAGCCCATGGGACTTAAAAAAGAAGGTAGAGCGGAGTTCCCTGTCGGTCCAGTGGTTAAGACTCGAAGCTTTCACTGCTGTGGCCCGGATTCAATCCCTGGTCGGGGAATTAAGATCCCGAAAGCCATGGGGCGCCGCGGGTGGGGTTGGGGGCGAGGAAGGAGGGCAGAAAGACATGCCTTTGACTTTTCCTTTACCGGGGTGGGGGGAGTTGGGGGTAGATACCGCTTTAGCATGAATAGAAGTCAAACTTGGAAACTCCAAATAGATTATCTTGTTCAGTTTTTCAGAACAATCCTTAACATAGATGATACTATGCCAATTATATGCAGATTAGTAACTTGTGGTATACAAGTTAACAACTAGCTCAAGGGCGCCTAGCTTATAAATTGGAAAAAGCGGAATAAAACCCATCCTTTAAACTCCGAGCCAAGTTCTTGTTTAATATACCACAGCTGTCTCCTACAAATACCCCAGAGTCAAAATGATAATTCCCTTCCTGGCACGGTTAATGTCTGTTCTTCTAGGAAGGAAGAATGAATAGAACAATTCTTAATCTCCTTTCCCATCTCTGAGCCTTAAGTATCATCAGCATCTCTGTCATTGGAGGGTGGCCAAAAAGATCACAGAGCTTCAAAGTATCTCCTCACCAGATTTCTTACACACTTAAATTCTGTTAATTTTTTGGGTTGGTCATTGTACCCCCAGAAATTGACTCTTAAAACATAAATATTTCTAGGTGGGTGATATATTAGGATATTTAAGTCATTAATACCCTGGTATTAAATACCAGGTATTGGAAACTAACCTGAGTGGCAATCCTATAGCATATAATGTCTAATGGTAGGACTAAACTTATTATCTGTTGTCGTTTGAAGGATACCAGGAAGAGAATACCATGTATCAAATATTTTTTACTGCATAGGCAGTAAAATTCTAAAATTTTACTTTTAGTATAATTCTAAAATTCTACCTTTAGTATAATTTTTAATTAACTAAATTTGAATTTAGAATTGTCCTAGGGCTTCCCTGGTGGCGCAGCGGTTGAGAGTCTGCCTGCTAATGCAGGGGACACGGGTTCGAGCCCTGGTCTGGGAGGATCCCACGTGCCGCGGAGCGGCTGGGCCCATGAGCCACAGCTGCTGAGCCTGCGCGTCGGGAGCCTGTGCTCCGCAACAGGAGAGGCCGCGATAGTGAGAGGCCCGCGCACCGCGATGAAGAGTGGCCCCCCGTTGCCGCAGCTGGAGAAAGCCCTCGCACAGAGATGAAGACCCAACACAGCAAAAATAAATTAATTAATTAAAAAAAAAAAGAATTGCCCTATTTCAATATCGACAACAATACTGTACTACAATCGTCAAATTTGCTAAGAGACTAAAACTTAATTATATCAACCACTAAAAAGAGAGGAAATTATGTAATGTGATAGAGGTGCTAAATATCACTACGATGGCAATAATATTGCAATAATTAAATGCATCAAATTAACACATTGTACATCTTAAATTTACACAATGCTATATGTCAAATATATTCAATTAAAAAAAAGAATTTCCCTACTTCAGGGCTCATTTTATTAAAACACGAAAATATTTCCTCACTCATGCTTTGAATAAATTGATTTAGAACTAATTCCTTCCTAACCTGAATTATGGAGGGGCATGAGAAACTTGAAAGCATAACATTTCTTGGCCTTCCTAGTGGCTTTAATGACAAGAATCCCCGGGGTTGGGTTGACTTGGCCTAAGTGGGAATCTGAGCAGAAAAGGAAGGGCTTTCCATCACAGGGGCAGCGTGAAGCCCATGGACTTGCGCAGACTCAGAAAGGAAGGCCATTCCTTGGCTGAGAAAATGCTTCTCATAGCTGGCGGGAAGTAAGGTTCTGTTGGAAAGTTCTGGGAAGTAAAGTTCTGTTGGAAAACTCCTGGTGCCCAATTAGAAGGTGAAGTTCTCAAGATGACCACCAGATGGCACCCTCAGCCAAATTACTGAAGTACTCTGCTGGATCAGAATGTTGCAGGTGGGAGGATTTTTGAAATGGTCTAACCATTTCTATTCTATTCTATTCTATTCTATTCTATTCTATTCTATTCTATTCTATTCTATTCTATTCTATCCCATTCCATTCCATTCCTTTTATGTTTAGGCCGTGGCAGTGAAAGCCCGGAATCCTAACCACTAGGCCACCAGGGAGTTCTAACCCTTCTATTTTACAACCAAGGGACCTCGGCCAGGGTGAAACTACCTTGCCGGAAGCCACATATCAAGTCGGCGGCAGAACTGGGGTTCCTGTGACCCCTTGACAAGGAATCCAATCATGTCTCTATGACAGTAATCTCAAGGAATTCTCCTCACCCCAAATGGAGCAAAAGACAAAAACGACACAAGGAGCTGTTGTTTGAGTCTGAGGACAAAGTCTTGCTTACGCAGATTTTTGGCCAAGTGTCAGGCAGTCCGATTTACTGTGGGCTTGTTTGCTCTAGAAATGAGTCTGGGGTTGGGTGGGGCGAACACAAAGCAGTGGGATTTGGAGATACAACAAGACAGACTGATCCCGGGAAAGTAAGAGGACAACAGGCAGGGAAAACCAAGGAGAGATGCCAGGAGATGAGCTTTTTTTTTTTTTTTTAACATCTTTATTGGAGTATAATTGCTTTACAATGGTGTGTTAGTTTCTGCTTTATAACAAAGTGAATCAGCTATACATATACATATGTTCCCATATATGGAGACGAGCTTTGCACTAGGGACAGATGCAAGGAGGGGAGAAAAGGCAATTTAGACAGAGGACGCTCAGTGAAAGAACAGGAATGGGTGCACCACTGCAGCAGGGCAGGCCCGAGGCAAATGGCATGTAAGCCCAGCTTCCCTGCGGCCCAAGGCCTCTCTCTCGTCACACTTGTCCCTCCCCATCCCTACCTCACCAACCTATCACTGCAGAAAATGTTCTCCAGCCAGGAGCTGACATCACAGAGTGAATTTCAGTGAGCGTTCTCTTTCCCAGGAGAGTTGGCATTTTAGGCTGGTCTCTCCTTTTGGATAAAAAGGTGTTGTCCACCTTAAGCAACAGTATAGAAGAGGGGCTTGGGGAGAGCGAGATGCTGTCAAAGCCAGCGGTTTAGAGCAGAGGTTTTCTATTAACCAGAAGGTCAACAGGAAAGGAAGTGGGTGAGTGAGACATGTGGGTGGAGCCTTGCAGGCAGAAAGAGAAGTTGAGATTTGAAACTGCAGAAGAAGTGTGTGGATGTATTGGTCACTGTGCCTGGGACAGTAGGCACTCATTATCTGTTAACTGAATTGATACGTCCTTAATGAACTTGAAAAGGCTCCCTGGCAAGGGAGCAACACGATGAACATGGTATTTAGGAAAATTCTTCCAACGTGAGTACCTGAAATGGATGGAGTTTAGTGGAAAGACTTAAAAAAAGAAAAACAGAACAAAACAACAGCTTTACTGAGATATAATTCACATACCATACAATCCACCCATTTCAAGTGCCTCATTCAACAGCTTTTAGTATATTCAAAGGTATAGGCAACCATTCATCACCACAGCTGATTTTAGAACATTTTCATCACATCAAGAAGAAATCCCATATCCTTTATCCCCCACTGTGTCCCCATCCCCCTGTCCCCCAGCACAAAGCAACCATGAATGTATTTTCTGTGTGTATAGATTACCCTATTCTGGAATTTCCTATGAATTTCCATTTACGTGGTACGTGGTCTTTTGTGTCTGGCGTCTTTCACTTAACATAATGTTTTCAAGGCCCACCCATGTTGGAGCATGTATTAGTATCCCATTCCTTTTTATGGCTGAATAATATTTCATTGTACATATATATCACATTTTGTTTATTAATTCATCTGTCAATGGGCATTTGGGTTGTTTCCATTTTTTAGCTATTATGAAGAATGCGTATTATAAACTTTCATGTACAGGTTTCTGTGTGGATGTACGTTTTCATTTCTCTTGGCCAGAATTGATGGTTCCTATGGTAACTCTATATTTAATCATTTGAAGGACTGCCAGATTGTTTTCCAAAGTGGCTGCAACATTTTTACATTTCCCCATGAGTGTATGTTGGGTTCTGACTGCTTCACTTTCTCACCAGCATTTCTTGCTGCTGACTTTCTGATTCTAGTCATCCTAATGCATGTGAAGTGGTATTTCATCGTGATTTTATTTTTCATTTCCCTGATACCTAATTATATCAAGTATTTTTTCTCTATTGTTTTTCTCTTCTCTATTTTATTCATTTCCACTCTAATCTTTTCTATTTCCTTCCTTCTTCCTTCCTTTCCTTTCCTTCAAGTTTAGTTTGTTCTTTTTCTAGTGTGTTAAAATGGAAGGTTAGGTTATTGATTTGCAATCTTCTTTTTTTAATATAGACAGCATTTACAGCTATAAAATTCCCTCTAAGCACTGCTTTAGCTGCATCCCATAAGTTGTGATATGCTGCATCTTCATTTTCACTCATCTTAAAGTATTTTCTGTGGGAGTAGAAGGAAGAGCTTGGATAAAGGCATAAAGGTAGGAAAGCTTGGGTCAAGCTTCGTGGTCAGTTGAGTTTGGCAAGAGCAGAGGGTGTGTGCAGAAGAGTTTGAGTGACGGAGAAAGTTAAGTTGGAGTCATCTTGTATGAAGGACCAAAGAGTTTATTCTGAATGGATTTTAGATAATCAGTTGTCATTTCTAGGACAATTGCCTTATTTCACTTTCTTTCTAGATGTGGAATGAGTGGCTTTCTGAAGGTGCAGAAGACAGGTGGGGGAAAGTTTAGAAGGAAGGACAGGAATAGGGTCAATCCAAACACAAAAATCGGCAAAGTCTGTGCAATTCCTGCCCTGCTGTCCCCATCTTAGAGAAGTGGCTGGTGGGGTCCAGCCACCACTGTGACTACTTCCCAGGCAGGAGGAAACACTGGTGTGTTACCAAAATAGCTTCATCCCATCCCCCTGTAGGAGGAAAAAATTGTATATCCTTGTTTCATCACTGGCTAAGTTTTAAGTTTTGAAAATTCTAACAGTCTTGTTGCCCATTCTTTCCCTTTTGAAACTCTCTTTCTTTAGCTTCCATGTCACCATGCTTTCCTGATCTTCCTTCTCTCACTCCCCTGCCCTCCTCCAACACTGTCCATGAAACTCTGGAGCCTCTCAAGGCTGACTCTGTCTGCTCTTCTCACTCCACACTCCGTCTGTCTTGGCAAATCTCATCTCATCTCTGCCCATGGCTTTGATTATCATCTGTGCACCGATCTCAGAGCTCGGATAGCAGCCAGCTCTGCTCTGAGCTCTGAGCCCCAAGCCAGTACTAGGAGTTGCCTACCCAATATCTCTACTCAAACTCATTTGATCAGGACTGAACTCACAATCTCCTCATTCAACCTCAAACCTGGCCTCCTTGTCACCACAGGAGGCGTTCATGCTCTTTCCCCTCAATTACTGCAATAGCCTTCTAACTGGTCTTCTAGAACTCTCTCTCGCCTCCTTTCCAGCTCTTCATACTGCAGACGAGATGATTTATTTGAAATGACCATATCCCCACCTATAGCAGACATTAGTTAATTTTTGGCCATCCAGCAGGTGAAAACACTTCCTATGTTGGAAAATTCCCCTCCTTATGAGTCTTCGTTGGATGCAGAACTTGCCTCCTAAAATTGTTTTTAGCCACGTAGACTCTTACTTTCTCTTTCCTTTGGCCTCTGCCAGACCAGCCTTGTTCCAGAGCTTCAGCCTGGCCCCGGTTCCTCCTCCTTCGCGCATGCCGTGCCCACCTCCACCCCTCTCCTCTTGCCTGGCTAACTTGTTTTCCTTTCAGAGTTCAGATTGAGTGTCACTTCTTCAGAGGAGTCTTCTGTGACTTCATGGTCTAGGGCAGATTCTTTGTTATAAGCTCTTATAGGATGGAATGCTTTCTCTGGGCCTCACATACCCCTGTACTAGTTACTGTGCATCAGTTACTGGGTGCTTCTGTTGGGTCAGGCACTGAATATGCAGGGCAGGACCAGAGAGCTGCCTTCAAGGAGCCCACAGTCTCCCTTGGGGCCGTGGACATCACTATGGGGTGAGTGCTGGGGTAGCACTCCCTCAACAAAGTGCTCGGGGGTGGGGGAGAAGAACAAGG
The DNA here is from genome assembly GCF_963455315.2 of Globicephala melas. Lineage (NCBI taxonomy): Eukaryota > Metazoa > Chordata > Mammalia > Artiodactyla > Delphinidae > Globicephala > Globicephala melas. The sequence continues at coordinate 14,594,852 of NC_083326.1, forward strand.
AACCGACTGTTGCAAAAAGGCAGGCCAGCTGCACAGAAGGCAGTAGCATCTGGGCCAGGTCTGGAAGGAGTCTGCGGCGGGGGGGGAGTCCTTCCAGGCAGAAGGAATATTCATACTCAAAGCCATAAAGTGAAAAAGCACATGGTGGACCAGTGACATGCAGAGGACTCTGGTGTCACTTAAGCAGAGGATGAGGAGGGAAGGGGGTTGAGGAGGAAGGCAAGAGAAAAAGCCTGGAAAGATGGGTCGGGTCAGATTCAGAAGTGGCTCAGACGCCATACTCATCAGCTGCTTGGCTTTTGTCCCATGAGCCATAAGGAATTGTTTTAAGCAGAGGAATTATTTGAAGCACCTAATTCTGACTACAATGTGAAGGACAGATTGAAAGGATTTAGGGACAGGAAGATAATATGGAAGCTGTATCTTTATAGCTCCAGAGCTTATCAAAAAGAGAACCCAATAAATATAATAGGTAGGGCTTCCCTGGTGGCGCAGTGGTTGAGAGTCTGCCTGCCGATGCCGGGGACACAGGCTCGTGCCCCGGTCTGGAAAGATCCCACATGCCGCGGAGCGGCTGGGCCCGTGAGCCATGGCCGCTGAGCCTGCGCGTCTGGAGCCTGTGCTCCGCAACGGGAGAGGCCACAGCAGTGAGAGGCCCGCGTACTGCAAAAAAAAAAAATATATATATATATATATATAATATATGTATATATATATAATAGGTAAATGAATCAATGGTGAAATAATCCAATAAATGTAATGGGTAAATGAATCAACGAAGAAATAACCATAAACTGGGACCATGAGAAGCACTGCATGCCATGGGAGGCCATGCAGCCTGAGTGAGACTTGATAAAGCCCTGAGCTGGAGAGCTCGCTGGAAACACAGGGCTGGGTGAATTTAAGAGACATTCTGAAGTAAAATCAATGGGGCTGAGTAGTTAACTGCCTACAGGCATTGAAGAAAAGGGATGAATGAATTAGGGTTAGGTTTGCCTAACAGTGACCAAAAACTTAGACTTAAAACAGAGAGCCCAGGTAGCAGTCAGGAGCTAGCATGGTGCACCAGTGTCAGGGGCTTATCACATGTGGTCCCTGCCATCATGTCACTCAATGTCCTCAACATGAGGCTTCATGACATGGTCCAAGATGGGGGCTCCAGCATCACGCCTGTCTTGTAGCCAACAGACTACAGGACAGAGACAAGAACAGGGCATGCTGGTGACCTTTAAGAACTTACATCCTAAAAGTGTTTTCCGTTCCATGACATTGGTCATTATTTAATCATATCCAATTGAAAGGGAGGCTGGGCGACGTCTCTGTTCTGGGCAGCTAAAATTTGGAAGATGTATGGCTGAGAAATAACGTAGAAAGGAAACTGGAAAATATCTTGCCTCAAGGGGTCAAGAACAATTTCATCGCATCTGTTGGGTGGCTACGAATGCAGAAAGAGAGAGGAGAGTTTTAAGAAGGTTTTTAGGAAGCCACACTGTAAAGACAAATAAGTTTTGTTTTGAACATATCTGTTTTGGGGTGGCCTGTGGGACGCCAGGTGGAGAAAACCAGTAGGCACTTGCAAACGTGTGTACAGTTTCATTCTTGTTTCCTCTACTTAGGCTATGCTCCTTGAGGGCGGAGGCTCTTGTTTATTCATCATTACATGTCCACCACGCCTTGCAAGTCTCAGGAATGGATAAAGATGACAGGAAAATCAAGAAGGTGAAAAAAACTAACAGCTAAGTTTTTAAAGTACAAATGGGGAGAATATAGAACCCAGCCACTGTTAGCACTGGAAAGAACTTTCTCAGACCACTTTGGACAGGAAGGTAGCCTCCTACGCAGTTCATTCAGAACCTACTAACCTAAACACACACACACACACTTATACCATGTACAGAGCAGAAGAACTGCTTTTAAAAATGAGGTGTTCCGGGGACTTCCCTGGCAGTCCAGTGTTTAAGACTCCACGCTCCCAATGCAGGGGACATGGATTCTATCCCTGGTCGAGGAACTAAGATCCTGCATGCAGTGTGGCCGGGCCAAATTTTAAAAATAGAATAGAATAGAATAGAATGTGTTCTGTTTCAGGACTCTATGGTGGGTGATGAGGGATAAAGGGAGATTTTGGAGATATAGCTGTACAGGGGGACCTGTTTGGGGTCACATGACCAGGCAGTGTCACAACCTTGACTGGACCAGAGATCTCCTGACTTCCAGGCTGAGGGGTGACACTGCACCTGCCTTTAAGAAGATGACCCGCCAAAGGTAAGGGAACACGGCCCACTTCGTGTCTTGCAGGGCTGTGAGAGACGTGGCCAAGGATCTAGACTATTTAATCCAGTTTAACGAAAGGAGTTTTACAGAGAGCAATTAAGGCACAGTTAAGGAATTAATCACTAATGAGTCATTAACTCTGCCTCCTATTGTACAGCTAACAAGCTGAGGCCAGATGATTGGAGCCAGTTCCCAATTAAGGGGACGACATTGGCCAGAAAGCGCACCATCGGCCTCTTGGAAGAGTCGGGAGTGCCTGCTGCGGCTGCCGGGCCTCCCCTTTCCCAGGCGGGTCAGGACGCAGGCAGAGCTCGCGCTTGCAGAGCGGAAAGGAAAGGCCAGCTTTACATTAATATTATCTTCCCTGAAAATCTTTTTTTTTTTTTTTGCTGGCCTCCTGGAGGCTGGAATTCCATTCGTGTAGTAAGGTTCTGTTGGCGGAAAGGCGCGCTTGGACCTAAGACCGAGAAGGGTGCGCAGCGAGGCTGGGGGTGCGGGAGCGGGCGGGAGGCGTCACGTTAAATGCTAGGTTCCTGGGGGCGGCTGTGTCCGGACTCCTGGTGTCCCTTCCGTGCAACTCCCGCGGGGAGGACGCGGCTCACTGCAAGCGGAGTCCCCCGCTGCCCTCGCTTCCCAAACCTGGCTACACCGAGGGCTCTCCGCCTAGGCTTTCAAGTAACCGATGAACTTGGCCCAGAGCAGGAAGGATGAGAATCCCCTGCCTCCTCCCGCCGGATTCTAGATTGTCGGGGACGGGCAGGGACTGTCTCCCCTGGTGTAACATTTCCCATCTCCCCAAACAGTAGCTATACGTTTAAAATTAGTAAAGACAGCGGGGCCGCCCCGTTCAGTTGCTGACCTCGGGGCCGAATCCTGACCCTCCCGAGGGGTCTCTCCCAGCCCTCCCACCCCCTCTCACCCACACCCGTCCCGATCACCCTCCCGGCAGCAGAGGTGGGAGCTCGGGCCCGCAGGAGACAGAACTGGGTTTCGAGAGCGGGAAACCCACGTCGGATGAACAGCCGGGACCGGCCTGGGGTCGCAGCGCGGGGCTCCAGGACACCGAGCGAGGAAGACCCTCCGCGGCTGCGGCCGCCTCTGGACCCCGTGACTCTGGAGACCGGCTGTTTGGAGAGGCGGAGCCCTCAGTGTCCTGCGTCCCCGAGGGAGACAGAAATCACCACCAGAAGTCCGGAGCCGCGGCGCGCAGGACGGTCACGTCACCCTCACCGGCAGGAAGAGACTCCTCCATAAAGGGAGAAATGCCAAAACTGAAATGCCGCCGAGGCGGGGGTAGCTGATGGCGGCTAGGTTAGCGGGGCGCCCAGCTCCGCGCCGGCCCGGGATCTCTGCATCGGCCCTCGGTCCAGGGGGAGCGCCAGACGGTCTGCGCCCGCTGCACCGCTGGCCGTGCCTGACTCCGCCCTTCCCTCGGAGCCGTCCAATCCGAGGCGCCCTTCTCCGCCCCGCCCCCGCGGTCACACAGCCTGGCCCCTGGCGGCTCCTACCCCAGCTCCCAGGAGCCCGGAGGAGCGGTTTTGACGTCCCACCTTCTTTCCACCACCCCCACCCCCACCCCTCCGCCGGCTGCCGTTCAGAACAGGGGTCGTCTTCCTGCGAGAGGGTCCCCAGGGCCTCCCTCCTAGTCTGACAGGATCCACGTCGGCCTGAAGCAAGGCCTGCTTAGAGCAACACAGTGTCTTTTCTCCCCGAACCCCGTAAGACCACTCCCAACTGGTTCCTGTTCCCCTTCAGTGGACAGTGGTAGCCCGAACCAAACCCGCAGCCTCATCATGGAAGACTCAAGAACCATTTCCCAAGTGATGAGGGTTTACTGGGGGAGTCCTTTCCCCCAGAGTCCCTGAAAGGCGTGTGTCCGCCCCAAATCAGAGCCAGCACAGCCTAGTTTCGGAAGGCAGTGCCGTACCTTGACCGGCACCTCTGCAAACTGCTTTCCGTAGCCGTGAGCTTGAGCAGCGGCCCCAGGTGTTTCTGGATCGTCTGGGGCTTTAACGCTCTTTAACACAAGCCATTCTCACCTCCTACCGGAGTTAAGTACAGTACCGCCTGCCCGCCTCACCTGCACCCCTCCTCCTGGAGCTGGGAGCTTGACTCACCGCGGGCCCAGTGGAGCTGCCCTACTAGGCAGCCTTTAGGAAGAGGGCGGGGAGGGACGCTGGGGCTGATGCTCTGTCCAGGCCTCCCCCAGGTAGCCCAGGAAGGCACTCACAACGAGCACCCATTCCTCAGCATCTCAATTCCCAGTGTGGCCTAATGAGCTGTTCTTGGGAATTGGAATTAAGGAGCACTTATTCAGCAACTATTTCCCGAATATGCAATATGATCGTGAACGGACGGGACTTACAGTTATTCCAGCTCCAACGCTTACAAGCAGAGTTCATTGGTGCAACCTCTCTGTGCCTCAGTCTCCTCATTTATAAAATGGGGCTAGTTGAATCTTCCTAGTAGAGTCCTTGTGAGGCTTAACTGAGATGAAACCACTTCGAAGAGTGCAAGCACATAGTAAGCTTTCAATGATCATTAGCTATTAGTATTTTGATCATTTTCCAAGGACTTGTCCCTAAGTCCAGGTATGGTTCACTCTGTTGGTGCCTAAAGAGATGGTTTAGAATATCCCTTCTCAGACTAAACTAGTAAAAGAGGAGACGAAGATGGTGGAAAGCTGCAGATGCAAAAAGATAGGAAGAAAAATGGCAGAGAGAAGGAGACAGAATGAATAATGGAAATGATCTAAGGGAATCGAAGAAGTTGCTGATGGTGAGATGCACAAGGTCAGAGGTGCCCAGGACTAAGGAGAAAGAGGGCAGAGCAAGTGTGAACAGCCGGGACCGGCCTGGGGTCGCAGCGCGGGGCTCCAGGACACCGAGCGAGGAAGACCCTCCACGGCTGCGGCCGCCTCTGGACTTCCAACTTCAGGGCCACTGAAGTTGGAAGTTCTCTGAATAAATCATTCCTAGTAAAACGAGGGCATTAAAGGATGAAAGAAGATAGGCCAAAGTGAAAGAAATTTTCTTACACATCCATCCTGAGTTTACCTATTTTTTTTCATGCCAAGATCTGATATTGCTTGGGCCACTCCATTCATTTCCCTATGGAACCTCCTTGTCAGAGAAAAGCGCAAGTATCAATATATTACTCCCTACCTATTGGGGGAAATAACCCGTTCGATAAATTCTTCCTGACCAGCCTACTATGTGTTAGGCTTCAGGTGAAGGTCTAGGGGTACACAGCTCTGGTTATGCCACAGCCTCTAAGGACCCACATGGCAGGGACTGAATCCTGTGACGACACTCCCTCTACTCCCAGCCCCGGGATAATCCTCCTTTTCCCAGGTAGGTTTCAGGAACCCAAGAACAGCACAGGGATACTCGGGATCAGAGAATCGGGATCACAATGTGTATTGCTTCGTACCAGGTCATTGGTATAGTTTACACAATGTGGTAAACTACCCATCTTTCCCACTTCCCAGGGAGGTGGGGCTCATTTACAGGAGGAAAGTGGGCTGTGGTGGTTCACTAACGTGCTAACGACCTATAGACAGTAAGGAGCTGGTTGACGCTAAGGCTCTTGGCCGCGCCTTCCCGGGAGCACTCCAAGATAGGCCGGAAGGACCTGCGCGGCGGGAATCCGGACGATTCATACCGCGGCCTCTCAGGCTGGGAGTTCCGGGCTCTCCTTCGCCCCGGGGACGCCGCCTAGTACCCTGGGAGCTTCTGAAGCCCGCGGAGACTTCTGGATTGCTTTCCCGCCCCCCAGAGACGGCGCCAAAGAGCCACAATACTGTCCACAACGCGCCCGCGAGAATGTGCCCTCCGGGTCGCGGCTCAGAGCGCCCCATGACACGCTCCCCGAGCGCGACTGCTAGCCCGCCGCGCGTCAAGCGGAAGCACTGGGTTGCCGGGTGCGGAGCGAGCTGGGGAGGCGAGAGGGCGGCGCGGGGCTTAGAAAAGGAAAAGTCGCTCTGCCCCAGTCTTCGGAGCACTAATGTCATCAACCCTGGGTAGCAGGGGCGGGCCCCGAGCCGGTGACCTGGACAATGATCTGAGAGGGGCCTGGGGCCGCGGCGGGCTGGAAAGAGGGAGGCGGGGCCGCCAGGAGCTTCGGGGAGTTCAAGTCTTACCCTGGGAAGATGGTGTAGAAGCTTCCTAGGGTCTGGCCTTCAAAGTAGCAGCTGCAGCTCGGCTATTGGGGTATCGAGGGGCTGGGAACACGCAGGCCGCTGAGCCTTAGGCTCCAGACACCCGGAACCCCACACACTCGCAGGCGCCCGCCGTGCCGGTAGAGGGGCGCTCTGGTCTAGGGCGTCGCTGTGTCTGGGACGCTGGCGATTCTCCGCTGCAGCACAGCTCCCCGAGGAGGATGCGCAGGAGGGAGCCCCAGCTCCTGCGCAGCCCTCTGCTTTCCCGCACCCTCCACATGCATCACGGCAGCCCCTCCAGAAGCCTCCTTCATACACACATCTTCCTCCCCGCCACCGCAGTCCTGAGCGCGCTTAACCAGAGTCAAACCAAAACAGGTAAATCTTTAATTCTCCTCCTCAATTCTTCGAAACTACTTTTACAGACAGTTCCTCAAACACTTTCTCCGCCTCCCCTTCCTCCCAGTCGGCCTTTTCTGGGGTTGCCACGCCGCCCGGGAGCGGCCGAGGTCAGGGGCTTTGGGTACCTTGAACTTGGAGGCTCCGGCCCCCGCCGGGGTGGCAGCAGCGTGGCCGCCTGTCCCCCTCCAGCAGCAAGGCCCGGGGTCCGTGGGAGTGTGGGTGTGGCCAGAAGGTCTCGGCTGGCCTGGGGGGTCAGCCCTCCGCGGTGAGTCGGGCGCAGATGCACATCCTAGACCTAGGTCTTCAGGCGGCGCAGGGCAAGAGTGGCCGAGTCCGGGGGACCCAGGGAGAAGGCGTGAGCGCCTGCGGCTCGGGGTCGGCTCCTAGGACGGGCGTCTGGCCTGAATTGGTCCCCGGTGCCCTTAGAGGGCCTGCCACGGCTTCCCGATGGCCTGGATGTGCTCCTTGGCCTTCAGGCGCAGCGCCGCGATGCTGCTGTTGCGCGGGTCCGCCTCGTCCAGCGGGAACTTGTCCCCGAAGCCGGGCCCGCACGGGTAGGCGGGCGGCGGCGGCGGCGGCGGCGGCGGCCCAAGGGGCTGCAGGCCGGGCCCGAGGGGCGGGGAGTTCAAGAAGGGCGGAGGCGGCGGCGTGTAGCTGGCGGGCAGGCTCTGCGCCGGCGGCCCGAAGCCTGGCAGGCTCTGCAGCGCCGTGGCGCCCCCGCCCGGCAGCGGCGGCCCGAGCCACGACTCGAGCGGCAGGGCGCCCCCCGCAGGCCCGCCGCCTCCGCCGCCCGGGCCCGCCCCGAGGGGCGCCAGGGCCGCGGCGGGCGGGGAGCGGCTGAAGGAGAGCAGAGGCGAGTCCTGCAGCTTCATGGACGACACCTCCAGCTTCTCCTGCCGCCGCCACTTGGCCCGTCGGTTCTGGAACCACACCTGCGGAAGGCAGCACAGCGCCGTCGGGCTGCGGCGGGGGCAGAACTCCCCACCCCCGAGAAGGACCGGGGCTCGACAGTTTCACCTGCTCCTTTCATCCCCGCCGCCACCCCACGCTCCCCACCCGCCTTATCCTTCTTGTCTGTCCCGTTTGCTCCAGTCTCCTCCCTCCTCCTCTCTCGCGCCGAGTCTCTTTGTCCCATCCCTGTCCTCCGTGGTGTTCCCACCCTTGTCCCTGTTTACCTCACCCTTAGCTGTGGTTGTATCTGTTTCCAACTCCTGGCACCGAGCAGGCAGAAAAAAATGAAGTTAACCCTGGAATCGGACAGTGGGACTTGGGAAACCAGATCTCACCAAATTTCTGTGACCTGCTGGTTGACGGTCCCTCCCGACCCTTCGCTTTAGACCCGGCTTCCTCCCTGTGTGGTACAGTGGCTGCGCTTTGTCGCAGACTTTCTGTGCTTTACCCACATTTTGCCTGTTATAAACATATGTATAAACAAATACTCTAAGTACTGTAACTGGAAACATTGGCTGTTAAAATAGAGCTATTTCCACAAATTACTGATAGAACAAAGTGGGTTGATTTTATTCCAGGCATATTTAATATGCATATTACTGTTCGTGAGATTTTCATTTTTATTTAATCGATATCTGACTAATATTTCTGATATTTCCTAAAAATGGCTTTAAATGATTACAATAGTTCAAGTTTAATAATCTACTTTTACTCCGTGGAGTTAGTTTTGACGTTAGCCTAAGATAAATTCAATGAGTTCAAGTTTTTCTTTTTTTCTTTACATAGAGAAAGTCCACACCAAGAGTGAAGTCTGGTCTCTTAAGGCTGCAACTTCCATTACTATTTGATAAAAGCACAAGAAAGGGTGTAATTAAGGTTTCACTACCAACTTACCACCCTCAGGAACAGAACAGAGAGAACTGGTCTAGTTTAGTGGGGAATCTAGAAAGAACTTTGGCCAAACTGGGGGGGGGGCTTCAGTGTTAAATTTATGAAGGAAAGTGTGGGAATAATTACCACCTCAGAAGGGAGACAGCAGTTCTGAGTTAATTATAGGGAGAGAGGCCCTCATAGGAAAACTGAGAAAAAGCCATCCAGCACCTGAGCAGAGCAGGGCAACTGTCTGCAAGGCTGGGATTTGGGGGGCGGGGGGGGGGAGAGAAAGAACAAAAATGCAGGTACCCCGGGTCCCTTTCAATAAAAGATTCATCAGCATATCTGAGGCCCTGATTTTCCCAGAAACATTAGCTATATAGAGAAACACTGGCGCGGGTGAGGGCTTCCATCCCACTGCCTCTCCCTCCCCACCACCAACATCCCACTCCATCCCCCAAAGTATCAGCTATAGGCTTCAGATCCAGTATCCAGAGTCAGAGGGCTAAAACCTGGGATAGTCTGCTCTTCTGCTCCACTGCTGTCCTCAACACAGTGGGAGACTCTGCCTACCCCCCCCCCCTCGCAACCTGATTACATCATACCCATGTGTTAAGAACCCACCATATGCTGGGCCACTGTGCTGGCCCTGTGATCACAGAGAAGTCAGACACTGTTCTCAAGAAGCTCACATCTTAAACAAGAAGCAAACATCCCCAAACAAGTAGAGAGGGAGGAACGTGGGACAGAGGCATGAAGGGAGCCCTGTATTCCGGAGGGGCACTGGAGGGCTTTGCCCTTTCCTCTTTCTTCCTCTTTCACTTGTTTTCTTTCCCTCTTCCTACCCCATCCTTCCTCCCTGAAAAGCAGGTGCTAAAATGTCCGCCCCTTCAATGAAATCCTTGCAGCTCTACTGCCCCAAATTAGGAGAAATTGAACTGTCCTTGCCAGTTAATCCTGAGTCACATTAGGGAACTATTTTTTAAAACCATGACATTTACTCATTACTTTAACCCCTTAAACTAAACAGAAAAGACAAAAGGCAGGAGCATGTCCGCTTTTACTTTTAAGACAAGGCTAAAAGCCCCAAACATCTGAGTATCCTCACTTCCTGGAAATCTAATTCATTAGACACACACAAAAATCCCATCTTAGTTCCACTGCCTTTCAGATGCGGTGAAATTTGTTCCGAATGTCTCCCTTTCAGGCCTCTGTAAACTCTCCCAATTTGGAAATTCTCCCGGATTTTTCACAGATGACTAGCAAATATTTAAGGCTTTCAAATATTTTAATGATCAGGGATTAAAGATAATTCAGCTTTAATTAAAGCGAAAACCCCTTTAAATAAAAAAGAAAAGGCCTCTGCAGCAGTGGGAAGTTTGGCTGGATGTGCACCCGAGAAGCAAAAGTCAGTTTCTTAAACAAATCCACCGAAAGTTTCAACTGCGAGGCGCCAGGCTCTCGTTAAGAAGATAGGGTTTTCGTTTTCAAGAAGGTGAGCGCCGTAACTGACTATGGTGGCATTTGGGGCCGCAATCCGGTTACCCTCGAGCCGCTGTCTACATTCCCTCTCCACTCAGTGCTTCCCGCCCCCCGCCCCGGTCCTGGACGCTGTCGCCTCTTCAGCTTGCCAGCCATTCCCAGTTCCTCTCTTTTAGCTTAGAACGAGGGAGACCCCAAAGGGGAGATGCTACTACAAATTGGAACAGACTGTCCAAGGGACGGGGCATGGGGCGCATGGAAAATCTGTGACGCTCCTGTGGGGCTCTGGGCGAACCAAGCGCAGGAAGGCCCGTGGGAAAAGTGCCATAATAAATGCGTGGACGCCCGGGGATTCAAGGGAGCTTTGGCTGCAGCTTGAGCTTCCGGCCCTCCCGTGGGCCCATCTGGGCACTTTACCTGGACCCGGACCTCGGGTAAGTTGACCTTGCCGGCCAGCTCCTCGCGACTGTACACGTCGGGGTAGTGGGACTTCTCGAACGCGCGCTCCAGCTCGTGCAGCTGGTATGTGGTGAAGGTCGTGCGGTTCCGTCGATGCTTCTTCTTGGGCTGCTCCTCCTCTGACAGCTTCGAGTCGCTGGGGGCTGGGGGTCCGACAGGCAGCCCAGGGCTCGGCCGCGCCTCCCCTGTCTCCTTGGGGCAGTAGGGGCGAGGGGCTGGGACGACGAGACCCCGCACGGTCAGAGACATTCCTCGGAGTATCCGAAGGCCACCCCGCCTACCCATGCGGGCTCCGAGATGGCCCAGGGAGGTCGGGGGTCAGGGCTGCAAGGGTCCCCTTAACTTTCCCTGAACGCAAGTTGGAAGCTCCTGCTACGCATATAGCCCCCACCCCTGCGCCCAGATGCCTTAATAAAAGTTAAGGCAGGGCTCTCTCCTCTTGCAGAGCTCCTAAGTCTGGGAACCCTAAGGGTCTCGGAGCAGCCGGGGTGCGTACTCACCTTCGTACTCGGGAGCCGGTGCCGGGGCAGGCGGCGTGGAGGGCTCGGCGCCTCCTGCAGGCGCCTTGGGGCAGGAGGTCCGCGCGCCCGGCCTCCTATCCCGCTCTTTCGCACCCCGGGCGACCCGCTCCTCCGGGAAGGAACCGAGGATCCCGTCGTCCTTGGTAAATCCCAGGATGGCTTCGATGCTATGCAGCCGCGAGGTGCTTCCGCCCGGGCTGCGGAGCAGGTGGCCGGCGAGCGAGAAGCTGCCGTCGGCCATGGCTGGGGCGCAGCCGGGCAGGTGCATGGGGAGCGCCGGGACGCCGGAGGGCGCGGCCCGCGCTCTCCGCAGCGCCGCCTGCTTGGAAGACCGAGAGCGAGAGGCTGGAAGTCGGCCCCTCCCGGGTGCGGTCGCCCAACCCGAGGGGTCCTGACTCAAGGTCAAGCTCCGCGGGCGATGCGGGCCCCGGCCGCGCGCGCTAGAGGAGGGCGAGCGCTCGGCCCGCGGCCGCCTAGGTCCCGGCGGGAGTCGGAGTTTCAACTCCCGGCGGCTGGGTCTCCGGGAGCTGAAGGTTCCAAGCCGGGTCGCCCCGGCTCCTCCCCTCTCGCCCGGTACCCAGCCTCTTCCCTGGTCCCTCCCCCCGCAGCGGGGCGGGTCCTTCCCTCGCCCAGCCTCAGGGTCCTCGCCCACCCACCCCGGGCTGGGCCGGCACTCCGAACCTTCCACCTCCCACCTCTCGACCAGCTCCGAACACTGCTGAGACCGCTGGGGCATGTTTGACGGGCCCGGGGACCCGGGTCCGAGGGCCCGCTCCCCGCAGTCCTGCCTCAGTGGGGCCGACGCCCTCGGTCCCACCTCCCCCTCGGGCTTGCCTCTCTTCTTCGGCTCCTCTCCCTCAGCCCAGGCTCGCCTTCTGCCCCGAGGCGCGCTTCCTGCGCCGGGCTGAGCGCCAGGGGCGACCCTTGGAAAGACCGAGAGCAGGCTCCCCGGCTTTCTGGCTTTGGAAGTCAGTCCACGCTTCTTCCCAGTTTGAATTTTCCCCTCTTTCTTCCTCTTTTTAGCCCCACCGGCAATCCTCTTTCGACTCCGTAGTCCGAAGCCTCGGACTTCGGGTTTATTTTGTTTGTCTTTATCTGATTTAACTACTCCTCCCTGCCCCCTCGGACTTGCGCGCCCGCAGGCCCCCTGACCCCGGCGCCCGCCCCCGGAGACGGTGGGACCATCTGTGCTCGCAAGCCTGGCGACTTCAAGGGTCCCACGGCCCAGCAGGAGGCTGGAAGGCGCCGAATCGGACACGCTGCCGGGCTCAAGCCGGTGGGAGACCCGCTAGGGGTTGTCACCCTCGCAGACTATTTGTCCTGAGGGAACCCTCCCTCCAAACCATCTTCCAGGCCAAGGAGATGACCCAACCTCAGGCTGAGGGGGGAAGGACCTTCGTCAGGGTGCAAGGCCTCGCGCTTCTCTGGGGGCTATAGGCACAATCCGCTGGCAAAGGGGACCCCGCGAGGCTTCCGAGGCCCAGAGTGACTCATAGGCCAAGTGGGAAGATGATTTGTGCGGGCGGATGGTTTTGTTTTGTTTCTTCACATCCCCCCCAGTGCTGTGAACAGCACTGTAAACGCCGGCTCTTCTCAAAGCTGATGCCAGAGGCAGCCCCTGCCCTCACTGAAATGTTGGCGGGAAATGTGAACCAAAATACTTTCCTAATAAAATCTGCAGGACCCAGAGATTCTTTTTCTTTTGTTTCCTGGTTTTATTGAGATGCTGCACTGTATAAGTTTAAGGTGTGCCACGTGATGATTTGACACATATACACACGTAAATGATGACCACAGTAAGTTTAGTTAACATCCATCATCTCATGGAGATACAAAACAGAGATTTTTAAAATCTCCTTTGCAGAGGCCCTCTGATCTCCACGCAGGGGCGTCTCCCCTTCCCCCCACCCCTGCCTCTACAACGTTGGTTGACTTCATTTTGCATTGAGATGAGCAGTTCATGGGTCCCTTCTGAGGGTCGGGCACTGATGTGGGCCATGTCAACATCACAAAAGAAAAGAGAGGCTGGGGCCACAGGCCTTAAGGATTTTAACGTCCAGCCTGAGAGACAAGACAAAGGAAACCAAAGAAAAACCTGTATCTTAGGGTCCTCCACCTTTAAATGAATGTTAGAAGGACATTTAAAAGGACATGTAACTATGTTAAGGATCTTTAAATGGAAATGGTTATTTCTCCGTGATGGGCACATGGGAGGGGTTCAGTACACCAATTTCTCTATTTTTAATAAAACTGTAAAAAGGTGTATTAAAACAGCAAACGTGAGTTTACAGTAGGTAGAATTAAGCTGCTGATTCAAGTGAGAAATTATTTTTCAAGTAAAAGCTAAATTAATGAAAATCAATACACACTACAGTTTTTGTGTATCACTTTATGGTATTCAGCACATTCTTCATGCCATCCTAGCCTCACAACCCTGTGAGGTGAGCAGGACAAATATATTTGTCCCCATTTTACAGAAGAGAAAACTGAGGCTCAAAGTGATACAGCTCTTAAGTGGAAGGGACAGGACTGGAACTCAGAGTGGCCAACTCCTTGTCCAGTGCTCTCTGGCTGCCCCTCATTTGTAATTCTTACGGCAGAGTGTGATATTTTTGAACAGAATCAAAACACATCTTAGTCTGCAGTCCGTCTTTAATCCTTCCTGGAGACTGGATCCTGCACGTAAGAGGCTGAGGAAGAGGCAGCTTAGTTTCCCAAAGAAACGCAGTCAGAGCTTGTAGACAGTGGCCTTTGGGCGCTGGTGTCCAGGACGACAGGACGAACCCTCTGGAGGTTCCCGCCCCAGTGCAGGGGAAGCCTGCCACTTGGCCTCTTTTCGCATTTTCTAGGCTGTCAAAGGCACTCTCCCCCAAAACGATCTGGTGGCACCCCACAAGGTCCCACGAACCAGTTACAAAGGCCAGGTGGTTGAGATGCTGCCGCCTTGGTGACCAGAGGGCAGCCATAGGGATAATTAATTGGTATTTGCTGTTTCCCCTCTGAGTATGCTTTTTATGTAAACTCCCCCAATATTAAACTGATCTCTATAATCACTGCTAAACAAAGCTCCTGCCCACACGCTAAGGGGCTTATGGCCTTGTTTTCCAAAGTTAATTCCCTCTGGAAATGCCCAGCGCTCCCTAATAGGTCCAGGTGAGGTTAGCTTTTATTTACTGTTTATTTCAGAGTCTCAGGAGAAAAGCAGCAAAGACTTCAACAGCCACTGGCGAGGGACCACGGGGGAAACAGGGCAAAGCAGGACAAGGGGAGGTTGGGACTTCTTTTGTACGTGACATAAAGAGCTAGTCAATACTATTGTGGGCACAGTGGAGGGTACTCCAAGCAATCAGCCGGGGGTCATTGTTAGGGGCTAATCTACATGTGTATTTCCCAAGAACTCGATTAGGGAAGATGAATGGATTCGTCCATGTCCTTAATTCTTCTAGCCCAAAGCTGCATTTTTCCAGCAGTTACGCCAGCTCATACCCAACCCAGTTTCGGCAAAAGCAAGGAGCCTGGCTTCTGAACTCCACCTCTGTTTAATTCATTAATTCATTAGGTGGATCAAAGAAAACTCCCTCCTCACAGCTGCCAACACACGGGCTGAACTTTAGGCAGCTAGAGCCCCTTTCAACTTGGCATGGTTTGGAGAAACATTTCCAGAAGTAAGGAAAATGAGAGTGGTTGAGGCTTGCAGGGATGTTGAAGAAGGGGAGGCTCAGTTGATGTGGGGTAGACAATCTAGAATGACAACTGGATTGGGGAGATTTTGAGGAGAAAGGGGCTAGGGACTGGCTAGCACGAAGAAAACAAAGTCTAAACATAACCTGCCATCAAAGTGGCTCTTTTATCTTGGATGTATACAGGCGGTCCCTTTTCTAGAAGCATTCTAGGTGGACTGCTTCACCCACAGCACTCTTGAGAAAATGGGCATATATGGAGTGAATTTTCTGTACCCTGGGTGGGCAGGGGGCATACTCACAAGTGAGCTCATGGCATTTGAGTCTAGTAATTTCACCTTGAAGCAATGTTTTAGGTTTGGGCGAGAAAAGTGTCTGTTGGAGGACTTATGGGTTATCACTCCATAAAGTGTATAAAACCAACTCGATGTCTGCATGGAGACTATCCTCTTAGTAGATGTATTTTAATCCTGGAATAACTCCATCTGTCTCATACCACACTGGAGGACCATCTCCTCCCACAAGCTGATACACGTTCATTTGGCCAAAGCAACTTAACTTTAGTTGTAACCAAAGCAAAACTCAACTCATGCAATCATTAAACACACACACACACTGAAGTTCAACAAATTCAGCTGTCAAGAGTTAAGCAAAATATATGTATATATAATAACAGTTATTATTTATTGAATACTAACAATATGCTAGTGGGCACTCTTCCAAGTCCTTTATGTAGATTACCTAATTAGTTCTCACAATAACCCTGTGAGGTAGACACGATTATTATCTCCACTTTACAGATAAGGAGTCTGAGACTCAGAGAGGATAAGTCACTCACCTAAGGTTGTACAGCTGGTTTCAGGTGGAGCCAGGACTTGAACCCTGGTGTTTTTTCAGGAATATCCATCTAATCACTGCGTATACCACCTCCCAATACGGTGGGTGTATGTACATATTCACAGTTGATTCTCCTGTGGCTACATGAGAACTAGCAGATAGAGTAAAAAAATTTAGGAGTCAAAGGGCACAGGAATAATGTGGTTCAGAGTTTGAGGGAGGTGGGAGTGAAAAAGGTGTGATGTGCAGCCAGTAATTTATTTGGTCAATTATAATGATGCCAGATATGCTTAAAAAATAAGTATACCATTCAACTTCCCAAGGCTGCCTTATAAAGTTTAAGGAATTCTCTCTCTGTTCCCAGAGTTCCAATTCACTCTTAGGGTTTTGTGAACAATATATGTTTAAGCATTTACCATGTGTCATTTATTTTGTCCTTCTTTGATTCAATGTATTCTCCTCTATACTCTACTATTTTTTAAAATTAATTAATTAATTTGGTTGCACCAGATCTTAGTTGCGGCTCGAGGGCTCCTTAGTTGCAGCTCAAGGGCTCCTTATTTGAGGCTCAAGTCCTCCTTAGTTGTGGCACATGGGCTCCTCAGTTGTGGCATGCAAACTCTTAGTGGCATACATGTGGGATCTAGTTCCCTGACCAGGGATGGAACCCGGGCCACCTGCATTGGGAGCGTGGAGTCTTAACCACTGTGCCACCAGGGAAGTCCCTTTACTGTTTATTATCGTATGTCATGAGCACAGTATACAAGCTGCTGACAGTCTTTGCAAAAAAAAAAAAAAATCAATAGCTAAACTCTCTTTAATATTGACATATTGAGTCCAGAGATAAAATATACTATGCTTGTTCATCTCTCACTATCAGATCTTCCCAATTGATGAAACATTTCCCTACTAGAAGCAGGACGGAAGGTATATCAAGAAAATGTCCTTGGAGATGCTTATCAGAAACTCCATATTTATAAGTAGACAACTTATATCCCTTGTCACTTCCATAAAATTGGCACAAATGATCAACACCCTTCCTATATACCAGTTTATTAGTCAATATGAACACCTGAATCTTCTCTACCATTTTCAGACTAAATTGAAATAAGTATTGGGAATTCCCTGGCAGTCCAGTGGTTAGGACTCCAGGCTTCCACTGCAGGGGGCATGGGTTTGACCCGGGAACAAAGATCACGCAAGCTGATCTGCAGTGAATAAAAATCCCATAACATAATTGTGGCTAAAATACATAAATCAGTGAAGAGATGGGCCTCACAGGCATCTCTGGCTGAATTGAGAGCCCTATTGGAAGGGCATATGGAAACAGACATTTCATCTAAAAACAAAAATGAAATGTAGGGTAGTTGGGAGTGGTTGTGTTTTCCGGCGGTAATGCCCTGTTTGCAAGGCTTCCTTTTTTTTTTTTTTAACGTCTTTATTGGAGTATAATGGCTTTACAATGGTGTGTTAGTTTCTGCTTTATAACAAAGTGAATCAGTTATACATATACATATGTTCCCATATCTCTTCCCTCTTGCGTCTCCCTCCCTCCCACCCTCCCTATCCCACCCCTCTAGGCGGTCACAAAGCACCAGAGCTGATCTCCCTGTGCTATGCGGCTGCTTCCCACTAGCTATCTACCTTACGTTTGGTAGTGTATATATGTCCATGCCTCTCTCTCGCTTTGTCACAGCTTACCCTTCCCCCTCCCCATATCCTCAAGTCCATTCTCTAGTAGGTCTGTGTCTTTATTCCCATCTTACCCCTAAGTTCTTCATGACCTTTTTTTTTTTCTTATATTCCATATATATGTGTTGGCATACGGTATTTGTTTTTCTCTTTCTGTCTTACTTCAGTCTGTATGACAGACTCTAGGGCAACCTAAGTGTCCATCAACAGAGGAATGGATAAAGAAGATGTGGCACATATATACAATGGAATATTACTCAGCCATAAAAAGAAACAAAATTGAGTTATTTGTAGTGAGGTGGATGGACCTAGAGTCTGCAAGCCTTCCTTTGGTGTAAGAACAGGGACCACAGCTCTCTGCAGACCAGCCAGTAATTAGCAAGATGTCTGTCCTCCTCTGGCACTCCCCTTGTTGCCCAATTACAATATTTTGGGAACAACATCCTGAAAATCTGCCTCTGATTTAGTTTTCTGTTATTTCAGAGGACCGTAGGCTTAAGAATTATAAGAGGAATCTTGGTGAGGATCGTGTCTGCTCTTTCACTTCTGGCCTCCACTTTTCCTTTGTTGACGTGGAAATGTGGACCCAGAAAAGTTAAGCGATCTGCCCCAGATGAGACAGGGCATCTGAAGCAGGGCTTGGGCTAGAGGCCAGTCTCCAGACTCCGCCAGGCTGCTGCGGCTTTCCCACTGCTGCTCAGCCCTCAGGAGCCTCCACTGGCTGCCCCGTGCTTGCACGCAGACCAAGTCTGTGCTTGAACCCTGAGCAATATGCTTGTTGCACACATACAATGAAGTTACTCCTCACACTACTCCCCAGTCATTTATCAACACAATTACCTTGGTCCTGAGCTTGCTTTTGCAGCTGATGCGGATTCAAGTGGCCTCTGTGGAGGAGAAAACTTCCCTTGGCAATAGATTTGCAGGGCGTTTGGGCAAACAACTGATATTTCTACCCACTGGTTTGCCGGAATCAGCTCTTCCTGGCTTGTGAGAGCCAACAGTTAGCATCTCTTCCCAGCTCTGAGTTCACATTAGTAGCTTGAAATCAGCCACAGTGGGAGTATTTTTACCACTGAAGTTAGCAAGCGCTAAAAATCAGGACATTCTCCCCCCTCCCCAACCCCCATTAACATTTTCAAAATATTTACTAGCGTATTCCTACTCCATTAAGGAGTGAAGAAATCAGAAAGTATCATTACTATTAAAACTAAAATATGATCTCATGGGCAAGAGATGTCCACCTTTTGCCAAAAAATGGGACATTTACATCATTATCTCAGAATATGTAAATAAGGGGAAACCTGGATTTCTGCCAAAGAAATGGCCTTTTTTGAGTTGTTAGAAGCAAAGCTATATTAAGATAATTCCTCTTTACTTGTTTTCTAATTAAACTAATTGAATTCGGAGTGACTAGGGGAAGTACAAGAGACATTTATCTGCAGGGGATGATGGTCTTGAAGGCCATCAATCCTCTTAGAGTGCTAAGACGGCAAATCTGAGAATGCCCATTTTGCAGCAGCATTGACCCATCTCCCACCCAGAGTTTGGCCATCTCCAGGATTCTTCTCTCCTCCTCTTTTCGAAAGGACAGTTACCAGGGAGCCAATTCTCATTTTATCTTCACAGCACCCTGTAAGGTCAATATTATTATAATGCTTTTTTCCCCTGTACCACCCGTAATCCATAAGCCCTTTTAGCTCTGTAAGACTTACCTCTTCCCCACTTTTCACATGGCCTCCTTGAATACTTCTGACCACTCTCTGTCTGCTCCAACTTGCTCACTGAGCTATAGCCACATTGGCCTTTTTTCTCTTCTTGAAATCACCCAAGCCCCTTGCTGCCTCAGGACTTTTGCACTGACTATTCTCACTGCCTGCGATACCCTCACCCAAATGTTTACATGATCGTTCTTGTCATTTTATTTGTCTCATAGCACCTCTCCAAAACTATTTTACTTATTATTTGTTTATTTGTTCGTTACCTGTCTCCCCTCATTAGAATCTAAGCTGCATGAGAACGGGGACCTTGTTTTTAGATCCCTGGCATCTAGAACATATGTGGTGCATAGTGGTGGTTGATGTAATGAATAACTGCAAAGAACTCTATTTCACAGATGAGGAAACAGATTAAGTAAGTTGTCTCATTTCACACAGCTATTAATTAGCATGAGTATACATTTTTTTCCACATTCTTTTAATCAGTCCTCTGGAGTTTTTCTAAAATATTACTTCCCAGATGTTGGGAAATGTCAAAGTGCTTTGCTTTCCTTCCCAAATAGTCCACAGAAATCATTTGATCACTTTCAAAAGTCAGTTCAGTCCACTCCAGTCTTGTTAGCATCAGCTCTGACCGGGGTTGCCTCCAAGGCCTTTGATGTGAGTGTTCATCACATGAGGAGACAGGGCTCTACGCAGTGCCTCTGCCGTCTGCTGAGAGCCCCCGCCACCCCGCTTCTCTCTTGCCGGGGTGTACCATCTTAGGGAATGCCATTCTTTTTCCAGAGTGGCCCCTGCATCTTTACTGCAGACTATTAGCTTTTACAGTTGACTGCAACTTTATGGACACTTGTTTGTCAATTTTTGTTGTACTTTCTCCTTTGACCCCTTAAGCCCTAAAAATGCTGATCTTATATGTCCTGACCAATCTAATTAGCCCCTTTTAACCGCCAGATGCTTTCAATAGGGTTTTCAAGACGCTCCCCAGAAGTTATCTTTATTCAAATGTCAGGAGCTGACCCACACTTACTGCAGGGTGTATGTGTTGTAAGTTAAAGGAATGAGCTTTAAAGAAACACAACTTGGAAATCTTTTAAGGTTTCTAAAATGACTTAAGAAAACAAGCAAGCATCACTGTGTACACTTGTGTTATCCTTCTATAGCTCAGGGACTTAGACCCCATCTAAGAATGATGTCTTCAGTTTATAGATGAAATTGTGACAATATAGAGTTTTCCAAGAATAGCAACACTTTAGAGTAGGGTAAAGGGGCTAAACTTGGGTCCAAGTGGATTTGTTATACTTATATTTCTACTTTTGGTTAGGTTTGAAAGTTTTCCATAATAAAAGATTTTTGAAGAGGCAAAACAAATGTCAAGATTTCTGAATCTGAATTTAATTTCAGATTAAATTTTATTACCTCCTCCAAACCATTTCTGTGGCTCCCCAAACTGCCATTTCTAATGTAGACAAAAATGTAAGGAAGATCCAGCAATTCCACTTCTGGGGGGAATTCCACCCAATTTCACTGAAAAAAAATGAAAGCAGGGACTAAAATAGATATTTATGTTCATACTAGCATTATTCACAATAGCCAAAATGTGGAATCAAGCCAGTGTCCATCAGTGGATGAATGGATAAGCAAAATGTGGTATCTACAGACAACAGAATATTATTCAGCCATAAAAGGAAGGAAATTCGGACACATGCTTGAGGACATTATGCTAAGTGAAATAAGCCAGTCCGGAGGAGGTGGGGGTGGGGGAGGAGGGAGGGGAAACAGAAAGACTGCAGTAGCCGCATTCTGCATTTATTGTTGCACTGGATCTGAAAGTCCACACAAAACACGACTTTTGACTTGAACACCTAGAAGCGCTAGTCTTTTAAATCCCTAAGAGAACAAGAAGACATGATTTTTCCTTCCAGAATTCCTGTGGTTAGACAGTGAGTATATTTATTTCATTTTGACATATATATATAATGTTTATCCATTCTTTCATCAAATGTAACTTGAATACCTGTTATGTAGCAGAGACATATTCCACTCAGATTCTACTCAGAACCCTTCATCTATCTCTTAGAACGCTTTCTTTCTTTCTTTTTTATTTTTATTGGAGTATCGTTGATTTACAATGTTGTGTTAATTTCTGTACAGCAAAGTGAATCAGTTATACATATACATATATCCACTCTTTTTTAGATTCTTTTCCCATATAGGTCATTACAGAGTATTGAGTAGCACATTTCCTTTGCTCTAGAGTAGGTTCTTATTAGTTATCTTTTCTTTTTCTTTTTTTTTTTTTTTTGCGGTACGCGGGTCTCTCACTGTCGTGGCCTCTCCCGTTGCGGAGCACAGGCTCCGGACGCGCAGGCTCAGCGGCCATGGCTCATGGGCCCAGCCGCTCCGCGGCACGTGGATCTTCCTGGACCGGGGCACGAACCCGTGCCCCCCTGCATCGGCAGGCGGACTCTCAACCACTGCGCCACCAGGGAAGCCCCATTTATCTATTTTATATACAGTAGTGTGTATACGTCAATCCCAATCTCCCAATTTATCCCTCCCCTACCTTCCCCCCCAGTAACCATAAGTTCGTTTTCTACATCTGTGATTCTATTTCTGTTTTGTAAATAAGTTCATTTGTATCATTTTTTTAGATTCTACATATAAGCGACATCATATGATATCTATCTTCCTCTGCCTTACTTCACTTAGTATGATAATCTCTAGGTCCATCCATGTTGCTGCAAGTGGCATTATTTCATTCTCTTTTTATGGCTGAGTAATATTCCATTGTATATAAGTACCACGTCTTCTTTATCCATTCATCTGTCGATGGACATTTAGGTTGCTTCCATGTCTTGGCTATTGTAAATAGTGCTGCTATGAATGTTGGGGTACATGAATTAACTTTTATATTTTAAATGCATTAAGAGATATGAAATTCTTGTAGAAACTTTCATTTTTTGTGGGAGTAATATTTACACATTGTTCAATGCTTTGAACTCTTAAATGAAAGTTCTACATATGAACACAAGAGTATGAAACAAATATCTGTCCTTTATTTGAATACTTAGAGAAGAAAGTGAAAACTTAAAATGCATGGAGAATCCCAAACTTTTTTTTTTAATTTAATTTTTTTCATTGAGTGTATTTTATTTATTTATTTATTTATTGGCATATAGTTGCTTTACAATGTTGTGTTAGTTTCTGCTGTACAGCAAAATGAATCAGCTATATGTATACATATATCCCTTCTGTTTTGGATTTCCTTCCCATTTAGGTCACCACAGAGCACTGAGTAGAGTTCCCTGTGCTATACAGCTGGTTCTCATTAGTTATCTATTTTATACATAGAAGTGTGTACATGTCAATCCCAATCTCCCAGTCCATCCCACCTCCCCACTTCCCCCCTTGGTATCCATACGTTTGTTCTCTATGTCTGTGTCTCTATTTCTGCTTTGCAGATAAGTTCATCTATACCATTTTTCTAAATTCCACATATATGTGTTAATATACAATATTTGTTTTTGTCTTTCTGACTTACTTCACTCTGTATGATAATCCCTAGGTCCATCCATGTCTCTGCAAATGGCACAATTTCGTTCCTTTTTATGGCTGAGTAATATTCCATTGTATATATGTACCACATCTTCCTTATCCATTACTCTGCTGATGGACATTTAGGTTGCTTCCATGCCCGGGCTATTGTAAATAGTGTTGCAATGAACATTGGGGTACATGTCTCTTTTAAAATTATGGTTTTCTCTGGGTATATGCCCAGGAGTGGGATTTCTGGGTCAGATGGTAGTTCTGTTTTTAGTTTTTTAAGGAACATCCATAGTGTTCTCCACAGTGGCTGGATCAATTTACATTACAACTTTGTTTCACTCGTTTGTTTCAGCCTTTCTTCCCATCAT
Organism: Globicephala melas; assembly: GCF_963455315.2. Lineage (NCBI taxonomy): Eukaryota > Metazoa > Chordata > Mammalia > Artiodactyla > Delphinidae > Globicephala > Globicephala melas. Next base: position 14,617,817 of record NC_083326.1, read on the forward strand.
ACATTTTTCACTAGAGCTGCTAAAGTAGAGAGGTTTATTCATTCTGCCCCCAAATTTAATTATAAAATATGAAACACATATTTAGAAAATTTAAAAACATATAATAAAGTTGAAGGGATTGTAAACACCATGTATCCACCACCTAGATTTTAAAATTAATATTTTTCTATATTGTTCTATCATATCTATTCATCTACCTATCCCTCTATCTACCCATCATCTCTTGTTTTTTGTTTGTTTGTTTTGTATTTCTTAAAGTAAGTTTCAGGTTTCAGTGCATTTCAGCCCCAAATACACAAATGCAGGCATATCACTGGCTAGAGTTCAATAGTTTGTTTTTTTAAAAAACTTTTTTTAAATATTTATATGTTTTTATTTTTAAATTTATTTTATTTTTGGCTGCGTTGGGTCTTCGTTGCTGCACGCGGGCTTTCTCTAGTTGTGCAAGCGGGGGCTACTGTTTGTTGCGGAGCCCAGGCTCTAGGCACGCAGGCTTCAGTAGTTGTGGCACGTGGGCTCAGTAGTTGTGGCTCATGGGCTCTAGAGAGCAGGCTCAGTAGTTGTGGTGCACAGTCTTGGTTGCTCCACAGCATGTGGGATCTTCTAGGACCAGGGCTCGAACCCGTGTCCCCTTCATTGGCAGGCGGATTCTTAACCACTGTGCCACCAGGGAAGACCTAGAGTTCAATCGTTTTTAAGGATTCTCTTTTACTTTTTCAGTAAAACATACATATGGTGAAAGACACACATCTTAGTGTACTATTTAATGTTTCACAAAGACATATGCCTTAATATGCTTTTTTATAGCAAACCCCTATCAAGACAGGGTGTATTATCATCACCCCAGAAAATTTGCGCCTATCCCTTCCCAGTCAGTGCTCACCACCATTCCCCTAGAGGCAAACACTGTTCTGGTATTTTTCAACATAGAATAGTCTACCTGTTCAAGAACTTCTTACAAATGGAATAGTATAGCACGTACATTGCCCAAGATGTCTTTCATTCAACTTGATGCTTTTGAGATCGATCCTTGCTGTTTTGTGTCTCAGAGGTTCATTCATTTTTATTGCTGAGTTGTAGAATATTCCATGGCTGTTTATCCATTCACCCATTGATGGACACCTGAACTGTTTCTACTTCCTGACTCTTATGAATAAAACTGCTGTCAACATTCTTGGACACATCTTTTTTTTGAATTTTATTTTATTTATTTTTTTATACAGCAGGTTCTTATTAGTTATCCATTTTATACATATTAGTGTATACATGTCAATCCCAACCTCCCAATTCATCCTCCCCCACCCCCCCTGCCACTTTCACCCCTTGGTGATTAGACACATCTTTTTGAGGACATGTGCTTTCAAATCCTGCGAGTAGAACGCTAGGTCAGATGCAGTTTAGCTTTGTATGTTACTTTTATATGAAACTTCCAGAACTTTTTTCAGAAGTGGTTGCATTAGTTAGCACTCCCTCTAACAATATACAAGTTCCAGTTGCACCACATCTTCACCGACACTTGCTGCTGTCAGTTTTTAAAATTTTAAATACTCTAGTGGGTCTGTGGTAAAATGTCATTCTGTAAAAAAAAAAAAAAAAGGAAAAAGGAAGAAAAAGGGAATTCCTTGGTGGTCCAGTGGTTAAGACTCCATGCTTCCACTGCATGGGGCACAGGTTCGATCCCTGCTTGAGGAACTAAGATCCCACAAGCCAAAAAAAAGCAACACAAGCAGCGCGGCCAAAAAAAAAAAAAAAAAAAGAAAATGTCATTTTGTGATTGGATTTAACGTTAACTGACAATTACAGCAAGCACCTTTCTATATGCTTAGCCATTTGTGTACCTTCCTTTGTTAAGTGTCTTACTCAAATATTTTGCCTTTCTATTTCTGTTTTTAAAATTTTTATTACTGAGTTGTAAGAGTTTCAGATATATATGTTTATATAAATTATATAATTTATATCTGACAAAAGACTGGAATCCAAGATATATATATGTAATTTATATAAAATACATAAACTATATATTTATATATAATTATACCTGAAAAAAGACATATATATCTCCCAGATTCCAGTCTTTTGTCAGATACACGGTTTTTGTGGGTTTTTTTTAAATTTTTGACTCTTGATGGTGGGATTGTGAGCGATCCTTTTTTTAAATATAAATTTATTTATTTATTTAGGTTTTTTTTGGCTGCATTGGGTCTTCGTTGCTGCATGCAGGCTTTCTCTAGTTGTGGTGAGCAGGGGCTACTCTTCGTTGTGGTGCGCAGGCTTCTCATTGCGGTGGCTTCTCTTGTTGTGGAGCACGGGCTTCGGTAGTTGTGGCACGCGGGCTCAGTAGTTGCAGCTTGCGGGCTCTAAAGCGCAGGCTCAGTAGTTGCCCGTGGGCTTAGTTGCTCCGCAGCATGTGGGATCTTCTCCAACCAGGGCTCGAACCTGTGTCCCCTGCATTAGCAGGCGTATTCTTAACCACTGCGCCACCAGGGAAGTCCCAGTTTGTTCATTTTTAATCTTACTCCTCTCCCTGTCTCTGATGGTTCCGTTTGTAAGCGGTGATTTGGCAGATTTCTAGCATCAGGAGCGAAAACTGAAGTGCTTATATAACTCACAAACTGGATTAGTTGGCCTCTGAATGGCTGAGCTCACTATGTCAATATTCTTTCACAAGAAGACCTCCTGTTTCATTATGCTGTAAGAGTGCATATCTAATTGAGGACTAGACTAAGTCCTGGCAAACTGGAAAGTCCATTTAATTTGTCTTCTTGGAATTCGTTCTTCTGCACCTCTTCCCAGAGCCACTGTGGTTCCTTCCACCCAGCTAGAAATGCTACCTGACCTCCAGATTTTCTCTCCACAGGCAACCCTCTGTGTTCCTGGCTCTTCTCCCTTCTAGTACCTACTAAAACTCTGTCCCCTCACCACCCCTGGGGCCTGTTGTCTCTTTGCTCAGCTGGCGTTAATAAAGGGACAGAAACCTAGTTCTGTGACGGTGACTGTTGCCAATCTGCTCTCTTTCATAAGATAAATCTGCATTGGATATTGACCAGCCCCGAGACCATAGCATGAATCATAGAATGTAAAGTAACCCAGCCCCTTCATTTTTACTATTGAGAAAATGAATTTCCAGAGACAATCAATGACTTGTTCAAGGTCTCACACTAGCAGAATTTGTGCTAGAATCCCAATTCCTGACTACCAGTTGGCTCAAAGGAGTGGCTGCAAGCATCAAGTCCGGTGGCAAGGTGTGGAGAGTGATAGCATCAGAGTCTTCTGCAAGGTTGCCTTCACTAGTGGACAGTGGCAATCAGAGCAGGATCGCCTGGGGGGTTAACAGTGTCGATACTGTGTGATGAGAATTGAGAAAAGAACTGAGGATGTCGTCACTGGAAAAGAGGAAACTGAGTGAGAACTGAGGCATAGCTGTGGAGCGCCGGACAACAGAATCATGACCAAGGGGCCGAAGAAGCAGCCAATTTCAGCTTAAGACAAGGAAGGATTTTCTAACAATTAAAGGTGTCCACAGATGGAAGGGGTGGTGGCTGAATTCCCTTGGAGCAGCAGGTGGTGAATTCTGTACCACTGGGAGCTTTCAGATAAGCCTCAACTAGGCTGTTGTAGAAGAGGCCCCTTTACTGGGTGGGATTTTAGAATAGATTCCCTCCTGGTCCTTTATAATTGTTGGAGTCTCTGTTTTGTGTCCATCCCATGGCATAGACACATCTACACTTTAGAGGGAAAAAGGCCTTCTGAATGCCCTAATACAGGCCCTTCCCTGCCCCGACCCCATACACCTGAGACACTGTATTGATGGGGTGGTGGTGTCTGGTGTGCTGTGGTGTGGTGTGATACGCCATGGTGTGAGGCTGTATGGTGTAAAGTGGTGTGGTGTGTTGTCATATGATAGGAATCAGATAACCATGGCCAGAGTCTTCTAGGAGTTATACAGCCCCACTGTGGCAGGGACCAAATGGTATTGGAGCAATTTGGGTTGTCAAGGTGAAGTGTCAATGTAGTGATTTTTCTGAGCAGCACTGGCTACATCTTTGACAAGAAAGCAAGTCTTCTACGCCATCCTGCAACTGGTCTGGGAATAATTTGGCAGTCACAGTATTTTATGTCACAACAAAGTGTACAAAGTAGGGTCACGTGCGTCACCCATTCACCAACGTTTCCAATTATAGGGCAGAGTCAGGTATTGAACTGAAAATAAATCTTATCTATTATTTATAGTTTTAAAATTGTGAATGTTTTCAATGTCTGCACTCTGAGGATGCTGATGTGGGGGAGGCTCTGTGTCTGGGGGTGGGGCAGGGGGCATATGGGAAATCTCTGTACCGTCCTCTCAATGTTGCTGTGAACTTTAAACTGCTCTAAAAATTGTCTTAAAAAATTGTGAATGTTTTAAAGTTTCTGGTATAAAACAAATCACCACTCACATGCCAGTTCTGATAACAGATGAGCATGATTTAAAAAAAATGTTCATGGTATCTGGGGTTTATGGTCTGAATTTGTGTCCCCCCCAAATTCCCATGTTGAGTCCTAACCCACAGGGAGAAGGTATTAGGATGTAGGGCCGTTGGAAGGCGCTTAGGTCATGAGGGTAGAGAACCTTATGAATGAGATTAGCATTCTTATAAAAGAGATCCCCCCATCCAAAGCTCCCCTGCCCCTTCCACCATGTAAGGATAAAATGAGAATTCTACTACCCAGTGGTAGGCCTTTACCCAACCATGCTGGCGTGCTGATCTCAGCCTTCCAACCTCAAGAACTATGAGAGATAATGTTTGTCATTTATAAGTCACCCAGTCTATTGGTATTTTATTACAATGGACTGAGCCTGGATGGACTAAGTGGACTTGAGGGCTAATTATCCTTAAACACTGTACCAGAATTCTCCCAGGAACTTCTGAGAGGGGCTACACTTTGCCCAAGACCATGGATTCTGGACCCCTAATAATCTGTTTTATTTGCATATTTTCAAAACATGAAACTTGTTCTTATACAACACATTCAGGAATTCTGGGTAGAGAACAGATTAGCCCCTAACTTTTTGGTCTTAGTTCCTTTTTCCTCTGATAGAGCAGTTCTTCTTGATAAAATTGGTCTTTGAGAATTATTTATTCTGTGAAGGTTCATGGAGAACACAGTATTTTGTTTTGGTTGGGTTGGGTTTGGTTAAACAGCTCTAAGTGCCTCAGAGGTGAAATTTCTAACTCTTCTGGGTAATTTCCTTTGAAAGAGAGCAAACGTTAGGCAAAAGAAATCTATGTATACGGTCGTGCCTGGGTATCTGCCAGGGACTGGTTCCAGGACCTGCCGTGTATACAAAAGCCAAGGAGGCTAAGTCCCTTATATAAAATGGCATGGTACAGTCGGCTTCCATATCCCTGGGTTCCGCATCCGCGGGTTCCGCATCTGTGGAGACGGAGGGTTGACTGTAGCCCGGAAGACTGCGGCACAGAATGAAAATAGCATGGTTTATTGGAATCCAGTCTGAAGGGGTGGGATGGGGAGGGACAGAAAAGAAAAAGAAGGAGGAGAGGTAGAGAGAGGAGCAAGAAGAGGAGAAGAGGATGAGAGAGAAAAGGGGAGGAGAGAGATAAAGAGACACACACACACAGATGGGTGCAACATCTCAACGCTATTTGTCCACCCTTTTGGTCCCCATGCTATCACCAAGTTCAAGAGGAGATGACACTGAATACAGAAACAGCGGTAGCCTTTCCAGTTGCCCCCCTGCCTCTAGCTTCCACCTCCCCTTCCCCCCAACTTCCCACCTCCACCCACATCCATTCGTCACATGCTTCTAGAACGATGGTCTCCAAGGCAGATGCTGGCGAAGTCTAGTCTCTGCCTCCTTCTCATCTTCTACCCCATCCCTGCTCCTTGGCGTCACGCAAAACTTGACAAGAAGCATCAACGACATCAAGAAGCCTGGAGTGAGAGGTGGTGTGATCTTTGACAGCCCTTGAGCCTGCAGCCTGGGCTCCCCAGTGGGCGCCCTGACCTTCCACATCTTTCTCTGAAGGGACCTGGAGTCCTGCTAATTGTTGGACAGGGTGAGACCTTGCCCTCTGAGAAGGAAGTCATGGATGAAATGCCACTCGCTTTTGTTTCTTCCTGGCTGTCCTGAAGATCTTCAAGCAGAGGTGTGTTCTGCAACATTCACAGCTGAAAGGTCATGCTTGACCACACTTATAACTAAAAGGACAGTATGATTCCTGCTGGAAGGTGCTAGCTAATCGTTCTACCGGGAACATTTAGAACAACCAAGCTATGTGTCTGTAGAGAGCTTTTCATATGGTTTTCCTAACTGTTCACTGCGTTAAAGCCTATGTGGTTTGAAATGCTCCACGGGGGAGGGGTCACCTCCACCCTCACCTGGCCGCCTCCTCCATGCCTGCCCTGCCCCTCACATCACAGAACACTTCTGCTCCGCTGTCTGCCTGATCTCCGTGAAGGTGGCCTGGGCTTTTTCTTTGATGGAATCCAAGTCCATGTTCTGGAGATTCTGTAACTGCCCGAGAATAGAATCCTTATCTTCTTCCTCTTCTTCATCCTCATCTACCATTTTCCGGAGATCTTCGGGCAAATCCACATCATCTCCAGCCATCTGGATTTGGTTCTCGTCCATTTCACTCTGTGCGGCAAAACAAACACGGAGATGGAGAAGCCATTCTAAAACAAACACACAAATCCTGAAAGCAGCAGGGAGATAGAGGTCTGTTGCGGATGGATGGAGGGAATGGAACATTTGGCCACCTCGCAGCAGAGCCTGGGCCTGGTACCAGTTATGGAGGCCAGACATGCCGGTTGAGACCCCCCCCCCCCAACCTTTCACTGCAGTTGGGTCGATTGGAACCTTCTAGCACAGTGGTTCTCAAAGTGTGGTCCCTGGACCGGGCATGTTAGAAAGACAAATTCCCCGCCTCCACCCTAGGCCTACTGAATCAGAAACTCTGGGGTGGGGGTCCAGCGATCTGCATTTGAAGAATCCCTCTCCTATCGTGCTGATGCCCAAAAAGTTTAACCAACTCCGCCTCAGGGCAGCTCTGCAAGCTTTGTTGTCTATCAGCCCCAGGCTGTTGTGACTCAGGGATCCCACTCTGGAGGGTGGGGTTTGGGTTCACAGGGCCAGACAGTGCTCCCTCGATCCAGCCATCTCTCTTCAGGGGCAACGTCTGTTTAACCATCGCCCCTTCCCTCCCTTCTACTAGACACAGAATCGCCTCAAACTCAACTTTACATCCTTATCACCTTGAAGCGAGTCTGGCGCACTGCTTGTTAAGTGAATCGTCCAGCACCGTCTAGCCTTGCATGTCGCCGATGCCTTACAATTTCCTTTTGTGGTCCTAGTTGTGGCTGTCCCACGAGCTCTTAGTTCCTGCCGCCTGGCCTCGGAAATCCCTTTACCCTTAGGCTGCAGAGCCCTTTGTTTTGTAACAGAGAAGAATCTAGAGAAAAAGTTTCTCTGGGAAAGGCAAGGGTTTCCTTTCTCAGATGACTGCTCTTGGATATAATTTTCTGAGAGGTCTCAGATATAAATTTCTGAGGTTGTGACGTGAGGGAAACTGGGCTTTGGGGACACAGAATTTTAAAAAGAGCACCAGAAAAGCGAATGACGGGAAAGATCTAAGTGATCTTGTGGTCTAAGTGGTGGGAAAGATCTAAGCAGACTGTAGGGCCCACCTCAAGGATGTGGTGACCAGCCTGGAGTTTGTTACCAAAGGGCATGAAAACCCACACAAAGGCAAAATGATCATCTCAGTCTTAAGCAGACTGCATTGATTTGATTGGAGAAAGATCTGGGCACCCGCCAAGTCCCCACTTCTGATGCTCTGTAGCTCCAGACTTCTCCGATGGCCTTCGAGAGGCTGGAGACCACAGCCTTTCCCCAGAGCTCCTTTTATTTGGTTCTCTGGGTAAAGTGACAGCAAGCCTGGCTCCAGAAACAGGTTGAGAGGCCGACTTTTTTTTTTTTTAACTCAAAAAGATTTATTCTAAACATTAAAAGTTGACATAATTTGTTACAAAATGCAGCAAAGGACTTTTGATATTTTCCCCCCAGAAAACTTCAGTTTAGGCAAAAACAATGTGAACTTCGCTCAGGATGAGGTTGTAAAAACCCCCTCTGGGCAGGGTATGCCATCATGTTGGCAGCCCCAGGGCACCATCGACAGATGAGGATGTGAGGCACCAGGGCGGATGCCTCAGCTCGGCCGTGATGGACAGGTTCCCCCATCGCTGGCCCCTGCTCAGTTATTTTCCTTTTGCAAACACAGTGGAGCTAGCTTCACAGAGGCAGTTAGCCAGCCCAAGAGAGAAGTCTCAGTTTTGTCTGGAAGGATCTGACGTGGTGTCTCTGCCGATCCTGTTCAGCAGCTCTGAGCTCTTTTTTTGTGTTGTCCACACGCGGTCATGGAGCTCAGCGGCTCACCTTCCAACGCGAAACTTCTAGATTACCTGCCCTGCCCTCCACAGAGTTCCCTCTTCGTATTTACTCCCTTGCTTTCTTTCCCCACCTCAGGAGGCCGACTTCTGATGCTGAGAAGACGAGGATGCCTTTGGGCGGCGTGGTCTTCACCAGGCCCTCCCTGGAGACCCCTGGGAATGGCGACTCTCAGTGTGGACTCCCCAGGTGAGAGAAGCTTCTCTGTGCACTTGGCCAGGCCTCTTCCCCTCAAGGCGCTTAAGGGATTAATTAGTTCCTCATCAAACTGGTGTGGGGATTAATTAGTTAATCCCCAGGGGCTCCCAGCCAATCCTCCATTTCTGTTTATTTTTTATTTACCTTCCCTCGAGGTTGCCCTTTGAGGCATCCCTTTGAGGATGGTCCTCAGGGCATTTTTACAGGGACAGGAGAGAAAGCAGGGCCTCCTGGTGATTCTCAGTTCACGTAACTGTGGGACCCCTGCGCACACATACACGATTTGCAAAGGCATTGCTGGGAATTCTGGTACCCCCGCCCCTCTTGTTCGTAATAAGATCTCTGCACATGGACAGAGTAGCTGCTGGGGGCCTGGAGGGACAGGCAGCTAGAGGGGCCAAAGGGCCAGTGAGCCAGCCAGTTGGTGCCCAAAGAGACCCGAGGCACTCAGGAGGGCTCCCGGGCCGGTGCTCCCCAGCACCCTCTTCACCAGGCAGCTCAGTGTTCTGCCTCTGCCGCTTTGGACCAGTTCGGGTTTATTTTTACCTCCTTCCACTGGCCCAGGGAAGGGAGGGTAGTGGGGTTCCACTTTGCCTCCCAACTCACAGAGGGGATCTGGGTCGGCACAACTTCTAGCCAAGTGGTTCTCAAAGTGGGGTCCCGGGGCCAGCCACAGCAGCATGTCCTGGAATCTTGTTAGAAAAGCACATTCTCACCCAGACCTGCTGATTCAGAAGCTGGGGGCGTGGGCCGAGCCATCTGTGATTTAGCAAGCCCTCCTGGTGATTCTGGTGCTTGCTAAAGTTTAAGAAGCCCCGCTCCACATCCCTTGAAGACAGGGGGCTGTAACTTACTCATCAGTAAGTCTCAGAACCCAGCGGAGTGTCTGGCGTGTCGCCACGGACAATAGATGTTTATTGAATGACTCGGTGAGCCCGTTGTCAGGGACTATAGCAGCGTTAACAACACTTGAATGTGCAGGCCCTCTCTACTGTCAAGAGCTCTGTTTCATAGCTACTGACTTGTTTATGTTTACGCTCTGCTGGAGGCAGTGCAGCCTAGAGGTCAAGTGTTGGTTTGAGAATCAGATTACCTGAGCATGAAGGTTACTGCCACCGCTTACAGGCTGTGTGACCTTGGGCACCTAACACTACCTCTCTGAGCTTTATTTCCTTATTTATAAATTGGGGTTATGTTATTTGCCTAAGAGTTACAGAAGAGTAATTAAATGATAACTGAATTATCTGGAAAATATTAAGCATATATATAATTATATATAATTAAAGGTAGATACTCCTGAATGTAATGACCTTCAGAGGGAGGGGGAGGGGGATTTGCACTGCATAGTCTTGACTCTGCACGTGGTGCTCAGCCCCATCAGAAGGCTTCGCTCTCTTGGCCCCTTACCTCTGGCCTGGGAATGAACCCTCCCTACCTTCACTCCAGAGGCTCAGCGTTCCTAGCAAACTGGGCCTATTCATTTCCCTTTCAGCACTAGGCCCTCAATTTTGGGAGAAACCTGCCCAGAGGGTCCAGCTCCCCTTACCCCTTGTCAGGCTCACCCTAATGTTTGTGGGACACAGAGGATAAATACTGACAGAGGTCCCTGGCTTAGACCTGTACCTCTTTTTTCCCCAGTCCCTGGTTCCATCCTTCCATGGGAGGCTTGTGTGTATGGTTTCCAGTATGCAGACCGCCACCCTACTTTTCAGGCCCAGGGGTACTCAGGCCAGCAGCTCAGTGTACCCTCGAGAGGACAGACCTGGTGCAGAGGCCTGGGCAGGCCCCAGAATGCATTTAGGCAGGGAGTTCAGGGCATTGGGCAGCCAGAGTGTGGTCTACAAGAGGGGTGTGGGCAGGCCTGTCCCTTTGGCCGCAGACTTCTCACCCCTTGTGAAGGTGTGGCTGGTGGAGGAACAGAGGAGCGTCTTCTAAAGCACAGGGCCGGGGGCTGGTGGTGCTGTTTGTCCGGCCTCAGGGCGGCACTGGGTGTGGTCAATGGCTGTGGTCAGAGAGTCCTGTGACCACCATCCTTCTGGAAGGACAACGCTACTGACTGTGCATCAGAGCACCATTGCTGCAAGTGATGATTCTAGTCCTGGAATCAATTTTCTTGGGCTGCAGCCTGTGCCCTGGGCACATCGTAACTAAGCGTAAGACAACCAGGCAGGTCTAGAGGACAAAATGAAGTCCTCTGGAACCAACCCTGAACTCCCGGACTCATTAGCACTGTGGGTCAGCTGTAGACCTAGGACGGGCCAAGGGTTAGGGTCCCTCCCCTTTGCAAAAAGCTGCAGCCAACCCCGACCCCGATCCTGCAGAGGCGGCTATGACAGCGGGAAGACTGTGGGATTTAGAGCCGGGAGACCGGGTCTGTCCTTCGCCCACTGCGTGACCTTGGGCAAGTCACCTTACAATTTGATGCCCACCAGGTGGGACCCTCAGAGGATTACTGAGCAGATTGAACGAGACATATTGTGAAACGGCCTTGTAAGCGTCTCCACTCTGGACAAACAGTAGCTGTGGTTATTAATATTTTAGAGGAAAAAGCGCAGCACGGCGTCAAGATCCCTGCTGAAAGGATCCCTGGGAGAAAGAAGGCGTGCACAGTGAAAGAGAGGGTGGAAGAGTACCAGCCCTTAAGGAAAAAATCGGGACAGAGCAAGCAATTCAGGCCCGTCTATGGGATTTATACCGTGGACCCTGGGCCTTGTCTCTCCCTTGCGTGACAAACCACCCTGCCGATAGGACCTTGTCTACCATCCACACAATGAAAGTCTTCTCCTGACTTTCTGCTGCTCCAGGTTGGGAATGCTAGGAATATTTTGACAGAGTTCACGCATCAGGAAAAGGCAGCAATGCCTCATCACAGCCCACGAGCACAAACGCAGTTACAGCCAATACAAATTAGCTCCAGGGAGGGAGGGGAAGTTTGGCGCTGAGAACCATGGTGTAGGTGAATAAATGAATGAATGAATGAGTGAGTGAGTGAGGGAAAAAGTGAAGTGAACCAGCATAGAAAGAGGAACTATAGGCTATACTTCATTCTTCGGGGTTCTGTTTCAGAAGCCTCCTCTTTTCTAGAAAGCTTATCAACTTGCGCTATTGTTTAATGCAGTTAAGAGCTAATTATTTTTATGCTGGCTGACCAGAATTAGTTTTAATCTCTTGCTTTTTAACCAGATTTATAATCTTAATTGCCAGTGCTGAATGCCCCATTATTTAAATAGCCCCGTAGCCTGCATTGCTATTCCCTGTGACTGATTTCTGACCTTTCTCTGAAGGGTAAGCACGACGCTGGATTCAGACTTCCTACATCCTCATCTTGATAAACTGGCCTTCATCTTGTACCAAACTGGAGATATGATGATAAACTATCTTACACGGTTATATGATCAAAAGGCTGAGTATTTACCACTTAAGAGTCCAGTCAGTCAAGCTTGGTGTACAAGCACACACCAGTCTGTTTGATACAAGGTAGCTTTGATTTTGCTTTGTTTCCTTATTTTTGGTCCACAGGATACCAAACCGCTGGATTAATGGATTTCTTTCCCGTGGACGAGTGGATCTAATATTTGATGTTTTACCTATTTCTGAGGATCTCCAATGTCAGCAGTTACCTGTTTTCACAAACCACCCCTCACTGTCCTGGTGATGAGTGAGGCAGCCACGCTGGCCCCTAGGCAAGGGGACAGCATCCCCTGGCTCCCATCCTGCTGGAGCTTACAAGACATTGGGAGTGTGGGGTGTAGATCGAAGGATACAGCCAGTCAAAAAACGCCTCTATAGAGAGGAAAAGGGGGCATGGCCTGCTTTGCCGAAAGTAAGGAGGAATTCGGGCTGGACCAGGAGGGAGGTGGGTGTGAGGCCCTTGGGGGCTAGGCTTCAGCAGAAATCCTCATCCTTGCTCTGATCAGATGCTGCTGAAGAACTGAGTTTATGTTTTCTCCCTGGGGACAGTGGTTCTCGACCCTCTCTGTACCTCTGAATCCTTTGTAAAGTGTCGAAAACCACGATGGTCAGGCCCCACCCCCATATTTGGCTCTAGGGATCTGTGGCAGAGACCCAGGCAATAGAGTTTTTAAAAAGCTTCCCCGGGTGATTCTAACGCATGAGTTGGTGTTGAGACCTTGTCCCGGGCTTGCTAGCTGCAACTTCTGCTATACCACACCGTCTTTCCCTCTTTAGCTACTTAAAGAGCCCTCAGCACACCCAGAATGGGACAGAGGCTGTGGATTTGACTCCTCGAATACAGTTTTCAGTTTTTTAAAAAATTAATTTTGTTGTGCTAGGTCTTAGCTGCCGCAGGCGGGCTCCTTAGTTGCGGCATGCATGTGGGATCTAGTTCCCTGGCCAGGGATCAAACCCCGGGCCCCCTGCACTGGGAGCGTGGAATCTTAACCACTGCGCCATCAGGGAAGTCTCCCAGCCGTCAGTTTTTAATGTTTGATTGAGAGGGTGCACACACAGGGCCCCTCGTGGGATGAAATGTCCCCACTGTGTACATCTTAAACTTCTTTCCTTTACGCAGACGTTCCAGAGGGACTCAAGAAGCTCTTAGAGGCCGCTTGTCCAAGCCTCTCCTTTACAGATAAGGAAACCGAGGTCCTGGGAGGTGAAGATACTTGCATAAATGTCATTCTGCTTGTTAGGGGACAAGAAACCAGCCCTGCTGCCAGGTCTCGCAGGAAAATGTGGCCAGTGGGTCGGATTGGCTTGGAGTTGAATCTTGCCATTTACCAGCTGTGTGACCTTGGGAAGTCCCATTCCCTCTCTGAGCCACTCTTCTTATCTATGAAGGGGAGATGATATCTACCTACCTTCCAGGGTGGCTGTGAGGATTAAGTGAGAAAGTGCGGCTAAGCGACACATCCAGATCTGACGACTTTCTTCCCTTCCCAGGTTCCCCCCAGGACCTTCAATCCACGGCTCTTTCAAGGGCGTGAGTAAAAGGAGCAACTGAACTAGGGCAGCAAAGGGAGGAGCGGGAAGGGACAGCCCCTAATGGGCCTCTGATGGCCTCCCTGTGCTGCCACCAGAAACAGCTGCTCAGAAGCAGGAGGTTTCAGTGTCTGGGACCCGGCCAGGCAGCCCTGAGAGCTCCTGATCTGAAGAAGGCGGGCGAAGAAAGCTTCACAAAATCCGATCTGTTTGTTAGAGACAACTTTCAAATTCAGTTCTAATGGAGCTTTCAATGCACTACGTTTAAAGAAACTCTACTGATAGATTTTCTTCTATCTTCATCTTTGTTCAGAGTGAACGATGCCCTTAATACAGCAGACAAACACCAGGTGTAACTAAATCGTATAGCTCAGCAGGGAGCATGACATTATTTTTCAATGACTAACCTAGACTGACAATTCTGTTAATAGGATTAGGGTTCATTGTGGAACTGTTTTCTCTTATTAATTTGGCTTGACTTACATATACATTTTGAATTGGCTAGAAAGAGGGGCACCTTTGTTTTCAGAGAAAAATCTTGTGGCTTTATTTAAAATGTATTACTGCCTCTATTTGCAAAAAAATATGACGTCTTAATTATTATATAAAGTAATTCTGTATTTTATACAAAATCATAATGTCGAATCCAGTCTTGTTCTTTTCATGAAACTTGATTTTAATGTAACTCTTATGGCTGATAGATTCCTTCTGCTGTTTTTGATACTTTGGGTGTGTTTCTGTTTTCCTTTTTTCCCTATGACATCGATCATTCAGCAAACCTTCTGTGTGTGTGTGTGTGTGTGTGTGTGTGTGTGTGTAGTATGTGCATATGTATGTGTGCGTGGTGTGTGTGTGTGCGTGCATGTGTGTGTGTGCAGCTTCTACGTGTCAGACACCATGCAAGGCCCTGATGACAGAGACAAAACGTCAGCCCCTTTGTTAAGAAGCACACAATCCAGCAGGTGAGAGTATTCAGGTTGGAAAGATGGCATAAGAGACATGCACTCAGGTATTACGCGAGCATGGAGGAGGGGGAGGGGAGGGAGGTCATGGAAGTTTCTGGAGGAAGTGGCACTAGACCAACGTCTTACAGGAAGGAAAGAGGTCACAGGGAGCAGGGTGTAGGGGACGCGAAGCAGGAGAGTAGTATAGTCCAGGCGAGGGGTGGCAAGAAGTGAGGCTGGAAAGTTAGGAGCCACATCATGGTGTACAGGCCAGGGGGGTTGGACTTGATTCTGAAAAGTCATGGTAAACCTTCGTTGTTGTTGTTTTTTTTTTTTATAAAAACAGGGGAGGAGGGGACTTCCCTGGTGGCACAGTGGTTAAGAATCCACCTGCCAATGCAGGGGATACGGGTTCGAGCGCTGGTCTGGGAAGATCCCACATGCCGTGGAGCAACTAAGCCCGTGCGCCACAACTACTGAGCCTGCGCTCTAGAGCCCATGAGCCACAACTACTGAGCCCGCGTGCCACAACTACTGAAGCCTGCGCGCCTAGAGCCTGTGCTCTGCAACAAGAGAAGCCACCGCAATGAGAAGCCCGCGCACCGCAATGAAGAGTAGCCCCACTCGCTGCAACTAGAGAAAGCCCGCGCGCAGCAACGAAGGCCCAACGCAGCCAAAAATAAATAAATAAATAAAATAAAAAATAAATTAATTAAAAAATATATATATATATAAAAAACGGGAGGAACAGAATCAGTTTGCATTTTGGAAACCTCACTCTGCAATTCTGAGGGAAGCAAGAGAAAGTCAACGATCTCCTTGACGTATTGTAGTAAAATTGCTGAGAAGTGACGAGCCCTGCACTTGGGGATGAGCTGAGAATGACTTATGAGGTGAAATGACGGTGACCTGGTGCTTTGCTCTATGTGGGGCTGGAGGAGGGAAGAGGCAAGGGTGACTCCAGGGGGAGTGCTGTGGGGGAGCCCTCGGTGGAGGTGGAGCCTGCAGGAGGCGCAGGGCTGGGGGAGGATCGGTGTCTGTCCTGGATCCGAGCTAAGAGGTGCCCGAGCAGAGGTGGACGCAGCAGTGAAATTTAGGGAGAAGGTCTAGGAAGGCGGGATAGATTGGAGTCATCAACACACACCTAAGTGGCAGCTGAAAGCAATAGAAGACGCAGCCATTCAGGGAGAATGTGATGGCTTGAGTGGGACAAAGGGCAATGGAGGAAACACCCTGGGATATTCGGAAATTTGGGGGCAGTCAGGGGAAGGGTAACCCTTGAAAGAGACAGAGAAGGAACAGTTTCAGGAGAAGGAGAATGAAGCTGAGGAGAGAGAGGGCTCCAAGGAGGAAGCAATGAGCTAAAGGAGGCAAAGAAATTTCTGCCCCAGGAAGAGCTGCTCCAGGAGGAGGTCCCCAAAGGAAAGAGAGGAACCATCTACCGCGTTGAGACCGACCGCCGAGCGTCGGCAGGAGGCAGCCTTCGGCAGAGCAGTGGGAACAAGTAATTTAGGAAGATGCCCAGAAAGCCACGTTCAAAGTGCTGTTTGCTTTAGTTGGGAGAGACTTGACCTCTTTTATAAAGGAGAGGCCCATAGGGAGGAAACGCTGAAGACACAGGACAGACGATCATTAGTGGAATGAGACCCAAATCTAACATGAGCATCATGGGTTACTTTAGGCAGTTGAAGTCCCCTGATTACCTGGAATTTGAAAACCAGAGGAAACCAACATAAGGGTGGACGTGAACGTCCTCACGACGGATATACTTTCCCACAAACACGTCTGATTACTGTGATTGGATGCTTGCATTTATTTGACTCCTTATGTGATGAGTGAAAAGTGGCCATCAAAAGACAAGGGTACGACCAACGGGGGTGACCTTGACGGTGAACAATAAACCCGGAGAGAAGGCCTGTGCTGTTTGCCGGACACCAGGGCTACACTCCTCCTTTCAGAGGCCACATTTCCTTTGCCCCGTCGGCAATCGACTGAAACTCTTTTTCACAGGAAACACCAGCCAAATAATTTCTTTAGAAAATACAGTTCTAATTCCAAAATGTGACACAGTTATCCTCATTAGACCTGACGGCTCCTGGGAAGACATCTTCCTCAAATCCGCTCTCCGTTGGGCCTGGGTGAGGGGACGGGCCCAGAATCCGCTCCTGCCGGTTATGTAACCGCTGCGAGTGACCGTGAGGAACTGTGAATGAGGCCCCCAGGGGTCCCCCCTCGTTAGCTGGAGGACCTGGTGAATGTGTCCAACCGCCTGTGGGCTGTTAATAGTATTAGTTCGGCTGTTTACCCAACATGGATTTTATAAGACGGCACCAGGGCTGAGGATTCTGCAAACCACGAGGGGAGGGAAGGTTGTTATCAGGAGCCCAATAAGGTCCTGGTGAGCCTTGCTTTCCGCCCAGCACCATTTTCTTTGTTAGACGGTTGTGTTCAGTTCTCAAGTCTGCCATCCTGGGTGGAGACACACGGTTTGGAGCGGGTGGGGGAAGAATGGAGCATGAAGAAGTACTGGGAAAAGACCAAAGAGGCTCAGGGGAACTTTGAGTCCTTGGGCAAGTCCCTTGATCTGCATGAGTTTCATGATGATGCATTGAGTGTACACCCATGATATGTGCTTTTCTGTATATCAAAAATGCTTAATAAAAAGAGAAACGCAGGGCTTCCCTGGTGGCGCAGTGGTTGAGAGTCCGCCTGCCGATGCAGGGGACACGGGTTCGTGCCCCGGTCCGGGAGGATCCCACATGCCGCGGAGCGGCTGGGCCCGTGAGCCATGGCCGCTGAGTCTGCGCGTCCGGAGCCTGTTTTCCGCAACGGGAGAGGCCACAACAGTGAGAGGCCCGCGTACCGCAAAAAAGAGAGAGAGAAAAATGAAGCTCAGACCCTGGGACCAAGCAGCCAAAGCGGCGCGGCAGTGTAGGAATCCACACCTGCCCTGGGAAGAGTCTAGAGAGGCCAGAAGAAGGGGCGGAGTGTGTGCTTCTCCCATGTGCCCGCCTATCCTGAGGTCATGGTCGTTGCTAATGACGATACCATGTCTGTCCTACTCATGTCTTTTGATGACCTTTTTAAAAAAAATAAAATCAAATTAATTAATTTTTTTTGGCCGCGTTGGGTCTTGGTCGCTATGCACGGACTTTCTCTAGTTGCGGCGAGCGGGGGCTACTCTTTGTTGCGGTGCGCGGGCTTCTCATTGTGGTGGCTTCTCTTGTTGCGGAGCACGGGCTCTAGGCGCTCGGGCTTCAGTAGTTGTGGCTCGTGGGCTCTAGAGAGCAGTCTCAGTAGTTGCGACACATGGGCTTAGTTGCTCTGCAGCACGTGGGATCCTCCTGGGCCAGGGCTCGAACCCGTGTCCCCTGCACTGGCAGGCGGATTCTTAACCACTGCGCCACCAGCGAAGTCCCTTTTTTGTTTTCTTTAAACAGTCACCATGTTATACATTACATTCCCAGGACTTATTTACCTTCTAACCGGAAGCTTGTATTTTTGACCCTCTTCACCCAGTTTTTTCCACGCCACCCCCCCCCACCTTGCTTCTGGCAACCACGAACCTGTTCTCTGTATCTATGAGCTTGGACTTTTTAGGTTCTCCGTATAAGTGAGATCTCCTTGGATCTTTCTCTGTCCGACTTATTTCACTTAGCATCATGTCACCAAGGTCCATGTGTGTTGTCACAAATGGCAGGATTTCCTTCTGTTTCATGGCTGGATAACAATTCATTGTCTATATGTACCATGATGACCACCTTTTAATCGTGGTAATCAGATGAATAATCCGATAAGTGCAGTAATCAAGATGGCAAGCCCCATGAAGGGGACACAAGGAATGACCTGGGAATCTGTTTCCCCACCTCCTCGCTGGCCCAGGCCACCCTCAGCCCTGTCCAGGCTGCCATAAGGGTCTAGTACTGACCAGCCAGCCCCTCATCCCTTTCCCTCCAATTCACTGTACACATTGCCATGGCCTTGGCCTTTCCCAATCACAGTGATGCCCATGGGCACTGCCTGGCCTTCCTGGGCCTCTTTGCTCCTTATTGGAACAACTAGGAGATGAAAACCTACCACTTATATTCCCATCATGCTTTTCAGAAGGCTTTCTAAAGGTTCCACTATGAAGGGTTCCTCTGAATAATTAAAGAAAGACCTAAGAGTTACAGCCAGTTCCATACCAGCCAGCAGCATGGGCCCCTCTAGAGAAGCTGGCTTGATACAAATATTAGAACCAAAGCATGACATTCTGGGCCTGGGAAATGACTATCCCCCATGGTCGTCATTTCCCCAAAGTCATCTCCTCTCAAGGCTGAATATTCCAATTCCTTCAATGCTTCCTCAATTACAGTCAGTCGTTTTAAAATCTCTCACCATCCTGGCTGCTGCGGAGACAGCTACAACGCTTGGTTTTCTAGCTGTTTCCCAGCGTGCCAGGGGAGGATCCTGCTGCTCAGACACTGCCCTCCCAGGCTGTACCCGCCACTGTCCCTCAAGTGTGCTGCCACCTCCTGCTTCGTGACAGGTGCTCACAGCAGAGCCCCCCAGGCCTTTCCAGGCTCGCTAGTGCAGCGACCGCTTTAGAACAAAATGCACAATCTGGTCCTTAATATCAAAAGAATGGACTTAAAAAAAAAAGTCATGTCCAGAAATTTATTTCTGTTCCTTAGCACCACCACGGCCCTTGCTACAGCACACAGTCCCCGGGGAAGAACTGAGAACATCTGAGGGGTGGTTCTTCTGGGGCAGCCCGGGTGCATTTCCCTGTGGCTGTGTCTGGGGACACCAGGGAGCTGGAAGGACCCAGATTCCTGTCCCTGTGCGGGCAGCGGCTCCTACCACGAGTACCACACCAAAGCCAGAATCTGGCTTGGACAGGAGTGACCTGTCTGCACAGACAGGAAGCAGCCACCCTTGGGCTGATCTTGGCCTGGGAAAAGTGTCTGTCCCTCCTTGCCCCTTTCCAGCCATGGGTGCTGTTGAAGGCCCCCTGTACCCTGTGCCTCAAAGGGGTGGGAGGAGAGCATGTAACTTGTGACAGCCACTCAAGGCAAAGGAAGTGGGGCAGGTCTGCACTCCAAGCCCGAGGCCTGCCTTGAGGTTGGGGTGTCAGCCACATCTGGTGAGAACTGGACAAGGCAGAATATGATCCAGGTGACGTTTTATGGCATTCTTCCTATTAATTACCATTGTTATGAATAGTACACATTGGATTAGATAGAATATCCATGTGCTTACAAAAAAGCAGGCAGTTGTATTGTTGGGGTTTTTCACACCATAAGCAAAGTCTCGCAACATTATGTGTAGCATCCATTTTTACGAAATCCAGCCATGTTATAAAGCGCCCTAGGGAGGCCTCCACCAGAAAGTAAACTCTGCGGTGAAGGATGACACGTGGAATGCTTTCAAGTCACACTATCACTGTTTACTTGAATTGTGTTGGAACTGCGTCAGCAACTCCCAGGTCTCTGGTCAAGCCATCAGCTGACACAGGGGCAGGAAAAGTGATGCACCTGGTCCTCCGGGGGATGGATTCTGCGACACTTTGCTGAAATAGTGAGCAGTGCTGGTTTCCCCCAAAGTCTCAGGATAATTTTAAACCACATGGAACTCCAAACCACGCTAAAACTTTTGGGACATCTCAAATATTAAGAGTAGAAATAGCAGAGACCTTGGGGCCAGAAGGAGCTACATCCAAATCCCTTTGTGTGTTAAGATGCTCTTTTGTGTGGTTGAGAGGCCCAAGTTCCAATCCTGGTTCTGTCACTCCACAGCTGTGGGGTTTTGCGAAGTCCCTTAGCCACAGCACCCCTACCCCCATCCCCCATTGCCTGCAGTTTCCTCAGGTCTAAAGTGAGGCTGCGGCATTAGATTCTTAGATGAACTCAAAGGTCTCCTTCAGGGTCTATGAAAACATCAGGTGGGCTCTCATGCATTGTGCATTTGAAACAGCTGTAGAAAAATGGGTACATGGGCAGCAGTAACCCATGCAACAAAAGACACTGGGCTCCATCGTTAACCATGTATAGATTTCTTTGGGGTCCCCCTCCTCTAGCTGGCTTTAGGGAGCAGTAGCCTGTGCAGATAGAGTCACTATCGCTCCAGGGAGCGTATGAATCTGTACGTTATGTGGCTATAATTCTCCCCTCTTCCCATAGTTTCTGTTGGAAAGGCTCTTGTTTCAAAGGACAGCTTGGCTCAGAGATTTGGGAATTATTTTTTCTCTGAAGAGCATCAAACTCATTTTACAAAGCCCAAAGTTGTCCACCTCTGAGAACTGAGGTGAGCAGGACCGTGGGCTCACCAACAAAGCTCAGATGCTTGTGGTTCAGGGACCTCCAATTCTTGCCTTGTTTACAAATATCAGTGTGCCCACCCCAGGCCTCCAAGACCCCTGGTTGTTATTATCAAGAAATAAAACTTTTGTGCATAGAGATAATAACAGCAATTAGAGTGATCACCCATGGAGCTCTTTCCACTCATCAGGCAGTCGCCTCGTCAGGCACACCTTATTATCTCAGACAAAGACCTCAGGAGGTAGGTATCACTGCCCTCATTTTATAGATGAGGAAACGGAGGCTCAGATATGTTAAAAAACCATCTGAGATTGCAGATGTCAGAGCCAGAATTGAAAGCCAGTTCTCCTTATATCTTCACCAAACAACAGAACAGTCGTCAAAAATATATCCTCAACAACAACAGATATATATGTATTCTTAAAAAGCCCCACCTTTGGGACTTCCCTGGTGGCGCAATGGTTAAGAATCCGCCTTTCAATGCAGGGGACACGGGTTCCAGCCCTGGTCTGGAAAGATCCCACATGCCGCGGAGCAACTAAGCCCATGCGCCACAACTACTGAGCCTGCGCTCTAGAGCCCACGAGCCACAACTCCTGAAGCCCGCGCGCCTACAGGCTGGGCTCCGCAACAAGAGAAGCCACCGCAATGAGAAGCCCATGCACCTCAAGGAAGCAGAGCTCCTGCTCGCCGCAACTAGAGAAAGCCCACGTGCAGCAACGAAGACCCAACGCAGCCAAAAGTAAATAAAATTTAAAAAACACAAAAAAGCCCCACCTTTCTAGAAGAGACACAGCCAGTTGATGGTGTGTGGGGGTGTGTGCGCAAGCACGCAAGTGCACTTTATTTCTGCTTCCTTCCAAACGAGATGTGTGGTGCTTTCATCAGATGCACCGGAGGCGGGAGGCGGGAGGCGGGAGGCGGGAGGCGGGAGGCGGGAGGCGGGAGGCGGGAGGCGGGAGGGCGGGGCTTCAGTTGAGTGGCGTGAATCTGTTGCCACATTGCTAAACACAGCCCAACCATCCCAGGGAGCTTCAGAAAATTCAGGCAACAGGAGCGGAGGGACCGTGTTAGAAGTGCTCCACACTCCCAAAATGCAGTCCCGGTGGGAAAAAGTACTAACCTGGAATAAGGTGGGCAAAAAGCAAGGCACTCTTTTCGAAATTCATTGGTTGCAAATGAACATGAGTTTAAATTTTATTGTGAGTTTTCCCCCCTCAGTGAGCACGTCCGTCAATGTCTCCCGGGCGCGGGGCTCTATACCTCTTCAGTGGCTTCAGCAGTGACCTTGCTTGGGCAATGGGCTCGCTCCCTTTGTTTACAGCTTGCAGCTTCTGAAGTCAGTTTTCCCAGGGATCTGCAGGGGACCCACTGAAGCAACTGGTTTAGCTGCACTTTCCAAACCGCCCAGCCCGCTGGCTCTCATCCCTGCGAGAAGACCATGTGCTTTGGAAGGATCTCTTTGGCTTCTCCAGGTGGAAGATGTTCTCTCAGGGAGGGTGCCCCTCTGGAAGGGGGAGTTGGACAGCCAACCCAGAAGGTGGAGGTGGAGTCATTTAGAGGAGCTGGGCGATCCCCAGGTAGGGGAAATGAGAAGCGAGTCGGGAGCAGGGAACTAGGCCCTTGGTCACCCCTGGATACAAGCCCTGGAGCAGTGCATCCGAGCCCTGTGCCAGGTCATGTCAACATATCCTGTTCCCACCTCCCAGGCAGCAAAGTCAAAACAGTTGTGCAGTAGAGGGCACTGCAAGCAGTGTTTTTTGTTTAAATTTAATTAATTAATTAATTTATGGCTGCGTTGGGTCTTCGTTGCTATGCACGGGCTTTCTCTAGTTGCGGTGCGCGGGTTTCTCATTGCGGTGGCTTCTCTTGTTGCAGAGCACAGGCTCTAGGCACATGGGCTTCCAGTAGCTGTGGCACGTGGGCTCAGTAGTTGTGGCTCACGGGCTCTAGAGCGCAGGCTCAGTAGTTGTGGTGCACGGGCTTAGTTGCTCCGCGTAATGTGGGATCTTCCCAGACCAGGGCTTGAACCCGTGTCCCCTGAATTGGCAGGCGGATTCTTAACCACTGCGCCACCAGGGAAGTCCTTGCAAGCAGTTTTTAGTTTACGAGTCAGACCCATGACTTTTGGAGACCAGCTACTTGACCAAAGCCCACAGGAGTTTGTCCTGTCAGCCAGGATGGATAAGATGGTGCTCGGTGACGACCATCACCACCACATCATCTCCAAAAGGAAGGAAGAGATTGTTCCTCTGACGTGGAGGAAGAATGTCATAGAAGTTAAGACCCTGGGCTCTGTTTTGCCTGGCAGCATGGCCCTTGGCCGGAGGGTAGTTACTCTCTTTCTTCCTCTGTTTCCTCTAAGAAACCTACCTTACAAGACTGTCCTGAGGATTAAATGAATTGATATGTGCCAAGCGCTTAGAACAGTGCCTGGCACTTAGGAAGGCGCTCAAGAAATGTCAGCTGTGATGATTATCCCCATTGTGCATTTATATATAGATGTTCTATAGTCTTTAGATAAATTTACATAAACAGGTATTACTCCATTTTGTTGAGAGGAAATGCAAGTTCAGAGGTTAAAAGACTGGAATCTAGTTTTTATGAACAAGTTCAATGCTATTTTCACTATATCAGATACCTCAATTACAATTAAGGCATATAAATATATTTATGTATTATATATATGTACATCTATGTGTGTGTATATATATATACCCATGAGTGTGACCCTTTCCTGATAATCAAACACTTTCCATTTCTTATTACTTAAAAAATGACTGGATGTTTACCGTGTTGAGTGTCTCACCTTTGGGAGTCTGTACTTTTCTCTGAGGTGAACTCTGAGGCACGCCCTCTCTGCCTTTTTTTGTGTAAAGGCAGCATCTCTTTCCATCCTAAAAGTAAAAGAATAGAATAAAGGATCAAAGGACGAAGAGAGCTAAGGCCATTCCAGCCCCTGTTCAGGGGAGCCAGACACTGGGACACACCTTCTTAGTTCCCACTGCCGGCAGACAAATGGGAAATAGGGGAGTTTTTCCTACATCCCCAAATTTCTGCCTCTCTGTCTGTCATTCCACTATCATAACTCAGTACAGACCCTAAATCCCAAAGACAGCTCAGTTCTGGGAACCTCTTTCTGATGCACCCCGGGAGAGGGGCAGGGTGATTACTCCTGATGTAGACCCGACCTCACTATGTTTCTCTAAGTACAACCTGAGACCACAAGCGTCAGAATCACCCGGAGCGCTCATTAAGAATGCAGCTTCTGGACGTGTACACACTAACAAACGTAAGGTAGATAGTTAGTGGGAAGCAGTCGCATGGCACAGGGATATTGGCTCGGTGCTTTGTGACAGCCTGGAGGGGTGGGATAGGGAGGGTGGGAGGGAGGGAGACGCAAGAAGGAAGACATATGGGAGCATATGTATATGTATAACTGATTCACTTTGTTATAAAGCAGAAACTAACACACCATTGTAAAGCAATTATACCCCAATAAAGATGTTAAAAAAAAAAAAGAGTAGGCAAAAATCAGACCTGGGTTATTCTAGATCAGGGGTCAGCAAACGTTTTCTGTAAAGGGCCGAAGAGTAAATATTGCAGATTTTTTGTGGGCCCTGTGTCTCTGTTTTAAATATTCAATTGTGCCCTTGTAGCACAAAAGCAGCCATAAGATGACATGTAAAGGAATGCGTATGACAGTGTTCCAATAAAACTTTATTTACAAAACTGGAAAAAAAAAAGAATGCAGCTTCCCAGTCCGACTGCATTGTGGAGAGAAGCTACATTTTAAAAATCATTTTGTTTCTTATTGTATTTATTAGGGGTTAACACATTTAGTTCTTCTGAAATGCTAGGTGTAGGAGCTGATGACAAAGGATGTTGAGTGTTATTCTTGGGACATAAGTTTTACTTATTTTTTAAATTAAAAAAATTGAAATATAGTTGCTGTACAATATTGTGTTACAGGTGTACAATATCGTGATTCACAATTTTTATTTTTTTGGCCGTACCATGTGGCATGTGGAATCTTAGTTCCCTGACAAGGGATTGAACCCGTGCCCCCTGCAGTGGAAGCACAGAGTCCCAACCACTGGACTGCCAGGGAATTTCCCCCTCCCCCTTTTTTCACACAATTTTTAAAGGTTATACTCCATTTATAATTATTATAACATATTGGCCATGTTCCCTGTGTTGTGTTACAATATGTCCTTGTAGCTTATTTTATACATAATAGTTTGTACCTGGGACCTAAGTTTTAAATTCTACAGAACACTTATTTTTATGGAAAAAAATGTTTGGAGCAAACCCCTAGCATCTCCTTCTACTTCCTTTCCTGATGCCCTTTATTAAACGCTTATGTGAACTTTCCATGTATCTATTTAAGGTCTGGGTCCGTCTCCACCCATGCTGCCTTGATTCTGCAACATTCCCAAAGTGGAAGACATTTTTGAGTTTTTAATTGTTTTTGGCCACATCATGCGGCATGCGGGACCTTAGTTGCCTGACCAGGGATCGAACCCACGCCCCCTGCAGTGGAAGTGTGGAGTCTTAACCACTGGACCACCAGGGAAGTCCGCAGTTTTGAGTTTTAAAGGATGTTCTCCTTCAGATCTCTGTAGAGCTGTGTTTCCACAAGACAGTTACACTCAGTGACTGAGAGTCTGAGATTCAGTTATTATTCTGTTCATTTAATTTCACCAATAAATTGTGATAGAATTCAGAACTCTGAGCTACAATAATGTGGAACTTTTAAAAAGCACTTGAAATCCTTGACAGCTGAAGCAGGGACATTTAAACATACGGCAGGGAATCCAATTGTGAAATGTTCTCTCTGTAATCTTACCAAAGAGAGATGTGTTCTGGAAACGATGCCTTCGTCCAGGGGAGAAAACACATCTGCTCCTCTCTTCCCATTGTTGCCATTTATAAACCACCAAGTCTGGCAGACTTTTCCTTCCCAGCATCTCTCATAACCATGCCTTTCATTTTAACTATAGCAGCTTCACGAATGTTCCATTACTCCATACCGTATCTTGTGCAGTGATTCTTTAAATAGCAGTCTGTTGACTAAAGTATTCTATCAAAAGAGCTGGAAGCAGTGGTGTGCTGGCAAACGTATCACAACCAGCTCTTTGGGGAAAGAAGCTGTTTGTAGAACTTGCCAATTTCCATGGTGTAAATACTCCCACCCAGGCGGATTTCAAACTATCAACTTGATGTCGCTGAATGAGGAATTGCGGAGAGATGAACACAGTCAGCTTTCATGAGTCAGTGCACGCTGCTGTAGGTCAGCTCCAGCATGTCACTGGCTGGAAGACTAATTTTGCTCAAGCACTGTTTAAATCAGCTACTCTTGAATTCAGCAATCTCCCTGGGCCTCTACTGCCCGGCATGGAAACGGTGAATATGGCCTGTCCACTTTTCTCTATCATAAATACTATGCCGGGCCACTTGATTGGAGAGGCCCTGGCCGTTTAAATGATCTCCCTGCTTCCATCGTAGCCCCACAATTGAGAAGCAACACTTTTAACAAACTCCCTCGGCGATTCTTACACAAGCTGAACAGGGTCACCTTCACAACACTGTGAATCAACCAGACTCCAGTAAAAATTTAAAAACATAAAATAAAATAAACAAGGTCACCTTCTAAGCCCCAACTTAGGATCAGTGTTCCCTTCCCTGTTTGGAGGGAGGCATCCTCAAACAAGGTAGGGTATGGATTTCCATAATGCCCTGCGGGTGGCCTAACTGGACTTGTGATGGTGCTGGTTTGAAGTGGGCTCCCTTGCTCAAGATGATCCAGAGAGAAGTGGACACCTTCGGGGACGTCTGTGAAGCTCACATTCACCACCTCTTCTCCCAGCTGCCCAAAGAAGTGCATTACTGGAGGCTATATTTATGTACCTGGCCCCGCCCTCTGGCTGTACAGGATTGGACCAAGCTGGATGAATGGACTTTCTTCTCTGGGAATTCGGGTTTGGGACTGAGAAACAGACCAGTAGTGTGGCTCGAGCTGTAATGGGTGAATTCGGGGGATGTCGGCTGCCATTTTTCACTGGTCACGTGGTTTGGGCAGAGGACCAAGTAGAGGGCTGACTGCCCCAAAAGAACAAAGCAGCCGTACTGAGGTGGAAGCCACGGCAAGAGATTGAAAACGAGGGCTCGTGGCTTCCCAGCAATGCTCTGGTCCTGGTTCAGGCACATATGAGGCCGGGGGGGATTTCTGTTATGGGTTTGCTGAAGCATCTTTGCATGAAGCATGATTTGCCTTAAAATAAATTCCCTGTTTTCATTTTCAGGTGGCTAAACTGGTTTCTATTTCTTGACTCCAAGTTTTGGAATCATCTTTTTTTTCACTGTAATAGTTGCTCTCATTTATACATTTTATTTTTTTATTGAAGTATAATTGATTTACAAGGTTGTGTTAGTTTCAGGTGTACAGCAAAGTTATTCAGTTTTATATGTATACATATACATATTCTTTTTCAGATTCTTTCCCCTTATAGGTTATTACAAAATATTGAGTATAGTTCCCCGATGCCTACTTCTTTATGTTGTATTCTATTCTAGGTGATGAAGCTCTTGAAAACTCAAGCAATGGACAGGAGGTCATGCCTCTTGCCATGGGAAAGCAGGCCAGCCTCATCGTCCTGCTACTATTGCTTAAATTGGTTGATAACATAAATGTATAACACACACACACCCCTGAGTAGCTGGTAAACAACCCAATCCACTGACTGACCATACCATTTGACTATCTCAGTCTTTCATCTGTCCAGATATAAAATTAAGTAAAACAAGGTCATTAGTTAATCAAACAGATGCCATATCTGTGACCAGATTTATTGCTGGGACATACTGAGTGATATTTTAATATCAGGTATATAGTCTATATTTCTGACCATTTTCTTTTTATTGGGCCCCTTGAGCTGAGAACATTTGGTGCTATTCTGCTTCTGTTTCATTACACATGTGTTCTTTTTTTTTTTTTAAACATGCCAAGGAATGATGCCTTTTTTTGCCTAAGTATTATTTTAGCACAAACATTACTTTTGCAGTTGCATTTTTTAAAAAAAACTGATCTTAAATTTACCGCAGAGCCAAGCATAATACATTCTAGGTAGTTGTATAAGTCACAATTTCTTTCAGGAAAAAATACAATAGACAAGGTTTCCATTAAATGCAGGCTTTTAAGCTTTCTTAGTTTCCTCCAGGTCATTAACCCTTCCACCTCTAATCATCTAGGACCCAGGCAACTATTATGTAATTGATCATTAGCAAAACAGCCACGGTGGCAAAAAGAAATACTTTTGTAACATACAATGTACATTGAACTTCAAGACTGATGCTTCAATACTCAGTTGATTTGATTATTAAGACTCAAATTAATTCTACCTTAAACTTTAAAAAATTACATCTATATTACACTTATTTAAAGATCAGTCTTCAGCAGTGAAAAAATGGTGATATTCACATTCCATAATACCCAACTGAAATGTTACTGTTTTATTTTTATTACATTTTATATAGCCAGAAGAATGTCCTTATTTTTTGGAGGTATATAGCCAAAGTATCTAGGGGTAAAGTATCGTGATGTCTGTAATTTACTTTAAAAATAGTTCTATCTGTCTACGTTTCCATGTATCTATCTATGATCTAACCAGATGATCATCTATAAGCAAATATGGCAAAATGTCAACTGTCAGCTTTATGCCATAGGTATACATGAGCATTCATTACACTGTTGTACTCTTCTCCATCTTTAAATTTTTCATAATAGGCAGTCCACACATTTATTCAGTCTTTGAGAAGCCAAGTTTTATGACATAATTGTCATGTCGTATTTTCTAGGCTTTTTTTCCTGCACATGTAAGATCAAGAACACTGTACTCTATGTTCTTTAAGGCCCTCTTCCAAGTGCAAAGTCTGAATTTTCACAATTTGAAAGCTTTCTACTTGCTAGGAGGGTGAATTTCCTGACGACTGTAAAGTTATCTAGGCACAGTTTTTCATTTGAACAATTGAGGTCAATTAAAATGCGTCTGGATCAGAAAGTGTTCAGTGGCTTTCAGGACAACATGCAGATTTATTTCGTAGTTTTCATTTCCCTTCATACAAGTAGGACATAGTAACTGCTGACGCTAGGAAATGGTTCACTTTAGCAGAACAGACTTTCCTCAGGTTAGAAGCAAACAGCACGAGGAAAGGCATCTAAAGAGCAAACAGGTAGAAACTGGGGAGCTGAAGACAGTCTGGCCAGAATGAATTTCTTTGTGCTTTTAAAAGGAAAGGAAGTTGCATGTACTCACTTCTCCTCGATCACTTGCTTTTGGTATTCCTCATATTCCTCTCTAGTCATCCCCTGAGCTGCGGCAGGATCAGATGTACCTCCTTCTTCTTTTTTTTCTTCAGACCTGCCACCAAGTCCTAAATTCTTTACCTGACTACTTATCATAGTTTTCATAAAGAAAGCCATTGTTTCTGCCCCAGAAAAAGAATACCAAGAACTCAGACAAAACCTGAAGGAAATAAAACCCCCACAAAACCTCTAAATATCTTCAACGACAGCAACACAGTTAAAAGCAGAGGACTTCGCACAGGCTCATCTATTCAAGGGCATAATGATACAGAAGAGTGGTTTGTGCGCTGTAAGCTGGATTAAAGAGGTGAACTCCTTAGTATAGAGAGGCAGATGGTTCAGATTCCTAAAGCGTACGATCAGACGCAACCGACTACTTTCTGAACTAATACACTAAGCTAATTTCAGAGGGGAAAAAACCCTTCACATTATCCATCCCTCTCCCTACCCATTTCTAAATTATAAGCCAGCAGGGATTCATCAAGAGTTGGTTCAATTAAATTAATCAGAGCAGACCGATTATATGGCTGTAGTGGAATTTCCAAATTCCAGCCCTTGAGGACAACATCCTGTTGAAAACTGAGTCCAATGAGACTCAAAACCCGAAATGCTTCGTTAAGCAAAAATAATCCTTTGATCCATCATTTTATCTCATTGGACTCTAAGGACTATGCAAGGATTTGCTTGAATTCTATACTGTTTCAGCGGTTACTGTGTCCTGTACATAAATACCCAACTGAGGCAAGAGGCAAGAGGGTCCTCCGCTTACATCTGGATTACCCTAGCCTGCTCCTGCATCGTTACACTTCTGCATGGAAATGACGCGCTGGATACTTTAACTGCTCTGATCCAGAAGGTAAGAACACGAGTCAAATCATCAGTGTGTATCGAGGTCACCTTTTCCTCTTACGCGCAGTCACTTCCTGGGTGCTCTATTTAAGCTCACTGGTGTTACTTGGAGAAAACTTTTGACAATGTTTTGTAACACAGATTCTCAGTGGCTGTGGTTTTCTCCAGGTCAAGGGAGGAATTTGAGCATGGCTAAGACTTTAATCTATGTTAGTATCTTTCTAATTAAAGCACTCCAAGAGCAGGTGGGGCAGAGGGGAAAGATACAGCCTATTAGTAACCTATGCTTATTATTTTATCTGTAGGCATGAGCCCTTTCAGGAAATAGATGACTATCCCTCAGATTGTACAGAACTATACAAACTGGATTTTTGCCTAAAATGCTTTTTTAAATGTATTTTAAGATCTGCTTTTCATCTTACTAACCAATTTAAAATTGTTGCTAAAATGGTCTCAATTTGAAAGATTAACAAAGATTTAGGGTGAAATAGAAACTTTTCTCGGTGTTCTCTGATTGAGAATGTACATTCATACTTAGCTCCACTTCCACTTTAAGATGTGTTGCCTGGGACCTAATACATTCAAACCATGATCTCTAAATTATTATTTAAAATAAAAATCCATTTTATAAGTTATTCTAAGTTATTAAATTATTAGATTATAAAATTATTAAAATTCCATTTTATTAGGAATTAGGAAATATTATGAATGGTGAGGGTCTCAATTCTAAACTCCAAAGCCAGTTGGTGAAGCAGCCTCTCCCTGTCCAGTCCTCTTCTGTCTGTGTGTGTGGGATGGGGGTAGGCTGGGGAGGGGTGGGTGTCAAGCATCACAGAAACTCTTACGTGGTAACTACATCAGTGTGACAAATGAATACTCCCTGGTGGTGCTTTATGAAATCAAATCTTCCATTGTCTTCCCAAAAGATGATTCCATTGGAAGTGGGATCACGTCTTTAAAAACTCTTTATTCCTCAGTTTATTATAATGGCCTTTCCACTTGGACGTTCAGCAACTATTTGCTGTGTGTGGAATCCTCCAGAAAGGGAAAATAAATACTCCAGGTGAAACAGGACTAGGTGTTACCCCTCCTCCAAAGGCTTCTCATCATACTTGAACAAAATCCCAAATCTTTACTATGGCCATGTCCCCAGTGCCCCAACCAGTGTCTAGTTTCCAGCACTGCCCCCCCCCCCAACAGAAGGCTCACTGATCAGGCTTTAAGTTTCCTCTGATTTCTTTCAAACCTATCTAATTTAATTCTTTAATTTTACATTACTCAGTATTTTCTGTGGGCTTATAGCACAAGGGTCCATTACGTTAGTTTCCATATTCTGAAACCACTTTATAAAGACCATCTTTACAAAGCTACCAACCCTGAGACCGAAGTATTATGAGGAAACTGAAGGTCATCTTTAGTAAGTGGCAAAGTCAAGATTTAAACTTGGATTTGTTTGACGCTAAAGCTCTACTCTTTCCTTTTTATACCACATGGACTCTCAGAATTGGAATTACTTGGTTGAATGGTGCTTGCCAAAGAGAGGAAAAGATTTTTATAAAACTGCCATTAGTAATGACTAAAAGTTCCAACTTAGCCACACTATTACCGGTATTTGGTTATTAAAGATGAAAACATCAAATACGTTACTTATTTTGTGTTTTTCATTACCAGCAAGGGTAAGCATTGATCCATTACCATTTCTTATTCTCTTCTTATGCTTCCATGTATTGACTCTGCAGGTGGTAGGCCACCTAGGGCAGAACGCAAAGCACGTGACACATGAAATACTATCACAAATCGGGGCCTACTTGGGAAATAAATAACTACTTATTACCCGAGACCAATGAAGGAAAAAAGTAAATTTACTAAAATATTTCTTTATTTGAATAAGGTCAATGTCACTTCTTGAATTCCAGCTAGCATCAAATTAACAATCAGAAAAAAACACTTGACAAAATGTTATCCAATTGAAATCAACAGTGGATAGAAAACCCTTTTAAACTTTAAAAGAAATATATTAAACAGGCAACATACAGATCTAAAAAGTTGCAAGTGGTGATTTTACATTAGATCTTATAAATTAAAAAATCCCCAATATAACCGTTTGTTCACTATCTCCCTGCGATAAGCACATGGACAGGAAAAGATAATCACATCTTAATATTCACAACTGTCACTCATGTCCTTTACAAGGATTGTATCTCTGCAACGCAGCGGGTCAGGCAATCTCTTATTCAAGTAATCTTTGTTTTCCCCAAGTTATCAAAAAGTACAACTGTCTGAGATAAAATGTCACAAAAATCACAATCAGCAAAGCAAAAAGCTTTAGCAGGCCATCTTGAAGATGGGGGTTTTCATGGCTTGACCATGATCTGAAGATGCTTTTGTACGTTTAAGAGCTGTCAACCAAAGTACCAAGAGCTACAAGCAGCAATCTGGGTTTAGTTTGTAATTGTAATAAACCAGGAGTTTTAGTAAAAAGAACATTAAGTAAAAAACTGTAAGTATAAGAGAATCAGTGCACATTTGCTAATGTCATTGACAATGAAAACGTTACATCGGCTCTCAGCTCAGCTTTGAAGTTAACAAGAGACTCCTGTTCACCCCCCATCTTAGTGCTTCTCAACAGCAGTGTGCTCAGAATCACCTGAGGTGCCTGCTGAATACTGATATTCTGAAGCCCCCACCCTTGAGTTCTGCTTCAGGTGGTTTGGAGCTGAGCCTGGAATCGGTATTCTTAAGAAGCACTCCAGGATCCAAATGGACCACAGACCACACTCTGAGAAACACTATTATCCCTTTAATACATAACAAAATATTGTGGCCTCATAGAGTTTCAAGCTGAATAAAACATTCAAACAATTACAACACGAAGAGTTACATTAAATAAGAGTATTAACCATTATATTGAATATAATTGCATTTCTTTTTTAAAGTGGCATAAGCACAAAGACTTACACTAAAATTGTAAAATCAATTTTGTTTTAATCCAAGGCACCTGTAAAATACTTGCTGGTGTGAGAGAAGTTAAATTCAATTATATAAAATAGTACAGAAATGAAAGAATCCTGGCAGTCACTGATTTTTCCACAGAGAAAACATTTTTCTACAGAAATGAGCTACTTAAAGTTGACGATTTTGAGGAAAATAAACCAAATTTCCAATAATATGGTAACTTGTATGAACCGATTTACTGAGTGATTTTCAGCAAATTAAATCAGTACGAAAGAAAAGAAGGTTCATGCTCGTATACTGCATAGGTCTAACATTTCTTTAAGTTCAGGCACACGTGACCATGGATTTTATAATACTGGGTATTTCGCAACCTTTTATCTCAAGAGGATTTCCAAGTCTCATAGTCTACAACTGAAACATTCTTCTGAAGGTATTAATTTTTTTTCATGGAATAAGAGTAAATTCTGTGATGATCATGTCTCTGAAATATGAATTTCAAAATGCTAACACTACAAGGAAAAATGCTAGCAAAGCAGTTCTGTGTTGGAGTGGCTGTTGGTACGAGAGTGATCGTTAGAATGTTCCCGTTCAGCGTTCCGGGATAAAGGCTACTGTAAGAAAGCCGTGCTAGGACCGTTTGCATATGTAGTGCTAGTTAGGTACTGCTATAAGGCAGAGCTCTTTAGAGCCTTTGTATGGGTTTTCAGCAGTTAGTCCAGTCTGTAAATGACAACTAAGAGCAAATTTATGAAGGCTGTGAAGAATCAGATAGTGCTGTTTACAAAACGGTACTATTTTCGATTCTGTGACAAATGAAAGGTATCGTTTTAGCCAGAAGAGGTAAAGTAAAAGAATATTTTGAAGTCTACATCAGTCGTGAAAACAAAATGTCATTTACAGATTGTTTCTACTATACCTAGAACTATGTACAACAACCCCTTCCAGCCTGATGTTTCAAAGTTAACTTACTAACAAGTGCTTCACAATATCCTTAGTTCTGGCATTAAAAGAAAGAAATCAGAAGTACTAACACTATTTTTCAAATTTTGCCTTCAAAAACTTTAACACTGCTTCTACTACTGCCTTCTTGATTTCCACAAATATGCAGCATCACAATCGCCAGGTTGCATGGAGTGATGTAAGTCAGAATGCAGTGGTAGTTTTTAATGACCTTAAAGTATACTCAGGACATGCAATCTGAGTTGAATTTAGAGATATAAACGCAGAGTGATTTTCCTAATATTGAACTGACACTGTTGGAACATAGACATTCAAGAATATGAGCAATCACGAAATGAACACATCACTAGGTAAAATACCCATAAAAACCATCGTCAGAGGAATGCTGTCACCTAAACGGGTTTGCAGGCAAAAAGCAGCTCTTAATTCTCCCCTCCAACTTCCTTTAAAAGTGAAATATATCATTGATAATCAGAAGGGAAAAAATACTTCAATAAACATTCTGAAGCCTATTATCCAGATCCTAACGCCCTCAGACAAAACATTCTTTGCTTTCAAAGGGAGCTGTATTAGGCTCAAGGACTGCAGGACTGAGTCTTCGAGTAGGAAATCCTGGCCTCTAAAAAAAAGGCTTTGGTTACAGAATAAACACGATGGGTAGCTCTCAGACCTCTTATTTTGGCAGGGGGCAAGAGGGCAAGGGTGCTTATGCTAAAGATAGAAACTTCCAACATCAGAGACTTAGGGGTAACTTTCATATACGGGGGTGCCCCCTTTCTGTTATTTACCCTCTGATTTATCGATATTCTGTTCAGTGGCTGTATTCTACTGGCCGGAAATTCACTGAAATTTAAATAGATTTATGTACTATGCACAAATTTACATATGGTTGTCTTTAAGGTTTATTCTTATTCAAGTCAATGTTTAAACAGTTATTTTATACAAAATTTAATAATTTAGACTACGAAGCAATTTAAATACTTCAATTCCCTCGAAAAGGCATTTTGTACATACATACATGATGCACACATGTGAAAATGGTGTCAGAAGAATCATACATGACGCACGCGTGTGAAAATCGTGTCAGAAGAATTTTTTGGCAGCTGCTTCTTGCTGAGTCCTACGGAAAAAGAGAACAAAACAAAACAAAAAAAACTGAAAGAAGTTCTATATACACTGGAATGAAACAGGATTGCATAAATTAAAAATGCCTTTTGAAGTATGAAATACATGAAGATAAACATATGTCCTACACATGTATTCCCATGTGAACTGAAATAGACTAGACGTAATATTTGCTTTGTATGAACCTAATTTTATAGGTATTGAAAGTTCTATTATGGACCTTGATAACTTTATTGAATTATCTCAAGTTAAATAAATACAGAAAAATGTTGGGTCAAATTTTAGAGACTTACCTATACATGATATAAGCAATGAACAACACCGTTTGTACCACTACAAATATAACAAAGTGCACCGTAGACAGACACGATGGAAATGGCGGTAGTTCTGGACATTTCAGTCTTTCATTTGCTGGCTATAAGGCAAAGAACTTTCTATTACAATTAGTCAAATCAGTATTTTAGAAAAGGAAATAAATGTGAAATCTTTATAAAACTCATGGTTTACTGTATAAACTCAAGTATTTTCATTAATTCATCTCATAATTGCCTTCCACCCTCTTAACTTTCACCACCAAACTTTTTGAAAGAGCAGGCAATGTGGGAAGGCCTCCACTCTTTCACTGTCCTGTCACTAACTCATTGCTGTCTGGCTTCTACCTTCATCACAGTGACAATGATTTTAGTGTCCTTGAAGGTCACAGATCACCAATTCCCTCGACACTCCCAGTTTATACTTGCTGTACTAGAGCAATTATTAATAGCAGCATCCTCACTCTCAAAAGTGTTCTATTTCAGACAATTACACAGTTGCCCTACCAATGAACTACCTGACAGAGATAATGGCCTTTTCTCAGCTCTCATCCACCCCAATCTCCTAACATTCAACATCACTAATTAGTATTTTGGAAAATGTTTCTTTTCCTATTTCCATGATTATTCATTTTCTTATAAGCAAGTAATGAAATACCAGGGACAAAGATTTCATCAAGGTATCCAGACAGAATGGCTTCTAAGGTTAGTTGTTCTCAATATGCCCACACCTATGGGACAAAGGTCTTCACTATGTATTGATATACACTACCCACAGCATCAACTTGGCCGCTGCAACAAAGGCAAGAGTTGGGGGGAAATAAACTCAAACAGAACTAAGGGAAGAGATGACAATGCTTTGGACGGGAGGTAAAATGGTCAATAAGAAAACTATTAAGCTATATTTGAAAAACTGGAAGGGAAGAGGCAAATGCTACAAACATTTGTGAATTTTATACGGGTTTTCAAAGCCAGTAAATAAGTTAGGAAAAAACTTAAAAGTTCCAGTGATCTGTCTTCTAAATAATATCTCCTATGCATGTTAAACTTCAAAAATATGCTACCTATTTTTAATATTTATTGCCTATCTCCAAAAATGTAGATGGGACTTACACTCCAAGAAAGACCTAATAAAGTAAATAAAATAAAACTTAAAAAAATGAACCAAGTAATACAGGAAAGTAGCTGGAAACAAACAAAAATCTTGCCTAAAGAAAGCTGCTATCAGTCAGCCAGTTTTAGATCTGCACTTCCTGAACAGCCTAGACAGAGAAATATGAATTACCTGGTGCCCGTCTGTCTAACAAATGGGTGTGTTGAGAGACATTTACCTTGTTCAGAGCCGTTTAAAGGTATCATTACTGATAACAAGAGACATGTTTTTAAAAGAGAACTTATAGAAAAGAACCTAGAACCAAAAAAGTCTGAGATTGTGATGACTCCACTAACTGGAATAGCAATTTATTTTTTTAAAAATTCTATTCAATAGGCTATGGAAGCATGATACGGAACACGTAGACATTTGAATCATATGGAGTAATTCTACCTTGAATATTAAGAAGGAGCACTGGCATTAATTTAAAAGTTAAAATATTTTCAGTGGAACATGTGGTTTTCCTTTCCAAAAGAAGACTGTGATAATCATAAACTAGAAGAAAAAAGAGCTTACCATATTTCGCTGCACTAAGTTATCTATGTCCCGCTTCACTATGTGGAGGTGCTCTTTGATGTCATTGAAGTGCTGGGTTGTCTCATAAACGCCCCCTGCAGATCCAGGATGCTGTATGCCACTGACCAGTCTGACAGTTTCACTCACGGAATTCCTGAAATAGGAAATCCTTTTACAATGGAATCACTAGAAAGATGATTTTTACAGTCAGAGATTTCAAATGGTTAGATATATTTCTAAACCCAATGCATCAGATTAAAAAAAAAAAAACAAAGAAAAAAACCCCAGAAACAAAATAAGTATTTAAAAAAACTGTCTTCAAGATTAGAAAATAGTTTATAAAAACTAGATTATGCCTTTATCTTTTACTAAAGGTTGTCTAACCACAGAGAATAATACTAAATAATCTGTGTTAAAAACAAAAATATTATAAATGGATTGAATAACATAATGGATGATACTCTTAATGAGCTTAAATCTTTCTAAGTGTTTAATGTTGTGCAGTAAAGGATTAACCCATCAGGCCTGGGCTGCCCAAACCCCGCACAGTCCAAAGGTTTTCAGACCCGGCCCATGACTAGCCCCTGGGAGATAATCTCTATGCCCCTGGAATATCCTGCCTGTTAAGAGTGTCTTTGTCTACCTGGGGCCTTGGGCCAGGCCAACAATATGATTTATGTTTGTTTGCCTGGGGCCTTAGGCTGCAGTAACAGTCTGACCTCTAGGGGGACGGAAGATTGAGCAGTTAAGGTCAGTCATGTGGGTGCTCCATGCCTAT
The DNA here is from genome assembly GCF_963455315.2 of Globicephala melas. Classification (NCBI taxonomy): domain Eukaryota; kingdom Metazoa; phylum Chordata; class Mammalia; order Artiodactyla; family Delphinidae; genus Globicephala; species Globicephala melas. The sequence continues at coordinate 14,655,660 of NC_083326.1, forward strand.
GTGACTGACCCCTAATAAAAAAACCCCGAAACCAAGGCTTGGGTGAACTTCCTTGGTTGGCAACACTTTGCACATGTTGTCACGCATCACTGCTGAGAGGAATAAACACTGTCCATGTGACTCCACTGGGAGGGGACAACTGAAGGTTTGTGCCTGGTTTCTCCTTAACTCCACTGTATGCATCTTCTTTCTTTGCTGATTTTATTATATATCCTTTCATTGCAATAAACCATGACTGTGAGTACAGCAGCTTTTCTGAGTTCAGTAAGCACTTCTAGAAGACCACAGAATCTAGAGGCGGTCTCAGGGACTCATAAGACAAATGTATCAATAATTCAATTTCTCTTTACAGTTCTATCAGATGTCCCCTATATACAAACCTAGTGCTTCAACCAGAAGCCAACTAAAGAACATCTATCTGTTTCAGATATGAAGGAAAAACTGGTTGTTTGGCATACCGAGCAATGGTGTGGTAATCTCCACCATGGTATCTTTTTTGAAGGGTAATTCTGACTTTATACATTTTACCTTACACTCTGACTTCAGAATATAATCCCCATGTAAGATGTGATTCCACTATTCAGATGTAAGATAAAGAGCTCTACCACTGAGTATGCCCTTTGGATATGAGTCTGTAAGCATGATAGTGTAAGAGACTCCAATTTTTTTTTTTTTTAAATAATGGCAGAAATGTAACAGGGCTATTTATTAAGAAAGAAAGAAACATATCTGAATTTCAGTTTACCTTAAAGTATTACTACTCCCTTTCACCTGTCTTGGTCCTGATGTTCCCTGAGAATATCCTTCACATAAAGCCTCTGTGTCTGGGATGCTTCTTCTAGTCCTGGCCCTTCCCTCCAAGAGGGAGAGTCTAAAATGGAAGGGCCCATTCAAACTACTGCCTTTCCTCCATACTTTCCTCTCCGTGAGGCTTCCTTGTCAGATGAAACCATCCCCTAAACATCACACATACTTTTCTCCTTTGTATCTGTATACAGTCAGCCCTCCTTTTCTGTGGTTTCCACATCCATGGATTCAACCAACCATAGATCAAAAATATTCAGAAAAAAAAATTCCAGAAACTTCTCAAAAGCAAAACTTGAATTTGCCACACAGACAACTATTTATATTGTACTTACGGCTATTTACATAGCAATATGTTATATGAGGTATTATAGGCAAGCAAGAGATGGTTTAAAGTATACAGGAGGTTATAAGCAAATACTATACCATTTTATATAAGGGAATTGAGTACTCCTGGATTTTGGTATCTGCAAGGCCCTGGAACCAATCGCATGGATATGAATGGAATACTGTATATGGGTTTTCTCCCTCATAGAGCATAAGCTACGTGAGAACAGTAATGTCTCTGATTTTCTGACAGCCTTCAACAGTTACAGTGCAATTTGGATGAATGAATAAATAAGTTATCTACCTTATCTCCTTTAAGTAAAATTTGGTTTAAAAAGTATCAATAAAAGTTGGACTTCCCTGGTGGGTCAGTGGTTAAGAATCCGCCTGTCAATGCAGGGGACATGGGTTCAAGCCCTGGTCTGGGAAGATCCCACATGCCGCGGAGTAACTAAGCCCGTGCGCCACAACTACTGAGCCTGCGCACTAGAGCCTGCGAGCCACAACTACTGAGCCCATGCGCCACAACTACTGAAGCCCGCACACCTACAGCCTGTGCTCCGCAACAAGAAAAGCCACCGCAATGACAAGCCTGCGCATCGCAACAAAGAGTAGCCCCCGCTCCCTGCAGCTAGAGAAAGTCCATGCACAGCAACGAAGACCCAACACAGTCAAAAACAAATAAATAAATTTATCAATAAAAGCTTTGCTAGAAGAAAACAACAAAAAAAAGGAACTCAAATATTAAAATTACTTAGTAGGTCAGGCTGAATGTTAAGTATAATAAAAAATCTTCAAAAATTCTACTTGAGTTACACAAGCAATGAAGAGTTAAAAATTTGCTACAAAATATCTCAAGTGCTTTCTGAATAAATGACATTTGTTGATTAAAACTTCTTTGAATGGCATACATGCTCAAGGAAATTCATGTGAGTCTAAGCTTTTCCACTTAAACCCAAATTAAGAATTATATTCTACTATCTCTAAAATACTTACCAAGAATAAAGCATCCCAGAATATACAACCTTCTCACATATCTGCATTTTAAAATATTGCTTCCCAGAGCATGAACTTGCTTACATATACATAAATGTCTTTTTAATACACAAGGACTGAGTCATCATTCATTCATTTGCCTGTTGATTCTGCTAATGTTTATTTGCTACATGTTACAAGCCAGGCAATTTTTAGGGATATAAACTGTGCAAGAAAAATATAATTCCTGCCCTGCTGAGACTAACAGACTAGCAGGAGAGCAATGTGACAGAGGCACATCTAGAGTTCTATGAAGATGCATTTAACTTAGCTGGGCACCCACTGCTGAGTGTTAAAGGATAAAGGAGGGTTCTGTGAGGATGGGATTGTGACGGAAGGAGGGCATATGTAGCTTAGGGAATAGGTCAAGTGAAGAGGGCTGGATAGAACACCAGAGAAAAAATACCTTTTAAGGAATAATAGAAGGATGACCAACAAATGAAGAAAACTAAGAAGAAGCAGAGGCCAAGAACATCAAGAGTAAGTGGTATGCTAGAAGCCTTGGAAAAAAAAAGTCTCAAGATAGAGGGGGTGGGAAAGGTGTCAATTTCTACAGAAAGTCCAGCAGGATGAGGACTGAAAGGTACTCATTACAGGGCACCACTGACCGCAGAAAGAACAGTTTGGTGCTTTCAGGACAAATTACAGTGGTTTGGAAATGAAGACAGGCAGTTTGGTCTACTTTTTTAGAAACTCACTAAAAAGGAAGGAAAAAGAGAAGCAATAGTAAAAATAATAGAAAGTGTCAATTAAAGGTTTTGTTTTGATTAGTTTTCAATAATGGAAGAGCAAGCCCTTTTGCATGAGGTGTAAGTTAAAGGTAGAAGACGGAGACAGGATCATTAAAGAGCAAGGGTCAGAGAAGTAGAAAGAACGGGATCCAGGGCTAAGGACTAGCCTGGACAACAGCTGTGCAGATGGAGACAAGTGTGGGGAGGGAGGGTGCAGCACAAAAGAGGAGGTGAAGGAGGAGACAATGTCATCTCCCAGGGAGAATGTCAATGGCAGGCTGAGTTATGGGGCTTGAAGAGAGTGGTGAAGATCTTGAATGAGAGTAGTGAAGATACAGAATGAATAAAGATCACTGAATAGCTTAAATATTATATTACAGGGACAGGCTGAAGGTACAGAAGATGATAATTAGGAGCAAGATTCCAGAAGAATATGTGAAAATATTCATGTGAAAATGCCTAGCACAGTACCCAGAATGCAATAGGTATTCAAAAAATCTGGTAAAGGTAAATATGAAATGCTAAATGCTGCCTGCTCACCAAAAAGAACTTATTAAAAAAATTACAACCAATTAACAACACAGCCAACACATACAAATAGCAAAGTTCAAAGAAGATTAGTAACTCTGTCCACTGAAAAGGCCCAGAAGCAATGACAATCCGGTAGCATTAAGCACGACACTGTCTCTAAATACCACTTCTCACTAAAAGACCAGGGCTCCAAAGAAAAATGCCTTTGACACGTGTGGGACAGAAATGTACAAGAGAAACCTGGAAAGTCTTACACCTGAAAGGAAGGAAGCTACCAAAGACTACTGGGGTTGCATCAAAAGGATGCAGAAGCTAACCTGTAGGGACAGCTAGCGCCCAAAGACGAAACAATCTGAACGTCAATTATAAAGACTAATGTAAAACAGCAAAACATGTTAAACTCCACGAGTTGAAAAACAATCAAACAAACATCACCTCTCACTATCTCATCATTTAACCTTGGTCACTGCCAGGGGACCAACTCGTTATTCTAAAAAAATGATAAAAAAGAATCAAGTATTTATCCTGCCTTTCCTGAACTATTTCAGGATAACAAGTAAGTAATCAGAGAAATTCTTTTTACATGGAGAGGGAATCTTAGAATCAGAGTGTCATCCTTCTTCAACCTCTAATGAAATGATGGATTTGGGCTACGGCCACCACTGGCTAAAACTCAGGCTGATGGAGACACTTTATAATGAAGGGCTCAGGCTGACAAAATCTGGTTATTAGTAACTGCTGGACTGGGTGATGGGGATCTGAGAGAAGGCCCTTATATTAGCCTCAACTTTTTTGTGCGTTTAAAATTTTCTATAATTAAATAAAAATTGGCAAGGACTTATGGTATGCTAAAAATAGCACCTGAGAGTAGAGATAATGAGTACTAGTTCTGACTGTTTTCATATCATGATCTTTTATCATTCAGAGCCTTTTCCCCTCTTTCTGTAAACTGCAGACAACTGAACTACATGCTTCTGCTAAAAAAAATTCTATGATCCCCTAAGAGCGTGAAAATCCATGAAGACACAAACCACCCTTTCTATGAAAGGCAAATATTTCCTATCTCTTTGCATTTTTTTCTGAAGCTTATTCAGAAGAAAAAGCTTTAGAGGACAAATTCAGAAATTTGAGTTCAGCTTTTACATTAACTTACTGCATGCATGACATTTGTCCTTCATTCATAAGGGGGAATTTACATGGATTGCTAACTACCCTAAGTAAGTGTCTGCATGGATAATACAACTGGATGGCTAGGCTTTGCTAACCACTAACTGAATCTTAAGATGTTCTAGTATTACTCTTAAGTGAAACAAGCACAAAACAGCATCTAAAGCATGCTACCATTTACATCAGAAAGAAGGAGATCTAAGAAAATACACATGTGGAGAAGAAACAGAGGAAGAACAAACCAGAAATTAATGGGATGAGTTACCAACAGGGGGTGGATGGGAAAGAGCTAGAAAGAAGGAGAGAATGGAAGTGGGGCAGCAGTGATGAAGAGGAAGTGATACCTCAATGAATATATTCTGGCTCCTAGAACCACAGCATTCACATACCCTTCGTATACCCAAAATATAAACAATTAAAACCAACCAGGATGTAGGAGAAATGCAAACACTAACAAAAAGCCTAACTGTATTATAAATGAATATCATAACCATACTGAAGAGAGTGGGGAAGAAGAGAACTAAACTAACTACCTGGAAAATAGTGTCTGGACTAGATACTGTAGGGCTAGAGGCAAAAGGAGCTTTACATAAATCATAAATCCATCACTATATGTGTTTCTCATTAGGGATATGGCTTAATGATTTGAAACCACTTTATGTATACTTTATGCACACACTAAAACTATACCAATAAGTAAATACATTATAGATAAGAACCAGGTTTCTCCCTATTGGAGAAACAATTTTCAAATAGGGAAAGGAGGAAGGCTAAAATCAGCCCTTCAGTTTTCAGTTCAGTCCAGTCCAACCAAAATCCAAAGTATCTGTATAATCTCGTGGTATACAAATGTAGAGTAAGGGCTACAAAAATATGTGTATATGTGTGATTAGTATACATTCACATATTCCCTAGACCTGCCCACTGAGAGGGCCTAGAAGCAATGGCACCCCAGTAGTAATGAGTATACCTAGTGCCCAGATCTTGGTTTCTAAATACTTCTCTCCAATAAAAGGAACCAGGGCTCACTGAGAAGTGGTTGATTCTACAGCTGGGGCACAGAAAATACAAGATGAGCTTGAAACATATTACAGTACCAGAAAGTAAAGAAATATTTTAAAAAGATGGAGGTTTGTTGAAAGAACACAGAAGCCAACCTGAAGGAGTTCCTAACGACCAGAGCTGGAACAATTTGAACAAAATAAATAATGATAGTACAGGATTATAACCCACAGAATAAATAATCCATGAGTCCACACTGATATAAGTAGATTAAATAAATAAATGGGGGAGAAGGAGGAGTGGTCCTTATAGAATGCCAGTAAGTAGATACAGAAGGAATTATGGAAATAGAAAAACCAGCATTTGGTAAACACCACATTCTTGTTTCAGATAAAACATCAATGGATGCTAAAATTAGTGAGCCAAAGGTTAAAGTGAAACAGGATATTTACAAAGACTCAAAGTATCTTTCCCCAAATATTTATTAACCACCAAGGGAAGGATAGTAACTTTAAAGTAGAGAAACCAGGAAGAAACAACATTATCCAAGTGATCACAGCCAACATCATCAGTTATAAGACATACCAACATCATGAACATGATGCACTGTTGCATTCTTGTCAAAAATGCAGAACCTCCATCCAATCATGAGTAAATACCAGACAAACCCAAACTGAGGAACCAAATTGGTCCAATGAATTAATCAATGTTCTTGAAAATTGCCATGGTTATGAAAGACAAGGAAATATGAACTAATTCAGACTGCAGAGGTCAAGAGAGATAACTAAATGCAACGTGCAATACTGGATAGGATCTTAGAATGAAAAAGGCACTGGTACAAAACTGGTGAAATTTGAGTAAGATCATTAGTTTAGTTAATAGTACTGTACCAATGTTAATTTCTCCATTCTGACAATTGTACTGTGGTTATGTAAGATGTTACCATCGGGGGGAAGATAAGTGAGGGATACATGGGATATATGAGGGATATGTCCTTATTTTTTCTTGCTATGTCTAAAGTCTAAAATTAGATCAAAATATTTTTTTAAATGTTATATTGATCTGGTCTGTTTCTAAAACAGTTTAACTATTCATTTAACATTATAAATATTTGTGATGTTAAACACAGTCAAACAACTGTGACAAAACCTTTTTTTTTTTTTTTTAAAGATGCTAAAGCATCTTTTTCTTTTCTAGCTCGGAACAAATAAAAAAATTTAGACAGGTTTCCTAAATATCAAAAATCCCCGTATACTTTACATTCCCCTATTTAGAAAATAATCTGGAACGTGATTCTTACTCATGCTGCAGTCTTACAACAATAATGTGCTTGCATATCTAGAGAAGTCATGAATTTAGGATAAAGGTATCACGCAATACTCAGACATTACTGTTGTATACTTACTTCATTTCATTTACTTGTCTCAGAATCTCATGCTGAGTATTCACAACAGTATCCAGTTCTTGTTGAGTGGTCTGGAGAAAAAAACAAAAGATGACCAAGATGACCACCCAGCTCAATAATCCCCATTCTACAGAACATACAGCTTTTCTTTTCTACCTCTCCGCCACCAAAGGCTAATAACTAAGGCATATCTGCATATTTTCAAAGCTCACCTGTCCATGCTGCCCTGGGATTCCTGCTCCTCTTTTAGAGATCTCCTCCGTCAAGGAAGAGACATACCTTCTCTGTTCATCAAGAATCATATCTAACTGTCGGTTCAGCTGCTTGATTTCAAGATGAATACGATTCTGTCCTTCAAAGATTTGTCTCAGCTCACGATCTCCTACAGTCTCAAATAATTCATCTGCTGAAATGGAAATTACAAATCAAAATTATTAGAATCACCTACACATAGTTTTCAAATTACTGTAAGTGACCAAAGCACTAACATATACTAGAATAAGATCATCATCAACACAGTGTTATGATCTTCCCACAGTGTTAAACATGCATGTAATTAATTCAATCGTGATTAAATTACTGTTTTCACCATCTCTGGTGGTTGAATACTTATTATAAATTAGGTCTGAATTTTTTCACCTAAAAATTATTTTGTCTTTTAAATAGACTGTGTGATTCTATTTACAGGGGCAGGCAGAACTAATGTAATTTGTTGCCTCTGGAAGGGGGCTGACTTGAAAGAGGTAAGGGAACTTTCTGGGGTGATAAAAATATTCTATATACTGATCTGATGGTTAAAAGGGTATACACATTTGTCAAAATTCATCAAACTATTCTCTTAAAATTTATGCATTTTACTTACAAAAAAGATTAAGAAATGGAGTTGAGAATAGCTGATTTTCCTTTTATTCCTGACCATGCTTAAATCAGATCGTTTCATTCAAACACTTACTACAATAAGCTTCAGGATATATTCACAAATCATATGTGATGTTTAAAACAAATCCAAGGAAAATATAAGACTTACCTTTCATTTTTATCTTCATTAAATCTGAATCACACTGTTAATCATTTATATTAACACACTACTTAGTTCAAAAGCTAGCCCAGGCTTTATTAGATATAGCCTTGATCATTTGTGCTCATAGGGAACCGAGATCATAAAAGTTAGCAGATTATATATAGTCCCTCTATTTGGCCTTATCTTGTTTTGTTTTTGACATGTAGCCCATGTAAGTTCTTAATTACATTAGCTTAGACTAATATTTAAAAATTTTTCAAACTTTAATGTCCAGAATTCTGTTGAGTAGTAAGAGGAGTCGGTAATTACTTCACATTACTCTTGCAAGTCTTGATAGTTTTCAAGTGTTAGCTCTATATTACTAAGGTAATTGTGTGTCACTAAAAGGAAAGAAATAAACTTTGGACGATTTCATTCAACAAATATTTACTGAGTCTCAACTACTACGTCAGCACCGCTGTTGTTTTCCTAGGCTTAGGGAACACAGAAGTAGACACAGCAAACAAAGACCCCTGCGCTCACAGAGCTTACACTCCAACGGTTCACTGTCCACATCATCCCAACTGCACACTTCACTAAGCGATACTCTTCCCGGTAAAAACATCAATCCCGAGCCCTTTAAAGACTGAAGATTTGCTTAAAAATTATTTCTTGAAATTACTTGGAATGTGCCAGGTCACAGAGCAAAGATAGAATGAATGAAGTGCCACAGCCACTGCTGCAGCGGAGGACAGCTCTGCTCCAACTCACCAGGCTGCCCTTGAAGGTCAGGGTGGTCCTTCTGGAATTCCTCCTTTTTTTTATCCAATTCTTGTTGAAAGTGCTCAAATTCCTCCTGGTACTTTTCTTTTTCTTTCTCAGAAATTTCTTTATCTGGTGTAGGCTTTTTTGGAGTTTAAGAATAGATCATTAAAAAAATTAAAAAGAAAATAATAAACCTCAATATATGTTCTTTTTCTCATTTTAACTACTCTACCACTAGTTGAAAGGTTAATTTACTCTTGCTACTAATATTACAACAAAAAATAAAAATAGCCACTACCATTTACTGAGTGCTTGCCAGAGGGCACTGTCTTTAATGTTTACAACGTTAAGGTGGCCAGTACAAACATCTCAGTTTTACCAGTGAAGAAATGGAGCGTTACAGAGGTTAAGTAACTCGTACCAGGTCATAATGGCAATATCTGGCAGAAACAAGATCCAAACCTAAGTCAGCCTTCTCAGGTTTTCAGCTACGAGGCAGTACCACTAAACTACAGATAAACTTTTGGAAAAAAATGAGTATACTTACCGGCTCTTTCCCAGGCTCAGTCAACTGGAAAGTCAGAAAAGAAAGGACATCATGGTCATCTACAAAGTAAAAAAAAAAATCTGAAAAAGTTCTGTAATAGATTATTTTTATGGTTGTGAATTTACTGTATAGACATCTGTTGCTTTAAAATAATAATCAATAAGGGAAACAACAAAAATTTGCTCTAATTTGGTAAAGGCAACGGTGCTCTGTGAGCTTAGAGACAAAAATTCATCTGACTTATATTAGAACTAGGTTAGAATTCACTTTTTAAAAACCTACATCAGAACATTTAGCTGTGCTTAACACATGATGGATGTTTAATAAATGCCTGATAAGGGAATGAACAAACAAATGAAGGGTCAAAACAAGTCCAAACTCCTAATTCTGGCAGCAAGATCCTCCTTTATTTTTCCACAAATCTCCTTCATGCGCTCCAGTCAAGTGAGACAAAATCCTGTTCTTCAGGTATTTCCTGTTCCTACCTGTCTCTGAACCTTTCTTATAGTGCTTATCAGTCCCAGCCTTACTTTCCTGTTTTAACCATGCATGACACTGCTCTGTCCTGGATTACTGGGACAGTCCTGATTTATCTGTGTTCCCCTGGCATTACTAATAGCATCTCCTGTTACTCCCAAATCATCTCGATTAGAATATGATTACTTTTCTATATATTATTTATATTTGTTTCCCTCATACAGATTTTATTTCACCTAAAATCGTATTAAAAAATCAAATTAGGGGCTTCGCTGGTGGCGCAGTGGTTGAGAGTCTGCCTGCCGATGCAGGGGACACGGGTTCGTGCCCCTGTCCGGGAAGATCCCACATGCCGTGGAGCGGCTGGGCCCGTGAGCCATGGCCGCTGAGCCTGCGTGTCCGGAGCCTGTGCTCCGTAATGGGAGAGGCCACAACAGACAGTGAGAGGCCCGCGTACCGCAAAAAAAAAAAAAAAAAAATCAAATTCATTTCAAGCTGTTTAAGCTAAAAACAGCTAACGGATCAAACCTCATAACATCGAATTACAATACTCATCCTGGCTAGTGTCTCATCTACAAAGCAAGAGAGATGAATTTCCACTGCAGCAATCTCTTTGCTTTCTGCTACTTTTATGGAGATCTAGATATACAGCCAGATTAAAGAGAAAATTGTAATACCATAGTGTAGGTTAGGTAACATTAGGAGAAGTCATGCAGTGTTAATAGAGCCCTAGACCCAGGAGCCAGAAATCTAAACCAAGTCCTGCCTGGGTCTGATTTATTGGCCATGTGATCTTTAGAAAGCCCTTTAATCCAAGATTTGGCCAAGTCACCTAAAAATCGGTTAAATATGGTCTATCCTTTCTCCTTCCTTCCTTGTTCTATTGTAAGGAAAAATTCACATATTTGAAAATAATAAAAATATTATACAATATGAACACAAGATGGTGTTAACATCCAATGATAAGTTCATTTATCACCACTCATGGAAAAAAAAGGGTAAGTACGTCTTCTTTAAAGTTTAGCCCCCAATAATATTTCCTCATTTAAATGTGCTGTGACAGCTCTCAGGATCCTAAAGCACTTGGCAGTTAACCTTTTAAATGTCTCCTTCACTATAAAATATCACATCCAAACTGACAGTCTAATTTACATAATTGCACATAGCCCCAGCCAACTGTAAACCTACAGAAAGTAGCGGATCAGCAGTCCCAAGAGACCCAAAAGACTGGCATCCCAGATCATGGAAGGTTACAACCAGTCTTAAAAGGTTAAAAGCAAACAACGCTACCCATGTCCAAAATACATTATTCCCAATAAAATTCAATTCACAACCTTTCAATATTAAAAGATACCAAGATTTTACCTGCAAGACCTCCAGTTGCAGCAGATATTCCAAAATGCCCCTGTGCAGGGATAATCATATTTTCCACTTTGGTGCAAAATTCATAATCATTTTTGTCTGGTGTGAAGCCATTATTGATCATTACCTAGAAAGACAAACTGTAGCTATAGCTTTTACAAAGATCTTGTAAAATGAATCTCAAGCAGTTTATGACTATTTGATCTTTATATTTGGTCTAATAACCACCAAAAAGCTATCAGCTTCAAATCATTATACTGTACACCTTAAACTTACAGTGTTGTATGTCAATTACATCTCAATAAAGTTGGAAGAAAAAATGAAAATTAAAAAAATTTAAAAGCTGTAATCCCTTGTCCATTAAATAAACTCACTTATTTGGGATCATTATACAATGAGATAATTCACTTCAGGAAATGGTTTTTGCCCTACTGTGTGTCAAAGGCTTAAAAATAAAAATCTGATAACTTTCCATGAAAATCTTTCTAAAATAGAATGTGGTTCACCTTCTCTAGAGAAGACTTAAGGAACCAACCATGATTACTTTCTCTGAATAGTTCCTACAGAAGAGGGATCAGGCTTGGTCTGAAACTCCAGTGACAGAGCTACAACGAATAAGTTAAATCGACAATTTTTACTATAGAGGTTGAGAATTAAACAGATTGCCTCAGCAAGTAGTGAACTCCTCTTCATTAAGTTAGGGGGGTGGGCTTCCCTGGTGGCGCCGTGGTTGAGAGTCCACCTGCCGATGCAGGGGACATGGGTTCGTGCGCCAGTCTGGGAAAATCCCACATGCCGCGGAGCGGCTGGGCCCGTGAGCCATGGCCGCTGAGCCTGCGCGTCCAGAGCCTGTGCTCTGCAACGGGAGAGGCCACAACAGTGAGAGGCCCACATACTGCCCCCCCAAAAAAAAACAAAAAAAACAGGGGGGTAACTGGACTGTACTAAGTTAGCAGAGAGTCAGCAAAAGTGACAAGTCATATAGACAAAAAAAGGCAGAAAATGAAAAAAACAGAAAGACACATAAGCTTCTATGCTGCAGAATGTATTTTTGAAATAATGACCCTACATGTCTTAAACGAACTTTGGAAATCTGAGCAAGCACAGGAATCCACCTGGCACATGAATATTCTCATGAGCCCAGTCAAGCAGTGGTCTGGCCTCTTTAATACCTTTCACTTCTAGCAACCCAGCCACTAGCCCCACCCTAAAGAAGAGCCACCGAGATAGAGTGGAAGCAAAGGGAGCAGGTACACGGCACCAGAGTAAGGGCACTTCTGTCATTACCTCCAGATGCAAAGTTTCGTTAGTGACACTTAAGATAAAGTCATACAGGTAAAATGTGACAGTACTTGATCCAAATTTTTAGCAAAAGAGTAAGGGACAGGGCAATATGAAGGGTTAATCTCTATATAACGTAGGATGGCAACACGGGAACTCCTACCAATTTTTTAAAAATCACCTGCCATTTATTGACCAATATTAATATTTCTGTTTCCTCTATTCAGTAATGTTCCTATTTGAGTTTATAGCATGTACAACTGATTCTCCTACAGTCTTTCAAATCGCCGATCAGTAAGACATTTGCCTTCGAGAGATAAAAAAAGAAGTGTTAAGTTAATCATATTCTAAAATTAATACTAAGAACTTTCAACTCTTCAATATTTTTTCCTTGAGCCCTAATAAATTGAAAATCCATCAGAAGTATTTACTATCCAGTTCTAATTCTTTAAACAAACAAAAAAGGTACAATATATTCACTGCACGATGAGTCTGGAGGAACCTTAGGGCTGTGACTGTACAGGTACAATATATCCACTGATTAATACCAGTAACGCTTCTTTGAGATTACAGATAACATCCCTTATTCATCTTACAGTTTCGACCCGTTGTTAAATACCATGCTTGCAGTATTTAAAATCTTGTTTTGGAATTCCCTGGCTGTCCAGTGGTCAGGACCCCATGCTTCCACTGCTGAGGGCGTGGGTTTGATCCCTGGTCGGGGGAACTAAGATCCTACGTGCCACACGGCATGGCCAAAAAAAAAAAAGTGTATAATATCTTGTTTTGACATATTTCCTCCACTAACAGCATTTCTTTTTCCCCTTGCTTTGTTTTTCCCTCCAAAGCTCAAACAACTGGGAGCTAAAGATGTAAGTATATTTAATAAACATTTCTTGAGTACTAAACACGGGCACAATATTAGAGAGTATGAGGAATGTAGGATATAGTGCCTGCACTGAGATGTGTACAACCATACTGATGAGAAAAGACATACAAACCATAATTAACTAGCAAGTCAAGACAACATATTTTAAAGGGCAAATAAGCACCAGAGGAAAAAAAAAAACACTTAGAGTTTAAGAGAGACAGATCCTTAAGAGCTGATGTTTGGGAAATCTGATGGAAAGGGATCCTGAACTAGTACGTTCCAGAATGAGCACAACTCTGCCAGGTAGAGAGGAAAGGGGAGAGTATTATAGGAAGGGGCAGCAGACGGAGCAAGCACACGGAGGCTAGGACCGTTAAGTCACAACCAGATGTCCTGCCAAGTCTCTCTAAAATGTATTCTTCAGAACACTGGCTCTATAGACATTCACAGATACGAAGTGAAAAGAGAATTCCATGGCCCAGTAAGCCTAAAGAATGAGGGGTTTAATAAAGGTTCTTTATTTTGGGACTTCCCAGCGTCTTTAACGTGCTTGTGCACAGACCTCCCAATCTTATCTGACCACGGAACTCTTTTTGGGGTCCTGCAGGATTACTGTTTTGCGAACTGCTGGTAGGGCTGACGGCCTCACTGCGTGGGGTTGTCTAGGCAGCCTCCCTGTGATCTGTGTACTCAGGTGTGTGTCTGTACTCGCCATGGTTGGTATCTGGGTTCTGCCACATGAAGGTAAGCATGACCTACTGATGCCCCTGATGAAACTGTACAGGACGTATAATAATTCCAGCGGAACTCAAATCCAAGTTAGTCATAATAGACTGGACAGTGCCTCTATTCTGAGGTCTCTAAATTAGTTTGGAATTTAAGACTAAGCCAATACAAAGTTTTCCAAATAACTGTCTTTTTCAGAATTTATACAAAGGAGTGCAAGGCTGGCTCATGATTTAGGGAAAAGAAAAATGTATACAAGATATTCTTTACTTATAAGCATTATATAACCAGGTACTGATGGCATTGTTAAAAATGCAATGTTCACATGGTATTAGTGACCTTAGTTATTATAACTGCCTGCTGGGTATATCTACCTAACCTAAATATTAACCCAAACTCAATTTGTCTACAACTAAACTCCTTACCAACTGTCTGCCTTCCCACTCCTCCCTCAAACACAAAGAAACGTGCTGCTTTTTGGCTAGTTAATGGTACCATTTAGCTGAACACTGGCCAGAAATTCAGGAACTATCTTTGACTCCACAACTATATTCACTCTCCCAGCCCCAAGCCAACTAGTACTAAGTTCTGTAGTCTTCACCTCCTAATCATCTCTTCTTTCCTCTACCCTCGTTCAGACCACAAGTGGAGTCTTGCCGCTAAAATAGTGCTGGGTTCAAATCACAGTTCTGTTACTTATGTGGTAAGACACTGTCCAAGTTACTTAAACTCTCCCATATTCAATTTCCCCATTTATAAAATGGGGATGCCTTCCCCATAGGGCTGTTGGAATAAATGAGAAATATTTGCAAACGATATATCTGACAAGGGGTTAATATCCAAAATATACAAAGAACTCATACAAGTCAACATCAGAAAAGCAAACAACGAGATTAAAAAATGGGCAGAGGATCTGAATAGACACTTGTCCAAAGACATACAGATAGTCAACAGGTACATGAAAAGACGCTCCACATCACTAATCAGGGAAGTGCAGATCAAAACCACAATGAGGCATCACCTCACACCTGTTCAGAATGGCTATTATCTAAAAGACAACAAATAACAGATGCTGGTGAGGGTGTGGAGAAAAGGGAACCCTTGTGCACTGTTGGCAGAAATGTAAATTGGTACAACCACTATGGAAAGCAGCATGGAGATTATTTCTCAAAAAATTTAAAACAGAACTACCATAGGATCTAGCAACTCCACTCCAGGGAACTTATCCAAAGATAATGAAAACACTAATGAAAAAATATAGGCACCCCTACGTTCACTGCAGCATTATTTACAACAGCCAACATATGGAAGCAACCTAAGTGCCCACCAACAGATGAATGGATAAAGATGTAGTACATATATACAACAGAATATTCCTCAGCCATAAAAAGATTGAAATCTTGCCATTTGCAACAACATGGATGGACCTAGAGGGTGTTATGCTAAGTGAAGTCAGACAGAGAAAGACAAGTACTGTATGATTTCACTTATAAGTGGAATCTAAAAAACAAATGAACAAACAGAACAAAAAAGAGTCATAGACACAGAGCACAAACAGGTGGTTGCCAGAGGGGAGGGAATTGGCAGGGAGGAGAGAAATAGTGAGAGAGAGTAAGAAGTACAACCTTCCAGTTGCAAAATAAATGACTTACAGGTATGAAATGTACAGTGTAGGGAAATCGGTCAATAATTATGAAATATCTTTGTATGGTGATAGATAACTGGACTTATCATGGTGGTCATTTTGAAATGTACAGAAATATTGAATCACTACATTGTATACCAGGAACTAACATAGTGTTATAGGTCAATTTTACTTGAAAAACAAACAAACAAACAAACATATAGCACTAGATTTGTGGATACCAGCAGTAGGGGATGGGGGTGGGGGAATTGGATGAAGACAGTCAAAAGGGATAAACTTCCAGTTATAAGATAAATAAGTACTAGGGATGTAATGTACAACATGGTAAGTATAATCAACACTGCCGTCTTACATATGAAAATGGTTAAAAGAGTAAATCCTAAGAGTTCTTATCAGAAGGAAAAAAAATGTTTGACATTACTATTTTATTTTTTAAATTTTATTTTACATGTGCAGTTTTATTTCAGTTTGGAAATCATGCACGAAATACGATCTAATAAAAAATTCTAATCTAATATAAAATTTTTTTTCTATTTAATTCTCTATATGAGATGATGGATGTTCATTAAACTTGTTGTGGTCATCATTTCATGATGTATGTAAGTCAAATCGTTACGCTGTATACCTTAAACTTCTACAGTGCTGTAGGTCAATTATATCTCAATAAAACTGGAAGAAAAAAGAAAACGTGAGCAACTGCATGTAGAGTACCAAGTACAGGTGGTGGCTCATTTACAGCAAGGAGGCTAAAATCATCCTATTTTTTGCTCCTTTCACAAATACCATTATAAAAACACTGCTGCCTAAGTCATCTTCCTCAACTGTAAACCTGATCATTTCACATTCCTGCTTATAACTGTAAACTGTTCCTTACGGGATAAACTACACAGAGGGCTGCGAGACTTGTTACTGCCAACCTTTCAACCTCACTCTCCAAATCTCCTCTATCCTCCAGCCATACCAACTATTTGCCTTTCCCAAATCTTTCAACAGTCCCGATGCCCGTTTTCTCTGCCTGGAATATGCACTCCATCTAGGAAACTTCTACTTCTCCTTCAAGGTGCAGCTCAACTCTGAGAAACTGTTCCTGACTTTCACCGCTCCAGCCTGGCAGAGTTACAGGATTCTAACCTCCTGATCCCTTAAATTTACCACATAGCATACTAACATTACATAAGCATAATGTTACATAATGTCACCTCCATTAGACAAGCTCTTTGGAGAAAATGACCTTTGTCTTATTCATATTTGTGTGGCACACAGTAGAATGCCTAAACATTCACTGACTAAACACAAACCTACTGGCAAATTTGACAACACATGACCACTTACACCGAGCTTTGAAGCCACTTCTGCTCTCTCAGAGTAACACTGATGAGTATGCGAACAATATCCAAATTTCAAATGCATTGAATTTCTATCAAAGATTCAGAATGAGAAGTCATACTAGAATATTGTTCATTTGATTATCTCTAAATGCATGTTACTTACTGTCAATGTTTTCTGGTAATACGTAATCTTTGCCCGGACAGGATAGGGTTTATTACGAAAGTCCCTTTGGCAACTTGCTAAAGCTTGATTAGCACCATCACTATAGTGTGAGGGAAAGGAAGACAAACAAGAAACTTAAAGCTTCTCGATATGTTAAAAACTCACTATTTAAAATGATTAATGTCCAGAAAGGTCAAAACAAAATCAAGTTATGACAAAGCTTGGGATATTTGAAGTTATTTATGCAGAAAACACCAAGGACTCTGGATAACAAAAGGAGCCAATGTTACCACGGCTGCCTGCCAGCAAGGGGAAGGGATACTCTTCCTCTCCACAAGACTAGGGCAGGGTCAGAGTCACATACGGTGCTTTCAACAACGCAGATTCCTAGATCCCACCCTCAATCAGCTGAAGCAGCATCACAAGGGGGAGGCTTGGACCTCTTGTTTATATATTTCAATGGGTGGTCATGATGAACTACCAGAGTTACAAATCACTAAGGTAGGAAAGTAATTTTTCTTACAGTTCACTGACTGGCTAAAAGGTAATCCCCCCAACAAACACGTGAAAATTAAAAATGTACATACCTGATTCATACACATTATAAATATACTGAACACTCGAAGTTTTGTAGCCCACTGAGAATCTTTTCAATACAGCAATACAAAGGCTGAATGACATGGCACGCACTGCTTAGTCATTAGGTTGGTTAAGGCTCTGAACCTTATTTTTTAAAGATCCCTCTTAATAAAGATGAAAAAACATGACTATTGTTATCACTAAGAGCCAGGAATGTTTTATCAACCTTTAAAGGTACTATTTAATTTCAGGTTAACTACAACACATTTTTATGTTTGAAATCTAGGTGGTCCGCAGAAAGAACTTTAAAACAAAACCAAATTAAGATAAGACCTTTCCACTAAGTTACAAAAAACATCTCAAGGAAAAGAATAATCTTACTTCATCTGGAAAATGTTCAGATTTGAAACAATATATTTTATAAGGTTTCTAAAAAGAAGCTGAAATCAGGAATAATGTAAAACATATACACTTACTTTTGATGGTCATATTGGATTTGTCCATTGTTGCCTATAATCACTATTGCAGGATTATTTTTCTATAAATAAAGAGAATGTATTTGTTTTAAAGTCCTTAGACCAAAGAAGTATAGATCATTCTGGGTGTGCTATAAGTTCTCTTACACCTCTAAAATCCTAGGACACTGTGAGCATGGGACTGGTATGGGACTTATGGGAGCTCAGTAACAGGAGGACTAACATGGCCTCAGCATTCAAGAAGCTCAATGTTAAAGCTCTCCTTTAAATTGCTAATCATGACCTCGGATAATCAGTGGACAAACTACTAAATGAAACAATGATCATCAGTTTTCGGGCTGCTAAAGCACAAGTTAATGTTTCCAATTCATAAGTACATTTTGCTCTTAACTGTTTTAGAGAAATCGGCTGATCAAAAAGTGTGATTAACATATACGAAAACATATCAACATGTGAGCTAGTAGTAGTTATGCACACATTTTCATGAAAACAAACAGTAATAATCTTCTAAACACTAACCACCTACATCTAAATGACTCATGCTGATCCATCAAAATTATTAAGCATAGGGGCTTCCCTGGTGGCGCAGTGACTGAGAGTCCACCTGCCGATGCAGGGGACACGGGTTCGTGCCCCGGTCCGGGAAGATCCCACATGCCGTGGAGCGGCTGGGCCCGTGAGCCATGGCCGCTGAGCCTGCGCGTCCGGAGCCTGTGCTCCGCAACGGGAGAGGCCACAACAGTGAGAGGCCCGCGTACCGCAAAAAAAAAAAAATTATTAAGCATAAACAGGGTGATGGGGAGGTGGGTACTGAAAAGTTCTCAGACCTGAGGTTCCACTGTTACCTCAAGTTAGTAGATGACGAATCATGAACTCCTAGCTTTAAATTTATAAATTCCCAGCTATATAAAGACTAATCATCACACTTAAAATACAGTTTGGGGAGTCCTCTACTATTAAACTGACAAAAGTGTTAAATAAGCTATATTGTTCACAGCCTAACTTTGTTAGCAAATATATTAAAATGGGTAACAGTCCTGAAAACAAATATACCTTTCCATCATTGTCAAAAGAATCAAAAAATATTCCAACACCATTCCACATATCAGCTGATCCAAACACAGGACCCTCCAAGCCTTGATTTTCTGTATACCAAATTGCCTGTAAATACATAACACGGGACATTTAGAGACTACTGGTATATGCATTTATACAAATTTTCCAAGTTAAAGAAATTACCATACCAGGCCATCAGCTCCAATCCGACCTCTTCCAGTCACTCGAAATGTCACCTCAACTTCCCAGTTCTCAAAGGCTGCTTTTGTCTTTGTCCACACCGATCCTCTTTGGCTTTTTAAAGATGGTGCTATTCGAATTTGATCTGAACTTGGAATAGCATCTAGAATAGAAATAAGGGAAGAAAAGTTTTGTTATAATTAGATAAAACTCAATGAATCACCACCAAACTGTTACATATACCTACTGAGACCTAAGTTTAACTCAGTTACCTGTATGGTAACTTTGTTAGGAAAAAATTTCATGTTGACAGTTTCAGCTTTTAAATTTTAGCGGGTTTTGATACCCGCCTCCTATCTTTGGAAGAGTGCAATATCTCTGCAAAAAAAATTAAAGCTGCAACCAAACACTAAAAATTCAAGGGGCAGCAGGGAGGAAACTACAGCTTGAAAGGTAAATCAACTATTTAATTCTCATGATACTCTTTTTCAAACACCTGAAAAATCCGCATATTTTCTTTTTTAAAACTGTATATATATATTTTTTACCAGTTTACAAACGTTAGAAATCTCAAACAGTGTGAAAAGAACATACCACTAGGAATCAAGAGACTTATTCCTAGTCTCAGTTCAGCTGTGTGACTTTGAGCAAATAATTCTCTTACTCTCTCGGGCTCACCATATGTTCACCTGTAAAATGAAGGGGCTGGGCTCAATCATTTATATACACCCTAAAAGTTATATGCAAAATTTTGAGCATATAAACATTCTTCTAGGGAGAGGGTCAATCAACTGAATTTCAAGTCAATAATCAGTTCTTCAGCATCAGGAGCTTCTCAGAGAGAACAGTGATCCCCAAAATGATGGCCTGCATCTCCATTCACTTACTAGCTGTTTGATCGTAGGCAAGTTACTCCATTTCTCTAACAACCTCATAGGCATATAAGTGCATATAAATATTTCAATAAATGTTAGCTGTTCCTATTATTGGACTAGATAATTATTAAAGCACCTATGAGGTCTATATTTGAACAATTCTGGCACACCTTTTCAGATATTAACCAGTTCTGACATTCTGACATCCACACTGGGACATAACTGTATTGTTTCTTTACAGGTAGGAAAAATTGACTAAAAGACAAGTTGAGATATTTTAGTAAGTTCAGCCACTATTTGTCACCATGACTTTCAAACACTTAAAGGTTTGGGGCAGTCATCACAGGAAAAGCACTGGATATAGAAATCAGAAGACCTGGATTTGAGTACTATTCTACTGACACTATCTATGTAACCTCTTCCAAGAACCTTAACCTTTCTGAACATCAGTTTTTTTCACCTAGAAAACAGATAACACCTGCCTTGCCTACCAAGGATCTAATCAGAGCACGAAGGTGAAAGAGCTCTGAGAGCTATAAAGGCTTACAAATTGCTGTTATCATTTTTGCCCTTATGGACCCAAGGATGTGTACTGACAGTACAAAAGAACATGAGAGTTAAGAAAAAGAAACACCATAGATTTGGTCTTAATTTGGGGATGATGTAAGGGGACACGTTTAAACTAAATCTTAAAAATTTCTCTATTAAAAAAATTGTTTTAAATAATGGATCTCAGGGCAAAATGAAAGGCGAAAAAATGATCAGTGGAGTTAAGAAAGCTGTGAGACTGTAAAAATTACAGTGATAATGAAAGCAAGGGATACCCATAAGCAGTGATTCCCAGAGTCAACAGACAGAAAAGTCACTAGCTAAAATTCTAATCTCTTTATTTCAAATTCAATCTAGCCATACAACTTTCATTCACCCAGGTACATTATCTGACATTTCTGCAGCAGAAAAGCTTAGTTGGTTATAGGTTCTGAAAAGAAAGTCAATGTGACTAATTTAAGTAGCTGATTAACGTTCCTAATTGGCTGATGTATGTGGTGTGAGAAAAAGAACAGCAAGCCGGCAATGGAGAATGGCAGAAGCGAAAAAATGTCAACACATTTACCACCACTACTGAAAAATTCATCATCATTCCAAGAAAAGAAACAAAAATCCCCCAAACCTGTGTCTGGTACACCTGCATCGTCTTTGTGTATTAAAACAATGCTACCTTGATAACAGTTGCCCAGCTACATACCCTTGATGAGTGATCACATAATAAATGTCCGCTGAGTAACAAAATGCACTCTACTTCAAATATTTAATGACTTGGTCATTAAGTCAAATTGAAATTTATGCCTTTTAATTATACATTAATTTCAGTGAAATAGCACTTCCTAAAAGTGTGCTTCCTAGTCAGCAACTACTTTCTAGAAATAGAACATTTTGTTTCAAGCACTCGACAATCTAAAACGATGTATACAAGCCTTACATAAATGATTGCTTAATAACCCATAAAGATGGAATTCAAACTGCCAGTGCTTCTAACCCCAGATAAAGGCATTTGCCACTTGTTTCAAAGGTTGCATCTGATGGTCACTGAACAGAGTTTACAGCATGCCAAGTGCTACGGCTGATTCCTTAGTCAGAGGTGACACATCAGCACTAAAGTTGATACGTTTTCTTTCACATATGTAAATACCTAGCAAGGCTCTCTCAACCACTAACAGTGCTTAACAGTGCCAAACACATAAAATCAGTAACACATGGCGCACAGGTTATTTCAATTCCCCCCCACAAAAACCCCAAAACAGCTGTATATATAATGCTATTCTTAGCCTCAAGTTCTCAGTCAATAACCCCCCTCCTTTCTTCTACTAAATAAAGCAACGAGTGTGACTATTAAATTACCTACTGTGTTAATACAAGACAAAAGATCAAAGACCACACCAAGTCACTGAGAAAGGCAAACTTAACGTACAGTTCCAAGAGGGTGAGAAGAATGTCCTCTGACATAAAGACTTAAAGATTATTCTAAAGCCAACACATGCCACCTCTAAAGCCGTCAGGGGGCATCGGGTACAAACTGGAGCATTACCCACTGCTAACACCGGAGGAGAAAACGCAGGGGAGGGCCGAGGGGGAGCGGGAAAGAAGGTGGAGGGCTGCCAGACCAGGTCTCAGGTTCGGAGGAGACGTGGCGTTGGGGTGAGACGTGATGCCCAGAAGCGAGCTCAAGTTAGTACCTGGAAGTGCGGGAACTAACGAAAAACCTCTAACCCAAACGGAAAGAACAGACAACATCAAAGACGGGAGGAGGAAGGTCGGGTGGAGAGAATGTGGGAAAGACTGGGGGGCTGGCGGAGGGAACCTTGCGGACCAGAGCCGGCGTGCAGGCGAGGCTGCTGAGAAAGGTCCCTTTCACCGCGCATACGGGGTGCCGCGGGGAGAAGGTGAAGAGGAGGAGGCTCAAGGCGGGGAGGGGACCCGGGCCCCCCGACCTCTGCCCTGGCTTACTCCCCGCGTGGGCCCAGAAGGGCACGGTCCCGTCGCTCTGCACCAGGTGCGGTCCCTTGAAGCTGTATTTGTACTCGAAACGCCGATGCGGCTGCGCGCCTGGGGTGCCCGTGGCGCCGGCAGCTGCCGGGTGGCCTCCCACGCCGTCGCCCCCGACGAAACGACAGAGCGACAGCAGCAAAGCGCAGAACAGCGGCCGAGCTCCGGCCCGGGAACCCCTTTGCCTGGATCCCGCCATCTTGGATTCTGGGAAACTGGAGGCCGGCGGAAGGAGGTGGGGGCGGGCGCTGCCGCCGGCCAACAGGGCGCTCCATGATTGGCGGAGCCCGGGGGACCCCGAGGGCAAGGGTGAGCTCCGCCCCCAGGCTCCTCTGTCCAGGAGGCTGCTGGACCCAGAGCATCTGTGGGCGGGGCCTGGGGCGGCAAGGGTCCGCCCGCTCCTCCTATCCTCTCCCAGGGCGGGAAAGGGACTGCAACATACCCTCCCCACCTGATATGGAGTGTTGGAGGAGCAAACCCGAAGGCCAGGAGCTTCCTCCTGCCTCTTAACATACTTTAGAATTCTCGAGCCCTGACGTGGAAGCCACCTAAGTGTCCATCGACAGATGAATGGATAAAGAAGATGTTGCACATATATACAATGGAATATTATTCAGCCATAGAAAGAAACGAAATCGAGTTATTTGTACTGAGGTGGATGGACCTAGAGACTGTCATACAGAGTGAAGTAAGTCAGAAAGAGAAAAACAAATACCATATGCTAACACATATATGGAATCTAAAAAAAAGAAAAAAAAAGGTTCTGAGGAACCTAGGGGCAGGACAAGAATAAAGACGCAGACGTAGAGAATGGACTTGAGGACACGGGGAGGGGGAAGGGTAAGCTGGGACGAACTGGAGAGTGGCATGGACTTATATATACTACCAAATGTAAAATAGATAGCTCGTGGGAAGCAGCCACATAGCACAGGGAGATCAGCTCAGTGCTTTGTGACCACCTAGAGGGGTGGGATAGGGAGGGTGGGAGGGAGACGCAAGAGGGAGGGGATATGGGGATATATGTGTACGTATAGCTGATTCACTTTGTTATAAAGCAGAAACTAACACACCATTGTAAAGCAATTATACTCCAATAAAGAGGTTAAAAATAAAATAAAATACTTTAACTATTTAAAAAAAAAAAAGAATTCTCGAGCCCTGACACCTGTGGACCCACCACATCAATCCTCCCTGACTATAATAAACCTTTTCAGTATTAGGTAGAAGAAAGGCATTCCTTTTGATGTGATACCCATTGTTCAGTAGCTGGTTTTCATTAGGTGGACTTTGCAGAATCATGTCTTTCCAGAAACAAGGCATAATCACGAATACTAATGGTCCTAGCCCCTGAGCTCCACCAACCTGTGTTAGGGCATTTCAGACTGGGAACCAGCAATCCACAGGCCTGGAGAAACCTAAGATCTTTTTGTTGGTGTTGAATCAGGTGTGAGTTTATCACTCAACATTTACCGTTCTCAAAATCTAATCCCAAGAGCTTTCCAAATTTTGAAACCATAGCAGTAAGGCATTCAAATGAAACTGAGTTTAGTTTTTTTTTTTTTTTTCTTTCTGAGTTTAGTTTTGATAAAAGGAATAATGTGCTGTGAAGGGAGGGAGAAATAGAACCTGGACATTTGAGATAGTATTGGTCTTTGATTCAACAAATAAGTTCTGCATTTTAAAAGGGAATCTCCTTTGCCTTACCTAGAAAAAATATTGTCGAAATATTAATGATCATCCAGAGTTTTGTTTTTCATAAATGTCTTACTGAATTTTTTTTTCAAATCTGAGAATAAGCAGTATGATTTAAATAGCTTATTTCATTAGCTCTTCTAGAGTTCAGCAGGTGCTCTGTGTGAATTGTTCCATTTGTAGATTTCTTTTTTCATCTTTTTTTTTTTGGGCCGAGCCGTGTGCAGCATGTGGGATCTTAGTTCCCTAACCAGGGAACGAACCCACAACCCCTGCAGTGGAAGCTTGGAGTCCTAACCACTGGACCACCAGGGAAGTCCCTGTAGATGTATTCTCTCACAGTTGTGGCCTTTCCCGTCGCGGAGCACAGGCTCCGGACGCGCAGGCTCAGCGACCATGGCCCACGGGCCCAGCCACTCCGCGGCATATGGAATCTTCCCGGAACGGGGCACGAACCCGTGTCCCCTGCATCGGCAGGCGGACTCTCAACCACTGTGCCACCAGGGCAGTCCCTGTAGATGTATTCTTGATGTACTTGTGGGGAGAGGTGAACTGCCCGTCCTCTTATTCCTCCATCTTGACCCCTCTCCTCATTAGCTCTTAATGTGGGCTGTGAGTACCACATTAGCCCTAGGAGCTGTGTGCCCACATTATTTTAACTTATTTTTCATTGGCCTCCCAACTTACCTCCAGATTCATGGGCTATTACTATTAAATCTCTTTCTAGTGCTCAAATCAAACCTTTAAGTTGAATATGGATTTATGGCTCCCCATTCTTCAGTCTCCAGATGTAACTAAATGAAAGTACACTCCTCATTGCCACCTCAGCAACAGCAGGAACAAACATTTAGTGTCTGTATAGTACTTGTGGGTCATTGCTCCAGTCTCTTCAGGGTTTTCAATTCATAGGATTTAATCAGTTTACCTCCAATTCTTTCATCTCTGTGGGAACTAACTCTATGCCTTGCATAGAGTGAAAAATTAATAAATGTTACAGAAATGTTAACGTTTATCTTTATGGCAAATACTTAATGAATGCTTACTATCTGCCAGAAACTGCACTAAGCGCTCTGCACATATGAGCTTATTTATTTTATTTAAAAAATGTTCTTATTGAAGTACAGTTGATATACAGTATTACATAAGTTACAGGTGTACAATACTGTATAGTATTCACAATTTTTAAAGGTTATACTTCATTTACAGTTATTATAAAATATTGGCTATATTCTCTGTGTTGTGCAGTATATCCTTGTAGCTTATTTTATACAACAGCATATTGAAATACTTGTTTCTCCAGCCTGCTGGGCATCTAATGAGAGGTAGGTAGAAATATTTGAGGAAGGAGTCACTTACCAAGTAAAAAGATAAAACCTCATGAGATGAAGGCTTTTCTTTTCCCTGTTTGTCCTTCCTTCTGCCTGAAATGTGTATGCAATGACGGAGGGCAGCAGCCATCTTGTGACCATTAAGAATGATGGCCCAGGAAGCCAGAGGAACCCCACCTTTAGCAATTTTCTTGAGCCCCTCTGGCAGGGGAGTTCTGCCTATCTCCAGACTTCTATCTTCTGAGATAAGACTCTCACTCATTTAAGCCATTGTTTCCAGGTTTTGTTACCTGCAATCCTAACTGGTACCATAGCTCACATGCACTGAGTGCTACTATGTACCAGGCACTGTTCTGGGTGGTAAATATACATTCACTCATTTAAGAGGAAATTAACCCAATGTTTTCATTTACTCTGCTGCTACTGTTTCATGTATAAGAAACAGTCCTCTTAACGTACTTGACTGCCTTCCCTAAAATAACATGTTGGACATCTTAAAAGCTCTTCTCCAAGTTTTCGCCAGTTATAAACCAGTGATGAAGCACAAAGGCTTTGGAGTCAACTGACTGGGGGGTGACCCCTGGTTTTCCCAGCGTGTGGTCTTGGGCAAGGTGTTTAGCCTCTCTAAAGCTTGGTTTCCACATCTAGATAAGGGAGATTAATAACAGTACCTATGCCATTTAAAATTTTCCATTTTAGAAAGAATTCACTGCCTGGAACCCAGTAAGGTCTCAATAAACGTGAACTATTCTGCTGACATCTTTTCCCTTTTCCACTGATAGCAAAGAGAAGCCTAACTCAGCCCCATTAAATCAGTCACATCACGGTTGCTTTCATCAAGAAACACAGTCCATCACTTCTTCCCATCTCTTGTTTTCTCCTCAAGGTAAGAAAACACACCCAAGTTGCAGTCAGATTTGAACAGTGAACACTGAAGAACTCGTGACTTCATAGTAATGTAAACTGCCCGACATCTTTTAGGTAAGTAGCAGATAGTTTATGAATAGCCTCAGAGTCATGCCACAGATTTGGAAAGAGCAGAGCTAATATGGCTAATTTGGTCTATTTTAATTGTATTACAAATGCTATAGTAGTTAGTGCTAAAGAATTTGCCAATTACATTTAAATTTGCAATTTAATTTCTTCATGGTTACCTTTTAGTCAATGAATAAAATATAGGTAAGAATTGCCTTGGATGCAGTTTAGGTTAGGACAGAGAAGGGAGAATGATGCTATATTTGGCACAGTATGTGTCGACATCGGTTGTCTATGTATTAATATGTCATGTGTGGCTTAGGTATCCATAAGCTATCAAATAATATTTGTCTTAAGCAGTCGGTGTATGTGAAGATACTTTTCTTGGTCCTGTGATGTTTAAATAGACTAATTGACTCCATTCCAACCTTTAATATATAATTTTAAATGTGGAATTTCACCAAAATGTGAGATTTTGGTAAAATGTAAATTCCATCTTGGTAAATGTAAAATTAGGCCTGACACTTGAAAGAAGATATGTTGTTCACCATAAAACAGAACTGTTTAACTTTTCTTCATATATGAAAAGGTCAGTCATAATATGACCCTTTATACTTCCATTGGGACAAAACATTATCTTTCATTCCTTTGACAAATTCAAGGTAAAGCTAAGAAGGGGAAAAAAGGAAAGAAATAGTTGGCAGGAGAACAGAAAGCAAAAGAAGAGAGAAAGAAATGTTTGGAGAGGGGAGGAAAACGTTCTTATCTGAACTGTGATATCCTGAACCATTTTTGACCACAGAATAAATATTTGTAGATACTGATTTCCCAATGCAAAATGACAAAGACCAGTAAAGGGAGGTTAAGCAAAACACTTAAATTGGGAGTCAAAGTTCGATGTAAAGAAAGGGGACATTAACATAGATAGGGAATAATCGCACCCCTCCACTATATATTAAAGAAGAATTGAACCAGAGCTTTTAGGAGTTTATTTCTCCATTCTCTGGAGATAAAGTCTTTTGCACACATTTGGAATGCTGGAGCCTATTCAATATGGAAACTGAAAGAAATCTCAGTGACATGTGAGGCAATAACAAAAATTTGTCAGCTACTGGCTAGCTCAATAAGTAAAGGATTTTTTATTTAATTCTTTCAAAGTTGTGGCACCCATGGCAAGATGATGCTGGAAAGAGAATAATTTGTTAATAAGAAATCTCCAGCAATGCAAATCTCCCACCAGACCAAAAAAATGCTTTAAGCAATTTAGGTCAGAATTAGGGGTTTTTTTCTCTCCTCTCTCCAGAACGGCAAGCATATAGTAAAACCATATTATTTCAAACTTCCCACTTTATACAAAATTAAATTCCAGGTGAATTAAAAATCTACACGTGAAAAAGCAAAATTATAAATCTTTTAGAGGAAAATATAAGTGAATATATTTATGACTTCAGTGTAGGAAAATATTTCTTTCAAACAAACACAAAAGCTCAACCCATAAGGAAGAAATATTGATATACTCACCTACTGAAAATTCACAAAAACTTTTATTCAACAAAAGTCACACTAAACAAAGTGGAAGAAAATGTCACATACAGGAAGAATATAATTTCTATGCATAAATCTGGCAAGGGATCAGTATCTAGAACAGAAGAAGAACTCCTTGAAATCTATAAGAAAAAACATACATCCCAATTAAAAAAGAAAAAAAAAGGAGATTACAATAGGGCATTCCCCCAAGAGGAAATCTGAATTGCCAAGAAATAAATGTTAAGATTTATCCCAAGTAATGTGAATTAAATCAGAGAAATTGAAATTAAAACAATGGGATACCATTTCCTAGTTATCAGACTAGTAAAAATTTAGAAGTATGATAATATCAAATACTAGCTAGTATATAGAGAAATGGGAACTTCCAGACACTCCCCTCACCAAAGACACATATTCTTGTTAGCAAAGAGTCGGGGATGAAATCTATAGTCCATGAGACACTTCAGTTAGCTTTAGAATTCGATATGATAATCCTTATTTTTGCTTAAGCTAGCTGGAAAGGATTCCACTTAGCTGCAGCAAAAATGGTGTTAAAACTACGGTTACGTGTCAGTTCTTTGCTTGCATTAGTGGAACCTCATAATGACGTCGAATCAATTGTATTTGAAAATGGCATTGTCTGCTTGCTTCTTGAATGCGATTATCCATTCATGCATGCATGCGTTTACTCCTATTTACTCATCAAATATAATTGAGTGCTCCCATATATATGGAATCTAAAAAAAAAAAGGTTCTGATGAATCTTGGGGCAGGACAGGAATAAAGATGCAGACATAGAGAATGGACTTGAGGACACGGGGAGGGGGAAGGGTAAGCTGGGACAAAGTGAGAGAGTGGCATGGACATATATACACTACCAAATGTAAAATAGATAGCTAGTGGGAAGCAGCCGCATAGCACAGGGAGATCAGCTTGGTGCTTTGTGACCTCCTAGAGGGGTGGGATAGAGAGAGTGGGAGGGAGGTGCGAGAGGGAGGGGATCTGGGGATATATGTATACCCGTGGCTGATTCACTTTGTTGTGCAGCGGAGACTGGCACAGCATTGTGGGGCAATTATACTCCAATAAAGATGTTAAAAAAAAAAGAAAGCCACTATACTTCGAACTCCCAGTTTCCTCTAGTGCAGCGGTCCCCAAACTTTCTGGCACCAGGGACCGGTTTCGTGGAAGACAATTTTTCCACGGACCGGGCGTGGTGGTGGTGGGGGTGGTTTTGGGATGATTCAAGAGCATTACATTTATTGTGCACTTTATTTCTATTATTATTACACTGTAATATATAATGAAGTAATTATACAACTCACCATAATGCAGAATCAGTGGGAGCCCTGAGCTTGTCTTCCTGCAACTATATGTTCCCCTTTGGGGGTGATGGGAGACAGTGACACTGAAGTGTGTTGCTTATGTCCATCTACTCTGTAATCTCGTTTTAGTTGCCTATCACTGCAGAAAACCCTGCTTCACAAAGATAGGATGATGGAAATGGAAGCAGACTTTTCAGTGCTTTTGTGGCAATCTCAGGATATTCCGCCGTGACTTTAACCCAGAACGTGCGGAGATTTGAAGTTGTCTCAAACATACTCTTAAGGCCACCGTCATTTGCGATCTCAAGCAGTTGATCCTCTTCTAGCACGGACAGAGTCGATTCACCAGGTTTATTCACAAATGGGTCACAGATCCATTCCTTCCCAGTTCGGGGGGCTCTTTTGTGGTTGGGAAGTAATGCTCAAACTCTTTTGAAAGCTGAGATAGATGAGCAGTTTTGAAGGTTTCATGGTTTCGTTGGATAGCTGGTTACCCCATGTTGTACAAAGTGGGCTTGGAGAACGTGAATCACCTGTTGCAATGAACCTGTAATTTAAGTAGGACTCTTGGTTTTTCTTTTAAATGCAGCTTTCTTTTTGTTGGCAGCCTCAGAGTCTTCTGCTCTCTCATCATTGGGTCGTCCCCCTTTTCAAAGAAGCTCTCCAGCAATGTTTGTTTTTTTACCCGTTTTGGCTAGGGTTAGCTTGTGGCCTTACCAAAACTGTGACTGAGACAAGTGCGCAGTGCAGGAAAGAGGCGCAGATGCAAGTGGTAAATAAAATAATGGGCAGGCCACGCGTGGACTAAAATAAGTGTCGAATTCTGACTTAAAGCCTGCCACCAGACGCAGCTTAACTGTCACTTGCCACTCACTGATAGGGTTTTGATAAAAGCCTGCAAACAATTGATTTATTATGGTCCCTGTGCCGTCAAACCTCTCTGCTAATGATAATCTGTATTAGCAGCCGTTCCCCAGCGCTAGCATCGCCGCCTCAGCTCCACCTCAGATCATCAGGCATTAGATTCTCATAAGGAGCACGCAGCCTAGATCCCTCGCATGCGCAGTTCACAGGTTTGTGCTCCTATGAGAATCTAATGAGGATGTTGATCCAACAGGGGGCGGAGCTCAGGCAGTGGTGAGGGTGATGGGGATGAATGGCTCACTCGCCCGCCGCTCACCTCCTGCTGTGCGGCCTGGTTCCTATCAGGCCATGGACCAGTACCCGTCCATGGCCCGGGGGTTGCGGACCCCTGCTCTAGTGGACTTTTTGTTTATAACAGCGCCTCCCGACTTTCCCTTCTCCTCAACAAAACGTTTCTTCTCCTTCTTTGCTGGACTTGCATGTGGTTTACTATAGTTGCGTGTCTTGAATTGCAGTTGTTTTCTGCTCCCAAATAAACTTGCTTTGCTGGTATAATAAAAAAAAATATTGAGTGCTCCGCTATACTAGAGGCAAGGTAGTAGGAATACAACTTCCTGGGAGATTTCAGACTTAAGCTTAAAAAATTGTTATAAAATGTTAATAGAGGCTTCCCTGGTGGCACAGTGGTTAAGAATCAGCCTGCCAATGCAGGAGACACGGGTTTGAGCCGTGGTCTGGGAAGATGCCACGTGCCGCAGAGCAACTAAGCCCGTGTGCCACAACTACTGAGCCTGCGCTCTAGAGCCCGTGAGCCACAACTACTGAAGCCCACAGGCCTAGAGCCTGTGCTCTGCAACAAGAGAAGCCCACGCACTGCAACGAAGATCCAACTCAGCCAAAAAAAAAAAAAAAAAAAAATTAATAAATGGGATGCTTTCAGCTGCAAGAATGAAAAAACTCAATTTGAAACAATAGGGAAACCTGGCATTGGACAGAACTGTAAGTTAGAGGTAGGTCGGGCTGGGTGCAGGAAGGTATAAGCCATCTCTGCTCTGCATCTTGGAAATGTCTGTGGCCCTACCTTGCACTGACTTTGTCCTCAGGTTTCTCTCCAAGTCCTAAGATGGCGGTTTCTTCCTCATGTTCCACGAGAGATAGAAAATCTCTCTTCCAACCTTGGAATAAAATTTCCACCCTTCATTTGATGAGGTCCGCTTAGGTTACATGTCCATCTTTGGAACATTAACAGTAGACAGGGGAAGACCATGCACTGACTCAATTACTGGTAAAGAGCATGGGATTAGGAGGTGTGGTTAAGAACCATGGTTCTCAAACTTTAGTGGGATTCAGAATCACCTGGGGAGCCCCACGCCCAGCCTTTCTAGATAACATAGTAGGCTGAGGATAGGATGTAGGAATTTGCATTGCTAACAAGTTCCAGGTGATGCTAATTATGTTTGGGGACTACGTGTTGACAATCACCGGCCTAGACAAATCATGGTCTATCCTAGGAGCTGAAGATGGGGTCGGCTCCCAAGCCACATGGGCTATATGTGTGAGGGGGTGAATATCTAACCAAAGCCAGGAGCTCAGTTCAGAAGGAAGAAAGTTGAAATGAAAGACTGGAAGGCAACCAACAATGTCTCCACTCTTTAAGCAACAACACGATAATGTCTTATAGAGTTTATAGATTACTAAGGATGCAAAATGAAAGAGTGATCTAAGTTAGGAGGATGTGATAACATGATTATAAGAACAAAGAGTTTTTCAGTTCAAGATTACACTATCGTTTAAATAATCAGTTTTTAATCAACAAGTATACAAGTATATATATTCTTTTTCATATTCTTTTCCATTGTGGTTGATCCCAGGATATTGGATATAGTTCCCTGTGCTATACAGTAGGACCTTGTTTATCCATTCTCTATAATAGTTTGCATCTGCTAATCCCAAACTCCTAATCCATCCCATATCCCCACTCTCCCCTCCCCCTTGGCAACCATAAGTCTTGAACAAAACTACTTTAAAACACTGTCAAAGAAAATCTCAGTTTCCATGGGTAACCACTCCAAGATTTACCAAACCTCTCTAAAAGCAAATCACTCTGATGGCTTATTGAAGGTGCCACGGTCAAAGTCAATTTCCTGGTTTTTCCCACATACCATGATTAAGCTATGAACAAATGTAATTAAATGATTCTCATATAACCTTTCTAATAATTCCTATTCTGACTACTACAGTTGAACAGAATGAGGGCTGCGTGATGCCTTATACACAATAGATGCTTAAATATGGTTAAAGGTGGTACACAGCTGAGGAATATAACCATGAACACACAAAGCTGTGTATGTAATCAGTCAAGCATTCTGAGAGACTAGGATTTTAGCAGTTTGCAGACAACTCCTTCAGGAACCTGAATGAATTATTTGAGGTGCCGAATCACCAATGATGCTTATTTCTAATTCGATTCGGTTCAACTTCCTAAACACTTTTTGGATGGATGCCTGTGAGATTCCAGGCTCTGTACTATTTTGAGTTTGATACTTTAATGTTGAGGACTATTAATAATATTTAAGATTTTAAGACAGGTTTTTTAATCTTCTGGAACTACACTCAATAATTTCATTATAGTCTAAATGAATAAAAACCTAGTAACGCTAAATGTACACTTTCATGACAAATCTCATTCAATACCTGCACTTACTCGTATTTTCCTTATTTCCAAAGCCATCTCAAGAGGCATCCCATTAGGTGCATTCTAAGAGTCCCTCCTTTCCACTAATCTTGCTTTGAGGCCTGTATAATGTTAGGGAAAATACTACAGGGCCCCAACGTTTTCCCCCAAAGTGTTTACTTTGTTTTTTTAAAAATAGTTTCTTCCATTCTCTTGTTTGTGCATAACTGGTCCATGAAGCCTTGTAATTGTGTGAATGCATAGAGCAAAAATCTGCAATTATGATAAAAATATGTCCTTAAGTTGAAAGCATGAGTTATCAAAGACAAATGGGTACGGGCTCCTGCGCCAGAATGAATCTGCTCAATATTGACATAGCGAATTGTCCGGAGGAGGTTAAACTGCAACTCGAAAAGCAGGCAGAGGAACAGTGAGTGACAGGGCCTTTATGGGGGGGCAGTGCCTCCCAGTGGGAGAGTTCATCTTCTTCCTCAAAGAGACGCCTTCAGGGATCATGTAACTTGAATTCCCTGTGAATTCAGTGTCATCTTAGCTTGACCAGCTCTGGAAGAACATATTAACCTCCGCTTGTGATTTTCAGAAAACCATTCTAATTTAGCAAGTAATTAAGGGTCACATGCAGGATAAAGAGCTAGATAATCTTGGATTACCCACAGGAAGCTTTGTCTCCAAGGCAACCCCCCGATGAAGGGGCTGTTAATTCGAAGGCCAGTCGGTTAATGAACTGGGAATGGTAACTGGCTCTCAGACCCGGTCGAACCAGGGAAATGGAAATAACAATTATATTGCTATTGAATGATTCAGTGGTAGAAAATAAATGCTTCAAAAGCCAGCAGAGGCAAAACATTTCAAGAAAGGATATAATTGTCACTGTTCTGCTAGACCAAGCCTAGGGATCTAAAATTAGCTTATCTTGAATTCAAGCTATGCCAATCTTTATTTATGAATTTTAGCCTCATCTCCAGCTGAATCCTCTGGTTTCAGTGCTTTCTATGACCTAATTACCCCACAGCCTCATTTCTCCAGAGGGGCAGCCTCAGTAACCAGACCAGGCTGGGAGAGTGGCCTAAGGGACCTTTGGAAGAAGAGACAAAAGTGGCATTGTCCATCAGAGTCTTTGATATCTCACGCTGGGCTAAAAAATAAGATGAGGTTGCACAGATGAGCACCCTAAGAGGATTTTTAGGCCAGGTTGGTAAAGGTGGAAGGGAAGCATGCAGCCGACCTAATGAGAGAGGCTGGGATAAGATGAGCAGAAAAACAAAGACAGCCCCACTCGGAAAACTCAGAGGGACAGAGTGGAAAATTGAAGTGCCCTTGCTGATTTCTTACGGCTCCTCTCTTTTTGTTTTTCCCAATGGCCAAGTTTGGGTCTTACGTTCTCCATAAAGCTTTCTACAATTCTTGAGCCCTTATTTACTTCTCTCCTCTAAACGTTCACTGAACCACATTTCACACTCAACTGTATATTCTGTTTCAAGGCTTATTAACAGTTTCACCTGCCCTGATTTTGTGTCTCATGGCTTGTAATTCATGGTATATTTATTCAGTATTCTAGAAACATGTACTGAGACTCAAGGGTGAGGTGGGCACCATGCTAAATGCCAGCGATACAGAGATGAATAAAATGTGGTGTCTGACAGAAGGACCTCACAGTGAAGGGAGTGAAGGAGGCAGGTAAGCGAGCAGAAATGTGTCGTGAACTCTGAGAGGGATGTAAACGCAGCTGGACGTACCTCTGGTGCCGTATGTTCTTGGATGTTCCGTAACAAGAAAGAGAGCTAGTGACACGAAAGATGATTTATCACCAAGGCCGATGGCATGGTTGATGATAACACCGTGAAGAAAAGTTTTGAGGACATACTGGCAGTGAAAACTTTTAGCTCATAATCACAAAGTCAAGAAAAAGAAGAAAAGCAGAAAGTAGTGAATTTCTGGGTTAAGGTAGAAAAGAGTAAGGAGCAAGGAAGATATTTTGGTGAAGATTTACTCTAGCCTCCTTGCCAGGAATATAAGACCAGCACGATGTGTTTTCAGAGTCTGCCGAGGTATACATCCTTCTGAGCTAATTCTTCCATCAGGACGGATTTGAGTGTGTGAGAGAGGAAAGTGAGCCCAAACCGACCAGGTGTAGATGACAGGAAATGGAAAGAGAATTCCCTTTAAATGTGGCACTAAATTGGAAAAGGACAGGTTTCACAGTCATAGGGAACTAGTCTTAGGATTCCTTGAAACAGATGTAAAGGCTGATGGGATTTATGAAGATTGGATGTTTATTTAGGAAACTGTTTTAATGATAAAAGAATGAAGGACCAATTCTGACAAAAAATGAGAAAGACCAAAGGACACCTATGGGAATCCCTTGGTGGTCCAGTGGTTAGAACTTGGCACTTTCACTGCTGGGGCCCAGTTCAAGCCCTGGCTGGGGAGCTAAGATCCCACAAGCTGGGTGGTGTTGCCAAAAAAAAAAAAAAAAGAAGAAGGAAACGTATCTGACAGACTAAATCTCAGAATGCTCTGGGGAGGTGAGACCCAAGTAAGATCACTGAGGGAGAAGCAGGGCGCCAAAGAAGGGCCAAAGAAATTCGGAGTCTTCAGGCCCAAAGGCAAAAACGAGAAAAGGAGATGTCAGCTCTACCGAGGGAAATGGAAAACACTTCCTTGTATAGTGAAGGCACTCGAGTGGGGAAAATGGGCTGCTTTATTAGATGGGGCACAGGAAGCTCAGACTGGAAAGAGATGACTCAGCTATGTTCACGCAGCCACGTGAGTTTACAGAGGGAAATGGAACAGGCAGAGGTAAGGGGGCATCTTGTTTTCCTTTCTCTGAGTATTTGTAAACAGATATAAAAGCACTGGGGTGGAAGGGGAGGTAGATTGAGAGCAGAGACAATGAACACACCTGTTGGGATGTACAGTCGGCTCTCCGCATCTGTGAGTTCTGCATCCTTCGATTCAATCAACTGCAGATCAAAAATGTTCGGCGAGGGGCTTCCCTGGTGGCGCAGTGGTTGAGAGTCCGCCTGCCGATGCAGGGGACACGGGTTCGTGCCCCGGTCCGGGAAGATCCCACATGCCGCGGAGCGGCTGGGCCCGTGAGCCATGGCTGCTGAGCCTGCGCGTCCGGAGCCTGTGCTCCGCAATGGGAGAGGCCACAACAGTGAGAGGCCCGTGTACCACAAAAAAAAAAAAAAAAAAGTTCGGCGAAAAAAATTCCAGAACATTCCAAAAAGCAAAATTTGAATCTGCTGCTTGCTGGCAACTATTTACATCGCATTTACATTGTATTAGGTGTTATAAGTATCTAGAGGTGATTTAAAGTATACGGGAGGATGTGTATAGGTTATATGCAAACACTGTGCCATTTTAGATAAGGGACTTGAGCATCCTTGGATCTTGGTTTTTGTGAGGTTCCTGGAACCAACCCCCCTCAGATACCCAGGGACGACTGTAGAGGTAAACTGAAGCTATTTGTCTGTTTAAATTATCTGGAAATATGCAGAAAGATGCTCCAGGCCTGTCATTAAGGTAATAATTATAACCTGCTCTGGGTTAAATTTCAGATGTGCATAGCCACAACTGAAAACCAGGGAGATGTGCAAGAAAGGCCTGAAACTGTAACCAACCCATTCATTCATTCAGTAAGCATTCATTGTGCACTTATATGTGTGAGCACAGCTCTAAGCATGAGGGAGAGAGCAGTGAACCAGACAGAGGAGGCCTTGGTCTTGTAGAGTTTTACACTCTAATCTGGGGAAAGAGACAATAAAACTACCAAGAAATTTTCAAAAAGAAAATTTCAGGGCTTCCCTGGTGGCGCAGTGGTTGAGAGTCCGCCTGCCAATGTAGGGAACACGGGTTCGTGCCCCTGTCCGGGAAGATCCCACATGTCGCGGAGCGGCTGGGCCCGTGAGCCATGGCCGCTGAGCCTGTGCATCCGGAGCCTGTGCTCTGCAACGGGAGAGGCCACAACAGTGAGAGGCCCGCGTACCACAAAAAAAAAAAAGAAAAGAAAAGAAAAGAAAATTTCAAATTGTGATATCGATAAATGCTGCAAAAGCAAGGAACAACAATAACAAAACAAACAGAAATGGGGTTGAGAGTGTGATTGGTGGGGCTGGGTGGACAGGGCGACCCGGTGCTTTAGGTAGAGGGTTCTGGGAGGGCCTCTCTATGGGGGACACATCTGATTGGAGGCCTGAGGGGTAGAGAGGCAGCCAAGTGAGGATCAGGGGCAGAGTGTCCCAGGCAGAGGGGACAGAAAGCACAACGTCCCTGGGGCGGGAAAGGAAGCACGGAATGACTGGAGTGTGACCGACGGAAACAGAATCTGTATTTTAACAAGATCCAAGGGATGAATGGGTGTGTGAAACTTTGAGAAGCACTGCTGTCATATTTGTGTTTTTAAAAGACTCTAAGAAAAACCTACGAAGATGGTTATAATTTTCTTTCTTTCTTTTTTTTTTTTTGGTACGCGGGCCTCTCACTATCGTGGCCGCTCCCGTTGTGGAGCACAGGCTCCGGACACGCAGACTCAGCGGCCATGGCTCACGGGCCCAGCCGCTCCGCGGCATGTGGGATCTTCCCGGACTGGAGCACAAACCCGTGTCCCCTGCATCAGCAGGCAGACTCTCAACCACTGCGCCACCAGGGAGGCCCGAACTCGTGGCTTTTTAACATATTTGATGTGTTTCATTTTATTTTATTTTTTAACATATTTGATGTGTTTTCATCCACTTCAGTTATTACCCTTAATGATGCTCAAATCATTCCGGTGCCTTCTGAGTCCTGTTGATACAGTCCCAATAATCTTTGATAGCTTTCTTGCTTTCTGAACTTTTCAAATCATGGAATCTTAATTTGCATTTCTTTTATTAGTAGTGATGTACAGGGGCTTTTCATGTATTTAACTGGGTGTATTTTGAGTTTGCAGCTAACCAATGCATGGGCCAGGCAGGTGGTGGGCTGTTCTTAAGAGCACTGAACTGTGAACCAGGAGCTCTGTTCTCTAATCTTGCCATTGGGATGACATATAAGGAAGTCACTTATCTTTTAGGATCATTTCTTCCTTATCACATTGTGGGGGGAGGGTGCCTCTATAATCTTTAAATGTCCCTCTCAATCTAAAATGCTGAGATCTTAATTCCTGGATCTCATGTGCCCCTGAATTCCTATAAAGATGTTTATCCAATAAAGTCAATTGAGTCATTGTATTACAGAGTTCAATTTAATTTCTGTCTGGGAAAGTTATTTTACCAAATTTATTTGTAAAACAAAAAAAAATTGTTAGATCACATGTTCTGGTTTTTAAAATTATTATTAAAAAATATGGTCCCTCACAGATGTAGAGAACAAACGTGTGGACACCAAAGGGGGAAAGCGGTGGAGGTGGGTGGTGGTCGTGGTGGTATGAATTGGGAGATTGGGATTGACATGTATACACTGATATGTATAAAATAGATAACTAATAAGAACCTGCTGTATAAAAAAATAAATAAAATAAAATTCAAAAATTAAAAGAAAAGAATATGGTCCCTGAATTGGTAGAGGCTGCATTGATTGACCCTCCCGCTTGCTCTTTCAGAAGCTGCAGCCACCTGGCCAATAGCTTGTCCAGCCTCCTGCTGAAGCATCTGCCGAGGCTCTGCAGACTGCTGCACGCCCTCCCTCCCCCAGCCCAGTCGCCCTCCATCAGGTTGCTCGTTAACTCATTAGAAGATGCTTTGATAGCAGCTGTTGGGGAGGTTCTGCTGTCTGTAGCTCAGGGTTTTCGAAGCACCTGCCTCAGCGTCACCTGGAGACCTTGGTAAACATCTCCTACAACATCCACCTACTAGGGCATCACACACGGTGCTTTTCTTCCACAGCACTTATCACAGCACCGGGAATCAAAGCACTACTTGTGCAAATCTTTGTGTAATGCCTGCCTCCTGCAGTGGACAACAAGCTCCGTGGGGGCAGGCTGTGTCAGATTTTGCTTCCCTTCCTAGCGCCAGCACTCAGCTGGGGCTTTGGCACCTTGCAGGCATCCCAGTATTTGCTGGATGCCGAATGCATGGGTACCTGAGTGACCAAATAAATCAATTTGATGGAGAGCCAACCGGACACACAGAGACTTTCCTCTTGATGTACGAATTGTCCATGTAAAATGAAAGAAGGATTTGTCCCCAAATTAGGGCTGACGTGTAGGTCTAGGTGTCAGTATATGTGTGTAAATGCACGTATGTGTATACAAAGGAGGAGCTTCAGAGGAGGTGGCTGGCCGGCTCCTGGTGCTGTGGGGCTGCGTGTTATTTGGGGAAAAGAAAGCACTGAGCTGGAAGGTCGAAGATCTGGAGTCTGGTTCCTCTCATGGCGGCCCGGGTGACTGTGAGCACATCACGTCTTC
The DNA here is from genome assembly GCF_963455315.2 of Globicephala melas. Taxonomy (NCBI): domain Eukaryota; kingdom Metazoa; phylum Chordata; class Mammalia; order Artiodactyla; family Delphinidae; genus Globicephala; species Globicephala melas. The sequence continues at coordinate 14,695,331 of NC_083326.1, forward strand.
ATCTGCAGAACAGTGGCACCTGTAGGGATCCTTTCAGTGCTGTGATCCTCAGATTCTGCGTGTGAGGAGTGCTGTCTCACCGGACCAGAGCCAAGGTGCTGGCAGGCTGCCCTCTCAGCCCATTAATGCCATAAATGATGTTCATTCGAAACATCTCCCCCTACACCAAACGCTTCCTTGGCTTTCAAACAAAATGCTGCATCTCTTTCCTTGCACATCATTTTTGCCTTTTGGGACTCTGCTTGCCAGGTTTTCCTCTCTCATTCTCAGTCTCCTTGTGTCAGCCTTAAATGACTGACTCCCAACTGCAGTGCCAGCCTCTGTTCCAAGCACTTGACGTGGATCAACTCATTGCACAAAGATAGAGTGCAATCCCACAAGGTTCTGCGCGTGTATTTACGGGCCGACCCGAGGCATGTCAGTTTTGTATGTCATTGGTTGATAAGCTCTAGTGTGGCTGGATTTTACATTAAGGCCGCATGTTCTGAAAAGGTCACTTAAGCACTTGAATACTTAGGTGGGAATGGAAGACATCCTGCAGGGTCACTGCCCTAAAGTCAGTTATAATGTGTCAGGAAATAAACCTTCAAGAAATATTTGACAACAATATGAGATAACATATAAAGTGCTAAATCCCTTGGCGTACTTTATAAGTCCTCCAAGCAGTCGGAAGGGAGAGTTGAATGGGAGCCTGTGTAACCCACGTGCTTGATACTTATCTCTGAGTCTCCATGGCATCTTTACTTTCCATGAGGTCCTGTGACACAGCAAGAGCAGGCTAGCCAGGTGTGGCACCCTCAGGAAGGTGCTTCTGGAAGAACACGCTTCCACAGCGTCTTCTCTCCTCCCTGCCACACACTCCATTCTGATTTCTTTGCTACTTACAAAAATTAGACAACGTTACCTTGAATGAAGATATTAAAGTGCTATTTTTCTTATGATAAAAATGATGAAGCCTCATTCTAAAGATTTGGAAAGCATAAAGGAAATGCCAAAAAAATTTTTTTTAAATCAGAACACACCCAACTCTTAGAGGTACGGTGGGTAAGTTAATTCTGCCTTCATTTCCCCAAGTCACATTCCTTAAAGATATTTTCATAACCACATTTCACTCTATGCCTGTGATGTAGAGGAAGTTCTGAAAGGAAGGGTCCTCTCCGCATCCAGAAGAAATGGCAAGTCTCGTCCAATAGGCTCAAGAAAAACTTTCGCTTTGAGAGGAGGGACAAAGGTCAGCATGACGCAGGCCTGTCTCCATACAAATTTCTCTCTACAATTTTGAAAGGGACTCAGAGTTGGAACGTAAAGGTTTTAGCCTGAATTCAGGTCCACGATGGGAATTAAAGGGGCAGGAACAGCCAGTCTAACCAGATTATTCCCCTTCTAGCTAACCTGTGAAGATGCTTTGGAAAGATTTTTACATGAAATATCTCGATTGCTCCCCTTTCTTTCCCATCAAACCTTTCCCTTTCACCCTCCTAGATCCACACAAATGACAGCTTTATTTTTTGTCAAGCTACACTTTATAAGTTTTCTTTCTTTTTTTTGGTCTCATTAACTCCACTCCCTTGGTCTCCCCAGATTTTCCAATGATTAAAGTAGTGGGCTTTTTAAAAAGGCCTCCAATTAGCACCTCATCAGCTCCAATTAGAGGAGACAAAAGCCGTGTAAAGATAACTCAATGAGAGAGGCCCGCACAACCTCATGTAATCACTTAAGACAAGCATCGGGCATTCTCTTTGCTAACTGCGCTGGGCCCATTCACCTTTCTTTCTTCCCTTTGGATGCATTTAAGACTGTTTTGCTGGGAAGACAGGCCTCCCAGGAGTCTCATAATTCCTCATTCAGAGGCTACCTGTTTACAGCTCACAGAACCCAAGGACCTAAACAATCCTATATTGTCTACCTACTGCTTCCTTAAACTTCAGCATCCTTAATGGCCAGTTCTCTGTGACCACAGCATCAGTTAAAGGCTGGCTTTATACTCACTGAGTGTTCGCCTTGTACTGTCTTCTAATTATACGGGAGGGCAACAATGTATTTTTTTTTTTCAAGAGAGTTCTTTGGAGCAGTTAATTTGGTGCCTGCACTAAATGCCTCCAAACATTAATTAGGGTGGAAGGAACCCTAATTTCCTCTGCAGCTTTCAGCTTTCCCCTCTACTTACTTCCCTTGTATTCACATAGGCCTGGATGAGTCTCCATAATGAAATTACCTCATTAATGCCTTTATTCTTCACAGTAACTCATTCAAAACCAACCATTTAGCTTTAATTTAATGCTGTCAAAAGGAAAAAGGTGCATTCATGGCTTTGATTAGCAAAAAATTTTCCCCCCTAAGGGGCGGACAGATTTAAATTATGAAGATGGTAAGTAGTAAGTTATAATTGGGTACAAGCAGCACTTCAGGGAAGCTTAAATGCTTTCAAAGCCGGGCCTGGCCGGTCTGCAGACTATTAACTGTGTCCAGTGCCTTGTTCTCACTATTTGAATTGATGGCAACTTAACTATGAAAAAGAAAATGGGGTTTAATTTTTGTTTAATACACAGTGGGGTTGTATTTACCCACAGAGCAATAGCTTTTTGATGAGCTCAGCCTTTGTTCTCCTAATAATTTATTATCCATGCTTTCTAACGTGAGTTTTGAAGGCGCCGTGCATGTCCCTGTTTCTAGGCGAAAATAAACCCTTAAGTGCACGGACTGAGCAAGCGGGTTGCTGACCTAACACCTCGGCTAGGGCAGCACCAGGTACATGAGCTCTGATAACATGTTTCATAATGATTTTTTAAAAGTTACAGCACTTTGGGGATTTACCCCTTAAAAAAACTCATTCCCAGATGTTTTCTTATTTGATGCAAGGATCCTGTGAAGCAAGACTTAGATAGTAAGTGCCTGGTGAAAAAGCAGGGGTTCGGGGAGTCTGAGGGATTTACTAAAAAATCATGGTTCGTGGCAAGTGCAGGACCCAAAGCCACTACAGCTCAAGCCTGGGGCAACACGCAGTATGCGATTTTGAGGATAGAGCTACTTTTTTGTAACATCCAGAGCATCAAGTATGTTTACATTGGCTCAATCTCAATGTGTATATAAAGACGACGGTTTACCTAACTAGACTATACCATCCTAGGTGGAATATATATATAGTGTCAATCACAGAAACACACGGTTCATTGCATGTCAGTGAATCACAAATGGACGGAGAGGGTCTTTCTGGATGCAAAGTGGTGTTCAATTATGAAGCACAAGCAACGAGAGAGAGAGAGAGAGAGAGAGAGAGAGAGAGAGAGAGGGGCCCAAGTAAGACCATGTAGCTTTTTCTTTCAAAACCTGAAATTATGTGACACAGCCATCAAAACAATATAGAGGCTCAGCAGTAAGTGTGGGACTTAGGGTCAGATCTGCTTTAAAAATCTCACCTCCATCGTGAACAGGTTACTTCTGTTTTCTCAATCTGAGTTAATTCGTTTGTTCAAGGAGGATAGTAAAACCGGTTTGTGAAGATAAGGAAACACATGAAAAGAGTAGACATTAATACAGGTGGCTTGCAAGTTTCAGAGAGTAAGCGTTGGGGAGGAAAAACTTTTCCTCTGCCCTCTTAGATTCTGTACTCGAGGCCTGCAAGTAAATCTGACAACTGCTAGATTAACAAGAGAAAAGTCAGATTTCTATTCACAGAAAAATGTGACTCAAGGAGGAATTGGGGGCTTATGTACCATTTTAATAGGGGATGGGGAGGGCACTTCTGGGAAAACAAATGACTTCTTAGAATAGGGTGGAGGGAGAGGGAGAAAGGGCACTTAAGGAAAGCAAATTACTTTTTAGAAAGATAAATGGGCTCATGCGAGAATAGATGGGAGATACGATAGTTTTGTGGCAATGCCTGTTTGGGTGTGGCGCTAACTCCTCCTCTCCAAGAAGAGAGTAGAGTTGCTCCAGGGAAGAGAATTTATGACAATTGAGTGCTTTTAGGTAGATAAGGGGTTCAGGAACTTGAATGCTTTCAGCTCAAAATAATTTTTATGCCATAGTGGCTTATTCTGGGCCCCTTCATAAGGAAAAAATGGTATTAATAGTAACTATTTATTGACCCAAGCTAAATGCCTTCCATACCTTAGGAAAGTCCCAAGATGCATGAATTCATGTAGTTCATATATTCATGAACTACATTCATGAACTACATTCATGAACTACATTCATGTAGTTCATATATTAATTCATATATTTAATAGTTATGGCTTATAAGATATTTTAAGTGACAACTGTTTTAAAACCACCAGATATTAAGCATGCCATTATAATACTTTATGCGTTTCTGAACACTTGAGATTATAAAATATTTGGACAACAAACAGCAAATACAAGTAGTTCTGACCTTGTAGAAAATACCAAGAATGGGGAAAAATTTTATTTTCTACATCAGGTCTATGTAACTCTATCAGGATAATTTGCACATAATTTGCGTATGTGAGGACCGATATTTTTCTGGCCTTCATTTATAATTCACTGGGCCTGGTCATTGTTGAAATGGCCACTGTATGCTCTTGATCAAGACCCTATTTTCTTGATTTGCAAACATGAAACACTCAGGTTTTGGAATAGCTGGGGAACGAACACCAGATCTTTTTTTTTTTTTTTTTTTGCGGTACGCGGGCCTCTCACTGCTGTGGCCTCTCCCGTTGCGGAGCACAGGGTTCGGACGCGCAGGCTCAGTGGCCATGGCTCACGGGCCCAGCGCCTCCGCGGCATGTGGGATCCTCCCGGACCGGGGCACGAGCCTGCGTCCCCTGCATCGGCAGGCGGACTCTCAACCACTGCGCCACCAGGGAAGCCCCGAACACCAGATCTTTATGCTAACTTCTCAGGGGAACTTTCGTTCATGTTAACGACCAAATTCTTTTATTTAAATCAGCAGAGTGGCTTCTCCTTCCCTATTTATGGTTGCAGCGTGTACATGTGTGTTTGTGTGCGATATTGAAAAAGGTTAGACCTCAGCTGACTTGGATTGTGAGGCTTTCTCTCATCCTGACGTGTCAGACACAGTGATGTGGACAACACACCTCATTAAATGTAGTATGATCTGTAACGGGCACATCCTGGAGCCCTGCCCACCTTCCCTCACTCCAATAGTGCAGTTTTTAGACTTGACCTTGGGCTTTTGATACTAAAAGGGAAGGATTTGTGAAGAATCTTTTAATGCACTTCCTCTTAATTTAGGACCTTCTGTTGTCACATCACTAATATCAATAAATGATTACACAGTGTGATCTAGTTCTAGAATTAGAAACATATTATATAGGAATGCATTCTACATACGATTTCAAATTGCTTGAAGGTCACTGGAAAATAGACACTGTAATGGATTGGCTTACATTTCCCCCAAACAGATATGCTGAGGTCCTTACCCTCAGTATCTGGGAATGTGACCTTATCTGGAAATGGGGTCATTGCAGATGTAATTAGTCAGGATGAGGTCATACTGGAACACAGTGGACGTTAATCCAATATGACTAGTGTCCTTATGAAAAAGGACAATTGGGGCTTCCCTGGTGGCACAGTGGTTGAGAGTCCGCCTGCCAATGCGGGGGACGCGGGTTCGTGCCCCGGTCCGGGAGGATCCCACATGCCGCGGAGCGGCTGGGCCCGTGAGCCATGGCCGCTGAGCCTGCGCGTCCGGGGCCTGTGCTCCGCAACGGGAGAGGCCGCAACAGTGAGAGGCCCGCGTACCGCGAAAAACCAAAACAAAAAGGACAATTGGACACAGAGACAGACACACACACAGGGAAGATGGTGTGAAGACACGGGGAGGATGCCACGTGAACATGGAGGATTAGAGTGACGCAGCTCCAAGCATCAAAGCTTGCTGGCAAACAAATGGAAGCCAGGAAGGAGGCCTGGGACAGATCCTTCCCCATAGCCTTCAGAGGGAGCGCCCCTGCAGCACCTCTGTTTTGGGCTTCTGGCCTCCAGAACTGTGAGCTAATAAGTTTCTTCTTTGTAAGCCACCCATTTTGTGGTACTTTGTTATGGCAGCTCTGGAAAACTGAGAGACTGCAATACAAACATTTTTAGAATTGATTATTTAACCTCGTTATAAGTAACGGGCTTTACTGCTATGTCATCATGATCATTAGTAATAGTAACTTATCATATAAATTATGTTAATATGCTCTTAGCAGAGCAATATTTAGTTTTCATTTATACAATCCTTTTCTTCTAAAGATCTTCAAGCCATAAGTTTGATCATTGCTAGATATTTATTAGGAAAAAAATATATTTCTGAGGCACTTCTCTGACACTGCCCCCTTCCCCGCCCCCCAAATCAAATGTCATATGTACAGCCTCCTTCAGTGTCTTGTCTTTACTCTGTGCTGTTCTTGACTATCGAGAATCATCAGGTGTCAAGGTGACCTTCTCACAAACAGGAAGTCATTTTCATCTTTCATTCTTAAAATGAAGATAATATATGTACACTTCAAAAAATTATAGGAGAAACTATATATTTATAACCATTGATGGAACTAGGAACCAAGGAGTAAGTGAAACTCTTCTCCACAGATAAGTTGAGAAACAGAGTTGGAAGTGTCTAGTTCAATGGCTGGGACATAGTAACTGCTTAATAGATACTCATTTTCATCCTTCCCTCTCCTCTGTTATACAACGGGCCTTTGCAATAGGCGTAACAGAAACAGAAGTCAGGCAGCAAATCTACTTGCAATCAAAGAGCTATGTAGGAGGTGCTTAAACACTTCGGTAAATTCTTTAGACAAATTTAAAATACAGGTGGTGTGAGCTTGTGGGTACATCAGAGTCAGGAGTTTCAAACAAGACTTTAAAAAACATAGGTTAGGGACTTCCCTGGTGGTGCAGTGGGTGAAACTCCACAGTCCCAGTGCAGGGGGCCTGGGCTCCATCCCTGGTCAGGGAACTGGGTCCCACATGCTTGCCGCAACTAAAAGATCCCGCGTGCCGCAACAAAGATCCCTTGTACTGCAACTAAGACCCAGCGCAGCCAAAATAAATAAATAAATAAGTGAATAAATCTTTTTAAAAATTTTATAAAAACCATAGGTTAGACATACCCAGTGCACGTGGATGTGGCCTCTTCCATCTCTGAATACCTGTCGCCACGTTGTTCCTTTAAACACGACCTGCCTTGTATCCTATTTGTTTATGTTTGTGAATGATCTCCTCTAACAGACTGTAAGCTCACAGAGGGCAGAAGCCATTTTATTCATATTTTGTTTTGGTCTATAATGACCTCACTTTGTATCCTGTCCCAAGTATTCTCATGCCTACTTTTCTATGTTGTTTACATGTCTATCTTCTCCAACAACTTATGAACTTCTTAAGGGCAAGTGTAAACACACAGGTACATTCTTATTACCACGTCCTGCTCTGGGGCACTCACCAAATTCATGTCCATTTCAAAGCCACTCTTGTTTTTGGCCAAATCCTCCTGTACCTGTGCTGGTTTCCTCCCTTGTGTCAGGGCCAGGAATGCTAACTCCATGATTTTACTGCGCACAAAGTGTTTCCATAGCATAACTCAGTACTGGGCATGTTGCAGGTCAGTACATAATCGTACGGATTACAGTTTAGCATATTAGAGTTATAAGTTGTGCAGTCCTGTAACATTTGATTTTCATAAAAGGTCGGTTTGTATATGGAGAACAATGCCATGGCTGTATGGCAGTGTAGAGAGTGAGAGTAATTGATGGCAAGGGACACATACAGCCTTATTGCATTTCTCCTGTCCTTATCTAAACAATGAAAACAAAATGCTAGCCACCCTTAAACAAATACCATATTTATCTTACAGAGGATAATTTTCCAATGACTAAATAAAACTGTGGGCCTTCAGGGGTATCCATCTCCTTTGCTTGAAACTGGCTCATTTGATTCATACTAGATTAAGGGCCGGTTTTGAAGAACATGGAGACAAGCTGTAATTATGCCCTGGAAAGCAAACAATGTCATGTTCTTCACCGCGGCTGCACTGGAAGGAACACTGAACACGGACCCCTTCTCCTCTCCCCTCCCTCCCTTCCTCGTTGCATCTGGTCAATTCTAACAAACATTCCTAATGACCAGGCTATATCGGCATTACCTAGTCAAGTAGCCCATTCAGTTTGCTCAAAAGAGCACAGACATAATCGAGCATTTGCTGAATGCACAGTTCACACTGAATAGGGCAAACATTTGGATTCAAGTAGAGGTCAGCAGCAACCAATTGAAATATTGATAAAGGGAGCCTGTGGGAACTAAATGTACATAAAAGGAGGAAAAAGGAAAGAGAAAAAAGGAGGTCCTTAAGGGGTGAGCCGGGGCAACAAGACCACAGGGGCGATTTCTCTCTTCCGAAAGACTGTAGGTGGCTTAGCTCGGGGGGTTAGCAAACCCAGCACTGATAGCCTGTTATTCTAGCTTCAGAAAGCGGTATGTTCAAACAGTTTTGTTTGGTTCCAAAGTGGAATTCATAATTTCCTGAGAAAGTACTATGCAACTTTCTAATAAGAACCCCCGGCCCCTGCCCACATAACTTTATTAAGAGAATTAGGCTGGAGTCTCTTTGTGGTTTTTTATATTGACCTATTCAGCCATCGGCTTGCACTTGGGTAGGTTTTATTGACTTGAAAACACTCCAGAGCGCTGGGGCTCCCCTGGTAACCTCCTTGGTTACTCCAACCCCCGTCATTCACTCACCCGTGACGCTCAGCAAATCCAGACCTCTGTGGCCCAAAGTAAATGTTTGTCACCCTCACAGCCCATGTATAATGCCTTGCTTTATGGATGGTTTAATTCTCAAACATCCACTCTGCATGTGGGCATTAATGTGCCCCAGCGCCACACTCAGCCACGTCCTCTTCCTCCTAAAAGGGTCAGAAATCCCAGTCTCCGACTTCACCAGAATACTTAGCTTTCTCAGCATCCCCCCGTAGACTCCTCTGAAGGTCCAGCCCGATTTCCCCCAAGGTCTTCCTTGAAAACGTCCAGGGAGCTGTGATTGGGCAAAGAGCCCTCTGCTGTTCCCACCGTCTTGCTCCCCTGCCCTTGGAACTGCAGTGGCCAATGGGGCAAAACTCGGTGCCTCTGGCAGTCAGAGCTTGGCTTGAACTCGGCAGGTGGAGAGAATCATCTGACGTCCAGGGTTCACCTGCGTCCAGCCTACACACCCGAGGATGGTAACATGCTTCTGAGAAGAAGGGAATGTCCTCAGCTGGCTTGGCTGCATGGAGAGCAGGGTAGAGGAAATGGTTTTGAGCCTCACATCATTTTTAGACGAGACAGAAGTCTTGAAACTGTCGAAAGGCACACATGGAAAACACAACTGACGTCTCAGAAATTTCTTCCAAAACTCAGTTATGAAATGTTGGTTTGTTTCGCATTCAATTACTCAGGCCTCTTTATTAAACCTGGAGTTGAATTGAAGTTCATTGGATGAAGACAACTGATTTTTAGAACAAAGATTCATAACATTCTGCCATGTTACACTGTGCTCAGAATAGTGTTCTGTAAAGTTCTCTGTCGTTGTCTTTTGTTTGTGGTGTGTATGACATTTATCTAATAATCGGAATGTTTAAGAAGTCTTCCCACACTCAGTCACTTCAGATAATGTATTGTCCTGGCCTCATATTCAATGGATAGTTAAATACTAAATATAAGTGTCTCACCCCAAACCACAGGCCAGTGGATGGAGAGGGTCCGAGTGGTTGCCGTGGAGTGTGCACTTGGATTTCTCACTCAGAAGATTCTTGTTCCCTCCCCACATGCATGCATGACATGCATGGTTTGGGCTCCTAGAAGCCTGGACAAGAGGGTGTGGGTGAATCGGTAAAACTCATCATCACACCTTGAGAAAGAGACTAAGTCTGGACTGGAGGAGTCGACTGATGGGTGAGGATATGCATGCAGCCGTCATGCCTTAGCAAGACTGTTATGACTGTAACGGGCAGAACCCAATCAAAGAACAAAGTGAAAAAGGTGGGGTGAGTTATCACAAGGACAAAAGAGTGTCTTAAGCAGAGCAGCTGGGCCTCGCAAGGAAGAGGAATCATGAAAGGCGAAGCCAGAAGGAAGGCAGGCAGAGGGTCCTCAGCCACCGCCCACTCCTTCTGGGGCAGCGTGGTCTACAAGCTGCCTCTCCTGTGATCCTTGGATATCCGTGTGACTTCAGAACAGAGACGACATTCACATTATGCTGATTTCACTTATTTTCTTTAAGAAAGGGAAGGTACCACACCTTATCCATTCTAAGAGGCCATGGGTTATAAAATCTACCATTAACTTAAGTATCACTAAAAAAGAAAAACCACCACCCATTAAACCCTGACACCATCCTAACAATAGTCCTTTGCAAGGCACTATTTGATTGTCACTGGCCTCTAATCGCTTTGACATTTCTTTCATCCATTCTGAGGGATTTGGCCCTTTCTTCTGCCTTCTGTTGCATTTCTTGGAGCCTGGTAAACCACCCTTTTGCATGTATCTCAGTAAACAAAAAGTGACCCAGCTTCGTTTGCTCGTGGGTATCCATGATTCTTAAATCTTTGACAGTGATTAACGGGAAAATATAGAATTGTGGTCATATTGCCATCAAAGAATATTTGCTTTACTAATAGCAAATCCACACCCAGCTATTCTAGTTCTGTGCCTTTTTCTGGACACAATAATTTTTTGTTTCAATGTTGGATCAGAATGGAATTTTTTGGAAGCCACCTTAAAGGGCACGCGAGTCCCAAGGATGCATATAACTCAACGGAAGTGATGATGATATGAACAGCGATACGTTGGCAGATGCACAGGTGATGGCAAATACGTGAAGACTGTCACCTGGTTGACAGCAATTATAAAACGCCTTTGATTTGTTAAGACACATCCAATTCTGTAGATGTCAGAGTGGGAGATGATGTGCATTTAAAGAGTTGATTAAATACAGTATTTGCATGATGGGTGTTGAGAACAGAGGTGTACAAAGGGGACAATGACCCAGGTTCTTCTAGAACAGAACTTGGCAGTGCTGTGAGGATGCAACTAGCTGGGAGGGGGTGTCCACTCCTGGTGTTCAGTGTAAGCCAGGAGCTTTGTGATCGTGGTATCTCCCATGCCAGGTAAGTATTAAGCCAGGAGCTTTAACGACCCATTTCTGTGGGTCCCATGACATGACCTCAAAGTAGACATTAGGACCTGTATCTACAGTTGAGGAACTGGAGCTTCAGGGAGGCAAAGGGCCTGCCCAGATCACACCATCTGTGAGTGGCAGGGAGAGGTCGTGGAGCTTAAGTCTGTGCTTTCCTCATAACAACGCTGGGGGCGCGATGGGGGCTGGTGAAGGGTTTGCAGACAGTTTTGCATGAATGAATTAACCACACAAAATGGGGTTGCACTAAGGCCTGGACAGATCAAAATTTAAAACTGATGCTTCCTGCAGAGAGAGTTGAGATGAATGTAGGTGATAGATGAATATTCCCTAGCATATCTTGGGCAGAGAGTATACGAGACAGTAGAGAAACCCTTTGATTGATCTCTTGGGGTCCAGAAATTTATGGCATATATATATATATATATATGTATATATATATGTACAGCTTTGCAAAATATAGACATGAAATCAAAGTAGGCCATCTATGATTTGGCAAGGTTCTAAAACCATTCTTAATATTTATGGGATGAAAGGACCTAGCCACGACCCTAAGTTGACCTTCACATACTCTTTCCATCCTTAGGAACATCTTTTTTTTCATTATTATCCCACATGTAAAAATTTGTGGTAAATGCAGTTGGACTGTGTTTAACAAATGTAGAAGCCTCTCATGGTCAGGAGTAGTCGGTTGGTTAATTGAGAAAGTCCATCAAATCACAGACTTTTAAAAAAGTAACATTTTCATTTACTTAAAGCATAGACAGGTATATTCACACCAGTCTTGTGATGTAAACTGATTGTCGTTTCTTTGCAAAGCCTCCATTGATGAGAGCTCTTTATCACTTGTTTTGCACAAGTCACATCCTTAATGTATTGATGATGACTGCCAGTTTTGGTTTCTTTAAAATGCAGAGACATTGCAAACAATAAAAGAGTAGAATTATACTACCCATAACTATTAATCAGTTTCCCCTAAACATTCATAGCAACCTTACTCATATCTGATTTGATCAAAAATGTTTTAGCAACTATTTGTTTTTACCAAGTCTCTTAAGTAGTCACATTTGTTTTCTTTTTTCACGCACTCATTTGTTTGTAGATTTAGTCAATATTTAATCAGGTACATTATTACGCCAACAGGAACTTGGGATTACACTTGCTACATGACCTGACAGCTCTCAGTCAGTCCTGGCTCCTTCCCCACTTCCTCTCACAGCCTTTCCTCTAATAGAATCCATGCCCATCGAATTCCATCTTTGCATCTGCTTCTCAGAAGAAGCCCAACTGACACAGCACAGAACTGCATTTATTGTAGGAAAAAAATGATTGCAGTAGAAAAATACATAATAACTGAAACCAAAAATCAATTAAGCTTTCAGATTTCCTGAAATCATAATCCACATTAAACACAATCTACATAGGTACCTTCAGTGGTGAGAACTGAAAGCCTGAAACTTGAAGTATTCTTAATTAAAACAAAAGCTCACTTCTCTAGTACGTACTATTGATTAAGCGAGGAAACCGGACTTGTGTGTTTACTAAATGCATTTCTATTAATATAGACGTATAACCCCATTATGGGAAAGTGGAAAAAAGAGGAAAGAAAAAGGAATCTTGCCTACTAACTAAACCATCGTTATTTTGGTGAAGGGTGAATTCATGAATTTTAGAAAAGTTTTACAAGGATCGGAGCACATAAGATTGTGAATTAACTGTCTAGTAACCAGACCATTCAATTAACTAGAGCCCAAGCCAGGAGCTCCTCGACATCCCAGATTGTCAAACAACACCAGAGGCTGACGCAGGGCGTGACCAGCCCTGTTCTGTGGGGATCTGCTGTGGGTCTAGCTTTCAGGCCTTTCCTCAGTGGCCTGGAAAGGCGGGGTAGGGCGGAAGGTGGCCCAGGGGAATGAAGCAGGTGCCCTTTTTTTGCCTACAATTCCCAGGCTGATTGTGCTGGGCTGCAGGGCTGCTCCATCCAAGATCGGAGATAACAGCTGTGTCATCACACAGGAATCTAGCCCAGAGCCACCCATGATAGGTCTCTACTCTGTGCTGTAATCAAATCTGGGACCAGGTGTGCAAAAGGGATGGATTTTGCAGTTGGGAGAGGTGTTAGGTAATTACCTGGAGAACCTGATGCTTTCTAGGAGTTCTGGAAGGCAGCTAAGGGCACTCGCAAGCTTTGGGGGGCACTCCTGGGCTTCATAGTGGCAAAACTGCCTCCTAGGAGTTGTTTAGCAAATTACGAGTGGGGTGTGTGTGTGTGTGTGTGTGTGTGTGTGTGTATGTGTGTGCGCGCGCGCGCGCGCGCGTAGGAGGGGTTGTTGTCACAACTAATGAAGAGCCCAGAACCTAACTCTGTTTTACATATGAACCCAATTTGTCTTTGATGACTTTAATCTGTAATAATTCTATCTAAATTACGGAAAGATTATACTTACATTTGGTTGGAATTTTACTAAGAGTTATTCACCAATGTAATGCAGCTAATGGTATTTTGAGTCACAAACATTTACTCTGTAGCTGTCAAATTTGGGTGAGTATATGCACAGGCACAAGCCTCGAACTACCTACCTCCTTCTGTCTTCTAGCTGGAACTGTATCATTCACATATTTAATACATATTAATTTATTATAATGATTTTGCTTATATTTATGCTTCATATTACTGTTAGGACATTAGAGTGATTAAAATATTATCGTGTAGATAAGTTGTATTCTGTACATTTGATTTTAGGATACTATAGGGGAGATTTACACACTATTTGTTATAAGAGGGGGGCATTGGTTCTGATAGTGTGGAGAAGCGCTATTCAAATTGAACTTGCAGCTCCCAGCAATTTTGCTGTGGTGGAATCACATGGAAATGGCTTGTCCTCTGGGCTATCACGGCTATGGGCTCTGCCCTGGCACACTCTAGTGACTGCTCAGGTGCTGGCCCTCCTGCAGCTGTAACGCAGGTGCCCCGACCTCAACCCTCCACTCTTTATGTTGGTCCAGGGCTTACCCAGCTTCTTGGAGCAGGACAAACCAGGCGATGCTTATTGGATCCTGGAAAGTTAGGTGCTGGATTTAAACTCATAAAATTCTGAGGACTGGCATAGGAAAGGTGGCCCTATTTGGGAAGCTACCTCTGAATATCCTCTTCCAGTCTTGAATCCAGCCTAGAATATCAACTTCCCTTCACCAAAGCAGGCCGGAAAATGGAGAGTGAACATATTCTCCTTGATTCCGAAAGCAAAAAAATCCCCCCAAACAAAAAAACAAAACTTCATTAAACCCAGGTAATTAACAAAGTTTTCCTTACAGACAGAATGTTAATTGATAAGAAGTTGGGCCCTGAATAAGCACGTCTGAAGCATGCCCAAGAGCCTGTGGAAAAGCAATAGATATTTGGTCTAACTGCCACAGGCATGAACAACGACAGACTGTATCTACGGGGGCGTCCAGGGGCTTGGTGTTTAAGTGAAATCTCAGACTGTATTTCAATGCTGCTGTTGCCGCCTCCTGCCAGGACCACTGCCTTGGTCTGACAAACATTCAAGAGGGGATGTAGCTTTGTCCCCAATGAAAGCAGCACAGAGGCAGCTGCTTGGTGGGGATGTGACTCAGGCTAGCTGCCGGGAGGCTCACCGTGCGATTCAATTGCTCCATCTGCCGAGTCAACTAGGAAATGCAGAAGACACTTGGAAGGGAAGGGGGAGAAATAAGGAAGGGAAACAAAGCCGGACGTGGTAACTGTGATGGTCCACATAAATGAGTTGGTCATCACGTGTGTGAGTCAGAGAAACCCATACAAGGAAAACATCGTTATATCCATTTCACAGGTGAGGAAACAGCAACTCAAAGGGGTTAATTACTTTGCTCAAGTTCACACAACTGTTAAGTGACGTGCTTGACTTTTCAAGGCCTTCCACTGACGAAAGTAGGGGGAGCTAATGTGTCGGTCAGGGTGGCTGGTATTTTCACCGGAAGCTTCTTTGCCATAGACATCTTGGCTGCAGGGACTTTGGCCGCAAACATTTTTGTTGCATAAGGTATTGGCTGTAAGGCAATTTTGCCATGAAAGGTAGAATAACTGGTGGACGGTTTGGTTTGACAGTTTTCAACTAGTTGAAATGTGTTAGCTTTTCTTCTAGTTATTGACGTTATTGATGTCTTCCTGGAGCTGACAGATGATGATGATTTGCCCCAAGAGTTGCTGTCTTATTGTGAAACACACTACACTGGAGGAGAAAGAGGCCGAGGGCCTTGAAGGCGCAGAGTTGAACCCACAAAGTTCCAGTAGAACTTTGGAACATGTATCAAGGGGCATGTGACAACATGCCAAGAAACAATCCATGACGTAGAGCCTCTCAGCGTAGCACAAGGCTCAGGTACCAACACGCAGCCTAGTGTTTGGAAGCTGATACCTCTCTCTTTTTTTTTTTTAATTAATTTTTTTATTAAAAATTTTTTTTTGGCCGTACCACACGGCATGCGGGTACTTAGCTCCCTGCCCAGGGATTGAACCTGTGCCCCCTGCAGTGGAAGCACAGAATTTTAACCACTGGACCGCCAGGGAGGTCCGTTTTAAAAAATTTAAAAAAAAAAATTTTTTTTTTGGCTGATACCTCTATTAATGAAGGAAGAAATTTTAGTGAAAAATAAAAAGTGTGATGCTGGGAGTTCCCTGGCGGTCCAGGGGTTAGGACGCTTTCACTGCCAGGGCCTGCAAACCGCAAGGCACCATCAAAAAAAAAAAAAAGTATGATGCCAAACAAGGAGACGAATCAACAAGCAAAATAACAATAATAGTGACAGTAATAATAATAAAAGACTTGGAAGACAAGTGCCTAGGTACAACCCCCAAAATAAAATCAGTTATTTGTATCGTCATGAATTTACACCCATTTCAAATGTACTCAAATATTTTGTATTTCACAACAGTCTTTTTAATTTCGTCATTCATTTCTCATGT
Organism: Globicephala melas; assembly: GCF_963455315.2. Taxonomy (NCBI): domain Eukaryota; kingdom Metazoa; phylum Chordata; class Mammalia; order Artiodactyla; family Delphinidae; genus Globicephala; species Globicephala melas. The sequence goes on from NC_083326.1 coordinate 14,711,434, forward strand.
TTCATTATGTTCTTTTTAATGTTCCTCTTTTATTTTTCATTATTTTTTCTTTTTAAAATTGAAGTATAGTCGATTTACAATGTTAGTTTCTGGTGTACAGCAAAATGATTCAGTTACATATATATGTATATATCAGTATATATATTCGTTTTCAGATTATTTCCCATTATAGGTATTATAAGATATAGTTCCCTTTGCTATGCAGTAGGTCCTCATTGTTTATTTCATTATGTTATCTTTTATGGCAAATTGCCTTATGGCCAATTGGTTATGTGGTGAAATGCTTGTGGCAAAGATGTTTTTGGCAAAAGTACCTAGAACCATCCATTGGGCACTCTGTTAAATAATTTCACTTGTCTTATTTAGTACACAAGCCTTTGAAGTAGGTGTTCTCCTGATTTTTAGAAATGTGGAACCTGAAATTTAGAGACATTAGGTAACTTATTTGAGGTCCCCAAATCACTAAATGGCAGAATTCTGCCTGGTTCTGAAGCTTGACCCTCATAAATATAGAGTTGAAGGTGGGCAAATAGAAACACAATAATATCACACCCATAAATAAAGACCACTACTATATTAATTCTGGATTTACCACCACTCTTACCGTTTTCTAATGAGTGGATATACTTTGTTTTACACAGCACAGAGAGATGAGAAAAGATGTGTGTAGATAGACTCTTGGTCAACTGAACACTTTGGAAAGGATGCTCACGACTGAAATAGATTCCACTGCAAATTGTTTCGTTGCAGGGAATAAATCTGTAATTTAGCTTTTTGTAAAAAAATGCGTGTTCATATTTTGCATTTGCTTTCAATTAAAAAGATAAATTTCACATTATTTCATGTATATGTTATCCGTATACAAATGAAAAAAATTACAGGTAAAGTCATATGACTCCCCCCCATACTTCCCAAGTACACTTCCCAGAAGTAAATAGTGTGCATCTGTCGAGACCTTTTTCTGTTTTTTGGCTTTAAGATCCTTTTATTTATCTATTTATTTATTAGTTATTTTTTTATGATACAGATATAGGATCCTTTTACACTTTTAAAAATTATTGAGAATTCCACGGAACTTTTGTTTAAGTAGATTGTATCTACTGATGTTTACTGTATAGGAAAATAAAATTGAAAAATTTAAAATACAAGCACACACAATCATACATTCTATTAGCCATTAGAGCTATGATGTTATCACATATCTTGTCTCTGGAAAACTCCACTGTACACTTAAAACAGAATGAGAATGGAAATAACGTTTACTGTTACTGTGAAAATAGTTTTGGCCTCTTGGACCCCTTTGAACGGTTAGGTCTTGGGACTCCAGGGATCCTCAGGTGACACTTGAGAACCACTGTTTTAAACCATTTACAGAGCTCATGGATGGGAAATGATAAAGGGGCCTTTGTGATGAAATAGGATTTAAAGTTTCACTTTTACATTTCTTACTTTTTTCTTTGATTTGTCTTTTATTTATTTATTTATTTATTTTTTGCTGTACGCGGGCCTCTCACTGTTGTGGCCTCTCCCGTTGCGGAGCACAGGCTCTGGACGCGCAGGCTCAGCGGCCATGGCTCACGGGCCCAGCCGCTCCACGGCATGTGGGATCTTCCCAGACCGGGGCACGAACCCGTGTCCCCCGCATCGGCAGGCAGATTCTCAACCACTGTGCCACCAGGGAAGCCCCTTTTTTTTTTATTTTTAAGTTTTTTCTTTCTTTTTTTTTTACACAGCAGGTTCTTATTAGTCATCAGTTTTATGCACATCAGTGTATACATGTCAATCCCAATCACCCAGTTCATCCCACCACCACCCCTCCCCCACCACTTTCCCCCCTTGGTGTCCAGATGTTTGTTCTCTACATCTGTGTCTCAACTTCTGCCCTGCAAACCGGTTCATCTGTACCATGTTTCTAGGTTCCACATATATGCGTTAATATACAATATTTGTTTTTCTCTTTCTGACTTATTTCACTCTGTATGACAGTCTCTAGACCCATCCACTTCTCAACAAATGACCCAATTTCGTTCCTTTTTATGGCTGAGTAATATTCCATTGTATATATGCACCACATCTTCTTTATCCATTCATCTGTCGATGGGCATTTAGGTGCTTCCATGACCTGGCTATTGTAAATAGTGCTGCAATGAACATTGGGTGCATGTGTCTTTTTGAATTGTGGTTTTCTCGGGGTATATGCCCAGTAGTGGGATTGCTGGATCATATGGTAATTCTATTTTTAGTTTTTTAAGGAACCTCCATACTGTTCTCCATAGTGGCTGTATCAGTTTACATTCCCACCAACAGTGCAAGAGGATTCCCTTTTCTCCACACCCTCTCCAGCGTTTGTTGTTTGTAGATTTTCTGATGAAGCCCATTCTAACTGGTGTGAGGTGATACCTCATTGTAGTTTTGATTTGCATTTCTCTAATGATTAGTGATGTTGAGCAGCTTTTCATGTGCCTCTTGGCCATCTGTATGTCTTCTTTGGAGAAATGTCTATTTAGGTCTTCTGTCCATTTTTGATTGGGTTGTTTGTTTCTTTAATATTGAGCTATATGAGCTGTTTATATATTTTGGAGATTAATCTTTTGTCAGTTGCTTCATTTGCAAATATTTTCTCCCATTCTGAGGGTTGTCTTTTCGTCTTGTTTATGGTTTCCTTTGTTGTGCAAAAGCTTTGAAGTTTCATTAGGTTCCATTTGTTTATTTTTGTTTTTATTTCCATTACTCTAGGAGGTGGATCAAAAAAGATCTTGCTGTGATGTATGTCAAAGAGTGTTCTTCCTATGTTTTCCTCTAAGAGTTTTATGGTGTCCGGTCTTACATTTAGGTCTCTAATCCATTTTGAGTTTATTTTTGTGTTTTGTGTATGGTGTTAGGGAGTGCTCTAATTTCATTCTTTTACATGTAGCTGTCCAGTTTTCCCAGCACCACTTATTGAAGAGACTGTCTTTCCTCCATTCTATATCCTTGCCTCCTTTGTCATAGATTAGTTGTCCATAGGTGCGTGGGTTTACCTCTGGGCTTTCTATCTTGTTCCACTGATCTATGTTGCTGTTTTTGTGCCAGTACCATATTGTCTTGATTACTGTAGCTTTGAGGTATCGTCTGACGTCAGGGAGTCTGATTCCTCCAGCTCTGTTTTTTTCCCTCAGGACTGCTTTGGCTATTCGGGGTCTTTTGTGTCTCCATACAAATTTTAAGATTTTTTGTTCTAGTTCTGTAAAAAATGCCATTGGTAATTTGATAGGGATTGCATTGAATCTGTAGATTGCTTTGGGTAGTATAGTCATTTTCACAATATTGATTCTTCCAATCCAAGAATATGGTGTATCTCTCCACCTGTTGGTATCATCTTTCTTTCATCGGTGTCTTATAATTTTCTGCATACAGGTCTTTTGTCTCCCTAGGTAGGTTTATTCCTAGGTATTTTATTCTTTTTGTTGCAATGGTAAATGGGAGTGTTTCCTTAACTTCTCTTTCAGATCTCTCATCATTAGTGGATAGGAATGCAAAAGATTTCTGCACATTAATTTTGTATCCTACAACTTTACCAAATTCATTGATTAGCTCTAGTAGTTTTCTGGTGGCAACTTTAGAATTCTCTATGTATAGTATCATGTCATCTGCAAACAGTGACAGTTTTACATTTTTTCCAATTTGTATAATTTTTATTTCTTTTTCTTCTCTGATTTCCATGGCTAGGACTTCCAAAACTATGTTGAATAATAGTGGTGAGAGTGGACATCCTTGTCTTGTTCCTGATCTTAGAGGAAATGCTTTCAGTTTTTCAACATTGAAAATGAAGTTTGCTGTGGGTTTGTCATATATGGCCTTTATTATGTTGAGGTAGGTTCCCTCTATGCCCACTTTCTGGAGAGTTTTTATCATAAATAGGTGTTGAATTTTGTCAAAAGCTTTTTCTGCATCTATTGAGATGATCATATGGTTTTTATTCTTCAATTTGTTAATATGGTGTATCACATTGATTGACTTGTGTATATTGAAGAATCCTGGCATCCCTGGGATAAATCCCACTTGATCATGGTGTATGATCCTTTTAATGTGTTGCTGGATTCTGTTTGCTAGTATTTTGTTGAGGATTTTTGCATCTATATTTATTAGTGACATTGGTCTGTAATTTTATTTTTTTGTAGTATTTTTTTCTGGTTTTGGTATCAGGGTGATGGTGGCCTCATAGAATGAGTTTGGGAGTGTTCCTTCCTCTGCAATTTCTGGGAAGAGTTTGAGAAGGATGGGTGTTAGCTCTTCTCTAAATGTTTGATAGAATTCACCTTGAAGCCATCTGGTCCTGGACTTTTGTCTGTCGGAAGATTTTTTTATTTTGTGGTACGCGGGCCTCTCACTGTTGTGGCCTCTCCCGTTACGGAGCACAGGCTCCAGACACGCAGACTCAGTGGCCATGGCTCACGGGCCTAGCTGCTCCACGGCCTGTGGGATCTTCCCGTGCCGGGGCACGAACCCGTATCCCCTTCATCGGCAGGCAGACTCTCAACCACTGCGCCACCAGGGAAGCCCTGGATCTGTCATTTTTGACCTCCAAATAATTCTCTTAGTTTCCCACCAGGTCAACCAGGCATTTAAAAACATGTTTTAACATTTTTATCCATCATGTTAAGGTTCACAAAAGGAGTGTTTTGTCAGAATATCTACTCCAAAATATTCCTGGAAATGGGAGCTCCTTTTGGTGGAAGATGAATGCAGAAGTTCTACATGACTTCCCCTTGGAAAGAAGTAAAAATTTCAAATGATTGGTTTAACGTAATCAACATTTTTGAATATATCTCCCAAATACTCCTCCTCCTAAAATGGCACAAGATAGGAAAGACATGAAAATAAACAAAATGTAATCCTGGCAGGAATTCTATGTTTAGAAAAAGAAAATATTTAGCAGTGCTGTCCCTCCTGCCCGAACTGGTAAGATGCTGATATAAATTTGGAACTATCTAAATTAGTTCTCTTTGCTCTGACACATTTTTTAAAAGTTCGAAGTCATCCTCCAGTAACTTTTTAAAAATTAATTAATTAATTAATTTTGGCTGCGTTGGGTCTTTGTTGCTTCACGCGGGCTTTCTGTGGTTGCGGCGAGCGGGGGCTACTCTTCGTTGCGGTGTGTGGGCTTCTCATTGCGGTGGCTTCTCTTGTTGTGGAGCACGGGCTGTAGATGAGTGGGCTCAGTAGTTGTGGCTCGCAGGCTCTAGAGCGCAGGCTCAGTAGCTGTGGCGCATGGGCTTAGCTGCTCCGTCGCATGTGGGATCTTCCTGGACCAGGGCTCGAACCTGTGTCCCCTGCATTGGCAGGCGGATTATTAACCACCGCATTCCCTGGGAAGTGTCCAACCTCCAGTAACTTTTTATCCCACCAGCAAACTGCAGGGTTACAGAATGAAGACTATATGTACCCACACATCAGAACTGACTACAACAATAAACTTTACTTAAGTAGTTTGGTGCTTATAAAGCCTTGACGCATGTGCTAATTTTCCAAGTGCTCTATATTCAAGAGTAGATTTGTGTTTGCTCCTGCCAGGACATAGCTTCACAATAACTCTATTCTTTAAAAAAAAAATTTTTTAAAGATTTGTTCTTTCCCACCCACCTCTTTCACAATAGCATAGCTAAACCTTAGCTTCTTTCCCCAAACCTTCCCTCCCAACCCCACTGCCTCGCTTTCACCAGGACTCCCTTTGTCCCTGGGGACAGGCCTCTGCAGAGCTTCCTCGAAAGGACCATTTTCCTCCCACTCTCACTGCTTTTAAAAATGGGATGCATTCTGAAGGATTCTTTCTCTTTTCATTCAGCTCTCTCTTCTTCACTTCTGCTTTGGGGTAAAGTACCTTGACACACGTTAATTATTTTGGTCGGGTTACACTTCCTCTGGTCAAAGAGAAGACTAATATGGAAAGGAGACACCCATGTATTATTTCTATCTCTAGTCGACAGCAGGGGTTCTGAAAACGTGACTCATGGAACTTGTTAGAAATGCAAATATCCTGGTCCTACCCCAGACCTACTGAATCACAAGCTCTGGGTGTGGGGTGAAGCAATCTGGTTTAACAAGCCCTCCAGCTGATTCTGATTCCCACTCAAGTTTGAGAGCCACTGGGCTAACATCTCCCTTTCCTCCTTTCCTTCTCTTACTAGGTGCATATGCAGTCCCTCTCAGTTGCCCCTGTAGGTGCTGACAAGTATTGGAGTCTCTTACCAACGCTGGGACTGGGGAAAGCAGATTCCCAAAGGGCAAGCGTGCAAACACTTAAGTTGTAGAATTTAACCACCTCCCTTCTAAGATTAGAGCCTTTGAACGGGAAGAAAAGCAAGTGTGAGAGCAAGCAGCCACTCAAAGCTGCTCAATGCCACAGCCAGAGAAAGTAAGGTAGCTCCAGGCCCCTTTTCAGAACCCATCTCACTAACCCTGGGGCAAAAGGTGAGACGCTGGATGACTGTTGTCCATCGCTGACCTGAGGAAGAGTTTTGGAGCGTCTTCTAATTGGGTTTGAGGTTTTGCTAATTTTCACTGGCAGAGAATTTGTCTGTTGAGGGTTTTTTTTTTTAATCATATCAGATTGTTTGACTGCACATTACGAAAAACTAACAAGTATCAGTAATTCCAGTGGTTAAAAGAGATGGCAGTTCACGTTTCCCTTGCACACAAGGCCAGAGGTGGGCTGCCAAGGACTAGTGTAATGGTTCCATGATCATCAGGGACCCTGGCTCCATTTTCTTTCTGCTTTACCCTCCTTCATGGTCCAATTCACAGTATAAAATGCTGCTTAACTCCTCAACATTACATCTAAACCCCAGCCAGCAGGAAGGAGGAAAAGAGACTGTCTCCTTCCTCTAAGGACACCTTCCGGAAATTAAACATAAAAGTTTGCTTATATTCATTGACTGGTTCCTTGTCACGTGACATCTCTAGTTGCCAGGGAGGCTGGGAAAGGTAGTCTTGATTTTGGATGGTCACAAGCCCCAACTAAAAACCAGGAGTTTTATTACAAAGGGAGAAGGTGAAGGACAATTAGTAGTCTCTGCCTCACAGGTCCAATTTTAAGGGCTGTACGTCACACCTATATCACTTCTGGCTTCCCAGGTATATCCCAGAGTCTCTTACCTAAGTTTTTTGGGCCAGTTCTGCTGACAGACTTACCTCTCTGTCTTTCTCACTTCTTTTTAGATTTACCAACCAAAGGAATCATGTGGGTCTTTTGGGGTGGTGAGGAAGTTCAAAATTGGCTCATTAATTCTTTACATTATTCCACGCAACTCACTTTGGAGACTTCTCTGAGGCTGCAAGAGTCATTTTCTGATTCCCTGGAAAAGGGCACCCTGTTATGGTTCTTTCTGTCAGCATGGAAGCAAAGCAGTCTCTGCTGGGTCATAGATGTGATCATGAGTTTGGCATGGGTTCCAAACACCATCAAGTGTATTCTAGGAAATTGGGGCAGATCTGCTCAAAAGCTCCCATCTTTGTGCTTTAAGTCCCCAAACAACTCTTAATGTTGAGGCCTCGTGGACTTTCACATAGATTAGCATCATCACACTGTCCCCGAGGCTGTCCATCCTTAAAATGCTGCTGGGGTATATACTAACCACTACTAAAGCCGTTTCCCTGGACCATTAGGTCTCATAAATATTACGTCTCACAAATCTCTCAAATTTCGGATGGCAGTTAGCTCATGTGAGAGGTTCTAGATACTGCTTAACTGTCGTCACGACCATATGGACCCACTGTTTAATGATCACTCAGACCTGGGAGGACGTGCACAGTAAAGAATCAGGACTATACAGCCTAAGTCATCCTGCAGCAACCAACACCTCCAACAGAAATACAGTGTAAAGTATTTCAGGCGACAAGGGAAATTACTGGCTCACTTAACTGAATAATGCTGGGGTAGGTCTTTCTTTGGGCATTTTCCAGGTCTTCAAATCATGTTGTTTGGTTTTTTTTTTTCTCTCTCTCTCTCAGCTCTGCATTCCTCTATGTTGGCTTCATTCTCAGGTGGGCTTTCTCCATATGGCAGAGAAGATAACTTGCTGCCATAAATGGTAGCTCTTTGGGGTCCTCAGTAGTATTTAAAAATATAAAATGGTGCTGAGATTTAAAAAGGTTTGAGAACTGCTGGGAAACATATTTACTAATGAATCAGTCACTAACAACCGAAAGTCTCATCCACCCATCCAATTGATCACTATTCCCCTACTGCGTTCTAGGCGCTGCCTGGTAGCAGGGATTATATGTGTGTCCACCTCTGTGGTGAAAGTGGGGTCAGCCATACCCCAGCCATATCAATGGGTTCTCCAAAGGAAAGACAGATTTTGTTACGAGAAAGAGGAAGAATTGCTGGGTAACCATCAACAGCAGAGTCCACCATGGCAGGTGCTGTATTTGTTTACAGAAAATCAAAGTTTCCAATTCATTTAGAATTAGAATTTACTAAATTGACCAATTAGACAGGAAAAAAAAGGAAAATCTTTGGAATCTCTTCCCATGAGACCCAGAGTCCCACTCTACCCATGTCCCTTTTGTCCAGGGCCAAAGGTAGTGGAGAGAAGCTGGGACAAATTTGTGGGGCCCCGTGGTGTGGAAAGGAGCCTGAGGCAAATTCCCTGTAAAGACTTTTGAGCTTTATTGAGGCTTGAAAAATTCTTTCCATTAGGGACCAAACCTAGTCCTAGAGTTTTTGCCTCTGGCCATGGGGATGGTCAAGAAATGACTGTGACAAATCCCCAAATAAATAGATGAGTCCACTGGAAATTTTTAGAGGAAAAACATTGCCCAGAAGTGGCGGTGAAGGGTGTACACCTCCACTTCTTCCATAGGTATTGGGCTCATTATGTAAGGAAGAAAAACAAAGAATAAAAAACAGAGAGATGGGATTTCTTTTCACACCAAGTGTATGGCTCTGATTTCTCCAGGACAGAGCCAATTCTGTAAAGTGGGGACTCTTCCGGAAAGGAGGCTCAGAGCTTCCCCTCAAGTGACAGGCACCTGCACTGCAGCTCAGGTGGGCACTGGACTGTGTTCTCTGCCTTAGGCTAGGTAATGCTTCCATTGGATAACCAGCAAATGATTTTTTTTAAGCTATTAAATCTTCATGCAATTTTGAAAGACGTTTTATTACAGACATTTTTTATTTTCAAACATACAAAAGTAGAGGGAATATTATAATGAACACCTATGTACCCACCACTCAGCTTTCACAATTATCAACCCATGGACAAGCTTCTTTTATCTATTGTCTCTCCACCCCATGGGATTATTTACAGCTATCGTATAACAGACATCATAATATTTTAAGTAATTTTTTAAAAAAGATTTTAAAAATCATGACACATACATTAAATATTTTAATGGTGTCACTGACTGACCTCCACAAATTCACAAAGGAGAACTGGATAAACCTAGCCAGAAAATAATTCTTTTCTCTTTCCCACCCCGCCATCCACCTTCCCCCAAAGTGAGTCAACTCAGTCAAGAATAATGACGGAGATATTTGGACATCCCTGACGCCAACAGCATAATCTCAACTATGGGCCTGAGGTCCAAGAATTGAGAATCTTTGCAGGCAAATCCACACGTGCATGTGTTTCTCCCTCCCGTTTTGAAACCTAATGACCTCAACATTGGGTTTGCCACGCACATCTTCCATTTTTCACTTCCCCTGGCATTCGAAAGAAATCCCTGCCTATGTCTGGATTTCCTCACATGCATTCCCCGGGCAACGTTAGTTGTGAAATACCAGAATGGTTATAGCAAAGACATTTCTCTTCAGCAAACAGAGCCCAGAGTTCTGATGGACGGTGCTAATGGCGATAGGATGCTGCATCTCACGAAGATGAAGGAACATGTCTACTTTTTCAGATCTACAGTTTCTCCGGCACTTACTTTGGACGGTGATTGGACCCATGCATACCTAAAAGATAAAAACAGGTGATCTCCATGCCTAATTACAATAACTGAAGTAGCACCCCAAGGAAGTAGCTATAAAGTGAACTTGAAAGTACTAATTAAAAAAATGCATCTCATCTGTAACTGGTTTGTTGAAATGTCTAAATTTATTAGAGATAGAAAGTGTTTTTTTAACTTTTGTTGAATCCCCTCTGCGCCCCCCCCCACCTTTTTTTTGGTTGTGGCTCTTTTCACGAAATCTTGACCAAATTCTAACTTTCTCATCAGTTTTAGGGTTTAAGACCAAGCCCTGTTCATTTAAAACACTTTAAACTTGAACTTGACTTAAAGCTTGGCTCTTCCCTCCTCCCCAACTCCAGTGGAGGCTGGGGCTGTGGGCCCGGCATCTTGGAGGGGAGCAGGGATTTGGTTCTGAGGTTCCTCTACACCCTGTCTCCACTAATTCAAGCTCCTGGAGGGTTGGAGCCAGGCAGGAGGTGGGAGGGCTGGCTTTGGTCACTGTCACATGTCAGAGTGGGGAGGGGACCCTGCTACTGGGCTCCCACATGTCTTCTCACCTCTGAGCTCCTTCACATGCAAGCAGAGGTGGCTGGAGCATCCCCGTCTTCTTCTCAGAACAAGAAACCAGGGTGCCTTCAAGCTCTGTGGGAGAGGCTCCTCCCACCAGCAGGTGAGGCATCTCTATGTATAAATACGTCTCCTCTCTTCAAGGCACCCATGCCACGCATCCCTCTCTTCTTCTCCATGGTGGTTGGAGGAGTAGATGGAAAAGGAAAGCAAACCCTACCCCTAGCCTCCTAGAGCATCCTCCCATGAATGCTTGTGCTGGGCCCTGCTTGAGTGGCAGGCCCGTGAGCTCTGCAGCTCAACACACATCCAGCCAGAGAAAAGCTGCCCTCGTACATTTCAGAAGCACCTACATTGTTAGGGGTGAGCCTCTTGGAACTCCCTTTCACTTGACATTAGGGATGGGAAACTCCCCTCTTGGCCCCCACGGGCAGGGAATTAACTCGGCAACAAGAACACCGTATTCTCTGCAGGTCTGTCTACGCTTCCCTCTCTCCAGCCCTCTTCTCCCACAGTTGGGGGTGTGTGGGAGGCAGAGGGAGAGGCATCGTCCTGCACAGGAGCTGCAAGCCCTGTGGGGAGGCGGCTACTGCCTGTTAGAAGATGCTCAATTTGAATGTGAGTGAGGGTTCTTAGTGCATTTTGACCTCAGCTTTGGGTCAAAGCACAATCTTGGTTCAAAAGGAAAATTCCACGTCCTGAGCAGGCTTTGCAGCTTGTTAAACCCATCTGTAAACACACACTTAGCGAGGAAGAGGAAGCAGCGGGAGAAGCATGTGACAGGCCTTGTCCTGTTGGCCAGTGTGGTTGCTCTTCTATAAAATGGGCGAGAGCAGGTGGTGGTGTCTAGAATGAAGAATCCGGTTTCGAATTGTAAAGATCCTTGGGAAAATTTTGTACAAAAATTAAAAAGGTGACGGGGCTTCAGTGTGTATCCACACAGACCGGTGATTTCATTCACTAGACTACACCACTCCATAAAGACAGGGGACCAGAGCTGGTCTTGATATCGATTATATATCCAGTGCTCACCACGGTGCATGGCACACAGAGCGCAGTCGATGCGTTATTTGTTGAGTAGTTGAATGCATGGAAGTAACTGGGGGCCACTCGTGACTGTATCCTTAACAACTAGTTGCTACCTAACATTTTCTGAACTCTTAATGTGTGTGCGTCAAACACGGTTCTAGGTTCCCCGGAAGCTATGAAGATGGTCAATTCCTGTCCTCAAGAAGTTTATGATGAAGGGTAGGAAACAGATTGGCATGACTGCCTACTAATAGTGCCTGGGAGAAAGCAAGGACCCGGTCTTTCAAGACAGCAAAGAGTGGGAGGTGGAGAAGCCCCCGGCATGACTCTGACCCGGCTACAGCCCTGATCCGAATTGTTGCAAGTGAGGCTGAACTCACTCCTTCCTGTTCCCCTACTGTGACACGGGGGTCACCCAGCTAGCAATGGAAGTGACTCAGAAGCCTCCCAATTCACAATGATGCGTAAGTGGAGAGAACATTCATTGAACTGGAAGAGAGGTGCGTTTGAGATAACAAAGCTCATGGGTTGCTGTCTTGGATTCTCTTGTAATCCTCCCTCTTGCCCTGGAACTAGCCATACTGGAGTTTAGCTCTGAGATTGGTTCTGTCTCTCCCTCCTCATTACATATCACAAATTCCGTCAAAATTGTTTTCTGTTTGGGTCTTAATATAGAGTCAGGTAACTAACTTTTCCATGTACCTGCTGGTTTATGGATAAACCAGCTCTTTTTTTTTTTTTTTTTTAACATCTTTATTGGGGTATAATTGCTTTACAATGGTGTGTTAGTTTCTGCTTTATAACAAAGTGAATCAGTCATACATAAACATATGTTCCCATATGTCTTCCCTGTTGCGTCTCCCTCCCTCCCACCCTCCCCATCCCACCCCTCCAGGCTGTCACAAAGCACGGAGCCAATATCCCTGTGCCATGCGGCTGCTTCCCACTAGCTATCTACCTTGCTGCGTTTGTTAGTGTGTATATGCCCATGACTCTCTCTTACAGACTGCCAACAAACACATGAAAGAATGCTCAACATCATTAATCATTAGAGAAATGCAAATCAAAACTACAATGAGATATCATCTCACACCAGTCAGAATGGCCATCATCAAAAAATCTAGAAACAATAAATGCTGGAGAGGGTGTGGAGAAAAGGGAACACTCTTGCACTGCTGGTGGGAATGTGAATTGGTTCAGCCACTATGGAGAACAGTATGGAGGTTCCTTAAAAAACTACAAATAGAACTACCATATGACCCAGCAATCCCACTACTGGGCATATACCCTGAGAAAACCAAAATTCAAAAAGAGTCATGTACCAAAATGTTCATTGCAGCTCTATTTACAATAGCCCGGAGATGGAAACAACCTAAGTGCCCGTCATCGGATGAATGGATAAAGAAGATGTGGCACATATATACAATGGAATATTACTCAGCCATAAAAAGAAACGCAATTGAGCTATTTGTAATGAGGTGGATAGACCTAGAGTCTGTCATACAGAGTGAAGTAAGTCAGAAAGAAAAAGACAAATACCGTATGCTAACACATATATATGGAATTTAAGAAAAAAATGTCATGAAGAACCTAGGGGTAAAGCAGGAATAAAGACGCAGACCTCTTAGAGGTGAGCTGTGACAGGGTAAACCAGCTCTTGAAAGCGGTAACTTGAGTGGACGGTCCCTAAGAAGGGAAGTTAGTGGTGAGAATTTCAGACTCGAGGCAGACTCATGGCAGGGGGCGGGGGCGGGGACGGGGGCGTGGGGGGAGTGGGGAGGCTTGGTATATGGGGTTGTCGGTTGCAGCTTCCCCATTCCCCCAGAGGGTGGTCCTTCACTCCTCTGAGGTCCCCACCATGCATCCAGGATCCACCTTCACCCCTTAGCCCTGAGGCAACCCAGGGCAACTCTCCCCTGAGAATAGTAACCAGATTCTCTGGTCTCACTGGAGACTTTGGGAATCAAGTAAAAGACAAGAGTGAGACTGAACTGCCCGAGGGAGGGATGCCCATGTACCTCTCTGCAAAGTGGGTGTCGGGAAGGAGCATAGCTGCAGCCCTTCAGTCCCGTCTGACCATGGACAGGCCACCAAGTGGAACTCCAAGTCCAGTAATCAGAGAACCAAGCAGAGGAAGACGCAGGTGCAACAAAGTGAGCGTTGATAACTCAACAGAGCCTTGCTCAGAGAAGGTGCTCTCTTACACTGACCGTGGATGTGATCCTTGGCAGAAGGATGCCCCTCTAGCTGGGAAAGCCAATTCCCTGGGGCCACTTGCACTTATTTGGAACAAATCAAATCCTGTCAAGCCAAAGGCTCTCATCGCACACGGTGTGAATATTTATATATAAAGCGTGTGTCAATCTGGCTGGTGGCATGGACCGCAGCAGCCAACAGCACACAGAATAAGCCTGGAAAGAAAAATGTACTTGGCGGCTGTCCCTGGAAGGCTCTTCGAAGGGATCTCTGTTTGAAATGTTTTCCAGCTGTTATTTCCTTTCTGAACAATCTGAACCTAATTCAATTTGTGGCACCTTTCTCCTCTCCAGATTTTTGTCAGAAGGCAAATTACCCACCTATGGCTCTCCACAATCATATAGATGGTTTTGCTGGTTTGGGCTGAGGCTTTTACTGAATTGTAAATAAATGATCCTGTTGGTACAGGGGAGGCGTATTCTACGTGACGTGGTCTTTCAATTACATGGCGTGATGGCAGACTAGCAAGACGCTGTGCATTATCTCCAGAATTCTGGGGGTAACAAGGTCAACAGCTGTCTCCGAGCTGACGTTAATTACTTAACGTTAATTAATCCACGTTAATTACTGTGTTTCTGGGGGAGCTGGGGCAGACGAAGCAGAGAGCGCCAAGAACACCCATGGGTTACAGTTAAAAAACCAAACAAAACCAATGAAGCTTGACTTTGGAAACAGTTCCATCCTTATATATCATAAAAACTATTTATAAAACATAACACGACTCCGTAGATACACCAACAACACTTGACTTTGGAAACAGTGCCATCCTTATATATCATAAAAACTATTTATAAAACAAAACATGACTCCATAGATACAACTTTCCTTCTGGCTTAATCATTTCCCCACCCAGCTTCCACTCCCAGTGCGGTTGGCAGTGAGGTTAGAGACAGAAGGGGATAAAAAGCCACAGAAAAGAGACTGAAGAAGTTAGAATTCAAAACATAAGTTGTCACCTTGCCAGAAACGGACGAGAATCTGGAGTCCCTGACTTGCCTGGGAATGCTGGTGAAGACACCACACCGCGTGGGAACAGGAGGCGAATCCAGCTCAGCTGAGTCGACCGGCTGCGCGGACTTCATTTCTGTCCTCCCATCTCTGGGAACCAGCCTCCCAGATAACAGCAACCTGCACAAAGCTTGTGTTTGCCACCCTCCTGTTTCCCCACCAGGGTCTCCGTCTCCCCTCCAGACATTTTCTTTCCCCTTCAGCTGGCTTTCAACTTGATTACTCATAAAACGTTAATGGTGACGTAAGTTTTATTTGACGGTATCTCAGGATGCCATTTCCCAGGGAAGCCATGTTTTCTTTAACACAGTAGCAGGCACAAGGGATTCCATTATTGAGATATAACAGCCATATGTGCATTCCTGACTCTTTGTCAGAGTCCTAAATTAATCGGATTCTCTCCTGCTCCCATCTAAAGCTCAGAGCAGATACTCCTGTGCTGCAGATGGGTCTTTGCCACTCACAGTGTGGTTCACGGAGCTGCAGGGGTGACATCACCTGGGAACTTGTGAGAATGCAAATCTCAGACCCCACCTTCGCCATAACCACTGGATCAGAATCTGCACTTTTGTAAAGTCCCCCCACTGATCCATACGCACTATAAAGTTTGAGACGCACGTGGTCTAAGCAAGTGGTTTTCAAACTGTGGGCTGCCGCTCGTTAGTAAGTCATGAAATCAATTCAGTGCTTGTGACCAGGATTTTTTAAAAAATGCAATGATAGAGAGAACATATGAGTGCATCACATGTAGTAGGGGTAAACCTTGTGAAATTTGTTTAAATTATTGTAAGTGTTGGGTCAGTGTGTATTTTTCCAGTGGGTCAATGTCAAAACATTTGAAAGCTGCTGATCTTTTATTTAATTTTTTAAAATTTATTTTTGGCTGTGTTGGGTCTTTGTTGCTGCCTGCAGACTTTCTCTAGTTGTGGTGAACAGGGTCTACTCTTCGTTGTGGTGCGCGGGCTTCTCACTGCAGTGGCTTCTCTTGTTGCAGAGCACGTGCTCTAGAGCGCAGCCTCAGTAGTTGTGGCATGTGGGCTCTAGAGCACAGGTTCAGTAGTTGTGGCACACGGCTTAGTTGCTCCGTGGCATGTGGGACCTACCTGGACCAGGGCTCGAACCCGTGCCCCCTGCATTGGCAGGCGGATTCTTAACCACTGAGCCACCAGGGAAGTCCCGTGAAAGCTGCTGATCTTATGATCTGGTTGGTTACTCCTCAAGGCAGTCTAAGCTCTACGCTTTCCTTAAGTTCACCCATCAGACATATACCTGCAACATGAAATTAACCCCTCTGACAGCTGAACGGAAACATGCTTTCTTAGGTTCCCTCACTTTCACCATGAAGCTTTATAAAGAAATGGTTTTGTATGTAGGTCAGTGATAAAGACTCATTTGATATATTCCTTCTAGAAAAAAAAATCTTTCCTGAAAAACAGCATGTTTCCTTCTATTAGATAATGTGTTATTTAATCTATTGTATTTCTTTTTGAGTCTTGACTCCCAGTTATCTTTGGGCCATATCCAACACTACATAATAGTCACTATAATTGTTTTGTAATTCTTTCTTCATTACCTTGAGAATGTATGTTAATAGTCTGTGTACATTGGCCAGTCACCTCATATCAGAAGGTCAGAAAGGTTAATTCTTTATAGATCAGGAAATCGCATGGTGGAAGCAAACGGTGATGCTGGTCTCCTGCACCATGGAAGCCCATTCTGTGACGTCATGTTTGATTCCAATGTCGGAGGAGAACGTGGGCTGGGGGGCTGAGTTACATGTATCCTACAGGATTAATCAGACGGTGAATTAATGTGTTTTGAAATACGGCTCTGTTACAACTGCTTTAGCTGTGTGACCCTGGGCAAGCTATTTTACCCCTCTCTGTATTAAGGCTAATAAAAGTACCTACCTAATAGGGCCTGGGGAAGGTTAAATGTGTAATTCTGTCAAATACGCTATAAACTGTTGCTGTACACCGGGCACAGTGGCAGATGCTGGGAATACAGCAGACAGAAGGAGAAAGTTCCTGCCCGCTGAGTTTCTAGTCTAGCAAAGGAAGCAGACACCAGACAAGCAGCAAGTTCTCACAGAGGGAGACAGTCAAAAAACAAGGAACTCGCTTCAACAGTCTCCCAATGGGTTCCCCTGCTTCCGCCCTCGCCCCTTCAAAGACCCTCCACGGGCCCAGAAGGGAATGCAAAGTCCTAAGGCTCTACTTGGGCTCCGGCTGCCTCTCCAAGGCATTTCCTACCACTCCCCCCCCGGCCTTGCTCATTCACTTCCAGCCACATTGACCCCTTGCTACTTTTCGAGCACCCCAAGCAGGTCCTCCTCAGGGTCTTGTGTGGATCCTTCTCCCCCAGGATCTCCACATGGCTCATCTCTCCCTTCATTCAGGTCTCTGCTCACAACCCCTTTGTCGGTGAGGTCTTTCCAGAAGATCCCACCTAAAATAGACACCCTCCAGCACTCTATCCCTCTACCCTTAATTCCCCCCCATAGTGCTTTTTAATACTGATACATATTATAATGGCTTATGTGTCAACTTGGCTAGGCCCAGTATTTGGTATCAGTATCCAGATATGTGAGCAAACGTGATTCTAGATGTTTCTGTGAAGGCATTTTTTTTAGATGAGATTAGCATTTAAATTAGTAGACTTTGCATAAAGCAGATTGCCCTCTGTAATGTGACTGGGCCTCATCCAATCAGTCAAAGGCCTTAAGAGAAAAACACTGACCCTGAAGAGGGAATTCTGTCAGGAGTCTGCCTTTGGAGTCAAACTGCAACATCAGCTCTTCTCTGGGGCTCCAGGATGCTAGCCTACCCTGCAGTTTTAAGGCTTGACAGCCTCTACAATCACATGAGCCAATTCCTTAAGTCTTTCTGTTTGTGTACATACATACACACGCATCTATATCCATCCATCCATCCACCCACATATATATATATCCTATTGGTTCTGTTTCTCTGGAGAACCCTAAAACATAGATCTGTTTGTCTTCCTGGACCAAGAGACACACTCCATGACAGCAGAGACTTTGTGCTATCACTGCTCTATCCTTGGTGCTCAATAAACTTGTCTTGAATGAAGGGAGCCAGTAAGAATTTCAGATTGGAAAAAATGCTATTAAAGGAAATAAGCCAGGTGACAAGAGTCAATGGCTGGGGAGAACATTTTCTTCTTGTACTGGGTTGAATGGGGTCCTCCCAAAATTCATGTCTACCTAGTACCTCTCAATGTGATCTTTGTGGAAATAGGGTCTTTGCAGATATAATTAAATTGAGATGAGGTCATAATGGATTAGGGTAGGTCCTCATCCAGTAAGT
The DNA here is from genome assembly GCF_963455315.2 of Globicephala melas. Taxonomy (NCBI): domain Eukaryota; kingdom Metazoa; phylum Chordata; class Mammalia; order Artiodactyla; family Delphinidae; genus Globicephala; species Globicephala melas. The sequence continues at coordinate 14,729,556 of NC_083326.1, forward strand.
AGTGTCTTTATAAGAAGAGAAAACAGAGACACAGAACACACGGAAAGGAGGATGCCATGGGAAGGCACAGGGACACAGAGACACAGAGGCAGAATGGCGTGTGACGTCAGAGGCACGTAGCATCCAGGATTGCCAGCAACCACCAGAAACTCTCGGAGAGAGGCATGGGATGGCTTTCCCTCAGGGCCTCCAGTAGGTTGCCCACCCTGCTGACACCCACTGGACTTCCAGCTTCCGGAACTGCAAGAAAACATATTTCTGTTGTTTAAGTCCCCAGTTGTGGTACTTTGCTCCAGCAGCCCCAGGAAATGGACACACCCCTCTTCCTCACATCTCTATCAGTTCCCCAGAACCCTGCAACTCACCTGCAGCTGTCCCCAGAGCCCCTCACTGAGTCACCTTTTTTGTGTGGAGCCCCCAGCAGCTGAGTGCAGGTTCCCACTTGGCCACCGGGTAACCTTGTATCTAGATGTGAGCAGGTGGTGAGAGTCTGCACAGGAGCTGGGGGAGGTCCAAAAGCACAGCCGGTTTTTTCAAAACTTCAGTGTCCTGGTTGGGAGGAAACAAGCCTCAAACTGTGCTGGGAATCAAGACCAGAGCACATGAGGTTACCAGCCAACTGCACAAATGGGACATCCAGAGGCAATCACCCAGCTTTTGGTTCAGTAAGCTCCTTTTTCAATTAAAAAGCCTGGAAGTATCATATATGAAGGGGTCTTGTAGATTTCCACCGGCTGCTGTTTCATCCAGAGGATGAAAGCTTTTCTCTGCCAGGGCTAGAGCTCTCGTGGGGCTCTGGTGTTAATGCTCTTGGGTGCTGTGTGTGTGTGATTTTGGGAAGAAGGGCACGGGACTGAAGGGCGGTTCCTACTGGCACGAGCTGGTACTGGCTCCTGCGATACTTTTCATTCATAGCACTGATCAGTTTGTAATTGCATATTTACGGAATTAATTTATTTTGCCTGGAAGGATCCGTGTCTGTTTTGCCAAAAATCCCCAGGAGGATGGGGATTATGACTTTTTGCTTCCCTGTGTCGCTGCGCAAAGCGCGATGTGCAGCTGACAGCAAGCATTTGATAACTATTTGCTAGAGGGAAGTGAGATGTGTAAACACAGATTAATAGATTGGGATGCTAAAGTCACCCTGCTGAAGAGTGCTGTACATCTCTTAGAAGTAACCTCCCTTTTCACTACATAACTCCATCTCCCGTGTGGCCCAACTGATGAAAATTCCCCTCCTCTTAATCTTCACATAAGGGAACTTATGTGAAGGGAACCAACTCACGGGGCTTTCTTTCTCTCCCCCAACTCTACTGTAACCTCTTTTTTAGGTAGTCAACTTTTTTTTCCTTCCAAAGGAAAACTTATGTGGAATCCCAATCCAAATCCAACTGAAGGCTGAGTTGTTCACGGGGCAGTGGGAGTTGCGGCAGGTGTGGAACCCTCACAAGCCTCCCGCTAAGGCACCTCCAATGATCTCCAGAGAGTTTCTGGTTTGAAAACCCCACCACGGGGGTCCCACGGGGGTCCTCCCCATCTGGGGACGTGGGCCTCTGAGACTCAGCTTCAGTGGAAGCTGGGCCCTCAGACCTTGACTCAGACTCAAATGTTGGGACCACACTCCCCCAGGAGGTGGCCCACTCGGAAGGCAGATTCTGGCTCCTCAGGGAAACATGTCTCTCCATCAGCTCGTATCCATCTGATAAACAGACTGACTACTTCTTCAGGACTGAGCAGCAGGATAAAGCACAGTACAACCACATAAGAAAAATAACTTTGTTATTGGACATATATAATCTTGTCAAAAGTATGTCATAGCATCACATCCATAACTGAATACTAGCTCAACTGTTATATGGACCTGTTATAAATAACGAACATAGCTACTGAAGGATATGACTAGCCACTGGAAATAAAAACAGTCACGACACACATGGAATTCCCCAGGGTGCTTGCTTTGGGGATCTCATAAAGAACGCTGAGGCCCCTGGGGGATGTGTAAAAGGGTCTTCTTTCTGTGATATCCCTAAAGCAGTAATATTTGTTGCAGGAGCACGTGAAGTCCAAGGTTTTATGTGTTAACAATTACGGCCATGTTTGTGTTTTTTCCTCAAATGGAAAATTATTTTTTGATTTGTTGTGAAACATACATGCTGATGGTGCCAGGACAAATTTCATCTATTTCCTGAACTCATTATTAATAACCTTATGCTTTTTTTTTTTTTTTTTTTTTTTGCGGTACACGGGCCTCTCACTCTTGTGGCCCCTCCCATCGCGGAGCACAGGCTCCGGACGCGCAGGCTCAGCGGCCATGGCTCACGGGCCCAGCTGCTCCGCGGCATGTGGGATCTTCCCGGACCGGGGCACGAACCCGTGTCCCCTGCATCGGCAGGCGGACTCTCAACCACTGTGCCACCAGGGAAGCCCCTATTAATAACTTTAGATGGCTCTGTTCTTCTAGTTGTTTGGCCTGGATTCCTGCAAATGAATTTCCTTTTCAGGAAAGGTTATCTGAAAGATGTTAAGGTGATACTGCTGCTCTGTGACAGGCTGGAGTGGGGAGAGGGCGAGGGACACTTGAAGTATGAGGAGGGATTTGCTATCACCCCAAGGAGATGCCTGGTGCCTAGTCACGAAGAAGATCCTCCCCCTGCATGCCTGGCAGCAGGCCTCACGAGGCCGACAGTAGTATGAACCCTAGAAAGGGAGCATGGCCAGAACCAGGGGGCCCTTCACCTGGCATCTGGTGGAGTAACAAAGCCCCGACCCCTGGATGCCAATGTGCATTTGTTATTTACCTGTTTGGCTAGGAACACACTTGCCTGAGTTTATACGGTAGAAATGACTTTAGTTGACCAATTCATTCTGTGGCAGGTGTTAGAATTAATACAGAAGGAGAGACAAGACAGCATTCCCTGTGTATCCCCATAGGCGTTGGCATCATAAAGCTTATAATTTCTCCCTGTGGAATTGGAAAGGGAGGAGAATTTTCTTACACTAAAATGTATCCCCTCCTTGCGCTATTTTGAACTGGAGAGTTTTATGCCCATCGCTTTCCGAAACAGAAGCAATCTATGGAGTCCTATTCTAAGTTCTAGTTATCAGGGTGCAAAAAATTGAAGTCAGCATTTCTGGGAAAGAATTGAGGAGTGTACAAAGACCTTTCTTCCCCATGACACATGAAGTGGATTACCAAAAGTAGCAAATTTTATGCCCCCTACCCCCAAAAGCCTTTTCCATTAGGTTCTAAGCGGAAGTCCTGTTTAGACAGTGAAGCTTTGGTTTTCCACCCATAGCTAAAAGACACATTAGGAATAACAATGCCTTATTATGTCTTATCTTTGACAAATATAATGTGGGCATACAGAGTACATATTCAGTCCTATGGTAGCAGTCCAAGTTTTGAAACTCTGAGGATAAATAATTATTGTATAAGTTGACCTGATCCAGCAGATTGAGATGATAAAATACAGGTTACTGTGTGTTTTGTTAGAAAATCTTATCCAGAATCGTCTCACAAATCCCAGATATTACCACCTTCCATTCATTCTGTTAATATATTACCCTAGCCTCTGGCTAAACACGCAATTTCGTTGCATTTTATGAGTACTCAACAACAGAGAAGAAAATTCTATTTCTACATACAGTTCATGGTTAAAAAGGTAATTAAATTCTTCATTAAAAAAAATCAAAGATGAACCTCATCATTTCTCATAGAGCCTGTGCACGATTTTTTTTTTTTTTTGCATTCATCCATCCACACACTTTAAATACCGCGTCCCACAAGCAGGCAAACGTTAAATATATATACCAGATGGGAATCAACATCTGCTCAGTTCATCTCTGCGAACCCGTGGCTGGCGAGTGCTTCTGCTGTGAAGATTAGATTCTGGAGAGGCTGAAAGGGGGCAGGAAAGATCCTAGAAAAGGAGCACTGAGGATGCGTTCGCTTTCAGCTGTAACACTTTGGTGGACAGTCACCGGGGACTTTGCGTGAGTAAGAAACAGCGGAGTCAAGTGTTGGTGAAAAACTCAGCCACTGGCTGGCTGACTGGAGCCCTGTGTCTCTAACAGGATGGGGACGAGAGAAGGAAGGCTGGTGTCACTTGAGATTTGCAAACACAAGCCCTTCTTATCGTTCTGAAGAAAGATTGAAAAGTGGCAATATAAACACCCACGGTGGTTGTCTTTAAACAAGCTCTCCCAGGAGAGTGAAATGATGTAGGCTAAAAGGAGATGGAAAAAGAAAATTAAACACAAACCGCCCAGAAAGTCATGGGGACACTGCAGGGTGGGAAATGGGAACATGAGCAAAGAGAAGTTGTAACAGTGGTCCTTTGTGAAGCTTAATACAAGTACAAAGGTCTCCTGAACAGGTCGATGAAACGTCATTCTGGGTGTCAAACGACAAAGCCACAAAGTGAACCTGAAGGAGCCTGTAAGCTGCCCATTAAAACCAAGAGGTTCCCCAACAATATTACAAAGTGGCAGATGTTCCTGCCCCTCCCTTGAGCACTCGTGCTCCTGTGGTTCCAGAGAAAGCCTTTTCCGGAATGTGTGTCCTTCTGAGACCCAGAAGTGTAAGAGCGAACACTGACTCCAGGGGAGGTTTGGGAATATACTTTGCCAGCTGCTTCCTGTGTTTGCTGAGGAAAGGAAATCAAGAAGACCTGCAAGAACTGCAACTAGGACTAAATTATGGAAAATTAAGGAAAAACCGGGAGGAAGTTTTTAGCAAACGAGGAAAACTGTTGTTTTGCCCCTCCCTCATCCAAGAGATCTTTCAATCATGTGTCAGTCTGAACACGCTGGCAAGCTTGGCTGGCCCCTGACAAGGGCTTCTAATTCCCACAGACAGCACATTTACCTGCCTCTGTGACGCAGCAGGTCCCCTGCCCAAGGTTCTTCTGCCCCATGGCCAACAACCCGAGCAGGCAGCCTCTTCCAGCCTGAGCACCACCGTACACCGATCCAACCTGGATCACAGCCTAATGGCACCTGGCGGGCACCCGGTCACAGCCAGGGAATTCGGCACCTCTCCCTGAGGGTCAGTTACCTTTGTTTAACAAATAATCTATGGTTTACTAAGCAAGCTCACTCAATCGATCAGATAGCTTTAAAACGTCCTGGCCACCCGGGAGCCCGCTGTTCTAATGTGAACCAGGGCACTGCATTCACTTACTTTTTGTCTTGACAATGGAATTTATTCCTACAGCGACAGTAATTTTCTTCTTCAAATAGGATAGTTATAGATAAGCGTGGTAGGAACCCTTAACTGTCACATCTTGAGTGTCAGTATGTGGCAGCTTATAGGACAGTCAATATGGGACTGTAATTTTTCTCCATCTTTTCTAATCTCCACTCCTTCTCTCCTTTCCTTAATCAAAGTTAGGAAACAAGGTTGGATAAGAGGACAGAATATTTTAAATCCGTTAGATTGACAAGGAAAAAGAATTATCCACCAAGATAAATATACATTGTCATCTCTCCCTTTTCACTGAAAATTTTGATTTAATTTGACTTAATTTGATTTAATTCATTTAATTTGATTTAACTTTGACACTGAGGTGTAATAGTCTATTTTGGACACGTATCTATTATTTTTAATAAGTAAACTCACATTTTCTTAGAACTCACCTTGCCATTCCCCACTTTTTGATAGTCTGCCAAATTTTAAGACACTGTGAGAGTACCTGATTCAGAAATCAGAAGTCCCTGGGAAATAAGGAAGTCAAAGGGAAGTTCCATGCAGATTCTCCAGGGAAAGCAAGTAAATCAATCATTTCCTCCCTCTTGTCTTTAGTATGTCTAGCCTGAAAATAGTGTTTGGGATAAGAGAAGTACGGAGAAGAAAGGAAAAAAGTTTAAAAAAAAGAACGTATCTTTTCTAGGTCTCCAGTGGTGTTCTGTTCTGTTCTCTGGATGATTTCACTGCAGGCGAACACTGCTCTTCCTTTGGCGTGAAGATGTCGGCGTGTGCTAAGGATAGAAGTCTCTGTGGGTTCCCAAGTCTCTTGTCTCAGTTCTTTTGGGGCTGTCATCTCCAGAGCCGAAGTCCATGGTCTCTGGAGAGCTGGAAAGTTCCTGAGGTAACGGGAACTCCTCTGCTGAAGAGTCAGTCCGGTGCCCGAACACCTTTTCCTGCAGCTCGGTGATGTCGTTGCGGATGTCCGCCAGCATGAGCAACAGGAAGTCGAAGGAACCAGGGGGTCCCTGCGCAGGAGAGAGGTGTCAAAGCTAGACCACCACACACCCAACCCCTGGCCGACTGATGGCTTCCGTGGGCTCCGGGGTCTGCTGTCCTGCTGCTGGCTGGCAACTACTTAAGTCAACTCTGTGTCGCAAAGGGACGAAACATAAGGACTACAACAGCCTGGGGGATTCTGCCTTCTATTCCTTCAGCTCCCGGATGAGCTATGGTGACACGCTGACCTCTCGTAGCTCTAGGCTCTATCAAATCCGGTAAAATGACAGAATGTGAGAATAATCCTCCTAGGTTACTTTCCAAAGAACCCTGGAAGACACTTAGGAAGGCAGAGAGTAGTGGTTAAGAGGCTGGGGTTCTGTTGCGTTTGAACCTCAGCTCTGCCACTTACTAGCCGTGTTGCCCTGGGCAAGTTACTTAATTGATTTGGGTTTCTGTTTCCCAACCATAAAACGGGGATAATAATAGTCCTAACTCTGTAGGGTTTCATAAGTGAGGGTTTAATGAGTTAATGCATGTACAGGGCATGTAGCATAACACATTTTTAAATGTTATCTTTTTAAAAATGAAATTATTAAAATGTCTATAAGGATGGTTGACTATAACTGCAATTTTTAAAAAAATTAAATTTATTTATTTATTTTTATTTTTGGCTGTGTTGGGTCTTTGTTGCCACGTGTGGGCTTTTCTGTAGTTGTGGCGAGCGGGGGCTACACTTCGTTGCGGTGCGCGGGCTTCTCATTGCGGTGGCTTCTCTTGTTGCGGAGCATGGACTCTAGGTGCGTGGGATTCAGTAGTTGCGGCACATGGGCTCAGTAGTTGTGGCTCACGGGCTCTAGAGTGCAGGCTCAGTAGTTGTGGCACCCGGGCTTAGTTGCTCCGCGGCATGTGGGATCTTCCTGGACCAGGGCTCGAACCCGTGTCCCCTGCATTGGCAGGCGGATTCTTAACCACTGCGCCACCAGGGAAGCCCTATAACTGTAATTTAAACGAAGTTCAGTATATGGTAAAGGCGTCCATTCCTCATTGACCAGGAAAGGTCCAAACGAAGGCTTCCTAATTCTTCTACTGAGTGAACACCTTTTGTCATTATAAACTATTTACTAAGCCTTGGTTTCTATGAAGTGCTGTGTGGAACATGGGAAAATAATGTGTGAACATGAGTGTTCTGGGCTTCAATCTTTTTTTTTTTTTTTTGGCGGTACGCGGGCCTCTCACTGTTGTGGCCTCTCCCGTTGCGGAGCACAGGCTCCGGACGCACAGCCTCAGCGGCCATGGCTCAGGGGCCCAGCCGCTCCACGGCATGTGGGATCTTCCCGAACCGGGGCACGAACCCGTGTCCCCTGCATCGGCAGGCGGACTCTCAACCACTGCGCCACCGGGGAAGCCCTGGACTTCAACCTTTATCAGCCTCTGCAACCCCTGCTTTGAAGCCACCACCTTAGCAAGCAGCAGGACAGCAGCTTACGTAACTCTGCAAAGCACTCAGTGCTGCACGGAGAGCATTCTGACATCAGTGGATGATCACCTGAGGTGTGGCAGTTCAGATGCCGCCTGCATTGCACAGATTAGGGGATGGACACCCAGAGATGGATGCTAAGTGACATGGCCGTGATCAGAGAGCTAACAGGTGGAAGAGTGGAGATGGCATCTCAGACCTCCTACCTCTAAGGTCTAGGATCTTTGTCTTTCTTCAGAAGTGACACTGACTTCTTCACAAGCAATGGGGTTGCTTGAATCATCTGTGCTTTTGGATACGATTAATTTTCACTTTTAATCTCCCAGACACTATACGTCCAATCCAGCTAATTTTGTCTCAATGGTCCTGAGTAGCTGAGCACGTCTGAGCTTTCTGGAGGGGACGGTCATCCAACCTGCTAGGGTTCTAGTGGTGGCTACATTCTTAAACCTTCAGAGTTATGACTTAACCCCGTAGATTTCTTTTCTAGCTCCTTCAGATGTTGTAAGACATACCTGGAAACAGACTCACGACATACTGGGGTTTTGAATCTTAAGAGAAGACATTCCAAGTAGAGATTAGCTATGATCATAGAAACAACAATAGGAAATGAATTTTCAAAAGTAAACCCCAACCAGCTGCTAAAGGCTTCTGTGATTCTTCTTCTAACCACGGAGTTCTCTGTGGGCAAGCTGAGCGACAGCTGGAAGGGGCTGGCTGTTGCTCATAAGACCAACTTACAGGCTCCTCAGAGCTGCAGCCCTGAGCACACTGCACTGGGGAAGCAGGACAGGTGGTGCTACTTACTGGAGACCCTCTGGGGCCAGGTGCTCCTCTTTCCCCCTAAGAACAGAAGGGTCAGGGTTAGCTTTCTGGACAACACGGATGCCACCACCCCAGTCTCTATTTAGGTACCCCACCACTACCATCTGCCTGCACAAAACAGAAAATACTTCCTACGGGAAACAAATGTTAAGCTTGAAGCTGCACACGTGGGATCGCTGGTTTGAACCGAGCTGCTTTGAGTCAAGTGCCTCTCATTTTGATTTCCCCCGAGGCCATATATTTTCCAACCAGATCTGACAGGAGGAAAGCTGCTATTTCCAGGCAGTGTGTGGAATAACTTAGAAGCCTCCAAAGTAACTCACACTGACTTCTGTATGAGGCAAGTGGCAGGCAGCCCTCAGAGTGGAACCACCCACTTGCACAGAATGGGACTTCTCCTGTTCTTGACTTAAACACCACAAAGAAATGGGAACACACACAAAACAGCCCCACACGTAACACTGGCTAACGAGAAAAACCCACGCTACCATGACAGCAAGGAGGCTTGTTTAACATTTATAGGGTGATTTTTCTTAGAAGCGGTTTTGGCGGTTGTTTTTGTTATTACGGTTGTTCCGTATTTTAAGAAAATGGCTTTTTAGATTCTCCTCCCAGCTTTGGGGACAAAAGGTGTATCTGTGTCTCAACTTCGCCACATGCAAAATGGGGACAACAAACTGTGCTTGAGTTTTACGTGATGCCTGCCCAGTAGGTGGAAACTGAGAAACCTAAGGCGTGTAAGGACCCCCCAGAAGACTTACCTTAGAACCATCTCTTCCTGGGGCACCTGGTGGGCCCTACAAGACAAAGGGACCTAGTTTAACAGAAGGAACGCGCCTTCCCCAACTACAGATGGGAGCTCTGATGAAATACTGACCACGGGGCCCCTCCGGCCTTGCTTAATGTGGGACAGATCAGGAGACGGTCCCATGGGTCCCATGGAGCCCCGCGGGCCGGGCTGCCCGGGGGGGCCTGGAATACCCGGGAAGCCTGGGCTCCCCTTTGGTCCTGGTGAGCCTGCAATCAAAGAACACCTCATTAGTCCACAGCCCGCGAGGAGGGCAAGGCTGACTGACAAGAGAGTCCAGGAGCCCCATTCAGCCACTTCTCTTCCCTCTCTGACCTTTGCTTTCTGACCTCTCCACTGAGATGTCCCATAGGCAGTCTGAACTTAACACGGCCAGAAATTGACCTCCCTATTCTTTTAAAAAATGTTTATTGAAATACAGTTGGTTTACAATGTTGTGTTAGTTTCAGGTGTACAGCGCAGTGACTCAGACTTCCCCATTCTTTTCACGGACCTCCAGTCCCCCAGCCACTCAAGCCGGAAACCTGAGAGTCTTCCTACAGATTTCCCTGTTTCCACAAGCTCCTTATCCAATCAGTGACCAGTTCCGTGCATTTCACTTCTTTAACGGCTCACAACGATCTGCTCCTCTGCGCCCCCCATCACCGCAGGGCGGTGGTTAATGCAGCTGGGGAGTGTGAGTGTCCAGGTTTCAGCAGCATTTGATTTGCCTCTAAATCTTGGACAAGCTGCTTGACCTCTTTGAACCTTAGTTCCTCATCTGTAAAGCAGGGCTAATAAAAATCTACCTTACAGAGCAGTTCTGAGCATTGAATGAGACTTCAGATACACACACACACACCACTTGGTGTAGCACCTCACACACTGAGGCACTAAAATAAAAACCTATGTTAGCCCTTCCTTTTTTTAAAAACATTTTCTAGAATCAATGATTTTTTAAAAATAAATTTATTTATTTATTTTTGGCTGTGTTGGGTCTTCGTTTCTGTGCGAGGGCTTTCTCTAGTTGTGGCAAGCGGGGGCCACTCTTCACTGCGGTGCGCGGGCCTCTCACTGTCGCAGCCTCTCTTGTTGCGGAGCACAGGCTCCAGACGCGCAGGCTCAGCGGCCATGGCTCACAGGCCCAGCCGCTCTGCGGCATATGGGATCTTCCCAGACCAGGGCTTGAACCCGTGTCCCCTGCATCGGCAGGCGGACTCTCAACCACTGCGCCACCAGGGAAGCCCTCCTTTTTTAAAAAAAAAAAAAAAAAATTCTTTATTTTTGGCCGCGTTGGTCTTTGTTGCTGCACGCCAGCTTCCCCGTGTTGCGGTGAGCATGGCCTACTCTTCATTGTAGCCCTTCCTTTCATTTGCTTCAACTCTCGCCTCAGAGCGAGTCCCTCTGTTTCCCATCAGTCTTGTTCCCCCCTCACCTGTTCTTCACACCTCTATACAAATATTATTTCTGAGCAAGTCTTACTGTGTAACTTTCCTACTTTCAACCGTTTGGGGCAAAAGCCTCAAGCCACTGACGTGGGGCAGCAAATCTCCTGCAGGACCCAGGGGGATGGCTGTTACTATAAGAGGAGGGGCAGCAAACTCTCCGGCTCAAGATCTGCCACGGATACAAGCCAGAGTTGGGCTGCCACAGGTGGGGAGAAGACCTTACCCTAAAGCCTGGATGCCCAGCTCATGCTTAGTGCTGCAGCTGGACCAGGAGAACTGAAAAATCCTTGAGCTCCACAGCCCCACCTCGTGGTAGTAAGTCACAGCAGTCTCCCACTGGAGAACAGCAAGAACGTGGAGAGAGGAGCTCAGAGTGGCACAGCTCTGCAGGGGCTGCTGAAAGCTGAGAACCACTGAGAAACACCCACCAGCACCCTAGGCCCCCACTAACCATAGAGTAACAGTATCCTGCCATCGGAGGAATTTGAAAACTTGAAGACTGTGGAACACTAGAGGTAGAGACAGTGAGAACACACCCAAACCTGGCTCAGTTATTCATTAGACTGACTCAATTCTTCTTGCCAGCAGCCTGGATACCCACCTCCAGGAGTAATTATTTTGTCCCCCAGTCTCTACTGGTCCTCTCCGAATGGTATCTGGCATTCAGTCGAAAATTTTGAGGCACATTATAAAAAACCAAAAACCAAACAAAAACCAGCCCCCTCCCCGATTAAACAGCCCCCATTCAAGAGACAGAGCAATCAACAGAATCAGACTTAGAGGCGACCCAGATGTTAAGGTTATCATTCAGGGACTTTAAAATCACAGCGTATGCTAAAGGTGCTAGAGGAATAGACAGCTTGCCTGAACAGATGAGGGAATTTCAGGTCTCTTTTTGCTTTTGTCATCTGTGCTTTTGGCGTCATATCCAAGAAATCACTACCAAATCTAATGTCATGAAAGTTTTTGCCTGTTTTCTCCTAGGAGTTTTACAGTTTCAGGTCTTACATTTAGGTCTTTAATCCATTTTGTATATGGTATAAAGCAAGAGTCTAACTTCATTCTTTTGCATGGGGGAGGATATTGTGTTTTAACCCATTTTAGCCCGTCAACTTTATGAGGGCATGGGTTATATCTTAATCGTCAGCACACGCTCAGAGAGGCCCAGGTACAGAGAAGGCTGCTTAGTAAATGTGTCATGTCAAACGACTGCAATGAAGAAGCTGGGCTGACTGCTGTGCTATAATTATTCCTCAGCGATGCATTCCTTAGTGCTATAATGATTCCTCTCTTTCAAACGCACACAGTAATTACTTCTTGATCGTACGCGGCTCCTACAATCGGCAGAGCACAGTGATAGGATGGAATGGCTTTCAGGCACCAGAAAACAAAACAAAGACTTCAAACTTATCATGTTTGGGGACGTCTTTTCTAGCTCACAAAATAATTGAGCCAACATAAAATGCAGTCAATGTTCGATCCAAGTATGTCTCTCACCCCCTATTCTCAATGCTGGTTCCAGGTACATCCTGAAAGAGTTCATCTGGGAGGGGAACCAGATCCCTCTTATAACTCTGAATATAAATATAATATTTTTATTATATATTATATTATATAAAATATTATAATATTTTATATTATATATAATATATATACAATATAATACATACATTTTTATATATAATACAATATATTATATTATATAAAATATAAATATTTTACCTCTGATAGCACAAGGACAGGCCAGAGGTAATATCTCACCTTCATTGACACAGTCAATGAACTTCAGAGATCGCTATGTCAAGTGCCTTTAAAGTGTGGGGCTTTGATGTACAAACGTCAGCACCTTATAAAGGAAGAGTGGGAAGCACAGAACAGCAGCCGCTCCCTCAACACCAAAGCCAAAGGGTTCCAGCCTAGTAGAGCTTCCTGTATTGGTGGCCCAGGCTGTGATTCATCACAGACTCCAGGACTGGAATTTTAGTTAAGGGTAAGAGAAATCTTATTATCTCTCTAGTTGCCCTAACACATCTCAACTGAGGGCATCACAAACTATGATGCTAGAAGTAAGGAGAGAGAAGGAATAAGGATTGGAGGAGAAAGCAAGGGCATAGCCCATTGCCAAAGCCAGTCCTCAATCACTCCCTGCTCCAGCAAGGACCCTGGACAGCTCAAACCATGCTAGAAACCAGACGGCAGAACTGGAAAGGAAAGCTAGCAAGTCATTCGTTAAGTGAGAGAGTGGCAGGGACTTATATACACTACCAAATGTAAAATAGATCGCTAGTGGGAAGCAGCCGCATAGCACAGGGAGATCAGCTGGGTGCTTTGTGACCGCCTAGAGGGGTGGGATAGGGAGGGTGGGAGGGAGACGCAAGAGAGAGTAGATATGGGGATATATGTATATGTATAGCTGATGCACTTTGTTATAAAGCAGAAACTAACACACCATTGGAAAGCAATTATACGCCAATAAGGATGTTAAAAAAAAAAAAAAGAAGAAAGAAGCCAATGGCTCCCCTGTTCCTACTTTGTCCTTGTTGAAGTGACAGGTAGGCTGGCCTGGGGGGATGAACTTCCTCCAGGGAAGCAGAGCGAGAACATTCTCTTAGAGAAGGATGGAGAACACTGCAAACAATCAGTTTGTAAGGAGAGACCTAAGTCTACTTAGAAGCAGCAAGAGGCTGCCTGTGTGTGGCATCTGCTGGAGAAAACTCAACCATGACCCAGAGGCCAAAAGAGTGAACGAGAGGAGAAACCAAAGTCCTGGACCAGTTCTTGGTCTCTGTACAGACTGAGACCCAGGCCACCTGGGTTTTGATGGAAACCAGGAGATGAAGATACAAGTGGAGAAGAAAACATATAGTTTGGGAAGCATTCTGAGCCTTTGTTTTTGCTGACCCTCCAGCCTAAAATCTGCCCGTGTCCTCTGTGCTTGGACCAATCCTACCTCTCGTGTTCTTCCAGGTCCAACTCAAACCCCAAGTCCCCTGACCACTGCAGGCTACAGTGATCTCTCTCTTCCTTAAGCTTCTACAGCAGGAAGTACCTGCATACTTTACTTGGGGGCAGGCAGGTACTGTTTTATTCTATTTGCTTTCACTTTATGTGTCTTGTCATCCTCGTTAGAATGTCAGGAGGTCATTCACAATACCTAGCACACTGCTAGGCGATGAACATGAGGGATAAGACATCCATGTCTTAGAGTCATTTGTTAACACTAATGTAAAAAGTATTGATGTATCTACGGAGGGACTCCTAATAAAACAGAAAACACCCTGTTGTTATTTTTTAAAGTTCTCATTGCGTACTGCCTGACGGAATGATAGGAAATTTGGGATTTTCTTCAGAGTAACAAGGGTGAATCTCCAAAACAGTACGCGGAGGAAGCCAGACAGAAGGAATAGATTCCTTTCTATGAAGTTGTAGAACGGACAGAACTGCAGCAATACAAAGCAGGTCAGTGACTGCCTAGAGCTGAGGATGTAGATTGCCAAGGGCACAAGGGAACTTTCTGGGATGATGGAAATGTTCTACCCCTTGACGTAGACCAGATATAGGGTGGTGGTTAGGAAGTGCTTGATATAGGGTGTATGCATCTGTCAAAACTCGTCCAACTGTATCTTAAGTGTGTACAGTTTATTGTATAGAATTGTATCTCAATGAGATTGACATTTAAAGGAAAACAGAGAGATAAATATCAAAATAAGTATCAATGTAAGTGTGTTCACAAATAACAGGGGAAGGAGGAGACAGGATTGGGGAAGAGTGGCAGTGAGGCTGGCCATAAGGTGTTAGCACCGGGCGATGAGCCCACAGGGGTTCATTACGCCATCCTACGTTCATATATGTTAGTGTTAAAAATAGTTTTCATTTTGTTTCTCTGTAACTTAAGATGATCTTTATGAATCTTGTCCAAACCCAGGACAATGACTTTTTTCTCCCTGATTACTATTGGTTAGAAGGGTTTCTCAGGCTTGACCCAATTCCCCGAGGCCCTCTTGCCACACGGGCATGGGACTCCCTGGACCCCGGCTTCTGCTCCCATCCATGGGAGCTAAAAAACTCTGTCGCACCCCCTGCCCCAACTAAACGTGAGCTCTCGGCAGGCCCTGGCTGGTGAGCCTATCACCCTTTTATGCTATTTGCTTTCACTCTATGCTTTTATGCCCTTCTTTATACTCACCGGGGGGACCCTGGCCCCCAGGCAGGCCAGGAGGTCCTGGAATGTAGGCATTTGAGGCCAGCACCTTGTCACCAGTGATGTACTTGCCCAGGTCCGCAGCGCTGTTGGGTAGCAGGGCAATCTGCAAAGAGAAGAGGAACCTGGGTCAGGAAGCACCGACGGCCCCACCGCTGCCAGGGAATGCCCTGCACGTGTGTGGTCTGCAGAGGGCACAGAGCCTTTTCTTGTGCATACGTCTTTATCGGAGCCAGTCAGCGTGCAGACGGACGGTAGAGATCCTTCTTATAAACCCGGAGGCCTTCTAGTCAAAACAACTTGTACAAGATCACTCCCCCGGCTGCTTAGTGGGTGAACCTGGATCAGTTCCAGCCTGCCGAGATATCATTAGACTCATCATCTTCATAATTAATACAACCCACCTGTTTCAGACTTTTATTAAGAACTCATGTCTCAAACATTTGAGAAACTACTACGTGCCAGGCCCTGTGCTTCGTTCTAAGGCGACAACAGTGACCAAGACACGGTCCCGGCTCTTACAGATCTCCACCTTGAGAGCCAGGATGGAAAATATGACTTACAGGTCACGTGTACGCTCAGGTGTTTGGGAAACGGTGACTGTGATGGTTTTAAAATATGTCCACAGATTTTTGGACACTCCTCCCTTTAAAAGGTGGAGGCTAATTTTCTGCCCTCTGAGTGTGGGCTGTGCTTAGGGACTTGCTTCTAATGAACAGAAAATGACGAAAGTGACGGTGTGTAATTTCTGAGATAAAGTCATAAAAGGCACCGTGGCTCCCTGCCTCTCTCTCTCTCTCTGATTTCAGGAGCTCATTCTAGGGGAAGCCAGAGGGACCACACACGTGAATGACCTTTGCATTCCTTGAGGTCAGGAATCAGTGAGACCCTTGGTAAGAACTGCATGCTCTTAATGTCCATTTCCTCACGGATAACGCCCACCGTTAAGACGTGAGGATTACACAGGTAGTGTGTATCAGGTGCCCAGCACAGGACCTGAAATGTACTAAGTGCTTGATAAATGGTCGTTCTAGTCTCTTCCTTCCAGGAAGCTGATTCAGGGGTGTAAAATCAGTGGAGACTGCGTTTTTGAGGCTCAGAGCTACCCCCAGAGGTGTCACTCGGGATCCTGGAGTCCCACAGAAACCAAGTATCACTGCGATTTTCTGAAACAAGTTGCATTTGTCACCCACGTCCTCCTGGACGAGGCCCTGCTTGGGGACCCTCTGGCCAGAGGGCAATGCAAGTTACGAGAAGGTCCGTGGATATCTCATCCTTGCCCGTGGAGCGCTCCGAGGCTCTACACCCATCTTCGGATCTGAGCTGCGGACAGAGTTTCCTACCACCTGTTAGTGATCAGAGGTGGCCAACTGCCACTGTGACAGAGTTGTGCTCTGTGGGTTCAGCATCAGCACAGAGTGCTAAATTAGAAATTGTGCAAGCTCTCCCTCTGAGGCTTATGTCAACTCCAAATTACTACAGCTTTTGGTGATAAGAAATATAGAATTGAATGTTGATTTGAAAAACCATGGAGTTGGGGACTTCCCTGGTGGTGCAGTGTTTAAGAATCCGCCTGCCAATCAATGCAGGGGACACGGGTTTGATCCCTGGTCCGGGAAGATCCCACATGCCGCAGAGTAACTAAGCCTGTGTGCCACAACTACTGAGACCACACGCCACAACTACTGAGCCCGCATGCTGCAACTGCTGAAGCCCATGTGCCTAGAGCCTGTGCTCCGCAACAAGAGAAGCCACCGCAATGAGAAGCCTGTGCACCGCAACGAAGAGTAGAACCCCGCTCGCTGCAACTAGAGAACGTCCACGCGCAGCAGCGAAGACCCAATGCAGCCAAAAATAAATAAAAATGAAGTGAAAAATTAAAAAAAGAAAGAAAAACCCTGGAGTTTTCTTTACTTTCCTACTTCACGGGCAAGTCAGCATTTCTCACCTCTCCTTTTCTTCCCCACGGATTTCCTCCTGCCCCAGGGAGACTAGACAGTCCCAGTTGAGTTCAACCATGCCACATGAATAACCCCTGGGGTCTCAGGGCACCTGGGTTGATAGTAACAGAGCAGGAAGGTGGAGTAAAAGATGATCATGAGATCTTGAACCCCCCCAAGCCTAGGCCCGAGGAGTTTATGGGGAAACTACAAAATCTACCTACTGAACTGCAGCTAAGAGACCAGTGTGTGAATGGCACTGGGAGGCTTGGGAAAGTTCTGCTGTCCAGATGACCTTCTCTGGCTTCATAAAGTCCTCGGCCTTCTGCACTGGTGTGTGTTTCTGAGCATGGAGGTTTGGGAATGATTAGCACGACTATTTTGAAACATGACTCTAGAGGACATCCCTGCCCCAAGATCGCCTTCTCCTGCTGGGTGGCTGCTGGGTTTGGGGCCATCTTGAGCCAGATGTAGAAGCGATGATTTTTCTTAGTTACAGAGACAGACGTTCTTGCTAACAGAAGAAATCCAGTATGAACGAAAAGCGAACATCACAATAATACGTGGTCTGTATGTTGGCAAACGACTTGTACCTGCTACATCTGACGGAGAACAAATTCTTCCAGCTCTCTGCAAGGTGACTGTCCAAGTCCTGTAGCCCATTAGCCCCTTAATGAAGTGCTTGCAATGTTTCTAAAAGGTGAAACCGTGGGAAACCACGAGAGGGTTCTGGCGGTATCCCTGCAGCCTGGCATACAGAAGGGGCGGGGCCACGAGGCCTGAGGTGTTGCCCTGCTCCTCCTGTCCACCCCCCTCGCTCGCCTGCAGAGCACACGTCAGGCTCTCCTGGGTCAAGGCCTCTTTCCTGCTTCAGCTGCCCTAGGTGGCCTATTTGAGCCTAGGATGCTCCTCTGCCTGGAAATTCCTCCACAGTTTTTTTTTTCCTTTTCTCGGAGTTCTTACTGAAATCCATTCAGTTCATGGTGCAAGGATGCTCAGAGGGCAGGAAGCTCAAAGAAGCACCGACCCCCTCTTCCGAAGGGTCCCTCAGTGCTTTTGGAGCCCCTTAGCTAGTATGAAAATCCTTGGGTAAGGACAGCCTTGCAGGTCCATGAGCTAGAAGATTCCTGACCATCCAGTGTGTTCCAGATAAACAGTCTTCTTCTGCGCTTTGAGAAGACCCAGTGTTCCCCGAAAGATGCAAGGAAACACACTCAATTCCCCTATGATCATCGTTTAGAATTCAGTAGGGAAAACGATAAGAATTACAACCTTGCGCAATCTGCAAGCCAGCTTTGCACAATTTCAGGTCAGGGTTCATGGTTCAATGTCACTGCCAGGACCCAGCTACGTCCCAGGGGTTTATTTACAATGGTGCTGGCATCACTGTGTCACAGCGAGAGGCCACTCCAATCTGTGACTGCAATGCCTGGGTCCTGGGGTGGAACGGGGGTGAATCCCTGAGTGAGGAGAATTTAGAAGCGAAACTACTCTAACTAGAGGACAGAGGGTCAACACTGGCCCTTGAAGGCTAGTTCAATTTTATTATCTGCTTCCAAGAGAAAAACTAAATTGTGAATTTTATCTGTGGGTTTTGGCATTAGGCAGATCTATGTTTAAATCTCAGCCCTGCCATGTTCTACCTGTGGGATCTATAGAACTGATTATCTCAACCATATAATGAGGATTGTAATATCCACCTAAGAAGGGCTGCTGGGAGGATGAAAGTGACGATGTCCTGAACGTGCCTGGCCCAGCGCCCAGACTAGTAACCGCCAGCAGCCAGGACCGCGGACACAGTGCAAATGCTCTTCGGGGTGGGACGGGGTCAGGGGTTGAGGGGATGCTCCTGGCTCTGTTTCTAAATAGCGGGATGACTTTGGGTAAGTCCCTTCACCCTTCCAGGTTCTCATCTTCATGCTTATAAAACGAGAGGTTTGGGCCAGACGAGCAAGTCTTTGGATGTAAAATTCTGTAAGCAAGCTGGGAGGATGAGACCGGCACGTGGAGGGACTTCAGAGATTAGTCCCCACCCACCCTGGGCCCTCTCCAGCTCTCTTGGCTCCCTTGTAAAAGCCAGGAGGTGACCCAGTAAACACCGACCTCAGCTTCCTGGCTGACCTCCTGCTGGGTGATTACATCCCGCCTCCGGCCAGTTCCTCTGTGTGTCAGCAGGATGAGAGGAATGTAAAGGCACTGGCGTTTTAGAGGCGGCCCTCCAGAAATCCTGGCTTGACCGTCTACCCAAACACAGCAGATGACAGGCTTGAGGGGTGCAGGTGTTTGGGAAGAAGTCTGCGTGAAGAGTCTGCATTTCTCCTCGATTCCAGTCAATGGAATTATGAATATCATTATCTCGTATTAGCCTTCGTAATAAAAATACCTACCTCACGGGGCTGTTGGGACGAATCAGATGCTGCCTGTAAAGCACGTTATTAGGACGTATAATTCATGTTTATTATTTATTCGGTACGCATTTACAGAGCCCTTTCTAGGTGGCAGGGACTGTTCTAAGTCCTTTACAAATATTAACTCACTTGATCATCATGAAAACCCTACGTAGTATGTAGCACTGTTATCCACTTTCTCTAGAACTGAGGCACAGAGAGGTTAAGTAACTTACCCAGGGTCTCACAGCCAGGAAGTAATGAGGCTAGGACTTAAACTTAGCCAGTCTGGTTCTGGAATCTGTGGTCCTCACCACAACACCCAGCTGCCTCTCTTAATATTACTCATGATACTTGACAAAGCAATCTACAGTTACTTTCATATAGAATAGTCTTCCCAGCCATCCTGAGAAGACCCATTTTACAGAGCAACTAGATCAAGGTAGCAGAGGAAACCATGAACCACTGAGAAGCCATCTATTTGCCCAGCACTAAAGGCAGCACTGAAGCGAACAAACGCAGCCGTCAGGTTGCACATCTGCTCACACTTCTGAAATCGCATTGACCTCTAACTTCTGAAGCCTCCGCTGCCTGCCCCACTCCACTCGGCCATGGTGTTAACTCCACTGTGGGCTTGGTTTCCCAGCTAAGACAGGAAGCTTATTTAAGGCAGGCCTTTATTCTGTCCGTTCTCGTCATTCGTCATCTCCCAGCCCATCACAGGCCAGAGCGGGTGCTCAACAAACACTCTCACTTCCTCAACTGCTCCGCAGCAGCGCTGCTCTCAACTCAGATCACCCCTGCTGCAGGAACACAGGGACCTGTTAAAAACTTGCTCCTTCCATTGTGTATATATATACACCACATCTTCCTTACACATTCGTCTGTTGATGGACACTTAGGTTGCTTCCACTGGCTATTGTAAATAATGCTGCTAGGAACACTGGGGTGCATGCATCTTTTTGAATTAGCATTTTTGTTTTCTTTGGATATATAAAAAGGAATGAAATTTTGCCATTTGCAACAACATGGATGGACTTGGAAGGCATTATGCTAAGTAAAGTAAGTCAGAGAAGGACAAATGTGTTATCATTTGTATGTGAAATCTAAAATGTAAAACGAATGAATGAATATAATAAAATGGAGACAAACTCCCAGATACGGAGAACAAACTAGCGGTTAACACTGGGGAAAGGGAATGGGGGAGGGACAGAATCGGGGTAGGGGATTAAGACGTACAAACTACTATGTATAAAATAAGTAAGCTGCAAGGAAATATATTGCACAGCACAGGGAATACAGCCAATATTTCATAATAATTTAAAATGCAGTATAAACTATAAAAATATTGAATCACTAGGTTGAACACCTGAAACCAATATAACACTGTAAATCAACTATATTTCAATAAAAAAGTCATACCTGAAAAAAAAATTTCTTCATACCAGTAAAAAATAAAAAAATATATAAATTAATTAAAAACTGGCTCCTTGGGACTTCTCTGGTGGCGCAGTGGTTAAGAATCCGCCTGCCAATTCAGGGGGACATGGGTTCGATCCCTGGTCCTGGAAGATCCCAAATGCTGTGGAGCAACTAAGCCCGTGCACCATAACTACAGAGCCTGTACTCTAGAGCTCGCGAGCCACAACTACGGGAGCCCGTGTGCCTATAGCCCGTGCTCTGCACCAAGAGAAGCCACTGCAATGAGAAGCCCGCGCACGACAACGAAGAGTAGCCCCCGCTCGCCGCAACTAGAGAAAGCCCGCGCACAGCAACGAAGACCCAATGCAACGGAAAATAAATTTTAAAAATAAATAAATAAATTCATTTAAAAAAAAAAAACCTGGCTCTTTAGCTCAGATTTTTCTTCAGTGTTCTGATGGGACAGAGACCCCTCTCTGCAAGTCAAATGACGGGTATTTTATCTATACCCCAAACTCTCTTTTTAGCTAAATCACCTGTTTGTTTTTTTCCTTCCCAAAACACAGAAGAAATTGTAGAGGTGAAGGCACTGGGATCTGCACATCATTTCAAAAAAACTTTTTCACTGGAAAATAAAGGCACAGAATCTGGAAACCCCACAAAACAAATCTCTATCTTAGCAAATTATTATAAGGCAAACACCCTTTTATTGAACACCTAAGTCAAAAATCAGAAATTTGTCAGGGACTTCCCTGGTGGTCCAGTGGTTAAGACTCTGCGCTTCCACTGCAGGGGGCGTAGGTTCGATCCCTGGTGGGGGAACTAAGATCCCACATGCAGTGCAGCCAAAAAAAAAAAATCAGAACTTTGTCTACATGCTTTGACCCAATCACAGCCTTCTCCCTCCCTCCCCGCAAAGTAACTACTATTCTGACTTTAATCACTTCCTGTGTTTTAAAAAAATAATTTATCAAACCCAACTGTGCAGGCCCAGACACTATGGTCTAGCCTTGCCCACTTGAAAAAACAATACGTCTTTTAAGCTGCTTTTAACCTGCAGGTCGCTGCTCCACTTTTCTTAGAATCTATCCACTGAAGAACACAGGGCATTGGCCCTGTAGAGTTTCACACGGTTGGGATTTTGCTGACTGTACACTCATGGTGTTGTTCAACATGTCTGCATACCGTTTAATACTATGGGGCTGGCCACGGTCCAGGACACCCGGTAACCTACTTCTGAGCCAATGTTTATTTGGGCAGCTGTCCCATGTTCTTTTTTGAACAGAACAGATGGCATCAGCAGTAGTGAGAGGAAGTTAAAAATCAACGGACAAGCCCCACACCAGCACAGGAGCAGCAGTGAGGAGACCTGGGGTTTAGGGTCTGGCCTGCGTCTTGGGCTGACACCGCTCCTCTCTGCCAATATCGGCATCACGGTGAGAATTAAATGGGGTCCTGGATATAAAACGGCTTTATCAACTGCAGAATGTGACATGTTCTACTAGGCGCCTTTAAAAATGCGTTGTTTCTTGTGACGTTCCTTCAATGCCAGCTTTAGCTCAGACTTGACACAACGCACTTGTAGGAGAAATCGGTCTAAGGTGGATCCATTCCAGGCCAACCCCAGTGCAGGACAGTTACTGGAGTACTAACAAGTATTATTGGATCTGTGTGTAGCTCTGCCGCAAGGGCTTTAAGGGTAACATAAAATTTTCAACTTCTTCGTAACATTTCTTCTTTCATGGATTGTAAAACACTGCGGGGAGGTTAAGGGAAAGCCAGATGTTGAATTAGCAACTGAATTTCTCAACTAGTGAGACTTAGCGTCACTGACCCTAAAGAACATTCAGGCTGGAAGGAGCTTCCCCATAGCTCTTGGATTACTGACTCTCAGAGAAGAAAACAGAGGGTAGCCTTAGGCCTTGAGACTTCATCAGCTGCCTCGCCCAGGCCCGAATCCTCTGGCCCATGAAATGCAAACTTCTTCCACGAACGCTTTTTCAGACTCGCTCAGTAAATACTAATATCAATCCAAGTCCAACATGAGGATATCTGTGTGGGATGTATTACTGATAACTCTGAATTTATATGATATACTTGCAAGGTTTTCTGCCTGGTCTCTCTATTGGATCACAAGCTATTTGGAATCTGTACATCATACACATATATGCCTCTGCTAAAGTTGCTAGATCTTCACCACCAACGTACCAAAGGCCCGCAGAGCCATTTATCTTCTCAGCCTACTGACCTGCCTGTTCCACTGGAAGCTGTGGATCTCATTAGGGGCTGCCTGCATGTTTGTTGAACACGTGAAAAGCAATACTGTCTAATCTTACCCTGCCGCCCTTTACAATAACTAGATGTCAAAGTTAAACAGATTAGATACACCTCTTTGATGTACTAAGAGCCTTGAGGGGAAGCAATGAAACAAACAAACCAGCAAGTTTACGTTTTACAAGCGTAAGAGCAGTTTCTGAGTTGCCGACAGACTGGTGAATTCACTGACCTCAGGTATGATAAACACCATTGACCCGGGCACTGGACAGTTGCTTAAGCTTTCAGGGCACTAAGCGCATCCCAGGGGCATTACTCACGGCACAGCAATGTTACCAGAAATATGATGCTGTCAGGCATGCGTGGGAGCCTGACAAAGAGAGTCAGTCCTCACCCTTGGTGACACCGGGTATCTGAGCAGCTGCTTTCTGAGGTGTGTGGAGCCCAGAAAGCACAGGTCCTAACTTTTAAATGTGAAAAATAAAGCTGCTACAGAAATGCATCGCCAGTGATGAACGTTTATAGAGAAGATGTTCTCTGTTGATAAAACGTCGGTAAATGATTCTACCGTATTCTAGTTAGAACTGTGTAAGGGCCACGTGTCTGGATGTTCATGTCCCAAAAAGTCACACTAGTCGTTCCTCACCCTCTGCTTCACCACGTGCCCCTTACCTAGTGGTCTATTTTACTAGTCACCTGGTCAATCCCCTGCCTTCATTGTTCTGTTGAGCTATAGATAATGAGCTCCAAAGGTGGGTGGGCGAAGCGTCCCAGGCCAAACCTAGTTGGCAGCAAGCTCAGAGAATACCCAGTGAGGCTGTGGATGACATTTTCTTATTGTTTTCAGATGTTCCTCCACTTTGCCTCCACCAGGCCTTCCTTTCATCTTACGCGACCGTTTCTAACACGCCCGGCACGTACCTTCTGCTTCAGCTGCAGCACCGTCTGCTTCATCTGGTGAAACTCCTTGCACGTGGCACAGCAGGTGCCGGCTCTCACCGCGTTCTCCACCTTCTCATCGTGCCCTGAGAGAGAAGATGGGCTGGGGTCTGCCTGGGAGGCTGGGGGACATCCAGACCCAGGGAGACCGTGTCAAGAAGGGCAGTTCCAGGCGGACTGGTTGATACTGAAACGTGCAAGGGATGTGGGCTGGCGATTTTACAGTTCTTGAGTCGCTGACAGCATGCCCGGGGCAGCGGGGACACGGGGAGGGGCTCCCCCGCTACACTCTGGGCTCAGCTGTTTCCACTTAGGCAACCTAGCACCTTCCTCTTTCATTGTGAAAAAGTCAACAGTGGCCCTTTTACCATGAGGCAGGCTCTATCAACCTGACATGACTTACACTCCCCTCCAAGGGCCAACGTTCACACGCCGTAAATTATCCCCCAAGCCCAGGCAATGGGACTCGGGTGCAGGGCTCACAAAGCTGGTTTTTATCACCTCTGATAATCCAGCTGTTCAAAGGGAGCACGGCCAGGCCAGGCAGGGTCACAGACCGGGGCTGGGCACTGACCTCCGAGGAGATGTAAAGCCAGATGGAAGATGCTCCAGGCACCTTGGACATGCCCATCCAGGGCCATAATGGGACAGGCACAGGGCAGGGTCCCAGTGCAACCTTGTGGCGCATCAGGAGCTCCGTGGGCTTTGTGTAAAATCATATTTCTCTAAGGAATGGGTG
This sequence comes from Globicephala melas, assembly GCF_963455315.2. Classification (NCBI taxonomy): domain Eukaryota; kingdom Metazoa; phylum Chordata; class Mammalia; order Artiodactyla; family Delphinidae; genus Globicephala; species Globicephala melas. The sequence continues at coordinate 14,754,182 of NC_083326.1, forward strand.
AGTTAAATGGTGACACGACCCAGTATCCACATAGCCCTCATCCTACTGGCACCTGAACAGGCCACACAAGCCTGTGCTGGGGACACTAGACACCTGAGGTCATTTGCTACAGAAGGGCAGGTGCAGACTCCCATAGGCCTCTGTAAAAGATGGTAGCTGTGCGATATGGGCCCAGAGGAAGTGACAGGGGGAAGGTGACAGTTTTGGTCAGGGTGGCGGCAGGACAGTCTGACACCCAGGCAAGTGTCAACTCTCCTACCTTTGAAGCCTTTTGGTGTTGGGCCAGGTGTCCTGTCGGCGTGACACGTATAACACTAGGATCTGGAAAGTAGCTAGGGACAGTCAAGTGACATGTCTCTCCAGGTCATTTCTTCTGCTTCTGGGCCCACGTGCTTTTTTTTGGGGGGGACCTGCTGCACGGCATGGGGGACTTTAGCTTGCCGACCAGGGGTCGAACCCACTGGACCGCCAGGTAAGTTCCAGGGCCCACGTGCTTTTCTTCTTCCCGTCCTCTCTTCTGGGAAGCCTTCTCTGCCGTCTCCACTTGTGGATTCCTATGAGCTACCAAGACCCAATTCACGGGTTGCCTGAGACCCCCCTCCCCATACACAGAGACAGCCCTGTCCTCTGAAGTCAGGCAGCCTTTACCACGCAGCCTACTCAGATGGTGGGGATCCCGGGCTTCCCTAGAGAGGAGCTTCTCGTGCATGTGCCACAGCGGGGGCTGCCCAGGAACTGGAGCTGCTTCTTGGTACCTCACACAGGGGATGCTCAGTTAGCGAAATGAAACATTACAGGGTGAACTGTGTCCCCCCCGCTCCCCAACCAAGTGCACGTGATGAAGTCCTAACCCTTCAGCGCCTCAGAATGTGGCCTCATTTGGAAACAGGGGTCCTGCAGATGTAATTAGTTAAGCTGAAGTCATACTGCTGTAGGGTGGGCCCGTAATCCAATATGACTGATGTTCTTATAAAAAAGAGAAATCTGGACACAGCAGGGAGAAACCATGTGAAGATGCAGGTAGAGGTCAGGGTGAGGCAGCAGGAGCAAAGGAATGACAAAGAATTGTTGGCGAAACAGCAGGCGCTGGAGGAGAGGCCTGGAACGTTCTCCTTCAGTCCTCGGAAGGCGGCAACCCCGCTGACACCTTGATCTCAGACACGTAGCCTCACACCTCTGTCCTTTAAGCTACCCAGATGGTGGCACGGTGGTTATGGCAGGCCTAGGGCACGGGGACATGGGAGGAGGAAGTGGGCATCGGGAGAGCCTCACGCTCAGGTGATCCCTCCTCATGCAGCCCCAGCTGCCTCTCCAAGGGGGTCTGTGCCTGCCTGGTGGTCTACACGGTGACCGGTATTTCTGCTCTTTGGGAGGTGAGGGCACCCAGGGGCAACCTGGCAGTGGAGATCTCAGACTCCTTCCCTGCAGCATGGGGTGGTGGTAGGGGGCCCACTGGCCCTAGCCCTCCCCGCAGCCGGTGGGAGGCCTGAGGCCTGGTGTGCGCACATGCTAGGAACACGCTTCTCAAGCCAGCAGGCTGAGGTGGGCGAAGCAGTGCTGTCTGGTTGCGTTGCCATAAGCAACACCGCGATTCCCGAATATACAGACTGTAGCTTAGGTTGTCAGCGTGTGACTGGGAAAAGCACTTGAACCTCCGGGAAAGAGGCTGCCTCTTTTTAAATCCTTCCATGTGTGTGTATAACCTAACAGGGGTGCCTTGTTGATCCCCATCTTCTAGGCTAATTCTGTCCCACCAGGAGCTTCCCCACCTCCCCGGCCTGTGCCCACCTTCTACCACGCTCAACCAGAAGCCATGGGGGATTGTTTCCATTCACACCGTAGCTGTGTCACAACGAGCTGGGTTACGAGAAAGGTCTTCGCTTGGAGACGGTGAAATGCAATTGAAGGGCATGGCCTCCAGGGTCACAGTGCGAGGGGTGCGTATCCCAGCTCTGTCACTAACTAGCTCAGAGACCTCAGGCAAGTTATCTAACCTCTATGAGACCCAATTTCCTCAACCATAACACTGGAACAGTAAAACCTAAGACACAGGGCTATTGCGATGATTATATGGGGGTGATGCCTGTGGAATCCTTGGCACAAGGTTGGGTTCTAGTAAATGGGAGAGGGTGCCTGGCAGTCTTCAGGCCCACCAAGCCCTTTGAATTCTCTTTGCCTGATAAAAGGATTCTTCAAGGATTCTGGGATTAACACAAACGACAGAATGAGGGAAAACTGAGGTTCCGTGACGTCCGGGAGTTATTAACTGCTGTGGGTTTAGAATTAAGTTTCCTGAATCTGAGCCCAATGCCTTTCCTACAAATCAGGCAATTTCCTTTAGGCTCTTTATCCCCATTTAATGTACCATTTACAACCCCACTTGCCTAGGGAGCTTGAACACATCTGAGGAGAACAAGAGTTATTTAGATTGGTCTCCAACATAAGAGTGACACAAGGGAACTTCCATGCAAGAATACACTTGGTGGTAAAGGACTGAAGCTTTACCCAACTTTGGTTGTACTGATGATAGACAACGGTGGACTCCTGCATATGTAGATAACCCCAGCTCTAGGTTTGTTAGGTTTAAGGACAGCTGGGTGACATCCGTCTGTCCCAACCTAGCATTCTTTCATTCCATGCCATCTACTGGCCAGTATATGCAATCCCATCTCATAACCCGCCTACCAATCTCATCCATCCCATCTCCCCAGCCACTTATCTCTCTCATCCATGTATCTGTCCATCCACCCATTCATCCATCCATCCCTCTCTCCCTCTTAGCCATCATGGAGCATCTGCTATTCACCAGGCCCCATGGGAGGCATTGAGAATGTAAAATAAACGAGGATACCTGTTCAGTGATTTGAGACGGGCCTTCCTTTTAAGGAACCAGCCCTGCTGGCAGAGCCAGGCCAGCGTGAACAAGAGTTAAAAGCCCATCTGTCCGTTTGTACTTTTGTATACGCAGCTCAACTTACCATGTGTTGGGATGAATAGGGCAACCTGATATTTTCAGGATAATAACCTCTTTACCAGGTTCTAGACTCTATTTCATTTAGATCATGGAATGTTAGAATTGATACATCTTTAGTTCAGCCTCCTTTAGAGACAAGGAAAGTGAGAGGCAGAGGAGGACAGTAATTTGCTTTAGGTTTCCCGGAATGCTGCGTGCAGTGGACGAGCACTTACAGGGTCCGCATCTGGCACTGTTGGGGCGCAGTGAGCCCGCTATTGGGGGTTCTGCTCAGGACACTGGAGAGCTGTCTGCCAGGTGGGCTCCAGGGCAGTAATTCTCCATGTGGTCACTGGACGAGCAGCGGCAGTGCCAGCCTCTGGGTATCCGTTCTCAGAAATCCAAAATCTCAGGAAGGGGGCCTGGTGCATCGTTCTATCAAAGCCTCCAAGTGACTCTGAAGCACGTGCAAGTTCAACAAACACCGCTCCAGGGAAGCAGCTCTGTTGAGCAACCTCTCACCTGAAAATCCCTGGCCTGTTTCCTGTCCCTTTGCAGAATTATCAAAACACAGAGAACAAGGGTAACTTTGTCCAAAAGCCTTTGGAAGCTCCCGTGCACACAGAGGAACAGAGTAAGGACCACAGGCTCCGGTGGAGTCAGGTGATCAGGATTCGAACCCTGAGGCTGCCACTTCGTGCCCTGCAGGTTGGAAGTCACAGCTTCTGTGACTGCCCGTTCCTTGAACGGTAGAACGACAATGACCCCGTCACCTGTGGTTGCTGTGAGGGATGAAGGAAATAACCCCTGGAGGTTCGCAGAGCAGCGCCTGGCAGGCGGCAGGTGCCCCATAAATGTTAATATCATCGTCATGGTTGGTATCGCTGCTTATTAAGTTCCCTACAAAATTACACATGGGGGGAGGGCTCTCTGCACCATCCTCTGGAAAGAACTTCCAGAGAGTTTGAAGACAAATAATTGTGTGTGCAGACCTGGCACATGTCGTCTATTCTGAATTGGGGTTCATCTAGCCTGCTGCGGTACAGGATACAGTAACATCAAACGTGGAGCTAAAACAATCTTGAATAGGCTACATGAATAATTCGTTTAGAAATCTGGGTAGACATCTCTGACTTGGCATGTTCTCTGTCCTCTCCACTCATGATGTGGTGTCTCTAAGTATGACCATGTTAAGTGAGGCATCGCTTAACATTCTGCTCCAACTCGTTCAGATTTTAGAGGTGCAATATTATTGACTAGCCACAGGGGGTCGCGTAGCTCTAATTTTTACTGACGTTGAGCAGGCTATACCTCATAAGCGTTAGAAACAGAATTCCTGAGATGCCATCTTAGTAATATTTAACCAACTTAGGAAAACTAAAGAATGTTCTCGACGTATTTCATATGGGCAGTCACCAAGCACATTTGGTTTTAAAAGTTGATCGTGCACATCCGTGCCCTGGAGGTAGTGCTCAGCCCTGGTGGCACATTACCACCACTAGGGACAGTGGCGGGGGTGAGGGTTTAAAATTCTTGCCAACCATGCCGCATGCCACCCATCTGGGGGTCACAACAAGGGAACGCTGTCAGTCTTTTTAAAGCTCCCCAGGTTGACAACAGCTGATCTATGGATTAGTGGAGCTTGAAAGTTACATGAAACACCTGGCCTTCCCTGAAATAACTGATGTTGGGGGTCAAGGTCACTTTATCAGAAAAGAAACAAAAGTTGAAAAACAGAGACCAGAAAGCTAATTACTACGGAGCCAACATATCCTTAATTTGTCTCCGCGTCAGTGCTACATACGCCCTGGGGTGCCTACACTGGCTCCAGACATACATTTGCAAAGACAAAAAAAATGGAAGTGATGGAGAGTGCCCTTCCCGCCCACTAGCCAGACGGCTTGTGTCCCCACGCCCGTGGGCACATGACCACCTTTCCACAGGCAGAGGCCGTTCTGAGGCCAGCCCTGCTGCTGTCCACTCACTTCCTGAATGAACTGACATTGTGTTCGATTTAAAATTCCTGACTGGAAGGTTACAGACACCAGTCAATGCAAAGTTTTTAAAAAAAAAAAAAAAAAAAGGGAGGGGAGGGGGATTTAGATCACGTGTGCTTGTACTCCATCATCATTATCTCTTCTTGAAAAAAATGACTGTGATGAAATACTGGGCTTATTAATTAATCTAAAACGGATGAAACTGCGTGGCTGCCTCTGATGTTCCAGATGCAGGGCTGCTCCAGCCCCTAACTCTCCTTACTGTTGAGCTGAATATCTGGATGTTAATTATTCATCTTTTAGATACTGTAGGGAAAGTTCTCAGTTTAGAAGGTGCTGAGCTGGGCATGCCTTCAAGTCCTGACACTCGCCTAGATAAAGGACAAAGAAACGAAAACTGCACGGGGACTCACGGGGCTGGTAGGGCTTCGGCCACTTTTGCTGATGCTAAATCACACCAAATTGTGAAAAAGATTTGTGATGGGAAAAGGGTCTTTAGAGCTCACCTAATCCAACACCTTTGTGTCTACAGAGGAGGAAACAGATCCGGAGAGCTGCCCAATGACACCCAGCTGGTAGATACTGAAGCGGCTCTCTGGTTACCAGCTCTCCTACCTTCCAAGCCAAGGAACTTTCCGTTGCATCACAGCTGCTGCAGAGACGAATCCAGGACGCTTGCTTTTGTTGCCCGAATCATCAAAACCAGCCCCCCATCTTCTCAGGGGCCCATCACTTAAGTACTGATTCTAACGTTCAAGGCATAGAACGTGCCTGTCCTTTCCCATAATTTTAATTATGGGTACGAATTACTCCCCTCGGTCCCTAAGCCCCCGACGCCCTTGGTTACCGGTGTTGGAATGTTTTTCTTAATAAAACACTAAAACCAAACGTGAGTCCTCTGTGCCTGTGTGGTGAATTCAGGAGAGACCAGTCACTGAAAATTAAATACTGAGAAATTCTAGAATGCTGCTGCTGCGGGCGCGGCACTTGGGATACAATAGAAACAGTGGGACTGTTTCAGTTTTTAAAACTATGTGGGGACTTCCCTGGCGGTCCAGTGGTGAAGACTCCACGCTTCCACTGCAGGGGCCGTGGGTTCCATCCCCAGTGGGGGGAACTAAGGTCCCGCATGCCTCGCAGCACGGCACCCCCCCACCCCCACCCCAAAAAAATCCCAAACTAAGTGAGTTGTGGTGTTACAAGAAAGCCCAGCCTTATAACCACTAGACGTTCTTACTGATTAAACAGAAGGACATTGCCCATTTAAATCACTGTAAGCAGGAACAAACTCTCTCTCCGGAGGGCAGAATGGCCTGTTTTCACTCATTAGATGCTCTGTAGCCGACAGCCAACAGCTCCCCGCCTCTGGCTTTGGCTCCTTCCTCTGGCGATGACAACATCCTCGCCTGAAAGTCGACCAGATGACTTACCGACTTTGGGCCCCAGGGCTCAGCTCTTTGATGCTAATAAGTTAGAACTTTCCAAACTTTTTTTTTTTTTTTCAGGACACCATCATCTGTGAGATGCTTATAAGTGTTTCTTCAGAAAATAATTTTGGGAAGTGCAGGTTTCATCAAAATGAACATCTTTTAATGGCAACCTCAGAGCTCTCAACGCACTCACAGTATGAATCCCTGCAGAAGCTGGTGCTCTAATGCATTCTCCCCCGAACACCTGAACACAGAACCTTTCAAACAAAGAAAGGCTAATTAACACCTCCCAGGACCCCAAAGTCCTATAGATGACAACATGGGGAAATGCTGTAATAAATGGTTGATAAAATATGTCTTTAAATGACAGTAATAGTACAGAAGGTACAAAACCAATTAATAATTAAGTATGCTCAGATTTTTTTACTGAATTCTTAGCCTTAGAAGTCAAAATGGTTCTCACTTAAATTCTTGACCTCTTATACTGAAAATTTTGTGTGTTTGGACATTTTTTAAAGAAGTACAATTCATCTCTCAGGAAAGGAAACAGAGGAGTGTGGTCCCAGGACCGACTCAGCACAAGAGACTGCTAATATCAAAGCTTCAGTGGGACCTTCCCATGCCCTGGCCCTTGGGCTGGGCTCCTTTCTGGGTCCACACTGCCCAAGAGCGAGGCAGGGGGTGAGCATGTCCCACCAAGGCCCTACCTTGTCACTGCCTCTGGCTCAGACCCATTCCTGGGGTACCACACAGTAAGCAGGGTGACTTCAGAGGGATGAGGCTGGGAACACTAGGAATTAGTGCAAGAGGTAGAGGCCACCTGAGACCAAAGAACAAGTAGATTCAGTGTATAAAATCTTCCCCTAGGCTCTGGAAATTCCATCCGACTCCTGTGGTCTCTGAGCAGACCACTCTACCCCACCAGGTGGGAAGTGCTCACAAGTGGCCCGCTTCCTACAATTTAGAGATCCCTACCGTCTAACCCCATCCTGATACTCAGCAGTTGTTGCTGCCACCTCTGTGGTTTCCTCTAGATTGGGTTGCTCAAGGCTGCCCTTCACGCCCAGGTAAACGGGATTTCACCTGAATAGAAATATAAGGCAAAGACACAACAGGGTTACGAGGTTGAGGACCCTCGGCCCAAGCCCACGGGCTCCCTGGCTTGGAGCACAGCTGGAAATCCAATTCCAAAATGAAAAATTAGAAAGCTGCTTTCTCCTTGCTAACTCTCAAGTCAGCCCATCACTAATATATCAGCGGCTAAAAATCTGCACCTCATTTTTCAGTGAGATTCTTCCTTTCCACGAAGGACATAATCTAAGAGGTAAGTTACACATCCCCCTCCCCCAAACCTTCTCCACCATGGGACAAAAGCGAAGTGATTTTAATTCTGAGTAATAATTAAAAAGTGGTCTGAAAAAATGTTTTGAAAATGTCTGAAAAATGCCCCAAAGACTGATTATCCCTGCCTTTAAGCACCTCTGGGCGCCCAGGTCCCACATGCTTCAGGCTTTAAAGAGTGTCACACTAAGCTCTCTGAGTCATTCCAATGACCCCAAGCTGCCCAAGCCGGAGCTGACTGCAAGCAGACCTTTCGCGTTACTTCTAATGCATGGTGGCTTCCTCATGACTCAACCCGCTTGCTCTTCAGGATTTGCTTCGTAGTTTTTCCATGTGAGACAGCTGGTCCCCAGCTGCTTGCTGTCCTCAGCTGATGGCAACGGCCTTCCACCCTTTTGTGAATCTCAGGTTACACGGGAGAACCGCGACCTCTTGAGTGCCCAGCACTTCTGGTCCTTCCATTCCCCTGCATTTCTTGGTAGAGATGATTTGCCCTGGGAGCCCCTCACCACCCAGAGATGGCCCAGGCCCAGCCAACCGCTCCCAGCAGACGACAGTGTTCCTGCCACTTTCCCCTCCCGAGGAGTCAGAGCTGAACTCTGAGCTCGGCAGCTTCCTGGCCTACAAGGGTTGGAGATTCAGGAATGCCCTTTCCTTCCTCCCTCCCTCCCGTCCACACTTAAACAAGGCAATGACCCAACATTCCAGCTGATCACATCCCTAAGTGATCAGACATCTTGGTGGAATCTGGTCAAAATAATATAAAGCAGCTTCTCAAACTCTGCAAAGAAAGGCCAGCTTCTAAAAGTCCTCCGCGTCAGGGTGGACTGGGCTTGCTGAATACAATAAAAATGAACGACTGCAAAGTGCTTCTCAACACTCTCAACTTCTGTTTTTTTTTAACCTGAATATGAACCAAATAACAGCTCACAGGCAGGCACGGGGCCACAGACTATACTTTCAGTAGCGCTGAAATGGATTGCTGCGTTACACAGAAGTGTTTCATGTTTCTATTCAGCCCCCCCTTTTTTTTTCCTTGAGAGAACCCAGTGTTTCTGGCCTCATCTCTGCTCCTCCTCGTTTGATCTCAGTTCGTAACTAAGTTCCACCGATCTGTCCATGAGCACACCACAACCTCCGTGCTTGGTGCAGAGCTCCCAGCACAAAATCAGCCGCACGCCTTGCTGCTAGCAGGCAGCTCTTTCACTAGTTCTCTAGGGGTTTGACCTTCTACCTTTCTCTTACCCAGATCCCACCTACCATTCACACAAATGCCCCTTCCTGCCCATTGCTTCCTGAGGAAGCCTACTGGGTTTCCAAGTGCCTGCCTGCCCATCCCTCCCCTCCCTCCCTCCAATTAGGGGGATAATTTTACTTGCCCTACTCACCAGTGTCGTTGGGGTATTTGTCTCCCTTGGTGCACGTCCTCCCATCATCCTCCTGGACGTAGCCCTCCCGGCACTCACAGCGGTAGCTGCCCAAGGTGTTGACGCAGATGTGCGCGCACAGCGTCTCGCTGCTGGTGGTGCACTCGTCGATATCTGGGTTTGAATCAAACGCAGAGAACGCTAAGACAGTTTCAGAGAGATCACTTCCAACACAACAGGCGACCTTAGGCTTGGCCCTTCTGTTAATGTCTGCAAAGGACACTCTGCCAGACCTCTGTCACTGAAGCCTGGAACAAAGCAGGAAGCTAAAGATGTGGGCCATGCGTGACAAGAGCACTTCAGGCAGTGTCACCATGGTTACAAACTGATCAGTGATGGGGTTCCTGGTTGTGGCTTTGCCGCCACCAATTCTCGTGGCTTGGTGCAGGTACTGCTAGCCTCCGAAGTTCTCACTATAGAACATGGCAGTGGAGCCTGCCCTAAATACTTCTGCAGGGCTCCCTGGAAGAGGAAATGAGATAACAGATGGCAACACATTTTGGAAAACGACTATCGTAGAAATGATTTCCTGCAAAGACCCTAGTGTGCCGAGGGTTTTTATGTTCCCTTTACAACCAGTGGTTCCTAACAGCATGGTGGTGACCCAAGGCCACTAGGAACGGCTCCTTCTCAGTTAGGAGACGTGATGATACCTGGGAAAAGGCACTTCTGATAAAAGAAAATAGTCATAATGGGTCTAACGGAGAGCGTTTTCCCCAGGAAATTTCAGCCCCATCCATGACCCAAACAGACCCCTCCTGAGTGGTGGAAATGAGCCACGACACCATCAAACAAGTAACCAGAGAAAGTCCACGTGAACTGCGCACATCACAGACTTGCCCCCCTACTGAACGGGTGGAAACAAAGCCATTTCCCAGCAGGGCAAGAGAAGGAGGCCCAAACCCATTTCCTGCTCACTGGCTGAAGATACTGGGTGGCGGCCAGGACACACAGCCCCAGACTGTGCACATGTGGCCAGCGGACGGAGCCCAACCTTGCGCTCCAGGATGCCGACAACGTCCCAGCCACTCCCTGGACAAGCTGCCTGGGACCCACCCCGGCAGGCCTGTGTGCCCACGAGGGGCATGTGGTCATCTGGATGTTCCCTGGCAGTTCATACTACGTCACCCGTAAGCTAAGCTGTCACAGCTGCTGCCTCCTCTGCAATTCCCCAGGCTGACCACGTCTGTCCACGTGCCCCTGCCTTCAACCTAAGGGCAAGGCTGCCTCTACTGTCCACAGGGGGAAGGACAAGGTTGAAAGGAGAGAGAAACAGGTGGGACTCTTAACAGACTGCTAGTGTTGCTGGTCCCCAAGCCTCCCAAAGAAAAGAAATGGGTACCAGAGCTACCGCAACTGAAATCAGAGCCCTGGCACCTGGGACCTCGGATCGTGGTACACACGGGTTTACGGTGCTCTCTGCAGGAGAGCCCACGGGTCCCCCTCCGTTTGCTTGGTGGTCTCAATTCCATTCCTGTTCAGTGGGGGGCGCCATGCCAGGGGCCACTGGGGAGAAACCAGGAGAGCTAACACCTAGAACCTCTCTTAAGTGGTGCTCTCCAGAGCGCCCCTGGGATGGAGAAGGGGGCTGCTCATCACAGCTGCTTTTTTCTATCCAGATGCCTCTGCAGTCTCCTAAGTTCATCTTTGAGCTCATCCTCAAACTGCACTGTGCATCTGTGCACATGCAGATTTCTGCATCCACCCTCAGAGTCTCGAGGGGAGGCCAGGAACCTTTTTTTTTTTTTTTAAGCCATAAGCCCAGATGTTTCTGAGACAGTTTAGACATGCACTGACCACACTTTGATACAAGCAGTTCCAGGGTCCAACGACCATAAACCTGCCTCAGAACCCAAGGAGTGCAGGGCTGGGAAGCCTAGTGAGTGAGGGGGGAGGGAGCAAGCTGGTGGCGATGGATGATGCTGGCTTTGCTCAGCTGTGCCCCGGGGGCTGGTGTCAGCTCCCTCTGAGTCATTTCCAGCCTGTCTGCCATACAGACACCTCCTCTTTCCCAGTCTCTCTTCCAGGTCATCTTCTGAGAGGAGGCTTATTCTTGTTTCGTTCTTCCTGCATTTTCACATTTCTGCCCCCTTACATTCTGTTTCACCTTATTCTAGTTTTCACTTGGTAATATTCCCCTTCTCCTGCTCTTATATCTCACTGCCAATTAGGATCTGACTGGTACCCACTCCCTGAAGAATCCCTTGGTCATCGTTTGTTTTAATAATCATGGTGAAAGGTAGTGACCCCTAGAATAGTACCAACCCAACTCCATCCAACAAGTATCAGGATGTAAGGGGAGGCATCCAAGTGGCTCCTGAGAGCTGGTCCCCACTGATGAAGAATGTTCCAAAGAATCATCAGAATCTGGCACATCCTCAGGACCCAAGAAATAACGCGCATCACCAACGTACCCAGACAGTACGGCTTCTCCCGCCTCCGGTGCCTCTCCCGGTCATATCGGTATCCTGGGTAACAAGTACACAGCACTCGGCCGAAGTTATCTGTGCACTGCTGTTCACAGGGAGCCTCAGCACATACATCATAATCTGAAAAAGAAAAGTGTGAACTCAAAACCACCACAGTCATTCACTAGACGGAGGCGGGGCCCACCCAGCCCTGGTCGGGAACAGACTATCTAGGCTGCACTCCGCTCAAGGGGAACGGTGGTGTGACCAGCTATGTGTAGAGGGAGTTAACTCTTCAGGCCATGGGGCATCTTGCAGGAGGGCTGCAATGGGTAACTGAGTGCTCAGAATCTCAATGGTTAAATGGAAATATCACTTGTGATACTCCCTGGGTCACCTCACCATCCTTATTTTTTTCTTTCTATAAGAGCATCACTACAAACTTTAATGGTGTATTGATTGGCACAATCTATGTAAGAAGAATGTGCTTACCATGTAAAAGTAACCTCAAATAAATTCATCTAGCGCAAAGACCTTCAAACCAAAGTATGCAATCCCTGCGGAAAAGGAGATTGTCCTGTGGGTACTTGGACACATATAAATTCAGGAGGGTCAATTTACAGATATTAAACTTTCATGTTTATTCTTTCTAAAAACTGATCTACTTGAGGATTTCCACCATGATCAAGAGTCACTGTATTTCTCTTTTGCTGCCTTTCCTTTTTTCATTTTAAATAGAACACCTTTAATAAAATATAATCCACATAGCACAAAATTTACCCTTTTATAGTGTGCAATTCAGTAGTTGATTTTTGTCATTCATCCAGAGAGCAAAGAAGCTTTAGGTGGCCAGGCTCTGCTGAATTACCTGGGGGCCTGCTTCCTCTTTTTCACCAACTGCTGGAGAGACAAGGAATTCCTTCCAGCTGAATACTGAACAGCCAGCCCTGGCTATGGGCACTGGCTTCCTAACGTGAGGGGCGGGGCGGTGCTGGAAGTCAGGCAGGCTGGGAGGAGCCTGAGGGAGGCTGACTGATGTCTCTGTGCTGTAGGCATGCAGATGGGGTGGGGGAGGGTCGATTCTGCATGGTGAGCAGCGTCTGGGTAAGGCAGAATGGCCAGAGATCTCGTTCCAGCTCTAAGTCTGTGCAAATTGGGGTGGACGCTCTATTCGTCGAGAACCAGGGCATCTCCTCTTTTCTCAGTCCTTACAAACAAACTAATATTTAACGAGTCTCTGAAGGGACTTTGGCTCTAAGTCAGGAGGCTCAGGCTGAACATTTACTTCCAGACTAGACCCAGCATCTCATTAATCACTGCACTGTCTCCCCCAGGTGCTGACAGATAAACTATCGCTGGAAACAGAGTGAGCCTGGCTTTGCTCTGCCACATGTGAAAGTGGAATGGGTGGGCTGTCAGCCCCCGATGTGGGTGGGGTCAGCGAGACAAGGATCACGCCAATCTCAGGACGACCTGGAAGGCGGTCCTTGCTAAATACTCCTCCCCACAGATGGGATTCCAGGCCTGCGCTTCCTGCATGTGTCCCTGGTCAAATGCGTTTTCTTCACTGAGGCATCACCTCTAGGCAGCCCATGTTCTGTGCTCTTTTCGCTCAAGAGCAAGGTCTCAGCCGTGATTGGCTGTGGGCTGCCCTGCTCGGCCAGCTGTACCCGTCGTCCAGCAGCTGCCAGGGAGGGAGGGGAGGAAAGGGGCAGAGTCAGGAGTCCCGTGTTGACTGCTATGCTCACTAAGACCTGTGTTGACATATGTGTGTTAATATACGATATTTGTTTTCCTCTTTCTGACATACATGTGGAATCTAGTAAAATGGTCTACATGATCTTAATCGCAAAGCAGAAACAGAGACAGAGATGTAGAGAACAAACAAATGTAGGGACACCAAGGTGGGGAAAGGGGGGGGAAGGGGCTGGGAGGAATTGGGAGATTGGGATTGACATATATACACTATGGATACTACGTATAAAATAGATAACTAATGAGAACATACTGTATAGCACAGGGAACTCTACTTAATGCACTGTGGTGACCTAAATGGGAAGGAAATCCAAAAAAGAGGGGATATGTGTGTATGTATAACTGATTCATTTTGCTGTACAGTAGAAACGAACACAACATTGTAGAGCAACTATACTCTAATAAAAATTAATTTAAAAAAAGATAGCAAAATGCTAAAAAAAAAAAGAGAGAGAAAGAAAAAGACCTGTTTTGAAAAACAGCGGCCCTGATTTCCTCCTCCCTTCCAGCTGCCTTGAGGTACCACTTCCAGCTCCTGCGGCTGATTCTTTTATGATTTCCCTCTGCATCTCTAAACAGCCAGCTTGCATTGCTTCCTCCTCCTCTGTGTGAATACTCTTTATGGATTTCCAGTCATGGACGAGACACGTTCAGCTTTATCACGGTTTCCTCAACCACGTCCATGCCTCCTACTCCTGCATTTTGCCCCTGTCGTTACACTGAAATTTTGGTTTTATAAGTCTTCAGTGTTGGCAGCATAATGACAATATAAAAGCTACTTTTTGCTAAGCCTGGAAGTATACTCTAATTCCCCATCCTTTCTTGAAGACCGTTTTGTTTTCCCTGGAATTAAAATAATTATCTAGTACCACATGCACCCAATGTTCATTGCAACACTATTTACAATACCCAAGACATGCAAAGCAGCCTAAATGTCCACCAACAGATGAATGGATAAAGAAGATGCGGTACATATATACAACGGAATATTACTCAGCCCCAAAAAGGAGCGAAATAATGCCATTTCCAGCAACATGGATGGACCTAGAGCATATAACACTAAGTGAAATAAGTCAGAGAAAGACAAATATAATCACTTACATCTGGAATCTAAAATATAATACAAATCAGTTTATTTACAACACAGAAACAGACTCACAGACATAGGAAACAAACTTATGGTTACCAAAGGGGAAAGAGTGGGGGAGGGATAAATTAGTAGTTTGGGATCAACCGATACACACTACTACATATAAAATAGATAAACAACAAGGATTTACTGTATAGCAGAGGGAACTATGTTCAATATCTTGTAATAACCTATAATGTAAAAGAATCTGAAAAATATATATATACAACTGAATCACTCTGCTGTACAGCTGAAGCTAACAATACTGAATATCAACTATACTTCAATGAAAAATAATTATTATTTTGTATATTTGGGGGGGTGGTTGTGAACTTTCTCTCTTAGCTTCAAACTTCCACTTCCGTGAGCTACTTTGTGACTGGTACCCTGGAAACCACATTTCTGCCTTGTTGGCTGCTGGCTTATTAAGTACTGAGAACAGGGCTGGGAGAGTGAGCAAGGTGGAAGAGGAGAGAGACTGAGAAAGGTCTTACAGGATTTAAAATTTTGAAGTCATGTGTGCCTGACCCTTATGGCTAGTTAGGGCATATAATTCTAGGTTTGGAAAGCTACCTCAGAATTCTGAAGGAACTGCTCCCCTGTCTTCTAGCTTTCAGTCCTGCTATGGATAAGTCCTATAAGATTCTAATTCTTGATCTTTCAAATCTCATTTTTCCCTCTTTGAAAAATGTTAGTATTTTCTTTTTGCGCCAAGGTACTAACATTTCACAATGACGTCTTTATGTGGGACCCCTTCAATTTTTGGTAGGCTCTTTTAATCTAGAAATTCATATCCTTCAATTCTAGAGAATTTTCTTGAATTATATCTTTAATGATTTACTCTCTTCTTCTTCCTCTGTTCTGTGTGGAACTCTTATTTGGATGTCGCATCCCCTGGACTGGTCCTCTAATAATATTCTCATACTTTTCTTCTACTATTTTTTATTTCTTTGATCTTTTGCTCCAGGTCCTGAGAGATTTTCACAATCTCATCTCCCAACCATTTTCCTGCTCTCATTTTATCATGCTTTTAATTTCCAAGGATTCTTTATTTCTTCTTTGAATGATCTTTTTTTAATAACACCATGTTCTGGTCCCATGGATGCTATATCATTTTTGTAACTCACTGACGCATAAATGGTAGTTACTTTGAAGCTTTCTTCTTTCTGTGTGGTGTTTTCTCTAAGACTCTTTTTCTTTTTTTCCTGTATGTTTCTTTTGTAGGTTTCCCTCTAATGACTGGTGATCCTTTTCCTGTTTGGATGTCTGCTGTAACTGATTCATGGTTAAATACAATAGCTAAAACATAAAAAAAATTATAGCTACATAGAAGCAAAGCTATAAAATTAGCTAAATATTGAAGAGAAGGCTATAAAATCAGCTAAATAGAAGCTCTTTGCATGTGGTAGACTTTATAAACACTGGGCTTAATTTTTTTTTTTTTAGCATCTTTACTGGAGTATAATTGCTTTACATTGCTGTGTTAGTTGTTGCTGTATAACAAAGTGAATCAGCTATACATATACATATATCCCCATATCTCCTCCCTCTTGCGTCTCCCTCCCACCCTCCCTATCCCACCCCTCTAAGTGGTCACAAAGCACCAAGCTGATCTCCCTGTGCTATGTGGCTGCTTCCCACTAGCTATCTATTTTGCATTTAGTAGTGTATGTATGTCCATGCTACTCTCTCACTTCATCCCAGCCTCCCCTTCCCCCTCCCCGTGTCCTCAAGTCCATTCTCTACATCTGAGTCTTTATTCCTGTCCTGCCCCTAGGTTCATCAGAACCCATTTTTTTTTGATTCCATATATATGTGTTAGCATATGGTATTTGTTTTTCTTTTTCTGACTTACTTCACTCCGTATGACAGAGGCTCTAGGTCCATCCACCTCACTACAAATAACTCAATTTCATTTCTTTCCATGGCTGAGTAATATTCCATTGTATATATGTGCCACATCTTCTTTATCCATTCATCTGTCCATGGACACTTAGGTTGCTTCCCTGTCCTGGCTACTGTAAATAGCCTGGGCTTCATTTAAGTGATTTGCCTGGTGCATTTCAATGTCAGTTTCTTTAGGACTTTTTTTTTTTTTTTTTTTTTTTTTTGCCGTTCGCAGGCCTCTCACTGTTGCGGCCTCTCCCATTGCAGAGCATAGGCTCCGGACGTGCAGGCTCAGCGGCCATGGCTCACGGGCCCAGCCGTTCCGCGGCATGCGGGATCCTCCCGGACCGGGGCACGAACCCGTGTCCCCTGCATCGGCAGGCGGACTCTCAACCACTGCGCCACCAGGGAAGCCCCAACTTTCCATTTTTGATGGTTTTCCAGAGACCACCAGCTTCCTGCTCTGTAGCTTTTCCCTCTACAGTTCCTCTGTTTTCACCTGTCCTATTTCTCTTGGCACCATTCTAACTCAGATCTTCAGAACCTCCCTTGTAAATCCTCATCTCAAGATTCTTCCCTCTTAAGTCCACTCTATGTAACACCGTCAGGCCAGTAATATTCTGAACGTATACCTCTGTGAGTGTCACTACCTCGCTCACAAAGCCTGTAAATTCTATGCTCATCAACATTAAATATAAATGGCTCACTCTTGCATTTGCGGTCTGGTGTTCTATCCCTGAGACTACGCTTCCAACCTTAAGACTCATTTATGAATTCCTTACAATTTGATAAGGAATACACTCTTTTCCCCATCATCCCTTATCACATCCGTGGCTTACTGTTACGTTTTTGTTTATTCTGTTTTCACCCTTTATAATGTCCAATCTACTCCTCCACTCTTACTCTCAGCATTTTATTACCGTTGATACCCTATCTAGTTTCTCAAGTCTCAATGCAAACGTCACTGTTTTAAGAAGACTTCCTTGAAGTCCTCAACAGAGTTTAGTTTCTGCATCCCACCAATCCCCACAGGACTCAATCCTGCTCTGCCATATTTGCTGAATGCCTACTCTGTGCCAGGCTCTATTCTAGGAGGCATGAAGTGGTATGATGAAGAGCACAGGGACTGGAGCCAACCCTCCCCACTCTGCCACTCTCTCTGTGATCCTGAGGTCTTTAAGACTCAACTTCCTTACCTGTAAAATAGGGAGAACAATAAGATCAGCTTCACGGTGCTTTTAGGAAGATTAAATTGGATGATACATTAAGCACAGTGCCTGACACCTAGTCAAAGCCTGACCTGCATTTTAGCTTCTTTTACTATTAGTTCTAATGATTGTTTGGATAGCTGAAAGGACACAGTTGTCCCCTGGGGCAACCAGCACTATTCTCTTCCTACAGTTTAAGTACAATTAGTAGTTGCTGAACTAGAACAAATCTGATTACCCTACCCCCTGGGCAATGTAGATAACACTTACGGCAGGGGTTGGCAAACTTTTCCTGTAAAGGGGGCTAGATAATACTTTTTGGCTTTGCAGGGCTTTGTTGAAGCTACTCAAGTCTGCTGTTGCAGGGCAAAAGTAGCCATAGGCAATATTGAAGTGAATGGGTATGTCTGTGCTTCAATAAAGCTTTATTTACAAACCAGGTGGTGGGCCAGATTTGGCTCACAGGCCACAAGTTGCTGACACTTAAACAAATGAGGCAACAACACTTTTAAATTGCAGCTTCTACTCGCTAGCATATTTGTTTAGAAATTCTAGTCTCTTCCTATTATCTGTAATGGCTAATTTTAAGGGTTAACTTGGCTAGGCCACAGTACCCAAGTATCTGGCCATTTTTCTAGAATTTTCTGCAGAGATTTTTTTTTTTTTTAAATGAGATTAACATTTAAATCAGTAGACATTGAATAAAGCAGATTGCCCTCCACACCGTGGGCTGGTCTTCTCCAATCAGCTGAAGGTCTAAATAGAAAAATGATGGCCCTCCATTGATAAAGAGGGAATTCTGCCAGCAGATGGCCCTTCAGACTCAAACTGTAACTCTTCCTGAGGTCTGCAGCCTGCTGGCCTACCCTGCAGATTTTGGACGTGCCCGCCTCTACAATCTCGGGAGCTAGTTCCTTAAAATAAATCTCTGTTTCTCTGGAGAATCATGACCAATACACCATCTTTTCTGAAATCCTACACTTTGCATCCTTGGGTAACAGAAACTTTTATGATGAAAGATACCTTTAGTCATAAACACAAACACACACAAACACACTGACCTATTCCCACAGAGGAAAACAAATCAACTTTAAAAAGTGTTCTAGTGAAAAGCGATAGAACAGAGTTAATTACGGCAAAGCAACTTTCAGCACTTGGGACCACTTTTCCTGGAAATATTCAGTTCTAAGTTACATTAATCTTAGGTGCTGACAACGTCTTACTGTAGGGTGAGGGAGACTGGATTTAGGCTTAGATGTTTGAAACCACAACACCTATCATTTAAAGAAATTCTAAGCATGTGGTATCCATGTAATGTGTTTTTAATCAGGTTGGGCAAGGTCCTTAACTAGGATCTTAAATTGATGGGCCTAAACTTCATTATCTTTCTGTATCCGCAAAATTGAAATATAAAGGACTCAGTTGGTGGCTGAGAAAAGCTGGCTTATAAAAGAATGCAATTATTTTGACCTCTGTGTTTTTTTTTTCCCACCGAGCTCTAACAGAACTAGCTGGCAGTGAGAAATTCCGTCTTGGAGAGACCAATATAAACCAACGTATGTGAAGCGATTTCCTAACCAGCCTTCCTAAAGCAGCTTTCTCAGGGTTGACAGCTATGGTTTAATGAACTCTTCTGCAAAAGAGAGCAATAAGTAAGAAGGATTCATTTATCTCTAACTGATAAAGAAACTGCTCCCTATGAGATAATGCAACATAATTAGCTTGGCTGGGCTCCAAGTCTACTAGCGAGACCTGGATTCTTGGCCAACAGTGAAGGAAACTATTTCACATTACCTACTCACCTGTCCCCAGCCCAGCCCTGGGCACACTAATGTCATGCTCTTCCAACAGTTCTTAGTGTTTTCTGTATCAGTGCTCTGCCTGGAATCTTTTACAGTTCTCCTCCTCCTTCTTGTCTAAGTCCTGGGCAGCCTTCCTCATAACCTAGCTCCAAACTCCTCACCTTCTCGAGACCACCTCTGACCGCCCTGGTCTCTGGGACTATGTGCCCCTTCTGCAATATGCATGTCTCTACTATGCATATTGTAGTTGTTAGTAATAAGAGGAACCACGAGTTATCAAGCACTTAATAAGAGCCAGCCTCTGTTGCAAGTACTTTACATGCGGTAATCCTCTTAAAGTCTCCACATGAGTCAAGTACTAACACTTTCTGCAAAAACTAAGGTTTAGAAAGTCACGTGCCCAAGGTCATAGCTAGCAGGATGTGTGTTATGGACTGAATGTTTGTGTCCTCCTGAAATTCATATTTTGAAACCCTAACCCCCAGTGTGATGGTATTAGGTGGGGGCCTTTGGGAGATTATTAGATCACGAGGGTGAAGCCCTCATAAATGGAATTAGTGCCCTTATAAAAGAGACTCCAGAGAGCTCCCCTGCCCTTTCCACCATGTGAAGACACAGCAAGAAGATGGCTGTCTATGAACCAGGAAGCGCTCACCAGACATTGGACTTTCCAGTGCCTCGCTCTTGGACTTCCCAGCCTCCATACAGTCTAACTTATTTTTGTCACAGCAGTGCAAATGGATTACAGCAACATGGAAGCATGATTATAATCCAGGTCTCTCTGATTCCATGCCATCCACATGCTGTCTCCCAGCTTGAGGGCTGGGCCCACGTCTTACAACACTCTGTCTCTTCAGTGCTGGGCCGAGCAGTGTTTGCTGATGATCAAGGGGCTTCACGTTTAGCAGATGAAAAGCAGGTAGAGAGGTTGGGGAAGATGGCTGTGTTCTAACTGTGCATGAAATACTGACTAGGGAATTATAGCCTCTACAACACAAAACCAGAGATACAGGAATTACTCAATATACATGTAAATGCTATGTAATGATTTAGATAGAGCCTGACATGTATAACCAAATTGGCATTAGAAGAATTTAAAGCCAAAAAAAGAGAGAAATTACACATGCATGCACCGATAACATACATATGTTCCGTGTACATCTGAACTTTACAAGACCTCTGGTTATTAGTCATAAACAAGGTGAGAAGATATAATCCATTATATTACATACCTTCTGGGATGCATTGTCCAAGGACAAATTTATACCCTTTGCAGCACTTCCGCCTAAGAGACAAACAAAATGTGATATGTTAAAAATAAAATTCTTTACAATTAGCGAGTTTGAATGAAATAACTTGTGCCCAGGAAGAACTGAGGCATAAAGGAAAGTCAGGGTAGAGGGAATCTGAGATAAAAAGAAAAAATATTATCACTACCATATGACCCACACCTTTTCCCCACCTAATACAGGACATTAATCCTTTGAATCCTATGAAGTGAATTAACCCTGAGACTTCAAGATATTTATATTAGATGATTAGTGGCTTATCATCCTACAGGTCAAGGATTCACATGACTTGCTAATTATGAGCTAATTATAGTAACATTAGGCTAATTATAACATAATGATTGATAATTACCATATAATAATTAGGTAACCAATTATTATCAAGCCTGGGACTGGAACCCAAGCATTCTGACTCCCCCCTCTTTTTTTTTTTTGAAAACACCTGTACCACATAAGGTACCTAAAGATACCTAAAGTATCTGAATTTTAAGAACGGCTAACAGGCAAATTTTAACATAAACATCCAAGACTTACATCTCTGCCCAAGAAATGGCACCATCAGTTCCAAATGCAAATCCCCACTGTAGGGATCATATCTCTGGTATGGAGCTGTGACCTCCTAAGAGACCTGCCCCCTCTGCAGATAACAACAATAAACTCTGGACAAAACAGAAGCAAACAACTACCTGATGATTCTGGAGAGTTAAAGCAGACAGATTTAGGAGGAGAGCTGAAATTTTCAACAAGGGACTGACAGAAGGTAATCTTCCTGCTTTTTAGGGCTTTATCCTGTCTGCAGATCACAGTTGCCATGTGGAAGTTAAAAGTCTGAGAGAAAACCTGCAGTATTTTTTGGCCTGGTCAAACAGAGGACAAAGCCTTGGGATCCAGAGTCATGAGAAACTGAGAAGGAATCCTGGAAAGGATAGTGCTAGAGAAGGAGAGCCCGGAATTTTGTGTAGAAACTCTGTCCAAGTCTCTGGTAACCCCTAACCCATGTGTGTGAGAAGCAGATCCAAAACATCTCAGCTAAAGACAAAAGGGGCTGAATGAAGACTTGAGCTGCCACTTCTACAGGCCAGTTTTCACTTTTTGTCTAATCAAGTTAACTGTCTGCTAAAAGGAAAATATCAATACTCTTTGGACGAATATATCAGGATGCAGGGTCTCTACAACACAACGTGTATAAATGTGACCTATTCTCAAGGGAAAAGACAATCAATGGTGTGAACTCTAAGATAACCCAGAGGTTGGAATTATCAGACGCAAACATATAACTATGTTCAATGATATAAAGGAAGCTATACTTGTAATGAATGAAAAAGTAGGAAATCTCAGCTCTCCATCTCTCCAGTCTCCATCACTTTTCCCTTCCCTTCTCTCCCAGCTGGTTTCTAAGTAAGCTTCCCTTTACCACTTCCAACATCAGTGTATGTTAAATCAGAGAGCAAGAATTAACCAGGGCCCTGGGAATCTGCAAATCTCAAGAACTTACCAAGATATTTTGAGTTGACTATAATGGTTAAACTACCATTAAAAATACTCTTCTTTGTAACCCTAAGAGAAATCAGATTCAAGGTTATTCTCATCGCAATGTCATTCTGACTCATTTGCATTTGGATATGCTTTCCAGGTGGAACAGAAAGGGATTAAGTTTAATAGGATCTACCAGCTAGGAACTGCATATCACCTGCAACCTATCATGCCACCTGTGTTAACATGTCATCTGTATATACGAATCAGGGGCACAAACCACTGATGTGGAAAATCAGGCATTATCTGTGTCTTAAAGTAAGTTTCCACTTTCATCAAATGGCTAGAACCTTCGACCGGACTAGACAAGACCTTCTGTCTCTAATAACAGCATTATTTTCTACTTTTGTAAGTCAGTGTAATCTTACTGGTCAAATCAATTTTTGTGAACTGGTCTGCTAAGTGAATGACCACTCATAGGAGAAACTTAAGCAATCTCTTCCCCAAGCTTTAAAATTTTTATTACTTTATACAATTTATAAACATCACATCTAGTACGAGAACATTCTGATACCTAAGTGGGTTTAGCAGTATTACCTCATTCCTTCCTGTAACATCTCACTTGCAGCCCAGATGCAGCAGATAATCCTACTTCCAAAGCAAAATAAGTGGGTTTCCATTATAAAAACAATGGCATTTGGGATGCTCCCAAAGCAGACTTGAGTGAAATAGCTAAGCTCAACCCCACCCTCAACAAAGGATACATTTGCCTGCCTGTACTTGTCCACTCAGTATATATTATTTTATAATCTCTCATTGACATATTTTATGTTAAAAGGAAATACTTATGTGTGTGTAATTTACTGGTATGAGCGATCTGGGGCAACGTCCAGAGTCTTCCAGTTAGACCTAATTCCCCAGTATCTGCAACCACATTGTAATTTTACATGACAGGAAAAGCCCGTGGGGTATAAATTTATGATGATTATTATTTGTAACAGTGGTAGAAGACCTACCATTACATTCTATGAAATAAACTCTGCCTAGTTTTCCATGGTTTAAGAAAGTCCAAGTTCTAGACTTCCCTGGTGGTGCAGTGGTTAAGAATCTGCCTGTCAATGCAGGGGACACGGGTTCGAGCCCTGGTCCGGGAAGATCCCACACGCCACAGAGCAACTAAGCCCGTGGGCCACAACTACTAAGCCTGCGCTCTAGAGTCCACAAGCCACGACTACTGGGTCTGCGTGCCACAACTACTGAAGCCTGGGTGCCTAGAGCCCGTGCTCCTCAACTAGAGAAGCCACCACAATGAGAAGCCTGTGAACCGCAATGAAGAGTAGCCCCTACGTGCCGCATCTAGAGAAAGTCCGAGTGCAGCAACAAAGAACTAATACAGCCATAAAATAAATAAAATTAATTAATTAAAAAAAAAGAAAGTCCAAGTTCCTAACAACCAAAAAGAAAACTGGCTTAACAGAGCATTCATTAAAATTTCACGGATATTACTTACTGTATTACTTAAGGCTGTCCTACAGAAAACTATAGGAGGAAGCAGTGTGCTAGATGATTCGAAACTCGAGTGATTCATGAGAAAGTTGGATGGAGGGGCAAAACATGTGCTTTTGATACACCAAGTATAACACCACGTTTAAACATATGGTTCTATTTGTTTGTTTCTACCTAAGTGGCACATCTAAGGTACTGCCTCTGAGATGTTCTATGGCATTTTAAAGTTCATGCAAATGGATGAAATCCTTATAATCTGTTTTTCTACATCTAAGACATTAAACTTGGGCAGTCTAACCTTCCTGAGCATTTCAAGGGCTTGGGACCATGCACACAGTGGAGCCAAAAGTCACCTGTCATTTCCTTTTTATGGAATTAAATAACACAGTGATTTGATATGCTTTCAAGAGGCTATGGAGCTCTGTCAGAAAATCTGAGCTTCAGGATGGACATGCTTCATTTAAATATCTGCTCAGCGAAGAACTAACTTCCCCTTGGCTGTTTTTTGATGGTTTTTTTTTTTTTTTTTTTTTGCGGTACGCGGGCCTCTCACTGTTGTGGCTTCTCCCGTTGGGGAGCACAGGCTCCGGACGCGCAGGCTCAGCGGCCATGGCTCACGGGCCCAGCCGCTCCACGGCATGTGGGAATCTTCCCGGACCGGGGCACGAACCTGTGTCCCCTGCAAAGGCAGGCGGGCTCTCAACCACTACGCCACCAGGGAAGCCCCCGCCCCTTGGCTGTTTTTTCTTAACTGCATAACTAACACTCTCTCTCTGCTCAAGAGGAGGAGGTCGGAGGCTCCACTGTACCCTCCCGGGAACACGGCATTACTTTGAATATTAAACACCCATCAATCATAAATCACCACATAAACAATGAAATAGTCCAAAGCATCACAAATAAACACTGGCCATACATGTTATACTGTTTCAGAGATTACTTACAACATAATTCACGTATAATGAAGCTGAGCCAGCCAAACTGAAATCTCCTCATTATGCAAGCACAGACACTTTTTAGATCTAACTGCGAGCATGGCTGTGCGGTTATCATCTTTTAGAAAACAAACTAAGATAGGAAAAGCTCATGTGGAATCCGGGGAGGCAGTCCTTAATACGCTTCACGTTGTCACAACGTGGTTTTTCCAAATGCAAATGCTTTTCTCATTTCTTGGCAAGGGGAAGTGGCGATTAGATGGTTGTTACATAGAAAGGGTGACATCTGGTAATCAGGAAAGTCTGTGGATGTTTCCCCTGGGTGCCCCTGAGTATTAACACACATTAAAAAATCATAAATAAAAACTATGCAGCCAGAAATATATCTCACCAGCCAAGTGTGTGTGAAAGCTTTTGGAAGGAAAAACTAAATCGGGAAAATGAAGATAACAGAGATCTCATCATCCAACTGTCTGCTGTGAGTTACCAGATTCTCGAAAAGAATTAAAAAAACAACAACACCACTGCCTACAGAATTAGAGGGCCAGAAGAAGGGACCTCAAAAGGTCAAGTGAGCTAGTAGGCAAGACGTATTTCAACACTTGCTCCAAGGCAACAGTAAATTTTCCTAAGATTTACTTGAGGTTTCCTTTGCACAGCTGCCTAGACATGCACCAAATATACCAGACTTTTTAAAACATGAGAGAAAGAACTACACTTTTTAGAGAATTTGGTGCCAAGCTAGATGGAGCAAAGGCTTTGGAGTTAAGCAGACCTGGCTTACAATTCTGCCTCTGACCTCTGAAGAGCTCGGGATGTGGGCTTCCCTGGTGGCGCAGTGGACAAGAATCTGCCTGCCAATGCAGGGGACACGGGTCCGGGAAGATCCCACTTGCCGTGGAGCAACTAAGCCCGTGGGCCACAACTACTGAAGCCTGCGCGCCTAGAGCCCGTGCTCCACAACAAGAGAAACCACCGCAATGAGAAGCCTGCGCACCACAACGAAGAGTAGCCCCCGCTCACCGCAACTAGAGAAAGCCCGTGGGCAGCAACGAAGACCCAACACAGCCAAAAAATAAAGAAAATAAAAATTTTTTAAAAAATTAAAAAAATTTTAAAAGAGCTCGGGATGTGACCTTGGACTCATTTCTTAAACTTGCTGAGCTCCAGATTCTTCACGAATAAAACATGAACAATAAAATTTGCTTTATAGGATTAACAAGGATTATAGATAGTAAAATAAAGGTGCCTAGAACGGGTCTGGTTTGGGATCAGAATGGTGTTCTAAGTCGCAGCTTTATGAACACAACAAGAAAACAGCAAAAGCAACTCTTCCCAGATGCTTTCCTCTCATGACTCATCTCTTTCTTCCATTTCTTAGTCAACGGCGGATGCCATCGCTTCTTCCAAAAACAAGAGAGAAGGGGAAGGGGGGGGAGGGAGAGAAACTGCTGATTTCAAGATGATAGAAAAGTAACATTTTTGTCATCGTCTTCTTTCACCAGTTAACTCCAAATAACAAGGGGAACAAGAAATAAAATGCAAACTTATATCCCATGGATTTAGGAGACCTTTCTAACTCTGGACCATAACACGGTTGTCCCTCGGTAACTGCAGGGGCTTGGTTTCAGGGGCCCCGATATACCAAAATCCACGGATGCTGCAGCCCCTTATATAAAATGGCAGAGTACAATGAACACAGTTGGTGCTCCATATCTGTCCATAGATGTGGAGAGCCGACTGTGCATTGAATATTTATTGAAAAAATCTGTGGGCTTCCCTGGTGGCGCAGTGGTTGAGAGTCCGCCTGCTGATGCAGGGGACACGGGTTCGTGCCCCGGTCCGGGAAGATCCCACATACCGCGGAGCGGCTGGGCCCGTGAGCCATGGCCGCTGAGCCTGTGCGTCCGGAGCCTGTGCTCCGCGATGGGAGAGGCCACAGCAGTGAGAGGCCCGCGTACCACAAAAAAAAAAAAAGAAAAGAAAAAGAAAAAGAAAAAAATCTGTGTATTAAGTGGACCTGTACACTTCAAGCTCATGTTATTCAAGGGTTAGCTGAATATGAACATAGCCTGCGGACAGAAGGATGGGAAGTGATTTTGCAAAGTGGGATAACTTCAAACCTGAGGGCTTCTAGGAGAGGTGATCATGGAGAGACCAGCCAACCTACCCTGCAGAACCTAGGTAAGCCGTCGAAACTGGAGATGCCAGATACTGAGGAAAGTGGAGGCCAGAAGAAAGCAAGCTGACCTGAAAGTCTCATGAGAAATTAGACATCCTGTTCCCACCTCAAACCGAAGAAGTTAGCCTGATACCCTTTGCCTACTGGGCAAGAGGCAGAAGGTATATTCTTTTGGAAAACTGTACCCAAGAGGCTCCAGACTAGGATACCAAGTAGCACCTAACCCACCCACGAGTAGATAATTCTGCCCAGGCACACAGAGTTCCCAAATGTTTTTTAAAGAACCCTTTCAGATACATGCACCCCAGTGTTCACTGCAGCAATACTTACAATAGCCAAGGCATGGAAGCAACTTAAATGTCCATTGACAGATGAATAAAGATGCGGTACATAAATACAAGAGAATGTTACTCAGCCATTAAAAAGAATGAAATAATGCCATTTTCAGCAACATGGATTATCATAGTGAGGGAAGTAAGTCAGACAAAGACAAATATCAGTATGATACAGCTTATATGCGGAATCTAAAAAAATGACGCAAATGAACTTATTTACAAAACAGAAACAGACTCACAGAGAACAAACTTATGGTTACCAAAGGGGAAAGAAGGTGGTGGAGGGAGGGATAAACTGGGAGTTTGGGATTGACATATACTCACTACTGTATTTAAAATAGATAACCAACAAGGACCTACTATACAGTACAGGGAACTCTGTTCAATATTCTGTAATAACCCAAAGGGGAAAAGAAGTTGAAAAAGAATAGATACATGTATATGTATAACTGAATCACTTTGCTGTACACCTGAAACTAACACAACACTGTAAAGCAACTCTAGTCCATATAAAATAAAGATTAAAAAAATAAAGAACCTTCCAATTTAATATTCAATTTAATATTCCAATTTAATATTCCAATTTCCAATATTTAATATGACACTTTCACAATAGCCAAGATAGTGAAGCCCTCCTGGTGATGGCTTCTAAAGGCAGACAGATGGTGGGTTCCTCACATCCTCAACTAGTCAGTCCTAAATGAAGACAGATGAGACAGAGGAAGCGTAGAGCCAACTTACATCGTTTATTCTTACCAGCCCAACCGCACTGTGGTATGCCCGAGCTGGGGGGCCCATGAGAAACTTCTGCCAGGAAGAACACAGACGACGGATCCCTTGGGGCTAATATTAAAGGCTTGAGCATCTAATAGTGGTCCTGGGTCTTTTGGTCAAGCTCCTTAGAGTGAGGAAGCTTTCCTCTCTTCCTTTGAACTTTCTTCCTTTGTGGAAACTTTTATCGAGCTTTGCACGACTCTGTAGGAGCTACCAGAATTCCTTTCACACCAGATGACCTGAGAACAGAGCCCAACGAAATGACTCACCTCCCAGCTAGACATGCTTGGTTCCAGCCTTTTAACCAGAAAATGCTCCTCCCAGGCAAATGGAATAATATCATGTTTACTATGGCATCAACAAACTAACAAGCCAACCCAAACAAACCTATTTATTCATCTACATATAAGCTTGTTACCGCCAAATCTCAGTGACGATATTAAAAGACTCCTATGGAGTATTTTAGGTATAATCTGCTCTTCTATGCACAATTACTGGTGGTCAAAATCAAATGAGGAAAACAGTTAGTGGTTCCGCAAAACAAAACAAAACAAAACAGAGTTACCACATGATCCGGCAATTCCACTTCTGGGTATGTACCCAAAAGAACTGAAAGCACACTCAAGTAGATATTTGATCATAGCAGCATCTTTCACAATAGCCAAAGGTATAAACAATCCAAATGTCCATCGACAGATGACTGGATAAACAAGATGTGGTATATATACACAACAAAATATTATTCATCTTTAAAAAGGAAGGAAATTTCGACACAGGCTACAAATGGGTCGAAAATGTCAGTTTGGGAAGATGAAAAAGTTCTGGAGGTGGATGGTGGTAATGCTTGCACAACAATGTGAATGTACTTAATGCCACTGAACTACACATCTAAAAATGGCTAAAATGGTAAATTTTATATTATGTATATTTTACCACATATACACAAAATGATCAAGTGAGGAAGGAACACTGTTGAAGTGATCCCTTTAACCATGAACACCCTGGTCATGGTTTCATGTGGGTTTTAATTGTGTGAATTACAGAAAAATTAATTTCTCTAAGCGCGTGTGAAAAGGTTATTCTCAGATGGAGTTAAAGTTATAACCAAAAGGTATTTATCCTCCAAGGCTGCAAGTGATAATTTATTCATTCAACAAACATTCATCGCGCACCTACCCAAAAAGCAGAAGAGCTGGTAGTTAGGACCCTGCTCCTTGGGGATGTACCACCTGGGTCTGAATCCACGCACCACTGCTTTCCAGCTGTGGGGCCTTAGACAAGCGATGTAAAATCCCTCTAACTTGATTTCCTTCTGTGTAAAATGGGAAAGTAATAGTACTCACCTCATTGGCTTGGTGAGAGGATTTCATGAGTTAATAAGATGCAGCTTAGGACCGTGCTGGCATATGTTAAGTCCATTGGAAAATGTAGAAGGAAATGTGGTTTTCCTGCTGTGTCCTCACTGTGTTGGCCACCTTCAAGGACCCTGGAGCCCTGCAGAGGCGGGACGTGTGGACAAAAGCCCCGGCTGCAGGCTGAGAACACGTGCAGGCACCTTCACGTGATATGCCTGCCAGCGTCTCCCTATCTCCCTGGTACATCAGTGTTCCTCAGACCCCAGGGTCAAGGACTTCAGCCAAGGGCTGACTGGAGTACAGGGCTGACGTTAAAGAGATAAGAACTTGGGATTGATTAACTTCCTCTTTGCAACGATGCCAACACTAGACACCCCAGCTCCCTTCTCACACATTTTTTCCTCCTTCCTTGCCTCCCCAAATGAGTTTTCTACCTCATCAACCCTCGTTATCACCTTGTTCGCTGACTGCCTTTTCCCTAATCAGGTGATAAGTTGATCATTTCTGAAACATAATAAAAAATTATAAAAAATGAGAAAAGGTAGTTTGGTATTACCTTTGTGAAAAACGAAATAAAACAAACTTGTATCTATGTATATGCTTATATATACACAGGTGGTGAAATTTTTACAGTGAAAATGAAGACACTGTGTATTCGTGGTTCTTTTCATGCGGGTGAGCTACAAGAGGGTTCCTCATATTCGTTTTTGTGTGTTTCCGGATTTTTCTGTAACGACCAGGTACTGATTTTGTATGTAGTAAGAGAAAATAAAATAATAAAGGGGTCTTTAGAGATTTTCAGGGTGGTCTGGTACATTTCTAACGCCAGGCTTGACAACAGTTTCAGAAGCTTGTGATTTTGCAAGTTGGGTAAGGAGTCACGTTCGGGAATGTGTTTGAGCAGATAGGCACCCAGCATGACTCGCTTTACCCAGAAACTGAGCAGTTATATTTTGGACAAACTGGACCAACTAGGTTTCAACCCAACTGCTTTTGACCAAGTCACCTGGAATCAATATACAGTATTTATTAAGAAACTGCCTTAGGGATTTAGTGTGCTATTTAATAGGATGTTCATTCTTTTTGCACCTCAAATAACTGGTGTAATAGGCTTGCCTTAGGGAGGATTTTAATGGAACCATTTCCCCCGCTTGTGGGACACATTTAAACCAGTGCAGCTCTGCTCACATTTGTTCCCACAGTTGCTAATTTTCCGAGGCGCTGATAGCTGTGAGTCGTGTCCTACTCCGTGGGTCACTGTCCATGGACACAGCCTGGAAAGTGGAGATTATTCCTTGCAGCAACGTGGTTCATCGTATGCACTGACACTGTAGGACCCAAAGCCCTAGTTGTTGATTTATTTTTATTCTATTCTTAACTCTCTAAGTATTCTAGAAACACCTCAATGTTATTAGTAATATTCTAGGGTAGCATTCATCAAGAAAATCCTATCTGCAGGCACTAAAATATTCATGATAAATGAAGCAATACAAGTCATCTGCGGTGGTTTCCAATGCAGTCCAGAAGTTTCCTGACTGTTCCTCCTTCCTTCTCCTCCCACTCTGGACTTTCTCTGCAGTTTTCTTTCCTCACTCCTGTCGCTTTGGTTATTTACTAACTTCTTTATTTATTGAAGTATAGTTGATTTACAATGTTATATCAGTTTCAGATGTAGAACACAGTGATTCAATATTTTTATAGATTATATTACATTTAAAGTTGTTACAAAATATTGGTTATATTCCCGAATGAATACAACACACTCTTTTCTCTTCTTCAAAGGTGGACCCAGCCTCAGGATCTCAACTCTCACCTCTTTGACACCTAAACTGCAAACTTCCAGGCAGCGAAACTGCCTTCATTTTGCTTGCCTGTATTTTCTAAGTTTTGTATAGTCATCAGGTGTTACTTTCGTAAAGAGAAGACGTTATATTTTAAAATTCAGAGGAAAAAGTTAACTTCTCACTGCCAGCGTGGGATAGAATAGCATCCTGGACGGAGCCAGAGCTCAAAGGCAAATAACCCATAAGCCTGTTTCTAAACATTGCCTCCTTCTTTCCAAATGTTCTTTGGTCCACAGGGCTTGTTTTATTTAAGATGCGATCCTTCTCTAGAATTTCTTCGAGGGCACTAATGAGAATTTCTTTAAAAATTCTTTCCAGTTTCTAAATTAATTCTGTTTGGGAACTTCCCTGGTGGTCCAGTGGTTAAGACTCTGCACTTCCACTAGGGAACACGGGTTCGATCCCTGGTCGGGGAACTAAGATCCCACATGGCGCGTGGCCAAAAAACAACCCAAAAAAACACCCCACAATTAACTGTGTTTCACTGGGGATAATATACTCTGCAGGCCCACGGGCTCTTCTCTTTAAAAGTTGTCAATTTTCTACTGACTTTCAGACATCTACGTCTGACCCTGGAACAATGTGGGTCCGCCTATACGAGGATGTTTTCCAACAGTAAATAATACTACAGTATTCCATGATCTGCTGCTGGTTGAATTCTCGGATACAGAGGAACCAACTATAAGTTACAGGGGGTTTTTCGACCGTGTGAGGGTTGGAGCCCCTGATCCCCGCGTTGTCTAGGGGTCAAGTGTATTTATACTCATAAGCAAAGGCTTGGACCGGCAGCTCACACAGACCACCCCCTACCCTTACATGGGCTCATCTCCTCGGTGGGTGCACCACAAGGCTAACACGGGCCCACAGAATCCTGCGGCTTACCTCGGGCCTGGGGGTGGTGGGCACGCAGGGTTGGCCTAAAAGTATATATTGCCTTCTATTTTTTTCCCTAGGAAAAGCCTCAAATTAACCACAACAGCTGCATTTTCAGAAAGTCATGACTGAGGCAGAGATAGCTAGCTGTTCCCCCTCCTCTACTGGCTCTTCTTCTTCTTTTGTTACAAAACCCCAAATTATAGCTGGGCACATGACCACCCAGAATGAAGGAGCCATTTCCCAGCCGCTCATCCACCACGTACGGCCTTGTGAATAAGCCTGGCCGGGGGGATGGGAGTAGCCTTGATGCCCGCTCAGGTGTCACCCTCAAGCGGAAGGGGTGCGACCCTCCCCCTTCACCTTCCCACGAGTGCGAATGACCCACGCACGACTGGCGGCGGCGTGCCGTCTCGGACAATGAGATCAACACGTCAGCAATGGGGGCATCACATGCACGGAGGTAAGCGCGTGATGCCGCCCAGCCACCATATGAGCTAAGGACGCCTGAACAGCCTCGTGCAAGAGAAACAAACTTCCATCTTGTTTAAGCTATTATTGTTGGTTTCAGTTATAGGAGCCTCGTTCCTGCTCCCACCCACCTTCAACCCCCCCAAAAACTAAAATGACTGAAGGAAACAAAGTCAGGGGAGAAAGGCTACTGAAATGCAAAGTTAGTAACCCAAATTGCGCTTAGAGAAGACACAGCCTTTTATTCTGCTCAGCAACTGTGCATGGAGCCCTTGAGCCTTATGAAATGCTGACCCTTGAAATGTAAATGTCTGAACCTTCCTTGTAAATTACCCAAAGCTAAAGAACTCTCTGCTTTCACAGGGCTACGATCCTTCTTTCCACACAGTGGGTAGAGTTCACCTGGGTAGAGCTCACCGGCGCTCCTTGGCCCCCTTTCCTGCACTTCACCGTGTAAATGAGGCATTTCCAGAGAGAGCTCGGTACAGGAACACGTAAACACAAGTTGCTGATTCACACTTCTGCCTGGGGTCAGTCACTTGGGAATTAAATGAGGAAGTCTTAGAGATCTTACTTGTAATGTCTTTGAAAGACAGAAGGGACCCGATTAATCATATGACCTGACATATCCCATAGCTCACATACATAAATCCCTTACGGAAAACAAAATACAACTGACATGACTTCAGGTATAAGTCACTGGAGGGAGAAATTCCCACAACACCAAAAGTCGGATTGCTACCTGCAGACCATTTACAGATGAGAGCAGGGATCTTCTATTTAAGATACCAAACTACATAAATCATGATCCAATGTCCCATTACAAATTTCAATTCAGATTAATTCAGAACTGGAAACATTAAGTTTGACTTAATTCAACCACCACTTAATTGAGAGCTTATTACACACCAAGCCAAGCATTTTCCATAGATTATTTAATTCTCATAACCACCTTTTTCTTTTTTTTTTTAACAGATGGGAAAGCCCAGAATATTTAAGTGACTTGTTCAAATTAGTAGCTGAGCTGGACATGAACCCAGACTGCAGGCCTCCAGAGGCCACCTCTTCCCTGACCTGGGTGTTACAGAAGATGTGGGTGTTACAGAAGATGTGGAGATGATTAAGATTTAAATGTGGTCCTTGAAGATAACGAATGTGGGAGAAATATATATACATATACACACAATTCCGCATAACACAGGACAGAGCATTCAAAGCACTGTAACACGAGTAAAATGTATTCTCTCGGTACAGAGGCAAGAGTATGAAGTCCGTTTCAGGGGCTGCAGAAGTGTGTGGCCCACTGGAGTGGCTCCTGTCCCAGAGGATGTAGCAGGCCCCATATGAAGGGGCTCCCACGCTCGCTACCTACCAGTCTTGCTTCTCCAGCTTGGTCCCCAATCCAGCTCCTCTGTCTTGCAATCTCAGCTTCCCTCTGGGAAAAAACTTCCTGTCCTTGGCTCAGGATATACTCAGACAGCCTTTAGGCTGTGCGTCCCGAGTCCCAGCCTTATTTAATAGTAGGTCAGAGAGCCACAGTCTAGGCCCAGTTGAGACATTGGAAAGAAAAGGATGCAGGCACAGAAAGGTGTTAAAAAGGCTACTGAAATATTTCAGGCAATAGATTCAGAAGGGCTGAAACAGGGCAGTGCGAATTGCAAAATGACAACAGATTTTAAAGAAACGTTGGAGGAGTATCTATAGGATTTCCTAACACACTGGATGTGGGGAAGAAGGAAAACAGAGACATCCAAGACTAGAGACTGATTGTAGTATAGCTGTCTGGAGGACGAGGTCACCATTAACCAAGGCAGGTTAAATCGGAAAAGAGCTAAATACAGAAGTTTCTATAGCACGAATTTGGGGAAGACTAGAAGGTATTAATGACATTCATTGTGGACATAATTGTTTAGGATGTCTGAGGCCTTACACAGCCCAAGCGCATGGTGAGGGAGGAGGTGTGCTAGAGACAGTCTTCAGAGGGACAGGTGAAGAAGATTATTGGATTAAAACGCGCGGGGGGCTTCCCTGGTGGCGCAGTGGTTGAGAGTCCGCCTGCCGATGCAGGGGACACGGGTTCGTGCCCCGGTCTGGGAAGATCCCACATGCCGCGGAGCGGCTGGGCCCGTGAGCCATGGCCGCTGAGCCTGCGCGTCCGGAGCCGGTGCTCCGCATGGGGAGAGGCCATAACAGTGAGAGGCCCGCGTACCGCAAAAGAAAACAAAAAACAGCAACAACAAAAAAATGCGCGGGTAAGGCGTGTGCCAAGGACATGATCTGGGGAGACCTCCTCCCGGAAGAAATGGATCGAGTAGGGAAGCCAGAGAGACAAAGAGAAGGACTGGTGAGAGAAACGCTATCAAGGAAGCTGACAAACTAGACATAAGCGCTCAAACAAATCACTGCCTCACTCTGGGTCTCTGCTTCCCACTCCGGGAAACAAAGGGCTTTGGACTAGGGTGATCTTTAATGTCTTCCCTGGATTCTACGGTGATGAAAATGTCTGTACCTTCATGGTCACATGGGTGAACACTTTGTCAAAACTCATAGAACGGTCCACTTAAAATTGGTGCATTTTATCAAATGTAACTTATATGCTCCATTGAGGTTGATTAAAAAAAATTCCGTCTCTAAGAAATTATCCATTTTATGCAAAACTATTAATGGTAGTATGAAATATTCCATTTATGAGTATTTTTTCATCAGAGAAAAAGAAATATGGTTCAAAAACTGCATACCCTTAATCCCACCCCCCCACACACCCCCAGAAAAAAAAACAAAACACTACCATGAATTACAAGAACTTGTTTTAAGAAATCAGTCCCTGATCATTCCGGATGTTCGTATGAGTGAGCAGACATCTTGAAGTGTTTTGCAAACTCCTGGGAAAGTAACGAGAACTTCTGGTGGACTCTCAGAGGTGGCATGTGTGGTAGGTTTTGCAGGACAGCCCAAGAGCCATGGGGAAGCAGTATGGCAGCCCTGGCTCTGCTGGGACCTACAGCTCAGTAATGACCTCTAGACACATTTGCTTCAAGTGATGGCTCGCAGAAGTATAACACGTGTAGGTCAACACACAGCTCAATTCGATAACGATTTCTAAGGTGCAGGAATGGATGTTCCTGGTGGAAGGTATATCCATCTTTAAAACAACTTAAGCTCCTTGACGGCGGAAGCATCACTTAATTAGAAGGGAGAGCTGCCCACACCCCTGTATTGAGTCTATTCTGGAGTCTGTCATTTATTATGATTTCTTTCCTTGTTTGCAAATTTTAAGAGGTAGTGCCTTAGAGAAATAAGTATGATCTGTGACAACAAGGTAGAGTTTTTGGCTCTATGATAAAGGTAGCTCTACAGAGAATACCTTCGGGTCATGGGAGGACATGTACGTCTCTATCCTCATACTCAGTCTGTCTCCTCTAACTGATCATGAACTCCTCCAGGGCAGGAATCAAGCCTTAGTTTCCTTGAGCACTTAGTCCAATGTCTGAAAGACCACATATTCAACACATATTGGCTGAACTGAACTTGGCCAGAACTGTTTCCTTGGGAAGAACCTATCTAAGACACTATTTATAAGTTATGGGTTATGGCTTTAATCTTCCCTTTCTTTTTATCTTTCCTGGCCCCTGTGGGCTCTCATCCTTCCTTCCTTCCTCCTTTTCTGTATTACAAGGTACAGAAGGAATGAGGCTTTGGCAGGAGTAATGGGCAGAGAGTAAGGAGTGTGTAACTCCAGTAATGTTTCTTGCATGAAATAACGACAAATCAGTTACCTCCAGGGGCCAAAAATATTCACGTTTATCTGGAGTAAATGATATGTGCTCTGCTGTTTGTGATCAAGAACTGGGAGATTCAGATAGTCTAGGCAAGATGTCCAAGACTGTTCAGTGATGCTGCTGGAACCAGAATCCAGGGGATGCATGGCAACTCGGCCACCCTGTCCAGACTGAGGTGTCCCAGGACGTTCATTCTCGACCCTTTCTTAGTGGCAACATAGGCCTCGGCATTTAGGAGGCCTGAATGAATCAAAACTATTAACAAATACAAAAACCTGGAGACACTGAATGGTATCATAGTATGGACAACTCTTTTTTTTGGCTGCTTGGGTCTCCGTTGCTGCACACGGGCTTTCCCTAGTTGTGGCGAGCAGGGGCTACTCTTGGTTGCGGTGCGCTGGACTCTCGTTGCGGTGGCTTCTCTCGTTGAGGAGCAGGGGCTCTAGGCCTGTGGGCTTCAGCAGTTACAGCACGTGGGCTCCGTAGTTGTGGCATATGGGCCCTAGAGCACGTGGGCTCAGTAGTTGTAGCTCATGGGCTCTAGAGCACAGGCTCAGTAGTTGTGGTGCATGGCCTTAGTTGCTCTGCGGCATGCGGGATCTTCCCAGACCAGGGATCGAACCTGTGTCTCCTGCACTGGCAGGTAGATTCTTAACCACTGTGCCACCAGGGAAGTCCTGGACAGCTGTTTTGAAGTCAGGCAGAACTGGGTTTGAAACCTGATTCCACCACTTCCTCGTTTCATAAATACAAGTTATAAACTTACACTTCAGTTTCTTCTTCCGAAAAATGCAGTATCAATATATACATTGTTAGGGTTATTTTGAACATTAAATTAGATGGATAAAGCACTTGGTATAGTTCCTCTTATATAGGAAATGGCCAAGAAAGGGACAATGATAATGAGAGCAGCAGTAACAGTAACAGTAGTAGTGGTTATTGTTGTTGTTACTCTCTTCTGTCTTCCTTCAACGTATGGAGTTAAAGTATATAGTAAATGAATATTTATATGTTTTGATGAAGCCCTGTGAAATACGGGAAAGCCTGAAGATTAAACAGTATGTTAGTTTACACTGAATCAACTAATACTTGAATGTTGACCCTGGGAAGTAGAAAGAATCATAAGATAAAAAGAGCTTACACAATCACTTGTATAATCACTTGTGTAAAGACACAGAACATAAGAAATGTTCAACCACAACATGGTCTTTGAAAATAATAAAATGCTCAAGATGTCAAAAGGCCCTCAAGTCTGCCCCAAATTACCGAAGGACAGGGCCGGCGCAGCCTGGGGTGGTCTGGGAATTGTTTGTGGAGTTGGACTTGGATCTTACAGGATGATTAAGTTGTATCTTGACAGGGAAGAGAATGGAAGGCCACCCAGGGCAGAGACGGGGCATCCAGAAAAGCATGCAGTGGTGTGGGTTATCTTGGCTTTAGGAACGCAGCACAGAGATTTTTGTTACACGGCAGTAGACGGCAATGCCTTATTAGCTAAACCCTCGAATTACCCCGGTACCCTCGAGCCAGAGAGGACAGTCACCGCTGTCCACAGCCCCTTTCTAGGGAAAACCACTTTGTCCGCGCTTGCTTCTGACCGGGTGGCCTGGACGGTCCTACTTCGCACCAAGAGGCAATGCTCTTGCCCCTCTAGGTGGAGAAGATTGGAAAGGGGCACCTGAACCGTGGGCGCCCACCCCAGGGCCAGCCCATTTTCTGACATCTCCTCCATCCTGACCCCTGGCATCCTAACCACAACTCCTTTCATCCCCGAGATCAAGTGGCATTTCAGTTCTCTGTAACCAAGATCTTGTTCTTTCCCAGTTGTCCTGGTAACACAGCAAAGATCCAGTTTTTGGAAGTCATAGTATAAAAGGCTTTTGATTTGGGGCTTAATTCCAGGTAGGGTTTCCACAATGGCTGTTTTTTTTCCAAAGAACAAATTTTTTGTTTCACGGACAGAAGTCACTCCCTGGATGGTGACAAACATAAACGTCTTCATTAACTTGCAGACACAGCCCTTATCACACATGAGCACTGGATTCTGTCAATACCAGTTGAACCTCCAGGTGTTTCCGGCATTAGTGAATTATTTACTGGCAACCTTGAGAAGGAGTTGTAGGTTAGGTTTAAATAATGGGAAACCAGCTGTACCAGGCAGAGCAAAGAGGAGTGAGAAAGCGTGTTTCATAAACGTTTTTTCTTTAAATAACACGGAAGTTCTAGCGCCTCTGGCCATGTGAGCGCATAATTCACTGGCAATGCCCCGTGCTCTCTGTCTTCTGTTTGGCTTTCCCTGGGGTCTGGCTCTTTATTCCACACAAAAGAAACCCTTCTGTGGGCTCCATGAGAGAGACGTGATAAGACACACTCAGATGCATCGCTGTTTCACGCAGCTGACCCCTCTTTGCTGCTGTATCGTTAACTGACTCCCTCCTCCAGATCTTTGAAACGCTTTCTAATCTGGTCTCCTGATGTAATCTCAGAGCAAGGAGCTCTCAGAAGTTGGAGAGCACAGTTTTTCTTTCCTATCCGAAGTATGGCATTTAAGATAAAGAGCAAATAGTGCTCTGTGATTAAGCGATACATGTAGCCTTGAAAACCTGCCATGGCAGCTTTAGTGTTGCGTCCTCACACAGCCCAAGCCCTGCCAGGATGTCTAGGGACAGAGGATTCATTTCACTTAACTCTAGGGGACAGCAGACAAGAGGCCATGAGAAGAACTGGGCACCCAAAGAACATACCACTAGTTTAGGGCACTGACTGTGAAAAGGATGGCGTTGAACTCAGAGGAGTAACTCTTTGATGCAATTTCAGGCACTATGATAAAGTGAAGAATCCCAGGCACTGTGATGGGAGTGATGCTTCTGTGATAAGGGAAGGGATGGAGAATGTGTTCTGATAGTTAATGA
This sequence comes from Globicephala melas, assembly GCF_963455315.2. Taxonomy (NCBI): domain Eukaryota; kingdom Metazoa; phylum Chordata; class Mammalia; order Artiodactyla; family Delphinidae; genus Globicephala; species Globicephala melas. The sequence goes on from NC_083326.1 coordinate 14,793,247, forward strand.
ATGACACTAGGTAAGCAACTGTCTTCTCACGCTGGACCTGAGGTACCACTTCAACACTGGGGAGATCTGGAGATCTCTCCGGGGACTGGAGTGTTTACGTGCCGTGGCAAGATGGGGCGATGGTGGTGGGAGTGCAGGTGTAGACCAGAAGGGCCTTCCCAAGGAGCCACCACTGCTGCTCTGGGCACTTTCCGCTTGGCCAGCATCTTTCTGGCATCCTGGGGGTTTTGGACTGCTGTGCAGAAGGCTATCGGGGGGTGTATGTTATGGAATTAGGGTCCACTTCTAGGTGCCCCAGTTCTACAACATAGGGCTTAGCCCTCCAGCAGGGGCTGCCCTGAACCAAGAGAGAACTCCCTGGAGAAGGGAGAAAAACTATCCTGAGGACCACCTAGACCTCCCTCAGGTCTAAGGATGCCCCTCAGTGCCAACCTGAGCCCAGCTCTACTCCAAAATTGTGCTGATGGGACAGATGCTGACCAGCTGGACCCAGAGCACAACCCTCTCCCATAGATCCCAGGACACCACCCTTAGTGTCAGTTTCTCACCTCGTGACTCACTCTGGAAGACGGCCATTGTGATACCCCCCCCCGCCCCCTTCCGTATTTCCGGTCGCAGAGAAGGCAGCTCCGACAGCAGTGGGGACCTTCCGAAGGAGGTCAGGCAGGTCCTGGGTAGGGGATTCCCCTTTGGCTTGTTGGCTCCTTTCTGCTAAAACAGACCATGACTCTAGTCGGCCGTGATCTCCTGAGGATCCTCCTGGGTGGAGCCTCCCAGCAGGTGTGGGACCAGGGACGATAGCCGGCTCCATCCACAAACTGCCAAGATGCCCTAAGTCTCCATCCCATCTTCCTAGGGAGGAGGCTCTGCCTGGACCCACCGTCTGATAAAACCTGGAAGTGGGGCAAGGTCGGCCCTGCCCGCCCTTCCTCCAAAGGCTGTGCTCCCACTGCCGCGGGGTGGGGGGGGGGGGCTCCGCCCCGGGATGGCAGAGCTGCAGGAGGGTATTTGCTGTGGCTGGTTCCCAGAGTGAGTCACAAGCTGAGAAACTGCCACATCCCGTGGAGTTTCATCAAATCCTCACGAGGAGCAACAGGACAATCTGTGATTATCCCCCTCTCACAGTGGAGAAACTGAGTGCCAGAGCTCAAGAATCTGGCCCAAGGTCATACCGTGAAGAAAGGTTAGAGCCAGGACCTCAGTCCCCAGAGTGTGAGGCTCAGAACGCTCCCTCAATTCAAAAGATCTGAATGCCAAAAAAAAAAAAAAAAAAGATGAAGAAATGCTTATGCTCAGGCCCAACCTCTAAATGATTAAATCGGAATCTCTGGAGCTGGAACCAGGGAATCAGCATTTAAAAAATCAGCCAGGATTGAGAACCAGGGCTCTAATGCCTTGAAATCTGAACTTGTCCTTTCTTTCCATGCAGGCAGAAGCTCCTTGGGGCAAGACCCTTAACGCCGAGCCCAGGCCTTGCAAGTAGTCAGCGCTCGTGGAACGTCTGCTGAGTGACTGCATCTTCACTTGAAAATCCATACAAACCTGGGGTGGGATATGGGGCATGTTTTCCTTTTTTTGTGTGAGGTAAGAGTCATGTGTGTGTCATCCGGATTTGGGCAACCCGAGAACACAAATTCCAAAGAAGATAAATCCCCCCCACCCCCAGCGTGCTAACGTCCCAAGAGAGGAACAGGCTGTGTTGTTGGTTATCTCCTGCTTTCAATTAAGGAGGCTTCAGCCAGATTCCTTTGTGCGCCTCTGAGGCCCAAGCTTGTAAATGGCACACTTTCAATTATTTATCTAAACAAAGGTGAGCCAGAGGGCAGCTGTAAACACCCGCCTGATGAACTCGAGCCCAGCTCTGAGCCCTTGGAATTTTTAAGCTTACATGACTTGGTTTTGTGGATCCAGTTTCCTTGACGGAGGGTCGGGGCCGGGGGGGGGGGGCGGCGCGAAGCAAGAGAGAAAAGGAAAAACAACGGCACACTATTTAGGAGGCCATAAATTCCATTTCAGAAATGAAAGGCGTGCCAGAGCTGAGCTGCAAGGATGCCGGGCTTCGTGGCTGGTGTGATCCTGTTGCTAGGCTGCTTAAATCAAACAGTCATAACTCACTGGCAAGGAGGCGGACCGCTGAATCCCTTCCAGTTTTGCGCTGTCTTCCCCATCAAAGGATGCATAACATTCTATGTCACCAGTGAATAATAAATCCCGTCAAAAAGGAACACAGAACCAACAGCGATCTACAAATGTAAGCGGGGAAAAGGCCGTGTCTCAGAAGTGAGGACAGCCTTCTGTTTCGCTGTCAGCAAGACAGGTGCTCTTCTTGGGGATGGGTCTGTGCCTCCTCCCTGGAAGGACCGGCCTGTGATGCACATATGACCCAGACTGCTGTGCCACGGGTACAGCTGATGGCGGGGAGTGAGCAATGGGAATGACTCCTATGGAAATCAAGTACCCCTTCACTTGCCATCAGCGCCAGCTGTAGCAAAAGAGTGATTTGTTAACAATAAACCAGCTGGAAGTCAGGACACCTGGGTGTTAAGAGCAGCGACAGTAACAAAAGCTACTGTTTGAGTACATATTATGTGCTGTACTACTGTACCGTGGAGAGGCGCTACCCTTACCAGGCAAAGGTCCAGAGAGATGAAGCAATTTACCAGGCCACGTGACCCATAAGTGACAGGGCTGGAATCTGTACCCAGATCTGCCCGACTTAAAAGCCGGGGTTCCTAATCATGCTGTTATACGACCTCCCTAGTCCCAGGACAGACACTTGAAGATATTTCTGGAATTCACCTCTCTTCTCTATCTCTGATCCTGACAACCTTAGTTCAGACCTTAAACTCTCTCACCCTTACCATTTTTATATGGCCTTTTAAATTCATCTGCCCGCCTCCACTCTTTCCCTCATCCTGTCAAGTGCAAATATTTAAAAATATACCTATCACCCTATGTGATATCGTCTCAAGTCCAGTCCTTTGCAAAGCACAGGTGGTCCCAACTCCACCTCTTTCGTCGCTATCATCCCCCCCCGCCCCGTGACCTAGTCTCCTCTAATGTCCATCTCAGGAGATCCCTTGTGTAAAACATCCTGTCTCTTCCTTCCGATCTCACTTATTTACATGTTTGTCTCTCCACCCAGACTGAGCTCCTAGAAAGCAAGAAGCTTGTCTTGTTCATGCTTGTGATTTCCCCCAGACCTGGCAGAGGGCGAGTGCCAATGGACGTTACCTAGCTGACTCACTGATTGAACGAACAGAACCTCAAAGCTGGGGAAAATAAATCAGCAAAGATCATTGAATTTTTGACAACTGACCGTATATGCATGGGGTCTCAGTACAATCATTCTTAACAATTCCTTGAGTTTTACAGATTTTACTTATCTCTGAAATAACCACAGGAAATTCATTTAAAAATTAAATTCTAGCTTAAAACATGTTTCCTTGCCATTTTAGTCTAGCTTTCTTCCACTCAGAAGTATTTTCTTCACTAACAGTTAGCTATTAGCAGTAGTATCTGATCCTAGAACGTCTACCTTTTCCTTTCCTAGCCTAAATGCAGTTTTCTTGATTGGAGATTCTGGTTTAATTCCTTGTTTAAATAAAGAGCCGGTGCCTGGATTAAGCTGACCAGCATATTATATTAGGTGTGCCTTAGATGTATTAAGACAGTTGCATTTTACGCCTTGTGTTTCAGGACTAGGTAGGCTCCAGGGCAAATACACTCAAACGGTAACTGCCTTTTGTGGGTTGGCCAAAAAATTTGTTCGGCCTTAAGTAAAAATAAGACACAGTTTTCATTTTCACCAAGAACTTTACTGAACGTACTCATTAACCAAAGAAACTTTTTGGTCATCCCAATAGAACCGGCACTCTCTTCCTGCCTTCCCCCAGTGTGAGCGGGAACTTAGCTAACCTCTGCCCAGGCTTCAAGATTTATCTCCATTTCTTCCCTCCTCTTTGTTGCGGCCCTGGCTCTGAGCCAAGCAGGACATGACTTCCCCCGCCCCCGCCAAACTCCCATAACACTTGCTCTCTGTGCCCCTCCGACCCTGTTCAAGGTCATGTGTAGCAAATCACAGTGGAAAGGACACTGCCATGGGAACGTCACCCCTGCTGTACCATGAATACTTCATGGGGCTCTAGGTGATGGATTCCCCTCTCTGGCCCTTGGTTTACTCACTGCAAAATGAGGGAGTTAGACTAGTTGGGTTACATGGCCTCTATGCTTCCTTCCAGCTCTAAAAGACTATGAAAACGTGCCAGATAGTTTTTTTTTTTTTTTAACATCTTTATTGGAGTAAATTGCTTTACAATGGTGTTAGTTTCTGCTGTATGACAAAGTGAATCAGCTATACGTATACATATATCCCCATATCTCCTCCCTCTTGTGTCTCCCTCCCACCCTCCCTATCCTGCCCCTCTAGGTGGTCACAAAGCACCCAGCTGATCTCCCTGTGCTATGCGGCTGCTTCCCACTAGCTATCTGTTTTACATTTGGTAGTGTATATATGTCCATGCCACTCTCTCACTTCGTCCCAGCTTACCCTTCCCCCTCCCCGTGTCCTCAAGTCCATTCTCTATGGCTGCGTCTTTATTCCTGTCCTGCCCCTAGGTTCTTCAGAACTCTTTTTTTCTTTTTTAGATTCCATATATATGTGTTAGTATACGGTATTTCTTTTTCTCTTTCTGACTGACTTCACTCTGTATGACAGACTCTAGGTCCATCCACCTCAGTACAAATAACTCAACTTTGTTTCTTTTTATCATGCCAGATATCTTAGTCCTAGTTGAAAGTTCCCTAGAGGTGTGGAAGGTGAAATGCAAAAGAATAGAACTTTGGGCCACATTCAAACTGTTAAGAGTTGAAAATAATGATTTGGATGTTATGATCCTCTACGTTTTCCAAAGGACCACCACATGATGACATCTTCAAACTAAACATGCAACCAAGAGATGGCCCAGCAGTGCAAGGGTAACGGATGCTGTAGGTTTTGTTAACTATACTGTGAAATGTTCATCATGATAAAGTCGGGTTCTCCCAATTCCACACAAACTCAGAATTACACACGCAAGTAAAACTACTTAAACATTCCTTTCAGACACCATCAACCAGTGTGCATCCCAGACATAATGCTTTAGATTAGCCAAATATACGTTCCCCCGAAATGTGAAACATAGATGCTCAAATCTGATTCCTCCGAGGATGAGCTTCAAACTGTAAGTAATTTGGCAAGAGACAGAGTCATGAAGAAACAGCATTTTTCTTACTAAATTACACAACTTCTTATCTTTTAAAATAATTTATAAAGACATGTTAGAATGAGAACAAAATAACAGTCATTCAAGAGAAAAGACAGATGCACAGCATTTAGGCTCAAGAGAGCTTCGACGGTTGAGTACTACGTTTAGGGCTAATTTGCCTGACAGCTGAGTCCAAAAGGGGAGCTAAGAGGAGTTAGTTCTGATACAGGTTTTTACCAGAGGGAAGAAATTTGCCAAGGAGATGTTTATCACTCAGAGTCGCAATGGGAAACAGAAGTCACATTAACATTAGGTTAATCCAGGGAAGGGCTGTTGACAAAGGGACTAAAGTACAAATATGTGAGAGGGTGCAAGGGAGCCACAGGGCAAGTAAGGAACTTGGGGCTGACCACAGAGGAGCTGTTGCCACCTGTAGTGGATTAAATACCGTCTCTCTTCCCCACCCCCATACATTTGTGTCCACCTAGCGCATGACCTGATTTGGAAATGTGCAAAGGAGGGAGATGAAATCATACTAGATTAGGTCAGGACCTCAATCCAATGGCAGCGTCCGTGTAAGAGCCAGAAAAGCAGAGAAGTTCACATAGAGACGCAGAGAAGGTGACCATTTAAGATGGAGGCAGCGATTGGAGCGATGTGTTTACAAGCCAAGGAATACCAAGGATCGCTAGCAGCTACCAGAAGCTACGAGAAAAGCATGGGATATTCTCTTTCAGAACCTTCAGGAGGAACCAACCTTGACAACACCTGGATTTCACACTTCTGAACTGTAAGAGAGTAAATTTCTGTTGTTTAAAGCCACCTAGCTTGTGCTAATTTCCTTACGGCAGCTGCAGGAAACTAATATACCACCCCGTTCCCTAAAAGGATGAAAGGAAGGAGAGTAACTGAGCCCAGTGGGAGAAAATTCGTTGAGGTCAGTTTAAGTGGAGCAGTGACCTTCCATCAAGGGATAGAGCTAATCAGAGGCAACCTTGCAAGAAGAGAGCCAGAGGAATCTATGTCCCGACCTCAATCTCTTTCCTTCCTCCCTCCAGTCTCCACCTGGGGCTCCCCACTGGTTACACCCAACAGGAAGCCAGAGGATGTGGTAGCCCTGCTGACACAGGCAGAAAGCAGGAGGTACGAGAGTGGAAAGCGTATTTGGAGGGGTGGATGAAAGCTACCAGCACGAGATGAAATCTCGCAGGGATCATTTCTGGGATGACAAAGCTGAAAAGTGTCAAGTTAAATCTTTCCTTCCTGTAAAGTGACTATTACTGTCCCCGGAAAAGAAGATGTCGGTCTCTCTCCTGCACCGGGTTCTCTTCTCCTTCAACACTCTTGAGCCAAGGTTTCTCCAGCTCAAGCTCTGTTTTGGCCCCTTTGTTATTTTCTTCCGGCTCCACACACAGCCTTCACCATAACTGATGACCCCTGCATCCGCCCAATCTCTCACTCCAGCTCAAGTCCGTTTCCAATGACCCTGGGAAAACTTCACAAGATCTCTCACGAACTGTTCAAAGTCAACACGTTTGGAAAAAAATCAACCATATCATCCTCTTTCCAAAACCAACACTGTCTATGAAATCCCTCGTCTCATTTCTCTAAACCATCTCACCTTAAACTCTCCCGTTCATCCCCTTTCCCCAGACATCAAGGTCCTGTCAGTTTTCATAAGGACACTGGGCTTCCACTCACCCCTTTTCCCCCGTTTCAACAACTCCCACTGCTTGCATCTGAGCCACTGTCTACATCCGGATAACGGCAAACAAGCTCTGAGCTGGCTTTCCCAGCTCCGGGTTCCCAGGTCTTCCAATTTCATCACGGCCAAGGCAATATTACCATCCTTCTCATACCGAACCTACGTTTAAATTCTCCAGTGACCCTTTCTGCATCATGTCCTCCCCTGTCAGATCCCTAACCCTCTCCCTGGCTTCTGACAAGCTTCACATTCCAACTCCATTCTACTTTTCCAACCTCACTTCCCATCATCGGTCAAGAAGAGCCTCGGTATGGCCAGGCTACTGCCTCTCCTGTCCTACCCCCACGCTGTGCTCATGCCTGTCCCTTTTTCACCCGATGAGACCAGTTACCTGTACTGTGTGGACTGGGGTCTACCACGAATCCAACAGAACTGAAAGCATTTCTCAAAAATCTTACAACAATACACACAGCCAGCATTTCCTTTGTGATCAGTAGTAAACATGTACCTAATCAGAACGCTCTACGTCCTTCCCTACCTACATCCTTCTTTTCCAGATCAACCTGCAAGCTATGTGTTATGGCAGTTCATGTTTCTCTGGGCTAAGGAAGATATTATAGCACAGATCAAGAGTCTGGGCTTTGGAGTCAGACCAGAGTTAGAATTTCAGCCCATCCACAGGCCATCGGTGTGACCTTGCAAGTTACCGACCTCCTCTCTGAGCTTCAGTTTTCTCATTTGTAAAACGGCAATTTGAAACTTGCCTCAGTGTTATTATAAAGGCAAGAATTCCTAATTTGTGTAAAACAGCACACTGCAGGCATTAAGTTAGGTTCTTAATAATATAAACAATGAACAGCAAAGTCACATAACTTATACTCAAGGCCAACACGTGAAATTAGTTATTAGTCTCATGCAGCCAGATAACGGACATCTGGTTGCTGGATTACATCATAAGGTCCCCGTTTCCATTCCCCTTGTCTTCTTAACTCCAACGTTTCTGCTCAGCCATGCTGGATCTGGGAACCAGCAGAAATAAGCTTCTAGGCCATGGTTATTCCAAACAACCAAACCCAGAAATCAGTGCTTCTGTGGATCCCAAATTGTCCTGTATCCTCAATAAACAGACTGAGAAACTGGCCACAGTGGGTAGTGGCTGTCATATTATTTCCATCAAATATACCAACGTGGATAGCTACCTCTTAGCAGCTTAACCGTCAAAATCAGGCTAACTGAAAGGTCATCCATGTGAAGATGCAAACACGAATAAAAAATTATATGCATACATTGCAGTAGCTGTAATGGACAGTGATCTAGTTTGATCAAAACTTTTCAGGATACTTTCTATAAAGTACTGGCTACTGTTGAATGCGTAAAGGAAAATGCTGGCAATTCAAGTTTTATCCTTACTGTTGTGCATTCACTGATGCATTATAAATACTAAGAAAATGCCAACATTTTCATTTGGAATGTAATTAATACAAGGGGACAGAAAAGGAAAAGCAACAAAGAATTTGGTCCTTAACCAGAACCCCTCACGGGCACACACTAAAACCATGAGATTGTTGGACACATTTGGAATCTAACACATCTCTTAAGTTTGCAGAGCATGCCACACCAAAGGGGAACTTCAGTGCCTCATGGAAACAAGCCAGAATCATACAGGAGGGGATTAGCAAACAATTATTTCATGTGTGCTTTCTAATGACCTTCCTGAAATCCAGATGGTTTATTTGCTCTGAAAGTATTTTAGATAGGGCTGATTTATTGAATGTCATTATTAATGAGCTGGGTGAGAAACGGAATAATTGTTTAAATGACCCAACATGCTTTCAAAGTGATGGAACGATTTGTTAAGTTGCAAATTGCATTCCATTCCTGTTTGCGGTTGCTGACATGAACATAAACATTTTCTTTATTAAGTGAAATTTGTCATGGTTTGCCTTTAGTTTAGTGTAGTTAAGGCAGCTTCTAAACCAACTTTTTTTTTGTTTTCTTACTATAAAGTGTATGACTAATATTTTTAAAATTATATACTTTAGGGGCTTCCCTGGTGGCGCAGTGGTTGAGAAACCGCCTGCCGATGCAGGGGACACGGGTTCGTGCCCTGGACCAGGAAGATCCCACGTGCCGCGGAGCAGCTGGGCCCGTGAGCCATGCCCGCTGGGCCTGAGCGTCCGGAGCCTGTGCTCCTTAACGGAAGAGGCCACAGCAGTGAGAGGCCCGTGTACCACAAAAAAAAAAAAAAATTATATACTTTATATCTTACAGCACAGTATGTTTTCTAGTTAAGCATGGCTTTGGAATTAATTATTAACTTATCTTTAGGATAACGACAATTCTGAGGAAGCAAAATTAGGACGCGTTACAAAAGCATCTTAGTTGGAGGCTTCAAATCTCCAACCTGATGACAAGTTTCCTCCATATGTCATCCCTCAAACGTGTAACTTTTGACAATTGTTAAAGAGAAATCAATCAGCCCCTGGGCAAACTCTTTGAGGTAATATTTGGAAATATCAAAAAATACCTATCTCATAAAGCAAGTATGAGTCATCATAGAAAACAGACAAACAGTGATGGAATGGCGATTTTTAAGGGGAAGGCTGGGGAAGAGAGTGTTCAAATTTCGCTGCCAGCAGAATTGGAAGCCGACAGAAAAATCCATGAACCTGGACACCAGGCCACAGGGATGCTGGGAGTTCAAGTTGTGAACTGTGAGCCATGGTCGCTATTGTCACCACGAGTCCAAAGGCTTCCAACACCGGAAGCCCAGTCTGGAAACATCCTCTTATCTGACCATGAAAGACAGAGGTTCTTACGGAGCAGTGGCTCTTGTGCTGCAGAGCTAGACCATCAATGCTTCTGCAGGACCATCAATTTTCCCTACTGTGGGAATGACAGCGAATGCTGGGACCATTTGCCATATTTTGTCGTGTGTGAGTTCTGAGGGAGGGAATATGGTGATAATGTTTATTAGGATTTAATTATATTTCTTCATCTCTCCTCCAACCCTCCCCTTGTCTTTAGTTCCAAACCCTTATCAACCTCTGATCTCTCACCTTTTTTTCCCTTACTACTTTTGTGACATGTTTTCCTAGTAAACAGGATGATCTTTAAAAAAAAAAAAAAAAGCCAATTGTTCCTCTGCTCAGACTCCCCCAGGGACCTCCCACTGCACACAGAACAGCGTTCAAGCTCCCCGCTGCGGCTGGTCAATGTGCTCAAGTCCCTGGATCCCTCTCTGAATGAGGGTCCTCCCTGGCCCCCTGCACTGCAGCTACATGGGCCTGTTTCCGCCACCTTCTTCATTTCATAACCACGCCCCATCACTCCTGGTATTCCTCCTCTTCCTTAGACATCAAAATGCCAGAATTTCAGCCATCTGTGTCAAGTGCGAGTAAAACAATTCTGCAGGAATGCTGCTGTATCTATGGACAGGTCACATACATTTTATATAGAGACATGCTTACTATGCAAATTCAGCTTCAAGACAAGTCCCCATCATTCCTCCCCGCAAAACCAGATCCCTACCCCTGAGCTTCTGCTGTTTCGAATCCTGCAGCCTCTACTGTTGATGGCAATACTATATTTCACTGAATCTGAGACACTGTTAATTGTAAGAAGCACCATTATTTTCTGTAACGAATAATTTGTCAAACGGACAATGCTTTATCACTGAAATTCTTTTCCACTTACAAAAATACCTCTTTTAATCCTAAATAGACACAAATTGTCATATAGTGACATGTGTGGATACACGTAACGGAAAACAAGAGATTGGTTAAAGTGTTCTTAAAATGTCTTCTCATATGGAGTCTGACCCTTGGGAATCACTCTTCTGAGAGTCAATTCCTGTGCTTTACCACAAAACACGGTCCATTATAGAAGCATTTTAGTTGGAGACTTCCAACCTCCGATCTAATGACATTGAGCCATTGGGAGCATTGGTGATGCAGCATTTTAAAGAAGAATCCTACAAAAGTTACAATCATTAGTACTAGCCCCAAAGCTGGCCCTGAGTACCTAGAGCCTATTTTTGACTTTTGCTCGGGGAATGATGCCAAAGACATTGGATTCACCACTGCCCTACCACTTTTTTTTTTTTAACATCTTTATTAGAGTGTAATTGCTTTACAATAGTGTGTCAGTTTCTGCTTTATAACAAAGTGAATCAGTTATACATATACATATGTCCCAATATCTCTTCCCTCTTGCATCTCTGTCCCTCCCACCCTCCCTATCCCACCTCTCTAGGTGGTCACAAACCACCGAGCTGATCTCCCTGTGCTATGCGGCTGCTTCCCACCAGCTATCTATTTTACGTTTGGCAGTGTATATATGTCCATGGAGTTAAAAGTCAACTGTCTAAGTTGAATAACGCTTTACTGTGTCTCTAGGACTTTTTCCCCAGCAGCTAAAACCCTTGACGCACATTTTGAGGCTGGCATCTTTGCTGTTTGTGTACCTGTAGGCACTGACAAAAATATCCTAACTGTGAATGAAAAACACATCCCAATTTCAGAGATGTTAAAAACACACACACACACACACAAAATAGCTATCTTAGAAGTGATGACATTTAATCATCAACCAAATATCAAATGTTATTGCATTCTAGTATAGAGAACTTGGCCATCTCACAGCTCTGGAACGAGGGTCCCCAGTGCATCATCGTTCAGAACCGCTCCCTCCCACCACGGGTGAGCACCAGTCTTGAAGGGGCCCACCCATAAGCTGGGCTAAGCCAATCAAATTTGTGCTGGAGTTTTAATGGACAGAGATCGATGTCATCAGTCAGCTGTGGGCAACAGAGCAGAGCCGAACATCAATCAGCCCTAAAGCTGGGGCAGCCTTTTCTGCGGGGTTGGGGAAGGTGCTATGTGTTGACTAACCGCAGGAAGATGGTCAAATGAAGAGGCAGAATGAGGAAACTCAGAGTAGTTGTACCAAGAGCGAATAGGCGCTTAAGGAGCGAGAGAAAAGTAACTTTGGCCTTTGACTTTCCAACTCCTGATCACGTGAGGCTCGGGCATACTTCATTTTCTGTCCTTGGGTTTGGTGGTTCCTCTGTAGCCTTACAATTAATGCTCATTTTCATCTAAGGTAGATTTTTGGCTTCTGGCAACCAGAAGGGCTATGGTTGGAGAAGCTGGGAACTCTATCCCCAAACTCAGCCATCAGGAGATGGAACTGAGAACGTGCCGGGCACCTCACGATCCCCTGTAAACCAGGCCGAGCAGGTGTGCAGAACTGGGCATCTTCGCCTGATTGTGGCGGCCCCCAGGGAGCAGCAGAAGAGAGCGCGGGGCTCCGCAGCGCGCAGTGGAGACCCCCTTTCCCGTGGACCTTCCCAGAGTCCGGCTGGTAGGAACAGCATGCCGTCTGCTGGATGAGATCAGGCTGGGTTGCCAATGAGAGGGAAAATCAGTATCACTGAGGGATGTGTTAGGGCACAGGCCCCTGGTAGGAAGAGCAGGTCCCCGGCCTTCACGCGGGGCGGGGGAGGGATGGATGTGTGTGTGTGAAAGACCGGCTCTCACTTCTTCCTGGCCTCCTCCCTGGGTCCCACCCTCCACCCGGACCGGGCAGGGCAGACAACAGGGCTCTACCAAGTCCCTCTGTAACAGAAGATTCAGGGGGTTAAAAAAAAAAAAAAAAAAAAGGGAGTTCCTTCTTCAGAGAATGTGTAGTTTTCTTGAAGCAAGGGGCAAGGTTTCTCAGTTTAAGAGAACTGAAAAGCAGCGTGGGTGCAGGTACCAGGGGGAGTCTGAGGGGAAGCAGTTCAGTCCAGAAGGAGGGAAGTGCCTTTCCTGTCTGGCTTTCCAGGAAAGGCTGAATCTCAGCTGTAGTCTTTTTTCTCGGTGAATTCTCTGAGACTGCCAGGTGCCGAGACGTCAGCCAAGACTTCCTGACACCTGTCAGGTGTGGAAGTGGCAGGACAGGCGGGCAGCCCTAAGCTCTGTCAAGGACATGGGAAGGGTGGGCTTCTGGGTGGATGAGTGTGGAGCTCCCGGGAGCTTCTGGCGGCCGAAGAAAGCCTGTGAATCTGGAGGGGGCACAGAAGATATCCCTGGCTGCCCTGCAAACTGGCAAACGCTACACTTTGAGAGGGGAGGGGCCAGGCACCATTCAGGTGACAGAGCCTCATCTCCAACTGAGCCCGAATGAGAGGTAAGGAAACAGACTTAGAGCAGAAATTCAGACCCAAGTCTGACTGTTCCTTCTGTGGTCCACACTGTTTCCTAGGAAACAGGTGGAGGGCAGACCCCTTTCTGCTTTGGGGCAGGCTGTACGCTGTGCCTGGGCCACCCTGGACTGGCAGCTGGGGGACAAGGGGCTTGAACGGCCCCTGCTGATGTCCATCGGACAGCAGCAGCTTGGAGTTTGGGGACCCCCGTAATCATAACAAGAAAAGCGGTGTGACCACCACCTGGTAGGGCCCACGGCTTTGTTATCCTTTTCCAAGAACTTCCACACACACCATACCGCTCACCTCTCCCAAATTCGGAAGATCAGGAAGCTCTTCAAGGGAGGGGACCACTCCTGCATCTTCTACAGCCTCTAGCAGACTGCTGCTAGGCAGCGCCGTACACAGTGGCACTTAATAAGTGCTGATTACCTTGTCGGACTCTTGGGAGCTCCTCTTACTTGGCTCCTCCATCAACACACGGCCCTCCCAGGGAGTGGAGCGGAGAGCAAGGTCCTCGCTGCTTTCGTCTGGCACTTGGTTTTCCCAAGACCAGCAACCTCATGGGCTCGTCTGACTTGGAAAAGTACGGGTAACATTTGCAGCTGGCTCCGACCCTGAGGTTGAAGCCCTGTGCGTGTAGGAGTAGCTTCTGGCCAGAGCTTTGTTTGCTGTGGAATACAGACGTCCCTTGGGGAATTCAGGCATGTTTTCTTCTTTTTCTCAAAAATAAAATAAAAAGGCTGCAGCCCTAATTTCAGTGACATCTGCTGACTTTAAAGCACACACACTTAATCCTTACCCCGGAGCACTATTGCCATGACACAGATAAGCCTTTTGGTTTCAATCATCAAAACGCAAGGGAAAAGTCATCCATTTTAGGAGGTACACTTTAAGCTGTTTTGGCCATAGTTCCTTAGATTTTTCAGTGGTCGTCGATAAATCTCTAATTCCAATTTCTGACCCTCCCGATTCGAGCTCAGTAGTACTACGGAGGACGCCAGGAATTATAATAACCAGGGACCGGGTTCTCATCCATATGGTTTTACTTTTATGTTTGCAGAGTCGAGAAGCAGGAAGTTCTGATATTTATCTTACCTTTAAAATTTGTGCGCATTCTAGCTTTCTCCAAAGATGATATAAAGCAGTGTAAAGTGATATATGAACAAGGGTAAAAGTGAGAGGGCAAGAAAAAGCAGACCTAGAATGAAGCCCCCAGTAGAAAATGTACAGTGGTCACAACCCACCTATTGGCCATGACGAGCCACGAATTAGGTTCTCAAGTTTTCGAGCCGGTGCTGTAGTGACGCAAGTAACAGCTATGTTTTATTTAAAGACCAACTGTTCAAGAATCACTATAATAGAGCTTAGTAATTAAAACAGTAACTACTTATTAAGCGCCTACTACATGCCAGGGGTGGTACTAAATACCTTCTCTGCAAACAAGAGGGGTTGCTTCTCCCAAGAAGGGCCTTGAGCTGCAATTTGCCCATAAATGGTCTCATTTCCAAAATCGGGCGATTAAGATTCACCTTAGATCTTCTCTGGGCTACTCTGCTCTGAGTTTCTGAGAGCAGCAACTCATGGTGTTCGGATTCCATCTCAGCAGTTCATTTGGATTGTCAACACAGATCCTCCTACAAGCCTATCTTGGATAAAATTTCAGGTTAGAAGGCCAAGGTGATTTTTGAAAATTAATTCATCTTTGATGAAAATTAATAGTAAGAAAAAGGATGCTTTGGCAAAACCACCATCCCTTTAAAGATTGTGTTGGCTCTACGGTGTTTTCCTCCAGTCCCTGTAAAATCATCTTTGGAGGGAGGCAGGAGGAAAGAGAGGCTGAGGTCCCAGGCTGCCCAAATGCAAATCCTGTCTCTGCTGTGTCTTGGACAAGCTAATCTCTCTGAGCCTCAGTTTTCTCACCTGCAAAATGGGCACAATAGGAGGATCTACTTTATAGGTTCTGAGGGGAGGTTGAGGGGATAACGCAAGTCACGCTTAGGTATGCTGCTTGCCTTATCTTGGTGCTCAAGACACATTTGTGTTTTTATCTTCTAATTAACTTTGCAGAGTACAACTGCCCTTAGTCAAAGCTGCTAGGTTGTCAAGGAAAGGGACCAAGGACAAAGATTTTCCTCTTCAGAAAGGCCTCTACTTTCTCTCTCTGGCTAGGAATGCAAATATCTCCAACTCTTCATTAAAGCTGAGGGATAAGAAAGAGCCTGTGAAAATGAGAAGGGCCAGCGAGCATGTCAAGTAGCCGATAGCAGAGGTCAATGTTTGCTGTTGCAACGGTACCTCGTGGATGGCTGTAAGTCATTAACATTCCACTGATAGGGGGTAAAATGATCTGTGCTAAAAAGGAAAGTTGGTGGGGGGAGGGTCACCAGGGTTTATCTTTGTTTACCCTCTCGTTATGACTCATCTTCAGGGTCTGTTTCTCTTTTTAGGAGATGATGCGGCTCATTACCACAGACCTTCCTGGCTTGCTAACCAAATTTCTATTTAATTGGCCTCCACATCGTGATGTGGTTCCTGAGACTCCTAAGGCTTTGGAGTCCAGTCCTCAGTCCCTCAGTCCCTGCGCGCAGGGTTATAGTGTAACGTGGTAAAGGTGTATGATAACCTGCGAAGCGGCTGCCAGAGCATCACAGCAAATGCTGCGAACCTACTGGAGTGTCCACGATGGCTGTCCACGTCACCGTGTGCCAGGACAGACTCTCTGTCCAAACTCAACTATTTCACTTGGGTTTTCCTTAGCACCGTGTGACCATCTTTCCTATCAATATCTCATATTCAGGTCACCCTGAAATAAACCAGATACTGATTAAGTTTCCTGCTGCCAGCCAGATCACTCGAATACCACTTTTCTGCCTGGTATTTTTATCCGTACTTTACACAATCAGAAGTGTCTAAATCAAGGGTGCACGTTGTTCCCATGGCAGGTGGGAGAGGTCATTGGAGATGGGGTTCTTGAACTACACTAGTCACGTAACATCTATGCTTCTAGTTCCTCATTTTTGCGAGAAGGGGAATAGATGAGACCGCTAGAGCCGTTTTGAGCAGAGGATGCTGAGAGAGCAGGGCATCCAACTGAACTGTATCACTGCAAACATAAGTTCCCTCAAACAAGTTGTTCTTTTACACTGTTGTTGACTAATGGTAGGGAATCCTGGGCATGTGGCATTCTTGGAATATTCAATTTGGCTACCTTGGGGGCAAGGTTCCCTTTGTTGGGGTAGGAGGAATTTTCAGCCGTTTTTAATGTGCGTTCACAATGAGGGCTATTTTTGCTTTGCTTCAGGTAAAAAAAAAAAGTCATTTATTCATATGTAAAGAATCTAGTGCCATGGAGGCACTACATATGACCTACATACACCTTAAACCAAAGCTTACTGGTTCCCCTATAATGCACACCATTATCTTATTTTTGATCCATTAAGTATCATTGGACCCCGGAGCCCCCATCACGTGGAAGCCTCATTTTAAGATTGAGTGTGTGTGCACTGATTAGGTGAGACCATCTGATAAGTTGTGGTTTTTATCCCTAGAGTCCTTTGTAATTTGCACTTAAAACTAGATGCTCCTGGGCTTCCCTGGTGGCGCAGCGGTTGAGAGTCCGCCTGCCGATGCAGGGGACACGGGTTCGTGCCCCGGTCCAGGAAGATCCCACATGCCGCGGAGCGGCTGCGCCCGTGAGCCATGGCCGCTGAGCCTGCGCGTCCGGAGCCTGTGCTCCGCAACGGGAGAGGCCACAGCAGTGAGAGGCCCGTGTACCGCAAAACAAAACAAAACAAAACAAAACTAGATGCTCCTAACAGCAAGCAAACAAAGAAATGGGCTCTCTGGGCACTTGGTTTTTCTACTAAGCCATGAGCAACTGAGCAGGCAGTGGGTTAGAGCCATAGCCACAGAGTTTGGAAAAGATAACACTTTCTTGACCACACAACACATATAGTCAAAGGGATGAGGGAGTTTCAAAGATTAAAATGGATGCGTCACAGCTCAGCACGTCCATGACTGTTGGGTGGTGGGGGAATGCCACGTCCCACGACACTGTCCGTGGTTCTGAACCCAGCAGGGCACTTCTCTGGGAAGTTGGGGTAGAGGAAGCTCGCACCGCTATTGCCTGGCCTGTGATCAGCATCTGAGAAAAGAGGAGATGATGCTCTGTGGGTTTGAGCATAAAACAGTAGGATCGAAAGATTACTGGGACCCCGGGGGTGGTTCAACATTTTTCTGAAGATACGCTCAAGGTAGCTCTAAAAAAACAAAAAACAAAAAACACCAATTCTTCAGGCTTCCCCTCTAGGGCGCTTCTCAGATCTTGGATGGGAGTCAGTATGCAATAATATAGTAACATCAAACACATTTAATACTCACTGTGTTCCAGTCACTGTTCTAATCGCTCACACATGCAAACACAAACGTGTGTATATATGTGTGTACACACACACATCTGTGTCAAGAACTTAGAGTTTTCAATACCTATCCCTTCCTTGACATGGGTAGTTACTTTCTTGGAAAATCAGATTTCAAAACAACAGAGCTATCTTTAAAAATGTTCTTTCTTCAGAACCATCACCATCTCTCTGATGAGAATCTTCTGAAGTTCCTTTCTTTTCGTGGCTTATGTATTTGAGTGAATATGTTTATATGTCACACAGGCTAGGAGGAAGACAAGAAGTCCATGAATTATTAGCATATTAAGATTCGGAGTGGGGGGCTGGGGAGGCACCCTGAGAGTACCTAGTGGCCAGCTAGCCCGATCCCTGCAAATTCACAGATTAGGAAACCAAAGCTCAACTCTGAGTTGCTGCCCGGATTCCCACTGGGAGTCCCTCTGCCCCTGTGTGTTTATCCTCTTCTTTGGTTTCCACCCAGTAGTAGGCAGAGTGTCCTGTTAACACTTATGCACATTCTGTTAAACGGTCATAATTCAAAAAATAAACCATTCATAAGATAACTATAGATAATTCTCAGTCATGTGTTTGCTTATGGGTCTTCCCTGTTTGCCCATCACTCTCTTATCTTTAGTTTATACTTCACGTAGTTTAAGGTCCGTATGTTAAGCTTGCCTAGTGGCAGATTAGTGGGTCACTTCCCCTCAAACAGCGTAGAACGGAGTATCAGTGGCACGTGGATGGTGTGGCCATTAAGTTACAGGGAAACGTGCTGAAGCAGATACTATTGGGGTCCCACCCAAAGTTTTCGAGGCCAACGTGCAGCAGCCGGCACCTGTATCACTTTACCTGAGGGCCTTTCTCTGGCTCCTGGAGACTACAGGCCTGCTGGCAGGGCCACCCGAAGTGCGGACGTGCCAGGGAATTAACACCTCCCTGGGAGCAGCCCTCAACCAATGGCTGGCAGCTCCTGGCCCCCGGCTCTAATTTTATACTATTCCCAGAGTTCCCAGCAGGATGAGCTCCAGCCCCCCACGGTGGTAACTTGCTTCAAGCACACCCTCTGTCAGCCACCTTCCCTACCCCGTCTCACTTCCTCCCAAGTGTTCCCTGGGATCAGCTCCCAGAAATACTACACGTGCTTAAATCCTGGTTGCAGGATCAGCTTCTGGGGGGACCAAACTAGAACCCACTACCAAGTACACCTCCGTTGCTAGAAAAGAGCCGTCAGAGCAGGCCAGTGGTGGACGCGCAGACTCAGATCAGGCAGTCTGCTCTTCCCGCCCGCACTTTGAGAGGGCTTCCCCCCGGGTCTCGGACCCTGTCCAGCTCTACAGCCCTTCCACCAAGAGTCTCACTTTGGGTCAATGCCAGCTCTGAGGTCCCCAGGCTTCCTTGGAAGGGAACACGCTAAGAAGAATGAAATAAAAGACAGAGGAGGAGAAAAAACAGATACCAGGTTGTGGCTGCAGGCTAATCTTATACTAAATGTGAGAATGAGTCCTCTGGGTGCAAGATTGACTCTGCTGGCGATTCCGGATGAGCTAGAAAATGTAGGGCTTCCCAGAGTCTTTGTTTCAAATCAAATAAATCAGTTCTCTTCTGGTTAAAGACTGTTAGAATGGTGTGGCAGGGAGAGAGGGGACAAAAGGAAACACACCCAGTACTGTATACCTAGATCTGGTTTTATCTCAGAAAAAGCAGTGATGACAGTGATACACCATCACCACTTCGCAACATGCAGGATTTGGGACTGAGATGGGATGACTCTCAGTGTTATGGAGTCAGTACTCTGAAGTTCTGGGAGTTTATCAATAACCTAACACGAAGTTATAAAGCTAATTAAAATGCAAATTCAAAGTGATACGTACACACATGTATATCTGTATGTTTAATCCATCCATCCAAGTAATTTAGTGAACATCTACTCTGTGACAGGCACCATGGGAGGTGCTGGCAGAAAAGATGCTGAGCCTGTCCTCAAAGTTTACAGCCCAGTGTGGGAGAATGCTGTTAAATCTCACACATACAGAACCGCAAGTGTGAAAGGCATTTTTTTCAAATGATAATAGCCAGAGTAAGTGAGAATCTGAAGAAATAAGCCTTCTCATACTATGCTGGCTGAAATAATCACCCATAATTCCACACACAGAACACTAAGCCTCTGGCAATTATCCTTCCACTCTCTTCTTATATGCATTCGATTTTTTAAAAATAGTTGAGATCATACTGATATACTACTGTGTAGGCTGCTTCTTTCACTTCATTCACAGCATGAACATTTTACCTCAAAATCTTTAATGTCTGATGGCCACAAAGTTTTGCTATTTTTAGACCCAATTTTACTACCTTCTGTGCTATATTTAACAGACCTTTTCATAATCTTTGGCCTCATCTTTAAGATTTGCTTAAACTCAATTACTTGGTCCAAGTTCTGGGGTATTTTCAAGGTTTTGAAATCATAACAATTTTTTTAAAATTAGAAAAACAGCTTATTCTCCACACTTCAGTTTAAAAGTAACACCTGAATTTGATCAACTTTTACATAAAATTAATGGCTTTTACTAAATATCCAGAAGAAACGGCATCTACTGGAAAGATCTCATCTCTTCCAAAGGAAACACGTCCCCTGTTATGTAGGATTCTTGCCATTATCGAAATTAAGGTGTCAAATGTAATTTTGGTCCGTCAACAAGAGGAGTTTTGGATGAAGTGGAATTCAGTACAGGCTATGTTTACCTGCTTGACTTAACAACAATTCAAAGCCAGTTTTCTAGTGAGAAAGTATGTTCAAACTTTCTCCAAGGAACTTTTTTTTTTTTTGGCCGTGGCATGCGGGATCTTAGTTCCCAGACCAGGGATCGAAACTGTGCCCCCCGCAGTGGAAACTCGGAATCCTAATTCCCTGAACCAGGGAATTCCCAGAACTTCTTGAAATAGGGACTTCTCAGGTAAATGTCAGAATATCCACACAGGGAGGGGCAACATGTTACAATTTTACACACACACACAGAGAGAGAGAGCAGCTAGCTGACAAAACCCACAGAAGGAAACAAGGTTGACCCCTTCGATTCAGAATATTTAGATTCCTGTTTCCGGATGTGATTCTGGTAGATGCTGCCCTATGGATGCAATTTCTATAATGACTTTGAGTTGAGCTAAATTTGGCTGATTACCAAAATGAGCATCGTATTTACCATCACTTCCTTCTCTGAAAAATGTTCATTCAAAGCCTTACGATCAAATAGCTCAATTTCGTTTCTTTTTATGGCTAATATTCCATTGTATATATGTGCCACATCTTCTTTATCCATTCATCCGATGATGGACACTTAGGTGTAATGAGGTGGATAGACCTAGAGTCTGTCATACAGAGTGAAGTAAGTCAGAAAGAGAAAGACAAATACCGTATGCTAACACATATATATGGAATTTAAGGAAAAAAAAATGTCATGAAGAACCTAGGCGTAAGACAAGAATAAAGACACAGACCTACTCGAGAATGGACCTGAGGATATGGGGAGGGGGAAGGGTAAGCTGTGACAAACCGAGAGAAAGGCATGGACATATATACACTACCAAACGTAAGGTAGATAGCTAGTGGGAAGCAGCCGCATAGCACAGGGAGATCAGCTCGGTGGTTTGTGACCACCTAGAGGGGTGGGATAGGGAGGGTGGGAGGGACGGAGATGCAAGAGGGAAGAGATATTGGGACATATGCATATGTATAACTGATTCACTTTATTATAAAGCAGAAACTAACACACCATTGTAAAGCAATTATACTCCAATGAAGATGTAAAAAAAAAAAAAAAAAGCCTTACGATCTTGACAGATTCCAAACAAATGTACATGAATCCACTTTGGCACAACGCTTCTCACAACTATAGCAGTGCACACGGTTGGGTGTTTTGTTGAAATCACGATTTTTGTAAACTAATAGATTGTTGCTGATTTTCAGTCACAAAAGGACCAGAGAGCTATTTTTCTGGAACGATATTCTCCTAATGCTGCACTTCTCCTGTTACTCAATCCATCTGTCTTCATCCCTCAGCCGGAGTGCAGATTTTATAGTCCAGAGTGGAATATTTAACCTTCCCTACCAACATCCTCTAATCCCATGTGTTACACTCACATTCAAATATTGCTCCATAAGAGCTGAGATGACTATTTTAAGCAAACAGGAATGTTTGCTTAGCTGAAAATTAAGAGCCAAATTCTGAAGAGCATTACGCGCCTAAAAATCCCCCAATTCTGACTTTGATACGCATCACAACTGTGATTTTGGATCTATTTCATGATTTCAACACAATATAGACTTCCCTGGTTCTCGGTTGCGGTGACGATGCAGAAAAGTATGCATGAGTTACGAGGACTACAGATGAGTCTGGCTAGAACGTGTCCTTCCCATGGGGAAAAAAAATCACATTTTTTGAGAAGCATTTCCCAAAAATATGAGGGGTCAACAGGGAATTTCAAGAGGATTTTTGGGAACAGCACATGGCCCTTATAATCAGTAGATTCAAGGGCTCTTCTGTAGAGTCTGTTCCTACTTTTCACCCTACAGTCTCTGAGTGTGCTGCTGCCTGTCAAGGATTTCCTTCTTCTGTGTTTACCTCACTCGAGGCACAGGTGGTGTAAAAAGAAACCAGACTCATCACTGGCCTCTTCTCACAAACCGAGCCATCATGCCACTTGACCTAGTTTTGTTTTTGTTTTTTAATGTGGAGAAAGTGCTACTGGAAATCTGTAGGCTTTGCAGAATGAAAAATGTATGAGTTTTACTTTTAAAAGAGTAATAAATTCATTGGACTTAAATTTTTCTCTCAAGAAAATGTTCCTTAAGTCATGCTTATTTTTTCCTCAATACTAAATACTAAAACACTATCTGATTATACACATTTGGAAAAACGTAAAGTGTGAAAAAATGACAAATGTTTCATAATCCCACTTCTTGTAAATACTGTTTACATTTTATTGTAGAATGCATATACACATATTACACAAAATTAGGACTGAACTCTTCATACTATTTTATTCCTGCCTTTAATGTGAAAATCTCCTATCTTCTGCAATGAAACATTTTGTGAACACATGACTTTGGTTACATTATTCTATCAGAGGGCTACACCATGTTTAACTTTTCTCCTTTTATTGTATATTTGTATGGTCTAAAGTTCTATGCTAAGACAAATAATCCTTTAATAGACACCTTTTACATGAACCCTGGTTATTTCCTTATCATATGTTCCTAAACAGGACTGAAAGGTTCTTGATTGCCAAATCACTGTCCAGAAAGTTCCAACACTCCTGTCGGCATGATGTAAAAACATCCATCCTCTCTCACCCTCATCAGCATTGAGTACCAAGTTTAAAAAACTGTCTGCCAGTTGAAGACGCACGTGTTCATCTTGCTGCAGGAATAGTGGTGGGAATTCAGATACATTCCACTCCCAGCTTAGGGAGACGGCTCGGGCAGGTAATCTCGGTGGGCAGGCACTTCGGTAGAGAGGCAGCGTGTGTACCGATAAAGTGCCCAGACCCAGAAGTCAGTCATTCTGGGCTTGTTATTTACCAGCTGGGTGGTCTTGGACAAGTTACCTAACCTCTCTGTGTCTCAATGTCTTTAACTGTATAATGGGAACTTGAACATCTATACCTCAAGGGCAGTGAAGTTCAAATGCCTGGCTCACAGCATATGCTCAATAAATATCAACATTCTATTACTGTTGTTATAAACTATAAGCCATAATAACTATTAAGGTGATTTCACATGTACTTATTAAACTTTATTCTGAAGACAATGATAAATCCTGTGTCTCCCCCCCGGGCTCTGTGCGCCGCACACGACACCCATTTGCTCGGGACAGCCTTTGGCATCAGTGATGTGATCCTAAGATATTTGCCCTTCTATGTGCTTGATTGAGAGAAATATTTCTGTGACTGACTTGAGTTCTCCCCCCAGGAGTAAGGTAACAACCGGACACCTCCTTAACTAAAACAAGCCCTTACAGGGAGTCATTTTATTGCTGATTACAAAGGGCCTTCAAACTTCATTCCTACAAAGCCACAAGAAACCTGGTCCTAGGATATCGATACTTTCCGTAAAGGAAGCCAGGATACTGGCTGAGCAAAAAGTCTGCTGTGTAGGTTAGAGAGCACAGGATATGGCGACCCAAGGCTCAAATCCCCGAATCCTGGCTGGGTCTCTGGCTTGTTTCCTCACAGAGAATGTGTGTGCCTCCCTGCACTGTGTCCCCCACGGGGCCTGTGCTGTTGGCTCACATCCACTAAATGCCCCTTTTAGGACTCAGGATGCTCTCCTTATCGAGCTAAGCTGTTTAGAAAAGGAAATCTGTTTGGGAGATGGTCTAAAGCCAGCTTTAGCATCTGCTTTATGAGTTAGCCATAAGGGCAAGGGGCAAAGCCAAACTCAGCCCCTGGACCAAGAATGTGCCTTTCAGGACTTAAGCAGCAGCAGGCTCCTCAGCTCCAGCCTCCATCTGGACTATTTTTTGAGTCCAGGAATCAAAAGTCAATTTTCCTCTTTCACATTTAGATGCATTAAATGTGCAACTTAGTGCTATGCACTAAGATGGTGTTGGGTTATTAAACCCTCCTTAAAATCATCTATATCACCAAAAATATGCCCCCCCCAAAGAACCAAAATAACCCACCCAACCAAAAAAACCCAAACCGCGAAATGTCTCTGGCCCCATCACCTTGTTACCCAATTAAGCAGATTCAATTAGTTCAAGTCCATCATTTGGTTTCTGAGACATCAGGTTCCTGCTGGGTATACAGCTACTAGGTCTGGGCTGAGTTTTACAAGTCAGCAAGGGCCTCCCCTCTGATTTAACCCTCCCTAAGCAGAAAAAATAACCAAGGCTTCAGTAGGTTTACACTCCAAGGATTATAGCTATCCAACTGGTACACATGGTCAGTCTAGCTTGGTACCAACAGATGGAACTTTCTAGAAAGAAAGTAGACTCTTATGCGAATAAGACTGAAGTCAGAGGAACCGGGTAGGAGGAGAGGCCGTTACCAAGGTCGAGAGAAGGCAAGGGATAAACATCATCGGGGATGGATTCAAGAAATAATTACTTAGAAATTTAACCCAGAGGCGCACTGATGGATTGGATATGGGAGACGAGGAAGAATCAGGGGCAACTTCTATGTTTCTACCAAAGCTGTGAGTGGGCAGTGTTGCTAACGTTGGAACCAAAGAATGAGCAAGTGGTGGTTGGGGGCAAAATCCGGAATCTTAAGTTCTTCTGGAATATCAAGTAGATGAGCTCAGCCATCAATGAGCCTGAAATGGAGGGAGAATTTGGAGTCATCAGCCACAGAGGGGAAGTGAATGGTGCAATCTTAAGAGACGTGTCCCCAGGGAGCAGCGAGAGAGGAGCCGTGAGCTGAGGATGGAGCCTTGGAGAACAGCAGTGAGTGTGCTGTGTAGAGAAGGTCAAAGAGACGGGAACCAGCGAGAGTATGCTCAAGAAAGCTGAGGGGAGACAGCCTCAATGAGAAACAAGGGACTCAATAAGAGTTGAAAAATAAACGCCGCATGTGGTAAGAGGATCTTTTGTCGACCTCAGGAAGAACAATTTCAGAAGAGCAGTGAGGCAAACACCTTATCACTATGGCACTGGGGAGAAAAGAGGAAAATGAAGCCATGGAGAGAGTAAACCTGGACGATTCTTTCAAGAAATCTGGATGCTAAATGAGGGGAGAGAGACTGCCAAGAGCCAGCAGGAGTGTTGGAGTATTTTTTTAAGGGAGAAGTAGTCAGAAAATAACTGAGTTAAGATGACCAACAGAGCAAGGTCTTTGAGGAAGTAGGAGGGAATGGGGTCAAGGTCAGGGTTTACCTTGAATAAGAGGCTGGACATCCTTTTTTCTGGACATCCCATTTTATGATACTAATTTTCAATTTCTCTCCTGTCTTTTTTTTATTAGCTGGTACTTATAAAAGTGACACGGCTTCTGGAATTCTCTGGAAAATCTGGCTTAAGCTATGGTTTACCACACAAAACAGAGGAACAAAGGATGGACAGAGTGATAAACACACACAGAGAACAATTTCCATAAAGCACCACTTTCCCATTGTTCTCAAATAGTTTTCTTCTCCACTGCCTTGTTAATCAATAGCACTGTGTATTGTTTATTGTTATTGTAGATACAACTTTCCAAGTTATGATCCAGCTAGCACTAGATCCAATTACTTGAGTTATCTAAAATATTGTGTTTAAGAAAACAAATATTTTAATCTGATGCTTTATTAGAATGTGCATACTCTTCCATTCTGACTGTGTCAGCTGTCTAAGTAATGGCCATGAATCGATGGGTTCAAAATTATTTAAGTAAAACACCAAAATCCCAGTGAGAACATCCTCTAGAGAGGACTGTCTTGTTAGATACATCCGAGTACTCAGTGTTCTTCCAACAGAATAAAGGATCACAGGGTGAGCTGAATGATTTGATATCCCTCAAATCAGTGATCTGGCCATGCAATTATTGAACAAAAAGAACTCCCAACATTAAAAAAGAATGACCCAGACACTGGAAATCCTGTGTCATCACTGCTCCTGCCAGAGCGAAAGACAAGAAGAGACACATTCAAGATAAAAATCAAAACCACATTTACTTTCAACCACATGTGATCTTTTCCTTCTCCTGTCCAAGACTCTTCATGAGCTATCAAATCAGGCTTCTTATTAGAGAGAATAAAAGAAAAATAAGAGAAGCCAAAAAATATTTTGTCTTCAGGAACAAAACGATTATTAAGTACCTACTGTGTGTTTATGGGACTGTGTGTAAGACAAAAAAAACGATGCCTGAAAACAGCAACTCATTCAGGGACCAAGACACACAGGCATAAAATTAAAAAGATCCATTCAAGTTAGTAGCTGGCCAGCACAAATGTGCAGCAGAGACTTGAATGTTGCAGGCTTCCTGAGAATGTAACATAACAGGGGGCAATGGCCAAGGAAGATTTCTCAGAAGACACGGGAGTAGAATTAGGTCTTAAATAATGATTACCAGCCATGTCTATGACATTTCAGAAAAGAAAAATGGGTGAGAGCAAAGGGATAAGTTCAAGACTGTACGAAGTTTCTCCAGGGCTTGGCGAGAGCAGAAGATGCATATGGAAAAGTATAGGGATCCCTCTGGAGAGGAGAGCGGGGGCGCCGTGGCGGAAGGACCTTGGGTACGGCAGTGAGGAAACTGGACGGTGGGGAGGCGTGTGTAGTAGTCCTGGTGGTCCTGGTAGCTGACACAAACACTGAACTTTTTCATCATTAAAATCTCATTTTGTCTTACGTATGGTCCCAGAAATACATAAAAAGTAAAGAGAGAACCCAAAAAATAATCTTAAGGACAATGTAGTGTAAGAGAAAGCACTGAAATTCAAGTTAGGTTATCTGACTTCCAGCCCCAACTCTGTCAGTTTGTCCTCCTGACTGGAGACAACTCACTCTGGTCACCTGTCCCCTGATTCTTCACTGAGGCAATGTGCAGTCAGATGACCACGTCTTCACCCACAGTTCTGACATCTAGGATTTCATGTACTAGCACTTACCTCACAGGGCTGTTGTGAGTACAAATGACAAGTCGTGTAGAACACTTATCATGATGCCCGGCACATGGTAAGCACTCAAAAAATGTCAGTGGCATGTGATGCGGTAGCATTAATGTCAGTGGCATGTGACGCGGTAGCATTCATGTCAGTGGCATGTGACGCGGTAGCATTCATGTCAGTGGCATGTGACGCGGTAGCATTCATGTCAGTGGCATGTGACGCGGTAGCATTCATGTCAGTGGCATGTGACGCGGTAGCATTCATGTCAGTGGCATGTGACGCGGTAGCATTCATGTCAGTGGCATGTGATGCGGTAGTATTAATTATTTTAGAATTTGGTGGCTCGCTACGATTACAACGTGACTTAAGTTAACACAATTCAATAGACTGCCTACCTATCCATTTGGAGAAATGAGTAACTTTAATGGTTGGGAGTTCACCTACAAAGATATTGTGATATCACCTTAAAACTAGAGTATACTGGATTGCAAGATACTCTGTCTTACACTTTCTACGGTTTTGCTGTTAACCTTAATATCTCAGGAAAGTCCATAATCTTAAAAATGTAAGGTGTTTAGAAGCATGCTTGGCCAGTAGCCAACACTACTGGAACGTTAACTATTACTCCTGGCTGGTTACTACTTTCAAATGGATAGCCCTCCAGTTCATCACAGGTGTGTTGGCCATTTAAAGCACATACAAAGCACAGAGATGATCTATGAGTCCTTGTGTCCTGATTAGTAGAAAAGCAAACAACAAAAACTTCAGTGAACTATTTGAAGAAAAACTGAAGAAAGTAGAGAAGGGTGGTGCAGCCGCTACGGAAAACAGTATGCGGTTTCTTAAAAAACTAAAAATAGAGTTACTATGTGGTCCACCAATCCCACTTTTAGGCATATATTCGGAAAAGACGAAAACTGATTTGAAAAGATACATGCACCCCAATGTTCAAAGCAGCACTATTTACAATAGCCAAGACATGGAAACAACCCAAATGCCCATCAACAGATGACTGGTTTAAGATGTAGTGTATATATCTGTGTGTGTGTGTGTGTGTGTGTGTGTGTATGCACAGTGGAATGTTAGCCATAAAAAATGAAATGCTGTCATTTGCAGCAACATGGATGGACCTAGACAATATCATGCTAAGATAAAGTATTATACGATATCACTTATATGTGGGGTCTAAAAAATAATACAAACGAAAAAAAAATAATACTACAAACGAATCTATATACAAAACAGAAACAGGCTCATAGATACAGAAAACAAACTTACGGTTACCAAAGGGGAAAGGAGACGGGTGGGAGGGATAAGTTAGGAATATGGGATTAACAGTTAGAAACGACTATACATGAAATAGATAAGCAACAGAGGATTTACTGTATGACACAGGGAACAACATTCAATATCTTGTAATAACCTATAATGGAAAATAATCCGAAAATATATATGTGTATAACTGAATCACTTTGCTGTACACCTGAAACACAATATTGTAAATCAACTATACTGCAATAAAAAGGTAAACAAACATAAACTTCACAGATACACACACACACACACACATACACACACACACACACACACACACAGGAGGCAAGGGCCCTGGGCACTGCTCTTCTGAAGAGCTCCACAGTCCTCAGTTTCAAGAAACATGACCCTTCTTTGAGAGTATGATTGAACCATCACAGAACATAACACGTATGCTGGGGCGCACCTACAGGTCATTTATTCACTCAAATACAGGTGATTCATTCATCCAAGTAACAGGTGCTGTGCCCGATGCTGGGAGTGCTGAGAAGGATGCGGGGAGGGGCACTCGAGGGAAAACCAGAGACTTGTCAATTACTGGGCAGGCCAGCTCACTATGGCCTCTGAAAGGGACCCAGGGCAAGTGCCGCTGCTTCTCACTTAGGCCGCCCATACGAGCATGTGCCACATCAGTTGAGTTTGCTTTAAAAACCTACTTCTGGGGCTTCCCTGGTGGCGCAGTGGTTGGGAGTCCGCCTGCCGATGCAGGGGACACAAGTTCGAGCCCCAGTCTGGGAGGATCCCACATGCCGTGGAGTGGCTGGGCCCGTGAGCCATGGCCGCTGAGCCTGTGCGTCCGGAGCCTGTGCTCCACAATGGGAGAGGCCACAACAGTGAGAGGCCCGCGTGCCGCAAAAAAAAAAAAAAAAAAACCTACTTCTGTGTCATTTTCACCTACCGGACATAGAATAAATACACACATGACCATCTATATCTCTCTTCATTTAATGTTCTTAAGTTGTTGACCTTTTTTTTAAACATCTTTATTGGAGTATAATTGCTTTACAATGGTGTGTTAGTTTCTGCTTTATAACAAAGTGCATCAGCTATACATATACATATGTTCCCATATCTCTTCCCTCTTGCGTCTCCCTCCCTCCCACCCTCCCTATCCCACCCCTCTAGGTGGTCACAAAGCACTGAGCTGACCTCCCTGTGCTATGCGGCTGCTTCCCACTAGCTATCTATTTTACATTTGGTAGTGTATATATGTCCATGCCACTCTCTCACTTCATCACAGCTTACCCTTCCCCCTCCCCGTGTCCTCAAGTCCATTCTCTACACTGCATCTTTATTCCTGTCCTGCCCCTAGGTTCTTCAGAACCTTTTTTTTTTTTTAGATTCCATATATATGTGTTAGCTGACGGTATTTATTTTTCTTTCTCACTTACTTCACTCTGTATGACAGTCTCTAGGTCCATCCACTTCACTACAAATAACTCAATTTTGTTTCTTTTTATGCCTGAGTAATATTCCATTGTATACATGTGCCACATCTTCTTTATCCATTCATCTGTCGATGGACACTTAGGTTGCTTCCATGTCCTGGCTACTGTAAATAGAGCTGCAATGAACACTGTTGTACATGACTCTTTTTGAACTATGGTTTTCTCAGGGTATATGCCAGCAGTGGGATTGCTGGGTCGTATGGTAGTTCTATTTTTAGTTTTGTTATTGACTTTTTATGTGGGGAATGTCTAGAAGGCAGGACTTGTGTCAAGAAACACAGTTTAGGAACATCCCTGGCAGTCCAGTGGTTAGGTCTCCAGGCTTTCACTGACAAGAGTATGGGTTTGATCCCTGGTTGGGGAACTAAGACCCTGAAAGCCGCATGGAGTGGCCAAAAAAGAAAAAAAAAGAAAAGAAAAGGAACACGGTTTGCAGCACATTAAATTCATTCCTTTTAATGATGGGGCCAAGCAACGTGGACCTGAACCAACAGCCTGCTTAACCTACAAAGGTTAAGAACTGGGAAGGCCACTGGTGCTGTGCTTTGAAGACCAGATGGGGCAGGAAGAGGTGGGAACTAACATTCACTCTCTGTCAATAACGTGCCTCACATTTTCTCATATGTTGTCTCATGTCCTCCTCAAAATACTGTGACATTACGATGATACCCACTCCACAGACTGAACCATTCTCACTGAAGTTGGTGAATTAACTGGAATTATAACACAGCCTAGAATAGGAGGGGAGTGTGTATCTGTCTGATTCCAAAGTTCAAGTTCTTTCTCCCATGTGAAGTCACTTGAGAACTCAGAATGCAGAGATTTCAGATTAAACTTTCCTCCTGTAAGAACAGGTATACAAAATAAAAAATTGTTCTGAAGCACATGGAGGCCTTCCTTGTCCATTTTCACCAAATCCCATCCATGGCGCACAGGACTACCATCTCTGCCTGGTAAGTGTAACCTTCTGTTTGGCAGGTCACCAGTGTCCGCAGGCTTCAGAACACTTCAGTGAGGATGCAGGGTGAAGGGCCAGAATGAGGTCAACAGAAAAGGAAGTATTGCATTTGATTATTTCCCTTTCATAATATTTTGAAACCTTGAGCCTAGTTCTTTATTTTCTCCCCAAGCTATTCTTGGTTTTCATTCCACTGTGCTTAATATATGTTCAAACAAAATCTTTAGAGACAGAAAACAGAAGGCAGATTACAACAAGAAATTACATTTTATTCCGAGCACAGTAAGTTCAAAAGAAATCGACTCATAAAATTGTTAGGTTAAAACGAAATGCTAGTGATAGCAAAAGGACATGCATACGATTTCGCATTATTTCAGATCATGAATCTGTAGCTGTCTTTTGAAACAGAAAAGAAAAACTGAAACTTAAGTCAAAGCAAACTCTGTTAGGAACTTTAAAATAAATGCTCCCATGTAAGCCCAGTTATTTACAAAAACAGAGATTACAAAGAGAATAACACTATCGTATTGCTTTTAGTCCATACTTCTCAACTTTTATATTCACACATGCACGCATATAAATATACTAACTTTACTGAGTGTGCATAACTCTCCTAAAGAAATGTGAGCAATGTGGAAAGAAAATAATTTGGTTCTAATTTTATTCATATTCAAAGCACATTGTGAAACACAAAATACATACAAAAACAAAATACATAAAAAACCAGCATGAAAGTTATATATTCAGTGTAAAGACTGTTTATCAAGAAAAACCTACAAAAATTCATCCATGTTAAAACACAGATCTTCACCAGCACTCTAAAACTCATCCTACATACCATGTGTCTGCTCACAATTACATTTTTAAACAAAACTATTTTGCTTTTCCATCACAGAAAGATTAGATCACCTTGGGTGTAACGTCCAAGTTATTAGGTGGTCCATATATATGGGTTGTATATGTGTGTGTCTATAATATACACGTACGGCAAAAGGAGGTTTATCCATTTACCTAAGTCATAACTGCACTTTGTAATGGCAATCACCAGATGTTTCTACTGTCACATGCCCTGTGCATCCATGAACCCTGGCTGAACCATTTCACGGAGAGATCCCAAGTAACTGAAAAACTCTGATTTGGAGACTCATCATAACCACTCCGTGTTCCCTTTAAAAACTGTTTCACCCTTCATAACCTGGCACACGGAGATTATAAATGTTGGCTAATGCCAAATAAGCACATGACCATCACCATCTTAGAAACAGTCTCTGCCCAGCCATACATTCCTCAAAGTCTACTGACCTAAAAATAACATACCTGTAACATTTGTATCATGGCCTGAAACCCCTGCTAGAATTTTAAAAATTCAAACCAAAATAGGGATTCAATAACAGATGGTTCTTAACCTGTGACGCCCTGAGGCTTCACTTAGTCTTACTCAGTCTTGCCTTAAAATAAGTGAGATGTGCTGAAAAGCACAAAGAAGAAAATAGAAATTATCCATATACCTACCAGCCAGACCTCAGCACAGTCATATTACATAATCCTACATCTGGATTTGACCCTCTGTCTCAGAGCTCCCTCCTGGCCCAGTACCTTCCCTACTGGGGACAAATTTCTTTCAAGTGGTCATTCTAGTGGCCTCCAGCATTAGCAGCATCTAGAAACATATTTGAAATGTAAATTTTATGGCTCCAACCCAGACCCACTGAATCAAGAACTCTGGAAATGGGGCCAGCCGATCTGCACTTTAACAAGCCCTCCAGCTGATTCTGATGTTCACCTACATCTGAGAACCATTGCTCTAATTAATGAGGCTCTACCCAGATTCATTTTGGTTCCAAAAACCCCAGCACTCCTTCAGGAACGCCTCCCAGAACTTCTGGTCCAGGATCCAGAGCTGGAGTTCAGCCTGCACGTTTTCTCAAATGTCACCAAATTGACCATGCACATAAAAATCAAGTACTCACTGGTGAGTGAGGAGAAAAGAAGCCATAGTAACTGCTAGGGTTTAGAAGACAGAAAGTCCCATTTTATCCATTTTGATTCCCAAACTAAAAAAATTATTCGTAATTTTGAAAGGTAAATGAAATGTTATGCCATAATTTCTCCTCAGCACAATTTCTACACTACAGTTTCTCCATATGATTTCTTAAGTCCGTGTAATAGAAAGACTGTAGAAAAACTGTACTAGCATTTATTTGATCTTACGGCGTGCAATTCAGAATGCTGTAGTCTTTGCCTTCAGTAATAAATGAAATCAACAGCATAATTGAATCGTGATGCTGGAAACGTAAGAAATGTTGAGACTGTCAAAGTTGGTGAGGGGAGACTGTGTTGAGATTTGACAAGATGACAGTGAATAAGAACTAGCTCTCTTTTGTAAAAAGTAACTTTATCCTTCGAAGTAATTATAGAAAATCAAATTCATTTCACTAGACCTATCAGACTGGCAGCAATCCAAAAGCTTGATATAATGAAGTGTTGATAAGCGTAGAGAGCAACAAAAACTCTCCTACACTGCTGTTGTAAGTGAAAATTAGCGTAACCATTTGAGAGCAGCAGGCGATGCCCAGTCAAGTTGAAAATGTGCATATTATCCCAGTAGCTCCGGTCCTAAGTACACTGAGGACTAGAACACTGAGAAATCCAATTACACGAGCACAAGGGCTCACACACAAGAGAGAAAACATTTATTGCAGGATTGTTTTTAATAGCTAAAAGCTTGGGAAATAATCCAAATGTCTGTCAACAAGAGACTGGATATACAAACTGGTTTACTCACACAGAAAAATATCACGTTTTGATAACGTAAAATATAAAAAGCAAGCTGTGAAGGGATAGGTATATTCATGATACCATTTACGTCAAAGTCTAAATACTTGAAAAATTAACAGTATAAGCTTTGTGTTTGTAACATTTTATCTTTTGCAGATAAATACAGTGTTTTTGTTATATTCTCTAACATTTGCAAAGATCTAAAATATTTTGTTTTAAAAAATGTGTTTTGAATCTAGAGAGAGGAACACCGTATCAACTCTAGCCCTTACTAATAGTGAGACCTTGGTCATATTAACCTTTGTGAACCTTGGTTTTCTCATCTGGTATGGGAGAATTCTGAGTACAAAGGAAGAGAAGGTTGTCTTGGGCTGAGGAAACACCAACTTTCTGAGAAAAATGGAGGTGAGAATAACAAAGTACCGGGAGAACCACAACTTGGTACCAAAACAAGTAAGAATGATGGACACAAACTCATGGAGCACAATGGTATTGGATAGGCATGCTCATTTCTTGACACTAAATCAAGGAAATAAAAGGACATTTTTTGTTTTTCTTGTTTGTGCTAGTTTATAAACTGGAAAAAGCACAACAATTCTTAGAGCACAGCTCCTGTGTGTATTTGGGATACTTCTGACCTCACGACCTAAGACTTAAAATCTATCTTTTAGGCTGGGGTTTTTCAACAGTTAATCTCATCCATTTGATATTATTAGCTCTGGTCCATTTTCAGGCCTGCCACTTTCTAATCTTGTCCCTAAATTTCAAACTCAGATTCTGGAGTGATCTGTGTTATATTTACAGTCTTGATGATACAATGCCTGTTAAACCAAGGTGACATAAACTCAGAATACAGCTGTCAAGTTTCTTCGTTTAGCAAGCAAATGAAGTACACAGCGTTCAATGTGTCTATTCAAAGGGACCTTAGCTAATCCTTCTAGTCTTAATACATTTTTCATCTCATCCATCAAACTCGAAGTTGAACTACATGAAGTACTTTAATGGAATCCGAGTCACAGCTCCACCCCTTCCTAGCTGTGCGCCAACGGGCAAGTCACTTAACCTCTTCTATGTCATTTTCCACATCTGTAAAATGGAGATAATAAAACTGCTTACTTCATGGGGCTACTATGGGGACTAAATGAGTTATTTTAAAATACCTTGATGAGTGCCTGGAACACAGGAAATGCAGCAAGTATTCTAAATGAGTACGGTTATAAATAAGCTACATTGGCAAGACAAGGTGATATTGAACATCCTGCTTTTCATTAAACGTGTCCAATAGCTAATGCATCTAAAGATTTAGAGTCTCCTATACCAAGGATGTCAGGAATAATGAGCACGTTTCCATATATTATAGGATAGCTAGAGTAAAAGCCATGAAACAGATGAGTTCATTCTCAAAAACTCCACAGTAAATTTCAGATGCTACCCAAACTGCAAAGAAATGTCCAACTTCAGTTCTCAAAATATACACACACAGATGTTTTCTCTTAATTTCCATCCCTAAAGGTCTCCGAAAAAGCCACTGCTCCTCAGAACCTAGCTCCATTAAACACGATCGTAAATATGTTTGTATCTATTATCGAGATACTTTCAAAAGGAACAATTTAAAACAAGTCAGAGTGAAGTAAGACAGAGAAAAACAAATACCGTATGCTAACACATATATATGGAATCTAAACAAAAAATGGTTCTGATGAACCTAGGGGCAGGACAGGAATAAAGATGCAGACATAAAGAATGGACATGAGGACATGGGGAGGGGGAAGGGTAAGCGGGGACGAAGTGAGAGAGTGGTATGGACATATATACACTACCAAATGTAAAATAGCTAGCTAGTGGGAAGCAGCCACATAGCACAGGGAGATCAGCTTGGTGCTTTGTGACCATCTAGAGGGGTGGGATAGGGAGGGTGGGAGGGAGGCGCAAGAGGGAAGGGATATGGGGATATATGTATACGTATAGCTGATTCACTTTGTTATACAGCAGAAACTAACACAACATTGTAAAGCAATTATACTCCAATAAAGATGTTAAAAAAAAAAAAGTATGTCAGTGGACACCTCAAAGCTGCCACTCCCACCTTCTCTCTATAAAACATACATGTTTTCTTGGCTATCTTATAACATATAAGATATATACATATATCTTATATCTTACATGGCTTATAACACTTATTCTTGAAAGGACAAGTGTGCTCAAATACGGGAACTACTAGACTAAGGGTGCTACACATGACAACCTGAAAAAAAAAAAAATCAGTGCTTAAAGAGAGACCGGCTTCCCTGGTGGCGCAGTGGTTGAGAGTCCACCTGCCGATGCAGGGGACACGGGTTCATGCCCCGGTCCGGGAAGATCCCACATGCCACGGAGCGGTTGGGCCCGTGAGCCATGGACGCTGAGCCTGCATGTCCGGAGCCTGTGCTCCGCAATGGGAGAGGCCACAACAGTGAGAGGCCCACATACCGCAAAAAAAAAAAAAAAGAGAGACAAAACAGCCACGAGACCTTGAAAACAAATTCTCCCTCAGTTGAACTTTGAATAAACCACAATCCAGCTGACATCTTATTATAGCCTGTGAGAAACTCTGAAAGGATCCAGCCTGAACTACTCACCAAAAGAAACAAATAATAAACATGAATTGTTTTAAGCTGCTAACTTTTGGGGAATTTTGGTATGCAGCAATAGACAGCAAACACAAAATCTATCAACTAATGAGAAAATCAGATGAGATTTGCAATAACATCACCCTGATTCTCCAAGGGCTGGATGAATCTGACAGTATCTTCTGGTTCCTCAAAACCTCTACACTTCCCATTTATCAGTTTGGAAACTAAAATGAGAAATTCTTCTTCTCCCCAAGTTTGTATTGTCGAATATGCTTTAAAACCCACATGAACAGTCAAATAATCATGATTTTCAGCTTCTTTTAAATCATGTTATACCAGACTGAGCCTTCTGTTAAGCTTTAGTTCTAAAGACTCTGTTTACTGTTTTTGAAATACAAAATTATTTTGTACTAGTAAACAAGCTTTTTCAAATTCTACATGCCCTTGTGCTCCTTGGAGGATTCTATTTGGTAAATCTTCCCTGGGGGTCATACCTCATTCCCTACCTTCAGAATGCTCTTTAACACACTTGGCTGCTTTTAAAGATGACTGCATAAGCTTGAGTCCATAAAACCTTCCCCCCCCCCGCCCCAAACCCACGCCCTTGCCAGTCAAAGCATGGAGTTCTAACCACTGGACCGCCAGGGAATTCCCAGAGCCCATAAAATCTTGAGTTCTGAAATAAACTTCTCATTTCCCATGATGAATAAAATAATGGAAATTCGGACGCATTTGTAAATGATTCGGGTATACTTAATCCCCTGCTACTATCTTTGAGAAATTGATGAATTTACTCTAAGCGCTTTTTAACATTTCCTCCACAAAGCAAGGCAGTGAAACATTACAATTAAACATTTTAATTGATTTGTTCTGGGTTTTTGTGTTCTTCATATCGGTTTTAACACCCAAAGGGGCCAACAGCTCAATTTTTATCCATTATCTGAGAGAATTATATACAGGACCCAGAAAGGCAGTGCAATTTCGGCCTCATAAGTAAATTGGAAGAATTCAGGGTCAAATATGTTCCAGTGAAGGTGAGTACCAGTTTTGCCCATGTTATAGTTGGACTGTGGCCAACCTTGGTATTAAGTGTGGGCAGTCATGGGGAGAAGGGAGGCATTGTTGTCATTCTTCTTTGGGGGGGGTTGGGGACAAGGGGTCCCTTTTGACTTCTTACAGTTTCAAACTGTAGTGGTTAAGGTTACAGTACCAGAGCAGTCCTTTCCCCAGCATTGATTTTCTCAGCATAATCACTTCCACAAACGACTCCAATCTTTCTATGTCACAAGGTTTTATTCCTTTCTAAATGAATTCAAGTTCTAAAAATGGCATCAAACTACGGCCCTCCAAATGTTTTTGTAAATAAAGTTTTATTGGAACACATCCAGGCCCTTCATTTACATATTGTCTATGGCTACTTTCATGCTGCAAGGGCAGAGTTAAGTAGTTATGACAGAGACCATATGGACCCATAAAGCCCAAAGTATTTAGTATCTGGCTCTTTACAGAAAAGGTTTGCGTATTCCTGTTCTAAAAAATGACAGGAACTCTAAGGAACAGATAGTGTCTGTCCAGTCAGTGCTTTACAATAAAGTAGATAGAATTCTTAGAAAAATAACAAATCACTGATATAGTCTAGCTGTCCCTTCCCAAGAGGCAGGACGGAATTTGGAGTCCAAAGAATCACACTGGAATCTTTACTTCATCCCTCTGACATGAGAACCTTGGGCGGTTCATTTAATGTCTTTGAGGCTGTTTCTCGTTATAAAATGAGATTAATATCTGACCCATTTCTGAGGTTATATGGGGTAACTTTGTAAAACCATTCATCTTTTTTCCATTGTTTACTAGTAATAAGGTCTACTATTCAACTTGAGAAATCAAGTACAATTATCTTGAGAATGTGTTCAATTCTGCTCAGCACCCTTCAAAGTCAGAGAAAAACGCAGAGTCATGATAGGAAACCAAACATCAGGACAAAGAGGAGAAAGTCAAGGTCATCACTATGTATCAGGGAGCTTTACAACAATAAAAGGCAAAATCCTAGATAAGTAATTTAAATGGAACTTTGTAATAATGAGAGATGCACAGGCCACTGGGGATCAAAGTGGGTTTACTGAGATCAGGCACTTCCAAAAATCCTCATTTTTTTTTTTTTTTTAACATCTTTATTGGAGTATAATTGCTTTACAGTGTTGTGTGAGTTTCTGCTGTATAACAAAGTGAATCAGCGATATGTACATGTACATACCCATATCCCATCCCTTTTGCGTCTCCCTCCCACCCTCCTTATCCCACCCCTCTAGGTGGTCGCAAAACACCGAGCTGATCTCTCTGCAGTATGCAGCTGCTTCCCACTAGCTATTTTACATTTGGTAGTGCACATGTCAATGCTACTCTCTCACTTCATCCCAGCTAACCCTTCCCCCTCCCCGTGTCCTCAAGTCCATTCTCTATGTCTGCGTCTTTATTCCTGTCCTGCCCCTAGGTTTATAAGAATCTTTTTTTTTTAAGATTCCATATATATCTGTTAGCATACAGTATTTGCTTTCCTCTTACTTCACTCTGTATGACAGATTCTAGGTCCACCCACCTCACTACAAATAACTCAATTTCGTTTCTTTTTATGGCTGAGAAATATTCCATTGTATATATGTGCCACATCTTCTTTATCCATTCAGCTGTCCATGGACACTTAGGTTGCTTCCACGTCCTGGCTATTGTAAATAGTGCTGCAATGAACACTGTGGTACGTGACTCTTTTTGAATTATAGTTTTCTCAGGGTATATGCCCAGTAGTGGGATTCCTGGGTCGTATGGTAGTTCTATTTGTAGTTTTGTGAGGAACCTCCATACTGTTCTCCATAGTGGCTGTATCAATTTACATTCCCACCAACAGTGCAAGAGGGTTCCCTCTTCTCCACACCCTCTCCAGCATTTACTGTTTGTAGATTTTTTGATGATGGCCCTTCTGACTGGTGTGAGGTGATACCTCATTGTAGTTTTGATTTGCATTTCTCTAATGATTAGTGATGTTGAGCATCTTTTCATGTGTTTGTTGGCAATCTGTGTATCTTCTTTGGGGAAATGTCTATTTAGGTCTTCTGCCCATTCTTGGATTGGGTTGTTTTTTTGGTATTGAGCTGCATGAGATGCTTGTATATTTTGGAGATTAATCCTTTGTCAGTTGCTTCATTAGCAAATAGTTTCTCCCATTCTGAGGATTGTCTTTTGGTCTTGTTTATGGTTTCCTTTGCTGTGCAAAAGCTTTTTTGTTTTTTTTTTTTTGTGGTACGCAGGCCTTTCACTGTTGTGGCCTCTCCCGTTGCAGAGCACAGGCTCTGGATGCACAGGCTCAGTGGCCATGGCTCACAGGTCCAGCAGCTCCACAGCATGTGGGATCTTCCCGGACCGGGGCACGAACCTGTGTCTCCGCATCGGCAGGCGGACTCTCAACCACTGCGCCACCAGGGAAGCCCTCTTTTTTTAAAAAAAAAAATCTTTGTTGCAGTATAATTGCTTTACAATGGTGTGTTAGTTTCTGCTTTATAACAAAGTGAATCACCTATACATATACTGTGCAAAAGCCTTTAAGTTTCATTAGGTCCCATTTGTTTATTTTTGTTTTTATTTCCATTTCTCTAGAAGGTGAGTCAAAACAGATCTTGCTGTGATGTATATCATAGTGTTCTGCCCATGTTTTCCTTTAAGAGTTTTATAGTGTCTGGCCTTACATTTAGCTCTTTAATCCATTTTGAGTTTATTTTTGGGTATGGTGTTAGGGAGTGTTCTAATTTCATTCTTTTATATGTAGCTGTCCAGTTTTCCCTCAACACTTATTGAAGAGGCTGTCTTTTCTCCATTGTATACTCTTACCTCCTTTATCAAAGATAAGGTGACCATATGTGCATGGGTTTACCTCTATGCTTTCTATCCTGTTCCATTGATCTATATTTCTGTTTTTGTGCCAGAACCATACTGTATTGATTACTGTAGCTTTGTAGTATAGTCTGAAGTCAGGAAGCCTGATTCCTCCAGCTCTGTTTTTCTTTCTCAAGATTGCTTTGTCTATTCAGAGTCTTTTGTGTTTCCATACAAATTGTGAAATTTTTAGTTCTAGTTCTGTGAAAAATGCCATTGGTAGTTTGATAGGGATTGCGTTGCATCTGTAGATTGCTTTGGGTAGTATAGTCATTTTCACAATGTTGATTCTTCCAATCCAAGAACATAGTATACCTCTCCATCTGTTTGTATCATCTTTAATTACTTTCATCAGTGTCTTATAGTTTTCTGCATAGACGTCTCCTAATACACCATCTTGATTCCGCCCCTCTGCTGTATCTGTTTTATCTGACAGTCCAGCAGCTCCACGTTCATTGCCAGCAACGTTCTCCTGTATGTATCCCACATAGTCTGTGTTAAGAAGAGCCCTGAGTTTTTAAGGATTTTAAGGCCATGAACCACTTCTCTCCCCTCCCATCCCCTTCTAGTTCCTCCTTTTCTCTTCTCTCCTCTCTCTACAACCACTTCTTGGTAACCTCATCCAGTCCTATGACTGATACTGAGCCCTCATTTCTTTTTGAAGAAGGTCGCAGGCCTAGAGGAAGTGGATGTAGTCTGTTGTGAGCATATCTGGATTTAAACAAGATATTTAACAGTCTCTTATGGTCTTCGGGACAAACTGGGTTAATGTATTACTGTGTTTGGAAGGTACCATTAAATCAACTGGTCCAAGGAGGACCGATGAATTAGCATCCATTCTTGGCCTAGGATTGTCCCACATACTTTTTAATGACTTGGACAAGAATTTCGATGAAAATTTGCTTAAATGTACAGGTGACCTGAAAATGGGATATGGATAGCAAATGCACAGATTATAAAATTTTCCATAATAGTTCACTGTCTAAATATATTTTCATATCCATTTTATATGCTTCGCAGCTCAGTAACCACCTGCTAAATGATCTGGGCCTTACAAAGCCTGGTTGAGTGGGTATGATTACCATCTTCATTTTACATGGATCAAACAGAATTCCACTGACAAGTGACAGAACTGGGACTTAATCCTGTGTTCTGGTGACAGGTCTCACATTCTCTCCATTATGCATGAGCTGAGGCAGGGTGTCCAAGCATCAACAGGCTGTAAAAATAAGCCACATCTAACAAAGTAACTAACTGGATTCTAAAAACCAGTTTCAGAAGGTTAGAATGGGAAAGAAGGGGCTTAACAGCACTCAACTTGCCCAAGAGTTTAAGCTCTTAGCTAACCCAGTGTGGGCTGCACTATGGTACAGCTGCTGTAAGAGGTAAGTCAAGATAAGCCTACTGCAAATACCACTCAGCCATCAAAAAGTAGGAAATCCTGCCACTTGCGACAACATGGATGGATCCTAAGAGCATTATGCTAAGTGAAGTTAATTCAGGCCTAGAAAAACAAATACTGCATGATCTCACTTACATGTGGAATCTAAAAACCCAAACTCATAGGAACAGATCAGATTAATGGTTGCCAGATTAATGGCACCCTGATGGGATGTGGAGGAACTGGGTGAAGGTGGTCAAGAAGTACAAACTTCTAGTTATGAATAAGTCCTGGGGATGTAATATACAGCATGGTGACCATAGTTAGCAAACTTCAGCGTGTATTTGCAAGTGGCTAAGAGAGTAGATCTCAAAAGTTCTCATCACAAGGGGAAAAAACATTTTAACTACGTGAGGTGATGGATGTTAACTTATTGTGATAATCATTTCGCAATACATAATCAAATCGTTATGTTATACACCTTAAACTTACACAGTGATATATTTTAGTGATATCTCAATAGAACTAGGAAAAAAAAGATAAGGATACTTCAGCAGAAATGTGGTATCCAGAAAGGGGTAACAGTCCTGATGAATGTGGCTGTCCAGACTTCCTCAAGGATGGGATTCAGTTCTGGGTGTCCAAGCTTCAGGGTCACTGATAACAAGCCATCCAGAGATCAGCAGGAGTGAGGGGCCAGGCAACTGGACCACGAGAGGACACGTTGAAGGAGAAGAGCTCAGAGGAAGAAGATATAGGATGATACCCTCCCTATGTTCAAACAGGTGACAGGCTGGGACGGAGAAGACATTAGACTTCTTCCCGGTGCTCTCACCAAGGTCAGCATTGGAGCCAAGAGACAGACAGCTGCTTAATTAAGAAATCTCCTTTCCATTCAGAGCTGTCCCTTAAAGAACTTCCCTTTCTCAGTGCAGTTTGGGTCACTACTGCTGAATAATGTCTTGTATTGGTACATGCCCATCTAGAAAGTTTAAAGAATTTAAGGGCTATTTGGTTAGTGGGAGCTCTAAGCACCTTTCCAAACGTGAGATTCCAGAATTTCTACGGACAAGTTGCCCACATAACATGATATATTATTAGTTCTCATACAAAGGCAGAATCTGTTCTCAGTGCAAACCTAAAGCCCCAGAGATAAGAAATTACAAAAACTGAAGACAATAGTTTTTAAAAATTATATATCGATG
This sequence comes from Globicephala melas, assembly GCF_963455315.2. Lineage (NCBI taxonomy): Eukaryota > Metazoa > Chordata > Mammalia > Artiodactyla > Delphinidae > Globicephala > Globicephala melas. The sequence continues at coordinate 14,835,988 of NC_083326.1, forward strand.
TTTTAAAATAATACCATAAAGATAAAGAAGATGTGGTACATATATAAAATGGAACGTTACTCAGCCATAGAAAAGAGCTAAACAATGCCATCTGCAGCCACATGGATGGACCTAGAGAATATCATACTAAGTGGAGTAAATCAGAGAAAGACAAATATCATGATATCACTCATCTGTGGAATCTAATTTTAAAATGATATAAATGAACTTATTTACAAAACAGAAACAGACTCACACATTTTGAAAACAAACTTATGGTTACCAAAGGAGAAACGTGGGGAGGAGGGATAAATTAGGAGTTTGGGATTAACATACACACACTACTATATATCAAATAGCTAATCAACAAGGACCTACTGTATAGCACAGGGAACTGTACTTAATATTCTGTAATAATCTATATATGGGAAAAGAATCTGAAAAAAAATGAAAATAATACCATAATGGATCAGGAGAAATGATATTATCCCTTTAATACAATTGGTAAGGAAGTCATTCTTAATGTTCTTGTGCCCCTCTGAAACATGAAATACACTAGAAGAGGTAAGCACCATTTTAAAGCATTCCTGTCACATTGCTGGGAAACTAGTAGCCCTCCTAAAATGAGTCTGGCCGAGACAGTCCAAGGCAGGCAGGGATGGAGCGCTTTAGCATGGGGAAACACCACCGACCACGGATGCCTTTCCCCCCTCAGCAGTAATTCCAGCTCCCTTTCCTCCTGGTGCCCCCAGGGCCCCTGTGGAAGTGCCCCAGGGGACTGAACCTCCTCCAAGCGCTGACCTGCCAACGTCCCCCTTCCCTTGGCCACAGTCGGTGTCCCCATCCCCTGCTAACCTCTCAAGCCCCACTAGGGAGGAAGACCGATTTCTCCAAGATCTCGCCAAACCCAGGCCACCCAGAAGTGATCTCTTCCCTCTTGCCGAATAGTTTTTAAATTTTTTAAGGAACAAGCCAGCAAGCATTAACTAGAATTCTCCTCAGAATTTTGGCTTCCTTCAAGGAGTCCTAGATTTTCCTAGTTCAATCCTAAATGTTTCATACTGCCCTGTACACTAAAAATGACCTGGGAGTAGTTTAAAATGCAGAGTCCAGGGCCCTGTCCTTGATGGGGGCGGGGGAAACTAGGATCCTGCACAAGTGACACCCCTACGCTGGACCACACCTGGAGAAATCCTGGTAAAGACTCTAGAAGTCTGTGGCAGGCCTACGCAAACCCCCATTAAACACTACTTAGGGAAAGAGTTTTAAATGAAAGATGCAATGTTAGGTAGTTTTATTTTTCTTTCCTTTCAGCCAGAAAAAGACTTAAAATAAATTTTTCTATAGCTAATATTTTAGGGTAAGAAGGAAATAGTTTAATTATGCAGATATGTTTTTCAGGTAAGTTAGGCAACTTGTCTAAACAGGAAAACACGATGGCAGCTAAGGTTTTTTAAGACAAACTATTACAAGGATTCTATCTATGAAACCATTATGTGAGACTCTGAAATGACAAGTTCTCACAGTTCTGGGAGTCTTGGTCTGTATTATATGAATAGCAGCATCTTTCCCGCAAAATACAAAAGCTGGAACACAGGTATTCTGGAAGCAGGATATCTTTTTTTTTCAGTATATAAAAATACTTTCCTAAGAAAATATTGAGTACTGGTTAAATTTTGCTGTTTATACTGCATAAAGCACAAAGATTGAAACAATGTATAAAATACCCAGGAGAATAAGGATAATACACAAACGGCTGATTTCAAGGCATAACAGGAACTTTAATATATTTTATCAGCTACATAGTGAGTACTTTTCCTAACTCCAAGAAACCAGAATTTCTCTGTGCTACCTTTGGTCCTCCTTAAAGCTTAATCCTTTCTAGGTAACTACAAACCAAGGTGAAATAGTTCTAAACATGTTTGTCTGTGAAAACCACATTGCTTCCAGTTGCTTTTTATTAATAAAGAAACTTTAAGGAAATTAAGCCCTCCATTATGAAATAAAAACTATCAGCATCATTCTACACCATTGCTGCTTCTTCACAAACATGGCAAGATTTGACACCACCTTGCATATCATCTTTTCCAACTAAATGAGACTTCAACTCTTGCATCTCATGCACACCTGACCTTGCAGAAGCTCTGAGCGAGAAAAGAATCCTTTCTCCCAGGTCCTGTCTTTTTCCATTGGTGTGGCTTTAAAGAGCCTTACAGCACAGAATGAGAAGTTAATGACATTGCTCTCAAGGTTCCTTACTAAGGAGAGGAGGAGAGACCAGGAACAATGAGAACAGAACAATGATCTGTTTATGTATCAGAAGGAAATGCACCAGACAGATGCCCGTCCGGCTTACTACCACACCAGAGTGAGTTTGGATATCAAAGGGCCCATTCTTCCATTATCCTTTCCAAGGAGAAGCCCCTGGTTTGGCTTGTACTCACTGCACGCTGGTGTCAGAGGACACTGTAGGTTATGCCACATGGAACCTCTAACTGAACAACGGGTATCATAATGAGTCACATCTTCTAAAAGTCTTCATTCCTAACATGCATTCCAGACACGGGGAAAAAAAAATCTTTGTAAAGCTTTATGTTAATAGAATCAATGTGCAATGCTAAAAGCTCAAAATTAAATCACGAAAACATGCCTTTTATTACATGAATTCCAAGTGACTCACAGACCTTTAGTTTTCCAGAACAACAGAGGATAAGCCTGGAGGGCACCGGAGACAGAACAAGAGGTCAAGAGAGGTTCCACGGGCAGAAGATCTTCGGGATCCGAGTAACTTTCTCCTGCTTCCTCTTACACTGTCTCTTCCTCTCTCTCTGTGTATCTATCTATCTATATGTGTGTGTGATGTGTACCTACATACGTATTTTAAAGTGGCCTCCATTTTTTTCCTTTTTTTGCCCATCATGAGAATACGTACTCATTATAAAAAAGTTGCAAATAATCAGAAGCTCATAAAACACCAAAAAGTAAAAACGCACTCCCAATTCCACTTCTCATTCTAGAGTGTGTATTTAACCCCAAATTTTGGTTTTCATGAAAATGGTGACATAATGCATATTTTTCTACTCAACAACATATCTGGTATTATTCCACATCAGTCCATACAGATTTAACTAATTTTAATACGGCTGCTCAATATTCATTGAATAGATTTATCATAATTTACCCATTCTCTTAGTGGTGGACTTTTGTGTTCTGGTTTTATTGCCATTACAAATAATGACACATAAACACCCCTATATAATACATTCTGGGTAACCTGTGCGAGTATTTTTATATGTAGAAGTGGAATTGGCTGAGTCATGCACATTTTATATTTTGATAGGCACTGCCAAATAACCTTTTAAAAAGGCCACAGTAATTTATACTCCCAGGGAAATGAGATTCTCCCATAAGCTTGTCCACACTAGATATTAACTAGATACTGCATATTCATCAATTTCCAGATGAAAGCAGTCTCATCATTTTTATTGGTATTACCTGACCTCTAAAGAAATGTGCCTTTTTAGTGTTTATTAGTCATTCCTATTTCTTCAGGGACTTGCCTGCCCTACCTGTAGCAGACTGTTACACTGGGGACCTACAATGGATCATACCTCACGTTCATGCTCTTGTGTGATCGCCCCCTACACCGGCTGGATTCAGCCATGTGACTTGCTCTGACCAACGGGATATTAGCAAGCATGATACAAACAGAGGCTTGATAAGTGCTTTCACAGTGAGGCTGCTCCATTTGGAAAGCTCCCTCTTAGAACCCTAAGCCACCATGTAAAGGTCCAGCTTCCTTGCAAGAAAGACCTCAGAGACAGAGAGATGCCTGGCTGTTCTAGTCAGCCCAGCTGAGGCCCCAGGCACGTTAGTGAGAAGCCATCTTGGACATTCCAGCTCGGGTGGACACCACATGGGGGGAAAAAAACTCATCTGGGCCCAGTCTCAGACTACAGAATCATGACCTATAATACTCAGTGTTCACTCAGGCCAGTACATTTTGTGTAGTTTGTTCAACAGCAATAGATAACAAAATCCTTGATCCAGTTTTTTATTTCTTATTGATTTGTAGAAACTTGTTATATTTGAGGAATGTTAAATCTTTTGTCCCATTATATATTCTGTAAATGTTTTTCCCAGTCAGCATTTTAAACATGTTAATCTTCTGTATGACAAAAGATTAGTCAAATTTGTTAATCTTCCAGGTTTTATGTATATAGAAATTTTAAGTCAATTTATTATCTAAATCAACAGGATCTTGGGTTATCCACAGTGATCTCATTTTATCCAGTCTCTAGGGCTTGCTCTTTTCCTCCGCTGCTAAGAAAATGTCTTGAAAGAATTTACTTTACACTCACTGAGGGGAAAAAAAGCTGTTATATGCTAGTGTTATTTTGAACTCCTACTTTATCTGCCTTACGCCAATAATTCATTCATTCATGGACCGTTCTAGACAAAGATATGAGTATCTATAAGATGCAAAAACAAAGGGTTTTTGATACACGCTTAAGACATTTTACTGAATAAAATAAAAATTCATGGACTTACCTATTCTATCAACAATTATTAATTAGATGCTCATATGAGTAAGACGCTTTGGAGTAGCCAGATTCACAAAGCATTAGAACATGGTCTCTGGCCATAGTGAGATTATTAGCCACTGAGATGGGATAACAAACAACCATCACTTGAGGTTGGAAATGGTCGTGGTCAAAGGAGAGATGAGGCTACAGAGCGGGGAGGGTGAGAAAGAACCAGGTTCCTGGAGGCAGTGCCACGTGGGCTGAGCCTCTAGAACTGATGGAACTTGGACGTGAAGGCGGTACACGCCGAGTCATCAGGCAGAGGGAATCACAGGCACACGGCTCTTGGGTTACGATGTGTGTCAGAGCCATATGCGCACTCTGAACACTGGAAAGGTCACTGTGGGCCAGGTCAAGGGCACACCCAGTGCCAAATGGAGGCGTTTGGACTTAATTAGTAGGGAGTAGCCTAACGAGATCTGGTTTACGAAGATTAACTTGGGAGTAAAATGGGGAATAAAATGGGGAAGGTGGCAGGTAAAGCTGTTAGTAAAATACTGTCAACGCCCAGGCGAGCAGTCTGTGGGGTTTGAAATAGGAGCCCTGGGGCTGTGGTTAGAAGAATGAAAAAGGCAAGAGAGGGGGAGGAATTTCCACAACAGAATGAAAAGGACTTGGTAATAGCTCATTACTTGTGACCTTTGAGATATCTGAAAGGAACAGCAGATAGAAACCTCAGGAGTTTCCGTCTGTGATAAGAAATCACAAATTTTGGTTTAGCCCACAGCTTACATGCCTGCAGGAAACAGGGCAGTTTTGATCCCTGAAAGTTGGCTACAGGAGTCCCCTCATGCTAAAGTTGTGGCACTAAAATGTTAATTAACTTTGGGGGGGGATTATCTGTCTGTTTTGACACTTGGCCTCTGCAATTTCTTCTTTCCCTCAATTCCCTCAGGAGAAAGTGGGTGAGAGATGTCTAACAGGAAACCTTGGGAAGCAGCACCTGTGCTCAGGAACACCTTGAAAATCCAGTCATTTATTTAAGGGCGGCCAGTGTGGATCTGGGCAAAGAATCATGCTTACTTTAAAAGGGGGAGACTATATTGCCCTCCCTAGTCTTACACTTCAAGAAGCATCTTTGTCTGCAGAGGACTCTAGAAAACTAAGGGAAACCTCTTCATTCAAAGCTCTCATTTGAGAGCACACCCTCAGGAGGCTTATGCCTCCAATGGTCCAGGGCTTTTCCTGATATTAAACCTAAGATTTTCCTCCTCATTTGGAGCCCTGTCCTCCTACCAACACCTTCCTGGGAAATGTTTGGGTCCAAAAGGTCCACAGGAGAGTGACAGCCGCACACAAGGGGAGATGGTCCATGTGCGGACTTTAAGTCTCCAGATGGGGATAGATGACAGCGCTTCCCACGGGGCTCTGCTGGGGGACATTTGGTTAAGCCATGGAACGGCCAAGATTTTTTCATCAGCTCTTCTTGTCTGGAGGGAAGAGGGCCAATGAATTCATTCATCTGTCCGCTTTCACCTTCAGGAAAGCTCTTAGGCTGTGTCAAGTGTCTTAACTGGAAGCTAGTCATTCTCTACATAGAGCTCAGAGAATCATGAGGAAGATTGAGACACAAGTGCCCGGCCAGCCGCCTCGTGCTAGGGGATGGGCTCTTCACTCTCCTTTCCCCATGTATCACTCCTTTTCTTTCCTGTCTCTTCATCCTACTGTCCTTGGAAGGACATAGGATGGTTCTGTTTGTATCTCAATTCTCCATTCATCCCCAGCATGAACACCTGGGATTATTAAAACATCACTCACATTCTCTAACCCTAGTGGGTCGCTCCTTTTGCCAAGGGTGTACTCTAAGCATGAGACACAGAAGGAACTTGGGGTATTGGCCTCAATGCAAAAGATAACAGAAAGAGGCAACCTGGGGGCCTCTGACGGTCAGAAAATTTATGGCTCTGTGCCTGGTAACCAAGATCAGTATAACCCTCAGGCCAAGGAAAGGAGAACTGCTCTGCAGATCAAGTTAGGGATAGGAATCATCCTGAAAGAACAGAAGTGGGCCACAACCTGTGTGAGGAAACAGCCACAAGGCTCGGCTGCTGAAGCTGCCAGGGTCACTACCAGTAGGGCACTGGCTACTCATCACGTGGGAGAGTTCGCCGTTGTTTTATGGTGGTAGTGTGGCCGCGACAGCTACTGGATTACAACCTAGCAAAGGCGAGAACGCTCATCCATGTGAAATAAGGAGCTAACAAGACCAGGCAATGTGTGATTTGTACTATATGGCAAACGAGAAGAAATTCAAAGGAAAGAAAAGTTTGGGGGGGCTGGAAAGAGTGAAATTTGAGTGGACAGATGGGTATGGGGACACTGGAGGGTATTTCAAGTGAAGGCAGAAGCATGAATGAAGCCACAGAAGCAAGAGTAAATAAAGGGAAATAGTTTGGAGTCTGACCAGAACCAATCACATTTCCATACTGGACCACGAGTGTGAAAACATCCAGGACTTCCGAAACCAAGCAGAGCGCTTTAGATTGATTTAAGTTGGCAACGAGAAAACCAGGAAGATGTTTTTGAACGGGAAGACTGGAGAGGGTTGAAGAAGTGGAGTCAAGGACCATGACTATACTGTAGGCATGTGGTAATGAGAGGGGAGGAGAAAAGGATGAAACACGCTGGAGCAAAACAAGATGGGACTTGGACTGGAAATGGCGGTGGAGGAAGGCAAGTACAGGCCAGGCAGAGCCGTCACAGAACTAAAGTTCAGAGCTTAACTTTGAGTCAGTGGCAGAGCTCGGGGCAGGAATTAAAACTGGGGAAGTGAGCTGACTGAGGGGCTAAGATGAGGGGCTTGGTTTTCAAGATCTCAGCGGAGACTCTCAGCTGAAGTGTACAGACGCAACAGAAGGGAGAAGATGGGCCTCAGAGGGGAGGATGGTTTTGAAGAGTCTGATTAGGGCATCATCAGAATAGAGCCCCTCAAATTAGCATGAAAAACAAAAGGTGACATCAGATGAAGAACATCTCACAACTCACTAAAGTACTAATGGGACACGGGTCACACACCTGATAAATATTTCAACACAGGAAATTACCTGCTTCCAGCTGAAGACAATTTTGAAATAGTAAGTGCTGATAATACCTTGGGCCACATTCTCTATATCATCCAAACTGAGAAAGTGATCCCTGGCCCTCCAGGGGTCTCCAGAGCCCCGGACGGCACAGGCTGTTTGCGCAGTGCCCAGAAACATGCGAGCAGAAGCGGCGCGCTGGGGTCACCTGGAGGACTGACCCTGGTTAGGCTGCTGCGGCTGTTATGTGTGTAGCAATCGGAAATGGTCCTTCTCCTTCAGGGAAGGACAACCCAACCAAAAGACAAGCATTGGGCATCTCAGCCAAGATTTTGAAGACTTAAACACATTTCACTTTTATTCGCCCCACAGATGAAGAAATAGCCATTAAGAGGTTTTAAGCGCTTAACACTAAACTGAAAATGTCTTAGCAGCTGTTCAATCACATGATGCCAACTATCTGATGGTCAAATGTTCAGGAGTGCTAGAGAGGACTCGAGTTCATCCAAGGTGGTTGTCTCGTCTTATGAATAAGGCAACTAGGGTGCAGACCATATGGCTGGTTAGTGGTTCACCTGGGCTAAGACATTAAGCTTCCTCTTTACTCTCAGCCCACTGTTCTTTCTTTGAGAAGAAAGGTGTCTTTGTTATGAGTACAAGTAGGAGCATTTGCACCGGTCAGAAACTAGAATTACGTGGACACTTTCAGATTGCTATGGTTTCCATTATCCAAATAGAGTCAACTACATCTGTCTTAGTTCAAGCTGCTATAATAAATTACCACAGACTCGATGACTTTAACAACAATTTCACAATGGTTCTGGAGGCTGGGAAGTCCAAGATGGAGGTACCAGCAGATCCAGTGTCTGGTGAGAGCCCACCTCCTGGCGTGCAGGCAGATGGCCACCTTCTAGCTGTGCTCTCACATGGTGGCGGGGAGGGGAGAGAGAGAGAGAAACAAACTCTCCTTTTTTTAAAAAAAAAATTATTTATTTACTTGTTTGTTTTTATATTTGGCTGTGTTGGGCCTTTGTTGCTGTGCGCGGTCTTTCTCTAGTTGTGGCGAGCGGGAGCTACTCTTTGCTGCGGTGCGCAGGCTTCTCATTGCGGTGGCTTCTCTTGTTGCAGAGCATGGGCTCTACGTGCAGGGGCTTCAGCAGTTGTGGCTCACGGGCTCTAGAGCGCAGGCTCAGTAGTTGTGGCGCACGGACTTAGTTGCTCCACGGCATGTGGGATCTTCCCGGGCCAGGGCTCGAACCCGTGTCCCCTGCATTGGCAGGCAGATTCTTAACCACTGAGCCACCAGGGAAGTCCTCTCCTTTCTTCTTATAAAGACATCAATCCCATTCATGAGAGCTCTATTCTCACAAACTAATAATTACCCAAAGGCCCCACCTCCAAATACCGTCACACTGAAGGCTAGGATTTCAACACATGAAATTTGGGGAGGATCCAAACATTCAGCCCATAACAACATCTAATGGAAACCTTAGGAAGGTGGCTTGGATTTTCTGGTCTATAAAAGGGGAAGGGTAGGAATTGCAGGGTATGGCTAATCACTAAGATTCCTTTCAGATCCGGCAGGGAACAATTATGGAAGGAAAAACCCAGGAAGCTCTCTTGATAAACCCCAAATCGGGCAAATCAGCTGCTACCGCAGAAAATGAAATCATGGACCGACAAACGATTTGCAGAAAGTCCTTAAAACTAAGAGTATAACCAAAAGAAAGACACTTTGCACTGCGAGGCTCTTCATTTCTCTTGGAAATATAGATCAGACTGTTATACGTGTGCTTTTAAAATATAAGACAATCCACACTTCAAAATGGCAACATCTGATTAAAATATGGCAGTATTACAGAAACGTAACGTTGGTGAAAATAAAATCTACATTCACCGTGATGAATTAGCTAAGCTACTCCAATTCTTATTCCACCATCCCCAAGCAAATTCCAGCAAAATTACTGAATTAGACACACTGCAGTTAGAAGGAGCAAACAATATTAATGGGCACCCTATGGAGGGATAGAAAAGAGTCCCTAAAAGCAAACCGAATTAAAAGCATGTAATATATGATCTCACTGATTGAGGCTGATTTTAAAAATAAACTCCATCTGCTATGCCTGGGCCCAGGAACATAACCTTTCACTCAGTTGCTTAAGCCCTTGGGAACAGCAGGCACTGAACTCTCACCTGCCCCACTGCCTCTATCACCAACTGAGTGAATGCCACGGGAGAGATGCCCAAACTCAGACTATCAGACGAACAAGCAAGGTCAGCAGTCAACAGAGCTGCAGAGATACGGGGCCTGGCCAGGCCATTAGCTGGCCCCCAGCCAAGCCCGCGGGCAGTAACCACTTTCATCATCTACAGGTGCTCCCCGCATTGGGCAATGATGGCACTCCACGAGCACGGGGTGAAGACCACACCGGTGCGGCATAAAGAGCCCACACATTTTGCAGAGTCTGTTCCTCACTAACCTCCCCCTTATATAGATAAGCCTGCGGAGACTCAAAGAACTTTGCCCAAGGACGCAGCTGAGGAAGCTCCCCTGTGCCACGTGGCTGGCTGGCTGCCATGCCCACGTGCCTGCCACCCGGCTTTCTTGGGAGTCCACTGGAATGGTAGCACTACTGGAGGGGGTGCTCCCGTGAATCCTTGGAAAGCATCTCTTGCCGTCTGATCCTATGCGGTGTACTGACTCCTACCTCTAGTCTGTCTATACAGCAGCTACCTGGAAGCTATGTGATCATTCAGACCCTACAGACACCTAGACCAGTAGCACAGTGACAGGTGGTCTCTTGGTGGGCAGGCTTCCTCTAATTTAGGAGCTGGCAAACTATGAGCCATTGGCCAAATACAGCCCGCCATCTGTTTTTGTAAATAAAGTTTTATTGGAACACAGCTACATTCACTTGTTTACATATTGCCTATGGCTCATTACAAGCTACAGTGGCAGAACTGGGTAGTTGTGACAGTGACCATTTGGCCTGAAAAGCCTAAAATACTATCTGGTCCTTCACGGAAAAGGTTTCCTGACCCTTATTAATGGCCTAGCTCCTCAGAAGGGCCCTCACCCAAAATACAGCTGACCCTTGAACAACTTGGGTTTGAACTGTGTGGGTCCACTCACAGGCAGATTTTTTCCATAAATACTACAGTATTCTAATGAGAACCTACTGTACAGCACAGGGAACTCTACTCGATGCTCTGCAATGACCTAAACGAGAAGGAAATCCAAAAAAGAGAAGATATATGTATACATATAGCTGATTCGCTTTGCTGTACAGTAGAAACTAACAACATCATAAAGCAACTACACTCCAATAAAAATTTTTAAAAATACTACAGTATTACAACATCACTGATTGGTTGAGGGTGAGGATGTAGAACTGCAGATACAGAGGGCCGAACTGAGCCTCCCTGGATTTTAGAACCAATCCTCTGGGGATAACCAAGGGGTGACTGTACTTCACAAACTTCCAAATACCAACTTCTAGAGCAGGCTGCCTTCCCTGGTGAATATTTTCCTTCATTAAGTAGACTGGACTAGAAAGTTCTTATAATTAGAAAGCCCCGGCCTCAGATGAGTTATGCTTGCTCAAGCCCCGTGAGGCTAGAAGATGAGCAGCTGAAAAAGCCTGTTAGCTCAAGAATCCTGCTCCCAAAGAGCAGTCTCTGGAGGTGATTTGGGAAACACCTCCTATTGAAGAGAAACAGAAAAATAAAGACTAAAACACAACAAAATGATGTTTTAAAGCTTGTCCTTCTCTTCTGTTTATAAGAGACTAGTCCTTAAAAAACTTTACCTTGCCAGCATGTCAGGACTTTTTTAACTGAAGTGGGATCGTTTTGGGACAAGCCAATGAGAATCTGAAGTTATAAAGATCTAGTTCAGATCATGATTCGGCCACTTATTGCCTCTACAATCCTTGGGCGAGTTACTCAACCTTCCTGATCCTCAGTTTCTTCACCTGGGTTGTGGGGATGTATCAGTTATCTATTGCTGTGTAACAAATCACCCCAAAACTCAGTGGCTGAAACCCACCGTTACTTATCTGAACATTATTCTCCATTTGAGCTAGGCAATTCTTGCCTTGGCTCACTCACGGCTCTGGTCATCTGGGCAGCTGGTCTAGGGCTGGAGGGTGTAATAGGTACTCATTCACACGGCTGGTGCCTGGATGCTGGCTGTCATCCGGGCCTCTCCATGAGCCTCTCATCATTTAGTTGTCTAGACTGAGCTTCCTTCACAGGGGCAGGGACATTCCAAGAGGGTGAAGGCAGAAGCTGTCAGGCCTCTTGTGGTCTAGGCATGTCAGCACTTGTGTCACATTCTACTGGCCAGAGGAAGCCATGAGGGCGGGGAAATGGACTCCAGCTCTTGATGGAAAGAGCTACAAAATGCTGCGGCCATGTTTTCCCCAGGGTATTTATGCTTTTGCGTTTATTGTGATCACTGAGGTAACACGTGTAGAATGCTTCATTAGCAGGTCAGTTCATGGACGATCTGGGATGCGAGAGAAAGAACTTTTCCACTCTTCATCCAGTTTTTGGCAAGATTATACGTCTTAACAAAGACATTCCTCCTGTTGACGTGCATCTTGATTCTGGTGGTGTCTGGAGGCCATCTTCCAGCTCCCTCTGCTTCAGCTACCCTAAGTATCCATTTGTTCACTTAATAATGTGAAACAAGTGTACGTCAGAGGTGGCAACAGTTCCAACGTCATTTTTCTAACAGGTATGCAAAGATTACTCTGGGAAGTTGTCTAAATCAAAAAGGAAAATAGTTGATCAAATTCATTTCGTATCACAATAAACGCTAAGTGGCAGCCTATGGAAAACGTGTTGGAGTATTTTCACTTGCCTTTTTAATAGAAGAACCATGTAATCAATCATTTTGGGGAAAAGAAATGCTGTTTATCTATGTCCTTGAAATGCATGTTTAGACTTGGCTACGGGTGCAGTTTTCCCCCTTGAATTGAAGCTGGTCTTCCTCTGATCATATAATTGTCCTATGTGTCCAGCCACACAAAGATAAAATAGTAACACTGGGGAGATAGGACGGAGATGGAAAAAACAGTCTCTACTGCTTACACAGCTACACTCATACAGCCTGTTGGGAGAGATCTGTGTGTGCCGGGAGATATCCCCACTAGCTAAAGCTGGTTGCAATGTTTGTATCATCAGAAGGGGGACCATCCGAATCCTGGGACCAGTAAAAGACAGCAAAGTCCCAGCCAAATTACTGAGACAATTTTGTAACGGTCCCTGTTCTACTCATCTGGAGCCAAACAAACTGGGGGAGAGTCTCTGCTTATTTAATCAGTCATTACTTTGAGAAGGGGCAAAGGTGCACTACAGTTCAGCAGATGCAGCTCAACCCCATCTGAGCACAGGCACACGTAACATCACAACCTCAGAGGCACGGGGGACCCTCTCATTTGACAGATGAGGAAACTGAGGCCCCAAGAGATCCTCACAGTCACACTCAACCAGAGAGACTGTCACACACAACCGTAACACAAGCCAGGCATGTGTAACGCAGATGCAGCGACAGCCCCGCCTTAGAAGTGGGCACAGAGTTACAGCTGCTGAGAGATGCCAACAGTGCCTTGTCAGCAGCATCCTGAACTCAAGCCAGTAAAATCCTTCCTGCTCCAGTGGCGAAGGAAAGGGGAGAAGGTTTGGGGCAGAATCCAGACCAGCCCCAGGTACCATTTTTATTTGGGAAAAGCATACTTTTTAAGTGAGCAGACACTGCCTCATAGGCTGTCTTCTGCTTCTGAGCCCCAAACTCTGACAAGTGATACTGAAATGCCACCACTGTTTTCAGCCACAGACTCCAACACTGCAGGCCCTGTCACCACTGTGGTGACCTGGAGGCCCAAGGAGCAAAGTCCTGGAAGTGTAAATAAAACATATCTGTGGTATCGCAAAGCATGGCCCATGACGGAGAAGCTTTCCGTGCCCTTCCAGACGTCGGATAAGCTACTGCTGTGGAAAATGAGCATCTAGGAGAGAATTCTGGTTACTGATCAATGTTCAGTGAAATGAGAGTGCACCTTCCAGATCGGAAGCTTGACCAGGAGTAAAGGAACTAAGGAGGGGAGCTGGCTCATCATCTTCTGTCTCTTATGTCCGATTTTTACAACCTAAGTACAGTTCATCACATTCCATTATTCCACTGTATGTTGACTTTGTTATACAGTCTGTTTTAAATGATCGTCTGGCCTAAAAACAGAATATCCGTCACAGACAAAGCATTTCTTGACTTCACAGAGGTGCTTTGAGCAACCCAAACAGCTATTTGTTATTGACAGTGTTCATGTCATTCTCACTTTCCTTTGGGTCACTGGTCCAAGAGGCAAGGAGGCCAGAGGACTTCTGATAAGAGATGAGCTCCGTGAAGAATGAGAGACCGAAACGGCCAACTCTTGAGGACTCAACAGTTAGACCTGCCAGATATCCACGAGCTACTAGGATCTCCTCTTTCCCTATTACATCAGAGATTTTATGTGACAAGGTGATGAGAAGGTGTCCCACGGTCCAGCACGGGTGACCAGCCTCGTCCATGCTAGATAGGACAGTCTGTGGAGGCAGATGATGGGGAAAGATTCCTGGGGGCTCATCAGGGCATGGCCCAGTCACTGTGGAAATGTCTTCAAGAAAGAATTCAAATTCTAGTTCTCTGCCAGTAACCAGCATGGGCCTTAATTAATCCAGGCATTGGTTTAAAGGCATTCATATAATAAGACGGTTGGAGGACACAATTTCTTGGATTCCTCTGGCTCAGACCTTCGTTTTATTCTCTCCCCACCAACTTAATAAACAGGTGTGCGTGCTCTTCATAATTTAACATATACATATGGCCAGTTTTACCCATTCTGCTCTAACAATGGGACATTTAGTAATAAATCATTTCAAAATTCGAAACTTTTTTTCTTTTTAAAAAAATCTTTCAACACGAAGATCTGTTGATTGCCCTGCACTCAAAGGTAAAAGACTAAAAGTTTAAAAGAACAAATGGATCCTTAGCCCTTGGGAGAGTGAGCTGCATGTGAGGACAAGTTTTAACAGGTATGTTACAGTCACTTACAGCTGCACAAAGACCCGCACAACCTACACCCTCAGCCCTCGTGGTCTCCTGTTACGTTTGCCAAAAGGTGATAGTAAGTTTCTGCTCCAGAATCCCAGGTCCAATGTCATAATTCAAGGGTCTGGTTCCTGTGCCAGCTCTCTGGCACAACTTGTCTTCAATTTCAGAAAGAGTAGAAAGGACAGCAACCCAAGCACGCCATGTAGTTGCTTTAGAAAGAAATAGCTACAGAGCTAACTTGCAGTGGAAATCTTCGGTTCCATTCAGAATGTGCAAAAGTTTAAAAAAAAAAAAATGTTACTGTACCATGTGTGAATGCCACTGACCTAGAGTCATTCCTTATATTGTGTGAAGGGAAGTCGGTGTACCGCCGCAGCTTGGACATCCTGAAGAAACAGACCAACTCCATCCGTTATAAATGACGTCCCGTCTTCGCAGTAAAACCAGAGCTCAGGAGCTTGGGGGTACTGCAGACAGTGCCAGAAGGAAGCTTTGCTGCCTGCAGCGTGGCTCATGAAAGGCACTTGCTAGGCATCGCAGGTTATTCAGAATCTCATCATTTCCAGGGTTCACTCAGAACCCCGGTCTGCAGGCCTTAGCTCTGCAAGTTCCCAGGTGAGCTACACCTGTCCCAGGACCTCCACCCCTCTTCCTCTGACACCTGGTCTCCTGTCTGATTTCTGACTTGAATGATGTCTCAGCTGACCTAGCTGCCATGGCCTTGGGCTGGGCTCTCTTGGGAAACACGTGAAATACAGACAAGGCATCTTATCCTCAGAGCACACCCGAGATCTCAACGGAGCCAAATCCCAGCGATGGACAAGTCCCTGGGGTGTTCAGGCCTAGCTGTGTTCTGACTTCCAGGAGCGATTAAAGCGGGAGCTGTGATGGAGCCCAGGGCGTGAGGAGGCCTCGGATCATCGTGACAGGAGAAAGTGACCTGCGGTAACGTTGGCCTCTCCAGCCTCCTTTCCTGGAGATGATTAATGGAAGCTCTGGGAGTGACCTTCCTCAGATGCGCTGTAATTACTTACTGAATATGACCCAGCTGCAGAAGACAAAGGTTTATGCAACATTAAAGGCAGAGGCCCTGTGGTGTGAACAAGTGGATGGCCGGGCAATGACCTTGTGCGTCAGAATTTAATTACACTTCTGCTCAGAGAACTAATCATTTTTAGGATGCTCCAATCAGTTCTGAAGTTAATAATTATTTGGAGAATTAATGTATCATCATAGCTTGTAACTTCTCCAAGCCACACTGGGATTTTGGGGGTTTTTGTTTATTTCCCTGAAGTGGCAGTATCCAAGGAAAGAGGTACTCCACGCTTAAGTCCACTTTATAAAGAGCTTACGTTTAAAACAAAGATGAAATGGTCTATATTGTTTATGGGGATCTTTATACATTTGCAGATTCTTGCATTCAGGCTGCATTGGCTCAACTAAGATGGGACTGCCCTTCTCAGCATTCCCAGCTCCCCAGGTGCGACAGGCCCCAGAGCCGATGTGCGCACGATGCGGAAGGGAAGGCGCAGCAGCCGCCCCGCTCTGCCTGCTCTCAAGGCTGCTGCTGAACCAAGGGGCGCCAGAGCTCACGGGGCAGCCGCTGGCCCCGCTTCTTCCCTCTCCCACGGCGCTGCACACGCCAGCCTAGGATGCAGAGAGGTTGAAGGATGGGCTTCCAAGGCACAGAGCCTTGAGAGGCCCTGGATGCACGGAGTGAGGCCTCTACTGGGGTAAGTGAGCCGAGGTTAAGGGACGCTTGGAAGCTAGGTCCCCTGGGCCTCAATCTAGTCACCGAGTCCTTGTTGAATGCCTACGGGGTGCACAGAATTCTTATGCTACCAAGGATATGAAACATGATGAGAACCCGGTTCCTCCCAAGAAAGGAGTTCAAAATTTCGGGGTAAGACACGCGCACCGGTTCCCCAAAGGTACAAGGTTGTTCGAGATCATAACCCCCAAGTCGGCGGTAGCACAGGGTTTAGAGAAGAAACGGCACTGTCTGCGGAGCCTGCGGCAGAGAACGAGACTAAGGGCTGATTTGCGCAAGAGACGAGGAGGAAGTGAGGGTTCCGCTCTGGAGAGAAGAACCCGTACTGGCTGAGGTGGAGACTTCCAGAAGGCTGGGTAAGCACGGGTGCGCAAACAAATCCATCAATGGAAAGAAATATAAGGGGGAACAAAAGAGGGGAACGCGGGCTGTCAATAGATTGTGTTCTTTTTGGGGTTTTTTTTTGGTTGTTGTTGTTTTTTAAACAGCACGGATGAAGAGCCTGTTAAATTCTCGAACACACTGTCGGGTTTTCAAACCTTCTCCTCCCCCAAGAAAGTCAAACACAAAATCCAACCTAATGAGTAAAACAGTCTACGGCAGAGCTTATCAGGCGGCTGCTCTGGGACTCTTGTCCAGAGCCCCTGGCCCCAGTCAGTCACCCTCACCCAGGACCCGTGAGTCATGACCTCTGACCTCTGCTCCAGTGGCATAGCTTTTTCACAGCCTTCTTTATTTTAACAGGCCACTTGCCTCTTGTGACCATTTATAGATGGGAAATTTCCGGGGGGAGAGGTGAGGTCACTTTAATATTGAACAGGTTTGCTTAAGGCTCATACGTATCATTTACTAGTAACCTAATTACACTTGTCTTTAGAAATGCTGTGAAATTTAAGCAGAGACATAGAAAAGAAACCTAAGAGGACAGAAGTTCTATGTCACTAAACAGCTTTAAACATATGTATATATACACACACACAGCCAGTTAAATCCTTAGTACAGGCTCTTCACACGTGTTTGGAAAAAGCCCCAATAACAGAGTAAATAGGAAAAAAGTACTTCACTGTCCTGAGAAAGGAACAGAACTGTTCTGCTCTGCCGTATGTTGCCAAGGATCCTGTTTGCTGATGCTGCTAATCTTATCTGAACGTATTAATAAAATCCCTCCATTCCCTTATTAAGAAATATCATCACTGACAGAGTGGTTGGCTAATATTTGCTTCTTAAGAAATATCATGCCCTCCGCCTTTTTTTCCAAGAAAAAAAAAATTGCTGCTTCCTGGAATGTCTAGCTACCAAAAAAATCTGTAAAGCCTCATAAGACATTGAGAATAAAGATGAAAGTCAGGGTGAAACGAGCAATTAAGATAAAAAGAAAAAAACTCCACTTAGTTTAAGACAAGTTTCCTAAGGCTACCACATTCACCACCACAAATCATTTTGCAGATTATTTCCTTTCCATTTATCAAGCAAAGAGGCTAGAGGAATTGGTCATTTCCAAGGTGTCTCCATCTGGCTTTATTGAAAAATGCTAGGCACTCTTTCATTCACTATCTCATTTCACGACACATTTCTTGCTTGTGTGAACCATGGAGAACACCAACGCTTCAGTTAGCTAATGGGGAAACACACACACGAGGAGGTGGTGGAGAAGCAGGGGACTGACGGCCATAATGTTTTGTTCTCGACTCCACCCTAGAGACCATCCCCAGCTGCCACCCAGTGGATTCCATGATAATGTATTGATTCTACTGGTGAGGTGACCAGTGCCTCTACTGGTAACTAATGTCCCTTCAGTGTGTCCATTCTCAGGGCTGATGTCCTACTGCTCTGCCTAGAACTGTCTGAGACTGTAGCCAACACTTGCCAACAATGTGATTTTGCTCAACAACAAGTAAACACCATGCTGCTTCTGACGGGGATAAAAGTCAGCGTCAATAATGTGCAGATGTAAAGCAGACCCAGTTCACTCCAGGTTTTATCAATGGACTCATATTTCACGCACCAACCAGAGCACTGATCTAAGACAGCCCTTTCCCAATGTTATTTTTGAATTGTACAATTTTAAAAAATTGTTAAACTTGTTTTGAACTTTAAATGTGTCCGCTTACTCATAAGGGCTTTTTAAAAATTGCTGCCACTGCTATTATTTTTCTAACTTTTGAAACCTGAACTCACAAAGAAAGAACCACAGCGAGGAAAATCCCTCTGGGGCAAAAATGGGTCCCTGCAGGGGTCCTTCCAGCACTTCCCAAACCTGAACGAACCCTCCTGTCTCAGCTCAGACAAGCTGCATGGCTTAAACAACAGAAAGTTATTTTCTCTTAGTTCTGGAGGCTGAAAGTCCAATGTCAAGGTGCCAGCAGGGGCTCACATCTGGTGAGAACTGAGTTGCAGACAGCTTCCTTCTCGCTGTTCTCACATGGCCTTTCCTCAGGGCCTGTGCACATACAGAGTAAGAGAGAGTGATACAGAGAGCCAGCAAGAGCAACAGAGAGAGCAAGTGAGTGAGATAGCGAGAGGGAGATAGCAAGAGACTGCTCTTGTCTCTTCTTTTAAGTAAGGACACTAATCTCATTGGATCAGGGCTCCACCCTTATGACCTTATTTAAACTTAATCACCCCCATCAAGGCCCTTTTTCCAAATACAGTCACATTGAAGGCTGGGGCTTCAAAATATGAAGAGACACTGAACGGTCACGTGTAGTAACTTCTGCATTCTGGTTGTGGGGAGGGAGCTTCCAGGGAGAGCCTGAGAGAGGAATTAAGTAGGAAGCTGTGTGCTACTGACCATCACTGCCACCCACTGCTGCTCACAAGGGAGAGGAACAGTGGAGTGTGCTGGGGGACACGAGCCCACACAACGGAGGGACAAGACGGTGAGTGAGGCCAAGCAGAGCCACCCTCGGAAACAGAGGCTGTGTTTGGTAAGGAGGGGCTTTGAAAGCCAGGCCTCTGAGCCAGAGCTGAAAAGAGTTAGCAGCAGGGTTTTGATCAAGGGAGTACAATAGTGTTTAAGGGAGGTGTGTCCGGCTGCACCATTCCTGGCTTCTGCGTGGCTTTGCATGTATTCTTTGGGATTTGACTTAAGCCCCAAACAGCTGTGAGCAAGAGTCTAGGGCAGGATCCCCGAGATCACAGCCAGGGGAGAAGAGTCCAGGGCAGTGACCTCCCAGAAAATGAAAGGGAAGCTGCCCTCAGGGAGATGCTGGGGGGGCCAGGACCTCCCAGGGGGCCAGGGAAGCTCATCAATGCAATATTAAAAGTGCTCTGTGTGTGGTGTTTCCAGAAAGGACAAAGGGCAGAACTACTGCTGGGCAAAGGAATCAGAGTAGAATCCCAGCACCCCGGCTCCAAGAGAGCCGGAGGCCCCCTCCACTGCCCACCAACCAGGATGAAAATCTAGAGACATCAGAGCCTCTGTCATTCATGTGGTCCTTGAGCAGTGCCCTGGGCCCAGATCCCACAAAGCTGGTCCTGCAGCTGGGAGGCCATACTGCTTCAATTTCATGCTCCATCAGAGGAGTGAGTTGACTGCTGAGTTGGAATATATATGAGCCTAAGCCAGAAAATCACCCCACCACTTCTGATTATAGTAATTGTCAACCCCCCAAAGTGGAACGTGCTTCTTTTCTCTTTTTTTCGTCCACAATGGAGCAAGTCAGGATTAACTTGTTTCCTTTTAGAGGTCGGCTTGCTTAAGGGCATCAGGAGAGACTGAAGCATTCGGCACAAAATCGCGTATTGCTTTGCATTATCACGTGAATTTTCCTTACGTGCTTCTTTTTGCTCTTCTTAAAAAAAAAAAAAGATTTTAAGTTCTTTGATGACAGTGTTGTGTTTTTTTTATACCTACCCATATAGTAGTTCCACTAAAATAAACAAATAGATGAATGAAACAAAATGGACAATCAGTAGAAACCCCTGGGTCTTATAACAAGGTTGATTTAACCTAATATATTTTCTCTCTGATACACACAGAAGAGTGATTCTCAAAGTATGGTCCAGACCTGGGACTTTACTAGAAACGCAAATTCTCAGGTCCCACCCCAGACCTACTTCATCAAAATCTGGGAGAGGGGCCCAGCTCTCTGAGCCAGTAGTAAATGTTGTCTGGACCCTGGTCAGAGCTATCTTTAGACTCCTAGAGTCTAGGCTAGTCTAGACTCTAGCCACTGGAGAAACCCAGTGACAACGTACATCCTTTTCAGAATGACCTAAGAATGACACCAAAATGGGTCTTTGCAGTGGTTGTTTTGGCAGAGGTGGTATCTGGGGGAAAACAAAAATCAACAGCATATTACTTGGCATCACCCTGGCATTCATCAGCACTTTCATAGTTACTGAGCATGAAAAGAAAGAAACCATGAAGCAAGCCTGTAACAGTGAGTGAAAGTGAGTTTAAAAAAGTGTCTTAGGGCATCAGATCAGCTTTGCTATTGAGTTTAATCTAGCTGAGGCAGTATTATTGTAGCTGTCACCAATTTCACGTTTTTTCCCTTGCCCTGGTGAAGCTGGAACCAATTGTTGTTATAGGGAGACTAAATAAAACAGGTCCCGGATTTCCTGTTATTACAGGTCGATTTTCTGAGATGCCAGAATAATCTCATATGTGTGTTTGGGTTTTTGGGGGGTAACATAATTAAACCCACGTGAAATGGCACTGCACAGACTTCGCCACAGATTGTTTTGACAATGTTTCCAAGTGAATTACTTCAAGGAAGAAAAGTGACTATATAACAGCTTCCCTCCCACTTCACATCCTTGTCACGATTTTATATCACACTGATGATTTTGGGGAAAAAAAATCTGCTCTATGAGACGTGTCAAAATATGTAAATCAGTCAAGATAATTATATTGCTGGGGCAAGCTTGGTTGGATTAACTTCATTTACTTTCAAACTTCAGCAAATAGAGACAAGCAGGGTGACCCAGAGGTCTCAGGACAGCCCTCAGATAGCAGGAAGCTAAAGCTGAAACCCAGGACAGTTTAAGAGAATGAACTCTGACCCCTGAACATTCATGCTTCATTCATGATGCAATGTCTTAAAGACACTGAAGACGACAGAGATGCATGTGGCCCTGAGATGGTTAATGTTATGTGTCAACTTGGCCAGACCATGGTGAGCAGCTGTTTGGTCAAACACTAGTCTAGATGTAGCTGGAAAGTTATGTTTTAGATGTGCTTAACATTTAAATCAGTAGACTTTGTGTAAAAGAGATCACCCTTCCTAATGTGAGCAGGCCTCATGCAGTCACTCGAAGACCTTAAGAGCAAAGAGGGAGTTTTCCTGAGGGATCCTGCCTCCAGAAAGTAAAACCCAGAAAGCCTGCCTGAGTTTCCAGCCTTCAGACTCAAGACTGCACCACCAGCTCTTCCCCAAACCTCCTGACTGCTGTCCCAGCCTTTCCAGCCTCTACAATGGCATGAGTCAATTACTTATACATCTCTCCCCCTCTAGACATAGATTCTACTGGTTCCGTTTATCTAGGAAACTCTAATACAGCCCCCAAACCTTAACTTTGGACCCATACGCTTCATAAAATTTATGCTACTCTTTTGTTCTCCATTTAGTTGACATAATTTGGTCAAAACTGCAGAGAAAGAAAAAAAAAGAATCAAGAAACTTCTTGGGACTTTGCTGGTGGCACAGTGGTTAAGAATCCGCCTGCCCATGGAGGCTAAGCAATACACTACTTAATAACCAAGAGATCACTGAAGAAATCAAAGAGGAAATCAAAAAATACCTAGAAACAAATGACAATGAAAACACGATGACCCAAAACGTATAGGATGCAGCAAAAGCAGTTATAAGAGGGAAGTTTATAGCAATACAATCCTACCTCAAGAAACAAGAAACATCTCAAATAAACAACCTAACCTTACACCTAAAGCAATTAGAGAAAGAAAAATAAAAAAAACCCAAAGTTTGCAGAAAGAAAGAAATCAGAAAGATCAGATCAGAAATAAATGAAAAAGAAATGAAGGAAACAATAGTCAAGATCAATAATACTAAAAGCTGGTTCTTTGAGGAGATAAACAAAATTGATATGAATGGATAAAGAAAACGTGGCACATATATACAATAGAATATTACTCAGCCACAAAAAGAAACGAAATTGAGTTATTTGTAGTGAGGTGGATAGAACTAGAGTCTGTCATACAGAGAGAAGTCAGTCAGAAAGAGAAAAACAAACACCATATGCTAACACATATGTATGGAACCTAAAAAAAAAAATGGTTATGAGGAATGTAGGGGCAGTACAGGAATAAAGATGCAGACATAGAGAATAGATGTGAGGACATGAGGAGGGGGAAGGGTAAGCTGGGACGAAGAGAGAGAGTGGCATGGACATATATACACTACCGAATGTAAAATAGATAGCTAGTGGGAAGCAGCCGCATAGCACAGGGAGATCAGCTCGGTGCTTTGTGACCACCTAGAGGGATGGGATAGGGAGGGTGGGAGGGAGACACAAGAGGGAGGAGATATGGGGATATATGTATATGTATAGCTGATACACTTTGTTATAAAGCAAAAACTAACACACCACTGTAAAGCAATTATACTCCAATAAAGATGTTAAAAATAAATAAAACCAGTTGGTAATCCAAAAAAAAAAAAAGAGAATCCGTCTGCCAATGCAGGGGACACAGGTTCAAGCCCTGGCCCAGGAGGATCCCACATGCTGCAGAGCAACTAAGCCCATGCACCACAACTACTGAGCCTGCACTCTAGAGCCCGTGAGCCACAACTACGGAGCCCACATGCCACAACTGCTGAAGCCCACGTGCCTAGAGCCTGTGCTCCGCAACGAGAGAAGCCACCGCAATGAGAAGCCCGTGCACCGCAATGAAGAGTAGCCCCCGCTCACAACCAGAGAAAGCCCGCACGCAGCAACAAAGACCTAACGCAGCCATACATACGTACATAAATAAACTTCTTAGAGTTAATATAAATCCAAGTGCCACAACTTCCCAGATAGAAAATGAAGTTATCGATGTATTATGGTTCCTACAAATTAGAGTAACTGCCATAAAGATCTGAAATTCTACAGAACTTCATTTATACTCCCATTATTTACTATGTAATGTAATTCATTTATTTTCATTCATTAATTCATTGTGAGCATCCTGAGGACAGGAACTATCTGAATTTTTAAGTCTTCACATGATGGGAATTAAATATATTTTTTTGCTAAACGAACGGTCTAAATCTTCAGATTAAATACCATTCTAATGCTCTTCTGCTCCTTCACAGCTCCCCGCTTCATGGTGGGACATACTCTATCTGTACTAGGCCAACTGGAACAGCAGCTAGCATTAAAAAGACCACACAGGTGCCAGTAACTCCTGAATTACCTCAGAGCTGAGTCATCGCTGGTTCACACCAATGTGGCCCATGTGATCTAATTATAGTAACATTACATGGCATTTTCTGAGAATCTAGATTAGACCACAGTGTTTTTGAGACTGACTCCAGGTGTGATACTTCCAAATAATTCATAGTATGGTGATTTGGCCACATTCTTTAACACTTCTAGAACTTTAATTGAAATTGACTGATGACCTAAAATTGAAGCTCAAAGTCATACAATAAAATATTTCCTTAATAAGTCACTTACAAGGCAATGAACTGCTAACGCTGTGCCTTAGAGAAAGAGGATTTAGGTTTAAAACACTGTAACAGGAATTCTACTGCCAAAAAAAAGTCTTGTTAAAAATTGAGTCAAAACCATGCACAAATTTCAGCAACCTCCTTGCTCAGTGTTTCAGTTTAGCTCTACACATAGATTCCAAGAAAATGTACCTTTAAACTTCTGTGTTTTTTTTTTTTTTTTTTTGCAGTACGAGGGCCTCTCACTGCTGTGGCCTCTCCCGTTGTGGAGCACAGGCTCCGGACGCGCAGGCTTAGTGACCATGGCTCACGGGCCTAGCCGCTCCGCGGCACGTGGGATCCTCCCAGACCAGGGCATGAACCCGTGTCCCCTGCATCGGCAGGCGGACTCTCAACCACTGCGCCACCAGGGAAGCCCTGTGGTCTTTTTATTTTTTTGTTCGTAACATTTTATTTTTAACATCTTTGAGTATAACTGCTTTACAATGCTGTGTTAGTTTCTGCTGGATAACAAGTGAATCAGCTATATGCATACACATATCCCCATATCCCCTCCCTCTTGTGCCTCCCCTCCCACCCTCCCTATCCCACCCCTCTAGGTGATCACAAAGCACCGAGCTGATCTCCCTGTGCTATGCGGCTGCTTCCCACTAGCTATGTGTTTTACATTTGGTAGTGTATCTATGTCCATGGCACACTCGCACTTCGTCCCAGCTTACCCTTCCCCCTCCCTGTGTCCTCAAATCTATTCTGTACGTCTGTGCCTTTATTCCTGTCCTGCCCCTAGGTTCTTCAGAACCATTTTTTTTTTAGATCCCATATATATGTGTTAGCATATGATATTTGTTCTTCTCTTTCTGACTTACTTCACTCTGTATGACAGACTCTAGTTCCATCCACCTCACTACAAATAACTCAATTTTGTTTCTTTTCATGGCTGAGTAACATTCCATTGTATATATATGCCACATCTTCTTTATCCATTCATCTGTCCATGGACACTTAGGTTGCTTCCATGTCCTGGTTACTGTAAATAGTGCTACAATAAACATTGTGGTACATGACTTTTTAATTTTTTATTTTTTTATAAAGCAGGTTTTTATTAGTCATCAACTTTATACACATCAGTGTATACATATCAACCCCAATTGCCCAATTCATCACTCACACACACACACACACACACACACACACACCTGCTGCTTTCCCCCCTTGGTGTCCATACGTTTGTTCTCTATATCTGTGTCTCAATTTCTGCCCTGCAAACTGGTTCATCTGTACCATTTTTCTAGGTTCAACATATATGCGTTAATATACAATATTTGTTTTTCTCTTTCTGACTTACTTCACTCTGTGTGACAGTCTCTAGATGCATCCACATTTCTACAAATAACCCAATTTTGTTCCTTTTTCTGGCTCAGTAATATTCCATTTTATATATGTACCATATCTTCTTTATCCATTCATCTGTCGCTGGGCATTTAGTTTGCTTCCATGAGGTGGCTATTGTAAATAGTGCTGCAGTGAACACTGGGGTGCATGTGTCTTTTTGCATTATGGTTTTCTCTGGGTATAGTAGTGGGGTTGCTGGGTCGTATGGTAGTTCTATTTTTAGTTTTGTGAGGAACCTCCATACTGTTCTCCATAGTGGCTGTATCACTTTACATTCCCAACAGTGCAAGAGGGTTCCCTTTTCTCCACACCCTCTCCAGCACTTGTTGTAGATTTTCTGATGATGCCCATTCTAACTGGTGTGAGGTGATACCTCATTGCAGTTTTGATTTGCATTTCTCTAATAATTAGTGATGTTAAGCAGCTTTTCATGTGCTTCTTGGCCAGCTGTATGTCTTCTTTGGAGAAATGTCTATTTAGGTCTTCTGCCCATTTCTGGATTGGGTTGTTTGGTTTTTTACTTTTGAGCTGCATGAGCTGTTTATATATTTTGGGGATTAATCCTTTGTCTGTTGATTCGTTGGCAAATATGTTCTCCCATTCTGAGGGTTGTCTTTTCATCTTGTTTATGGTTTCCTTTGTTGTGCAAAAGCTTTGAAGTTTTATTACGTCCCATTTGTTTATTTTTATTTCCATTACTCTAGGAGGTGGATCAAAAAAGATCTTGCTGTGATTTATGCCAAAGAGTATTTTCCTATGTTTTCCCTTACGAGTTTTACAGTGTCCACTCTTACATTTAAGTCTCAAATCCATTTTGAGTTTATTTTTGTGTATGGTATTAGGAGTGTTCTAATTTCATTCTTTTACATGTAGCTGTTCAGTTTTCCCAGCACCACTTACTGAAGAGACTGTCTTTTCTCCATTGTATATCCTTGCCTCCTTTGTCATAGATTAGTTGACTGTAGGTGCATGGGTTTATCTCTGGGCTTTCTATCTTGTTCCATTGATCTATGTTTCTGTTTTTGTGCCAGTATCATATTGTCTTGATTACTGTAGCTTTGTAATATAGTCTGAAGTCAGGGAGTCTGATTCCTTCAGCTCCGTTTTTTTCCCTCAAGACTGCTTTGGCTATTCGGGGTCTTTTGTGTCTCCATACAAATTTTAAGATTTTTTGTTCTAGTTCTGTAAAAAATGCCATTGGTAATTTGATAGGGATTGCATTGAATCTGTAGATTGCTTTGGGTAGTATAGTCATTTCCACAATATTGATTCTTCCAATCCAAGAATATGGTGTATCTCTCCACCTGTTGGTATCATCTTTCTTTCATCCGTGTCTTATAGTCTTTTGCATACATCTTTTGTCTCCCTAGGTAGGTTTATTCCTAGGTATTTTATTCTTTTTGTTGCAATGGTAAATGGGAGTGTTTCCTTAATTTCTCTTTCAGATTCCTCATCATTAGTGTATAGGAATGCAAGAGATTTCTATGCATTAATTTTGTATCCTGCAACTTTACCAAATTCATTGATTAGCTCTAGTAGTTTTCTGGTGGCAACTTTAGGATTCTCTATGTATAGTATCATGTCATCTGCAAACAGTGACAGTTTTACATTTTTTCCAATTTGTATAATTTTTATTTCTTTTTCTTCTCTGATTTCCATGGCTAGGACTTCCAAAACTATGTTGAATAACAGCGGTGAGAGTGGACATCCTTGTCTTGTTCCTGATCTTAGAGGAAATGCTTTCAGTTTTTCAACATTGAAAATGAAGTTTGCTGTGGGTTTGTCATATATGGCCTTTATTATGTTGAGGTAGGTTCCCTCTATACCCACTTTCTGGAGAGTTTTTATCATAAATGGGTGTTGAATTTTGTCAAAAGCTTTTTCTGCATCTATTGAGATGATCATATGGTTTTTATTCTTCAGTTTGTTAATATGGTGTATCACATTGATTGATTTGCGTATATTGAAGAATCCTTGCATCCCTGGGATAAATCCTACTTGACCATGGTGTATGGTCCTTTTAATGTGTTGTTGGATTCTGTTTGCTAGTATTTTATTGAGGATTTTTGCATCTATATTCATCAGTGATATTGGTCTGTAATTTTCTTTTTTTGTAGTATCTTTGGTTTTGGTATCAGGGTGATGGTGGCCTCATAGAATGAGTTTGGGAGTGTTCCTCCCTCTGCAATTTCTGGGAAGACTTTGAGAAGGATGGGTGTTAGCTCTTCTCTAAATGTTTGATAGAATTCACCTGTGAAGCCATCTGGTCCTGGACTTTTGTTTGCTGGAAGATTTTTAATCACAGTTTCAATTTCATTACTTGTGATTGGTCTGTTCATATTTTCTATTTCTTCCTGGTTCAGTCTTGGAAGGTTATACCTTTCTGAGAATTTGTCCATTTCATCCTGGTTGTCCATTTTATTGGCATAGAGTTGCTTGCAGTAGTCTCTTAGGATGCTTTGTATTTCTGCAGTGTCTGTTGTAACTTCTCCTTTTTCATTTCTAATTTTATTGATTTGAGTCCTCTCCCTCTTTTTCTTGATCAGTCTGGCTAATGGTTTATCAATTTTGTTTATCTTCTCAAAGAACCAGCTTTCAGTTTTATTGATCTTTGCTATTGTTTTCTTTGTTTCTATTTCATTTATTTCTGCTCTGATCTTCATCATTTCTTTCCTTCTGCTAACTTTGGGTTTTGTTTTTCTTTCTCTATTTCCTTCAGGTGTAAGGTTATATTGTTTACTTGATATTTTTCTTGTTTCTTGACGTAGGCTTGTATAGCTACAAACTTCCCTCTTAGAACTGCTTTTGCTGCATCCCATAGGTTTTGGATTGCGTTCTCATTGTCATTTGTCTCTAGGTATTTTTTTATTTCCTTCAATTTCTTCTGTGATCTCTTGGTTATTTAGTAACGTATTGTTTAGCTTCCGTGTGTTTGTGTTTTTTACGTTTTTTTCCCTGTAATTCATTTCTAATCTCATAGCATTGTGGTCAGAAAAGATGCTTTATATGATTTCAATTCTCTTAAATTTACTGAGGCTTGATCTGTGACCCAAGATGTGATTTATCCTGGAGAATGTTCCGTGCACACTTAAAAAGAAAATGTAATCTGCTGTTTTTGGATGGAATGTCCTATAAATATCAATTAAATCTATCTGGTCTATTGTGTCATTTAAAGCTTCTGTTTCCTTATTTATTTTCATTTTGGATGATCTGTCCATTGGTGTAAGAGAGGTGGTAAAATCCCCCACTATTATTGTGTTACTATTTCCTTTTTCATAGCTGTTAGCAGTTGCCTTATGTACTGAGGTGCTCCTATGTTGGGTGCATATATATTTATAATTGTTATATCTTCTTCTTGGATTGATCGCTTGATCATTATGTAGTGTCCTTCACTTGTTTCTTGTAACATTCTTTATTTTAAAGTCTTTTTTCTGGTATGCGTATTGCTACTCCAGCTTTCTTCAGATCTCCATATGCATGGAGTATCTTTTTCCATCCCCTCACTTTCAGTCTGTATGTGTCTCTAGGTCTGAAGTGGGTCTCTTGTAGACAGCGTATATATAGGGCTTGTTTTTGTATCCATTCAGTGAGCCTGTATCTTTTGGCTGGAGCATTTAATCCATTCACATTTAAGGTAATTATCTACATGTACATATGACCATTTTCTTAATTGTTTTGGGTTTGTTTTTACAGGTCCTTTTCTTCTCTTGTGTTTCCCACTTAGAGAAGTTCCTTTAGCAGTTGCTATAGAGCGGGTTTGGTGGTGCTGAATTCTCTTAGCTTTTGCTTGTCTGTAAAGCTTTTGATTTCTCCATCAAATCTGAATGAGATCCTTGCCGGGTAATCTTGGTTGTAGGTTCTTCCCTTTCATCACTTTCAGTATATCATGCCACTCCCTTCTGGCTTGTAGAGTTTCTGCTGAGAAATCAGTTGTTACCCTTATGGGAGTTCCCTTGTATGTTATTTGTCATTTTTCCCTTGCTGCTTTCAATAATTTTTGTCTTTAATTTTTGCCAATTTGATTACTATGTGTATCGGCGTGGTTCTCCTTGGGTTTATCCTGTATGGTACTCTCTGTGCTTCCTGGACTTGGGTGGCTATTGCCTTTCCCGTGTTAGGGAAGTTTTTTACTATACCTCTTCAAATATTTTCTCAGGTCCTTTCTACCTCTCTTCTCCTTCTGGGACTCCTAATGTGAATACTGTTGCATTTAATGTTGTCCCAGAAGTCTCTTAGGCTGTCTTCATTTCTTTTCATTCTTTTTTCTTTATTCTGTTCCACAGCAGTGAATTCCACCATTCTGTACTCCAGGTCACTTATTCGTTCTTCTGCCTCAGTTATTCTACTATTGATTCCTTCTGGTGTAGTTTTCATTTCAGTTATTGTATTGTTCATCTCTGTTTGTTCTTTCATTCTTCTAGGTCTTTGTTAAACATTTCTTGCATCTTCTCGATCTTTGCCTCCATTCTTTTTCCGAGGTCCTGGATCATCTTCACTATCATTATTCTGAATTCTTTTTCTGGAAGGTTGCCTATCTCCGTTTCATTTAGTTTTTCTGGGGTTTTGTCTTGTTCCTTTATCTGGTACATAGCCCTCTGCCTTTTCACCTTGTCTATCTTTCTGTGAATGTGGTTTCTGTTCCACAGGCTGCAGGATTGTAGTTCTTCTTGCTTCTGCTGTCTGCCCTCTGGTGGATGAGGCTAAGAGGCTTGTGTTAGTTTCCTGATGGGAGGGACTGGTGGTGGGTGAGCTGACTGTTGCTCTGGTGGGAAGAGCTCAGTAAAACTTTAATCCACTTGACTGCTGATGGGTGGGGCTGGGTTCCCTCCCTGGTGGTTGTTTGGCCCGAGGCAACCGAACACCGGAGCCTACCTGGGCTCTTTGGTGGGGTAATGGCAGACTCTGGGAGGGCTCACACCAAGGAGTACTTCCCAGAACTTCTGCTGCCAGTGTCCTTGTCCCCACAGTGAGCCACAGCCACCCTCTGCCTCTACAGGAGACCCTCCAACACTAGCAGGTAGGTCTGGTTCAGTCTCCCCTGGGGTCACTGCTCCTTCCCCTGGGTCCCGATGTGCACACTACTTTGTGTGTGCCCTCCAAAAGTGGAGTCTCTGTTTCCCCCAGTCCTGTCGAAGTCCTGCAATCAAATCCCACTAGTCTTCAAAGTCTGATTCTCTAAGATTTCCTCCTCTCGCTGCACCCCCAGGTTGGGAAGCCTCACGTGGGGCTCAGAACCTTCACTCCAGTGGGTGGACTTCTGTGGTATAAGTGTTCTCCAGTCTGTGTGTCACCCACCCAGCAGTTATGGGATTTGATTTTCCTGTGATTGTACCCCTCCTACCGTCTCATTGTGGCTTTTCCTTTATCTTTGGATGTGGGATATCTTTTTTGATGAGTTCCAGTGCCCTCCTGGCGATGACTGTCCAGCAGCTAGTTGTGATTCTGGTGTTCTCGCGAGAGGGAGTGAGAGCACGTCGTTCTACTCTGCCATTTTGGTTCCAATCCTACATGACTCTTTTTGAACTACGGTTTTCTCAGGGTTTATGCCCAGTAGTGGGATTGCTGGGTCACATGGTAGTTCTATTCGTAGTTTTTTAAGTCTGCTTTGATGTAGCTTTCATGAAATAGATTATATTGCAGCCTGGCAAGATGTTTAACTTTAGTACATGGTCCTGTGGCATGCATCTGTTTGCCCAATTGGAAGTGAGGAGAAATCGTTCAGCTTATACCTCTAGGTAGTTGACTCTTTCCGGCCACAAAGCAGCAGTTGATTCACTGTGTTATAGGTTGTACTGTGTCCCTCCCAAAATTCATATGCTGAAGCCCTACCCTCAGAACTATTTACAAATAGCATCTGGAGATGTAATTAGTTAAGATGAGGTCATACTAGAGTAGGGGAACCCCGAACACAATATACTGGGGTCCTTACAAAGAAGGGCAATTTGGATACAGACACGAACACCAGGAACGTCACATGAAGAGGAAGGCAGAGATCGGGGAGATGCAGCAGAAGCCAAGGGAACGTCAAAGACCGCCGGCAACCACCAGAGGTGCAGAGAGGGCATGGAACAAGTTCTCCTTCACAGCTCTCAGAGAGAACCCACCCTGCTGACACCCTGATCTCAGACTTCTGGCTTTGAGTGCTGTGAAACAGTAAGTCTCTCTTCTATGAGCCACCCAGTTTGTATTACTTTGTTGCAGCAGCCGTAGAAAACTAATCCACACTCCAACCCATGGTGCCACAAAACTCACAAAAGTCACGCAAAACACACGGAGGGGCAGACTGCACACATCACAGTACAAGAGGTTTAAGGGCAGAACGAGTCAAAAAAGAGCGTGCCCCTTCCTAGGTTATCCATAAAGCCGACAGCCAGGATCTCAGTGAATACATTCGGGACAACAAACCTATCGGAATAATGATTATACATGTTTATAAAAGTGACCTCAGAGCACGGATGTAGAAAACAAACTTATGATTACCAGGGGGTTGGGGGGAGTGGTAAGGGATAAATTGAGGGAGTGGGACTGACATATAGACACTACTACATATAAACTAGATAAATAACTAATAAGAACCTGCTGTATAGCACAGGGAACTCCACTCAGTACTGTGTAACGGCCTATACGGGAAAAGAATCTTAAAAAAAAAAAAGAGTGGATATATGTATATGTATAACTGGTTTACTTCGCTGTATACCTGAAACAATGTTGTAAATCAACTATACTCCCATAAAAATTAAAAAAAAAGTGACCTCAGAGACTGAGAATGTTCAACAAATTCTAATCAGAATCTTGATACCAGGAATGAGTTTCTAATACAAACTAGCTTAATACGATCAGTGTAGACAAAAGACAACAGAATTTGAGAGTGAAGAGAAGGGGAATGGAGACCAGACAATCCTTGCAGAGTCTTGCCTTGGAAAGTCATAGTTCACTGCACAGTTGTCATTTCATTCGTGTGCCCTCAAGTCCCTGTTAACCCATGCCTTGGGAGTCATTCATAAAGTCCTAAGTTAAAGTGGTTAGAGATAATCATCTGGAAGACTGGCCCCAACTCACTTTGGCAGCCACAACTCTGATGCCCCAGGTTGGCAACACTGGGTAAGCGTGACCCCCCCACCTCCCACAGGTGGTTTTGTCTCCCTACCCCTCCCTTTGCTTTCTCTTCATATACATTAAGGCACATGTCACAGTCGGTAAACTACACTTTTTTCAGTGCACAGTCCCCCAAGATTTGATAAATGTATAGTCAGTGACTACCATCGCCATGAAGACATAGAACACGTCCATCCTCCCCCAAACTCTCCCCCGAATGCCCCTTTAGCTACCACCTTCCCCTTCAGCCCCAGGGGATCTCTTTCTTTCCTCTTTAATCTTTTTTTTTCTGTTCCTATAATTCTTCCTCTTCAAGAATATCACATAAGTGGAATCGTACAAGAGGTCGTGGCCTTTATGCATTTGACTTCTGCCACTTAGCATAATGCATCTGAGATCCATTCAAGTCCTTACGTGTAACAGTGGTTCGTTCCTGTTGGTTCCTGGGTAATATTTCCATGGGATGGATGCACCCAGCCCTGTGCATCCCCCAGATGAAGGACCTCTGGCTTGTTGCCAGTTTTTGGAGCTTTTTTTCAATAGAAGCCACTATAATTACTTGCGTACACATTTTTGTGTGAACATTCGTTTTCATTTCACTTGGGTAAATACTCAGGAGTGGAACTGCTGGGTCATATGATGAGTGTATGTTTAACTTTGTAAGAAAATGTCAAACCATTTTCCCAAATGGCTGTACCATTCAGATGGTCGTTTTTCAAGTAGTTTTTTTTTCTCCGCCCACTTGGGCTCCACAGTAATTCTTCCCTGAAATGTCAAGTGTACAGCAGGTCAGCAAATATGCTTTTTGGTGAGCAGCTTCACTTAAAAAATGTCAGTGTTAAATGGGGGCGATGTCTCAGGCTTGTCAAAAACCTTGATATTTATGACTGAGGCCAAAAAACAAACACAGCAAAGCTGTAAGGAGACAGAGGCATAAGTTAAGACTAAAAGCTTCTTCTCTCTGCCTTTATTTTGTTTCTGATTCAATGTGGGATTAAATCACTTTTGCCATCTCCCCTGCAGTGACAAGCTGCGAGTGGAGCCAGGACGTGGTTTTTCACTCCCCACCCTCCCTCCTCCGCCATCATTCCCCATCTACTCCCCCCTCCCACCTGCTGCTCCCACCACAGGCGCCTTGTCAAGGCTTCTGTTTCTGTGCCAAACAAATGAACAATCACTTCAAAAGGACGGAGGAGGTGAAATGCATCTGTTTGCAAAGAGTTCCTGCATCTCACCCAGACTGCCCCTTGCAGCCTGTTTGTCCCCTTTCAAAGTGAGGATGCCAGCAAGTCTGCACATGGGGTTTGTCTACCCGAAAGAGGTCTTTTTTCTGACTCCTCCCTGATCCCTTTTTCCCTCTGAACTTGACTCCAGTCGCGGATGTGCCTCTATGCACAGGACCAAGAGAAATCCTGGTAGTACATCTAAATAAAGGCCAGCTGGTTCGCATAAAAGAAACCCAATACCCTCGTTCCTTCCTGTGAAGGGTCCCTGTGCACACCTGGGCTTGTGGGAAGAAGCGTCTCTGATTAGCATTTGGCTATCGTGTATCCGGACGTAGATGGGAAAGGGATGGAGTTTGAGAGAGAAAGGCATGAGCATTAACTACACACTCGTGCCAGTGCACTCTTAGGGGGAGGACAGTTTATGAGGACCCAGGGGTAGCATCTCTATTTGGGAGGCTGCTTTAAGCCTCTGGGCAACAGAGCTGGTTCTCTCTCCAGCAAAAGCCAAGTCTGGCACTGCAATAGGGGGTTTGCAGATTAATTTAGTAAAATGAAAGCCCCCTGGAAAAGACACAACAGACCAACTTAAGCTGCTTTCTTGACTGACAGCACTTCTGCTATTCTGCAAGCTCTAAAGCTAATATCACAAGGTCTCCCCCAAGCATCATAGATCACATTTGATGAAACTATGCTCCAATCTGTTTGCCATGAAGAAGGAAGGGTTAATAAGCTTTGTGGATTTTTAAGAATCAATTCTACCTATGAAAACATGAGTGCATAACTTATATAGAATATAACAAGCCTGTGCGTGCACACACACCATGCATCTCATTGGGAAAACCCACAAAGACAGGAGTTGTCGTATTACTGTATCAAATTAATTTTGAACAGATGTCAAGGGAAAAAAGTCAATATGTGATTTATTTGACTGAAGTGAATCGGTCACAATTCTACAGAGCTGAGGTAGTTTAAATAAAAGATACTTGCCTTAACTACTAAAAACATGAAGCAAGTCACAGTACAAACACAGATATTTGTCATGTTGCCAGCTTAAAGACAGATTAATTTCAGCCTCGCTGACTGAAGTCTAATCACTAGATTCTCAGAGTATTATATAATCTCTTATTCCACGTCTCTCAAAACAAAGAATCCCCTTGACCAAAGCCTGACAGGTGATTCATCTCTTTTGACAACTGCTATAGCTGCATGTTTGGCAAATGCATTTATTAGCCTCTGGATTTGTTAAAATTCGCTAGAAAAGCAAAAGGAATTATAGCACAGAGATGAAATCAACATTTTACAGTTCCACAAATGCATCTGGGTCATGGACTGGGTAAACATCTCCCAAGAACAGTTTTCCCAACTTCAGCTGCACAATGGGATCTCATGGGGATCTTTTA
Organism: Globicephala melas; assembly: GCF_963455315.2. NCBI lineage: Eukaryota > Metazoa > Chordata > Mammalia > Artiodactyla > Delphinidae > Globicephala > Globicephala melas. Next base: position 14,871,175 of record NC_083326.1, read on the forward strand.
AAAAGGTGGATTCCTGGATCCCCCTCTCCAAGATGCTAATGGCCGTGCTTTGGTGTCTCCTGCATGCCTTAAAAGCTCTTAACACACAGCAGAGGCTGAAAACTACCATTACTGTGGTTCCAACCGAGGACAACTTTCATTGAATCACCATTCATAATACATTTGTCCATATCCTGACCAAATGACTCCCCCTCCCAAAATACTGAATTCCAGGGACCTTCATTATTCCCTGCATTCCCTGGAGCAGGGCAAGCCTAAAGGAAATGTTTTGGGCTCCTGCTGTATCAGCGCCCCATCAGTGAGACCCGCCTGGGACTATCCCTGAACAGCGGCCTTTTCTTCCCAGTCCAGGGATTTCTACTCTACAGCACACGCTGACCCGACTTTCCCTGTTACAACAGAACATGCCTTGAGTGTGCTGAGCTACCAGCACTCGTCTTCACTGTCTTTACTAGAATAACTGGTGACGCTGAGCACAAGAAGAGGAGGAAGACACCTCTGGAAATCTGAAGACAGCAGAATAGCCTAAGAAAATCTTTCCGAAGCTGTTCTTTTTCTGAATAGAATTTATTTTCTACGGAAAACAGAGAGTCTAAGAGAGTGAAGGCAGTTGTCAACTATGGAGTCTTTGGGTTCGAAAAACCCTGGAACTAACTTAGGTCAACATTCTCACCTGTGATATTAGGCCATGGAGGCCTGAAACATAATGACTTGTAAGGTATCAGCTGCTGCCTGGGCCATGACAGGGGTGGTGGCCCGCTGACTCAGCCTGTCATGTTCCCACTGGATTCTTTTCCTTGCTTCCAGCTCTAGTCCCTGCTGTGATCAGTTGGGGACCAGAGAACACTCAAGTGTCTGCCACGTGCTGGCCAGGCTCCGGGCCTGACAGTGCTTTCCGTCTGCCTTTTCCATCTGCATGCTTTCCATGCATACTTTCCATTCAAAGTTGCCTGGGGGTGGATGAGAACAGGCACCAGAGTTCTGCCCTATTTCCTTTGGTTTGTTTTATTTATTTCCCTTCATTTGAGCAACAGTTGCCAACACATCTGAAGCTGAAGCAACGGCTTTTCATATTGCTTAACCCTGAAAGGGGGCCAAGCAGAATATATGTTGACAGGAGAAATATCAACTTACCCGACAGGCTTTCCAGTTCTTGTGGAAAATGTTCAAGGCATTCCCACTCATGTCTCCTTGACTTTCTCGAAAAGTCCCAAAGTAACAGAGACTGGATCCTAGGAGTAAGAGCCATGCCCAAGGATAACCTGTGGATCTAAGCTTGGAAATGCCAGACTAGACTGGGTAACAGAGGCTACGCGTGTCGTCCTAGGGCTTACAGATGTCCCATGGTTGCTATCATTTTGGGTGACCTAAGGAAAAGAGGAATCGAAGGGGGTTTTCTGGCCCCTCCAAATAACCATCCACGAGGGCATTCTCAACCTCAGTACTACTGACAGTTGGGGCCGGCTACTTCTTTGTTGAGGGGCAGGGAGGGAGGCGGTCCTGAACACTGTAGGGTGTGCAGCAGCATTCCTGGCCTCTACCCATTAGAGTCCAGGAGCATCCACTGTCCACTGCGAAGACCCAAAGTGTCTCCAGACATTGTTATAAGTCTACACCAACCAACTGAGGACCACTGCACGCGTGTCTTAAACCTCATCTGTATTACGTTTAATGTTTTGCGTTTTCTATCCTCATCTTAATGCTAATAATATTAACCCTCCTTGTCACATGGGCTAAATAAGCAAGAAGATGAAATGAGACAGTAAGGAAAATTAGAGGTTACTGTCTGGCCCCTAACACACCTTCCAGGCTCAGGGCTCCCCTTCCTCTCACAAAACCTCTGAACCCACTTAACGGGCCTGTCTCTGTTCCTCAAGCTGTGACCCTCTTCCCTTTCTTCTGGAAAGTTCTCTTCCCTTGTCTCCGCCAGGCCAAATCCCACCCATCCTTTAAGGTCCAAGTCAAAAGCAGCTTCCCGCAGGGAAGTATAGTCAATATCTTATAATAACCTACAACGGAAAAAAGTACAAGAAAGTATATATATAGGTATAACTGAATGACTTTGCTGTACAGTAGAAACTAACAACATTGTAAATCAACTATACTTCAGTTAAAAAAAAAGCTTCCCCCATGAGACCTTTCTATACCATCTCACCTTCCTTTAGCTTTTTCCTATACTTTCTGCTAAATTTACATTCTTGTGAAGAACAGAAAAACTGCATCTTAACGAGATACATTGCAGGCTCCTTTGGATTTTCATTATAGGACCTTAGGGTGTTAGACCTCAGGGCTTGTGTTGTTCAAGCCGGAGGCTCCACCAGGTACCAGCCTCATTGTAATCACAACCACTAATACCAAATACCTGATAAGAAAAGGCTGGAATTTAAATATGTTCTGTGTGAACAGACCCTGAAGGTCTGTTTGGAGGCTCTCAGCAGAGACTGAGGCAAGAGAGACCCTTGGCTTAAGAAGACAGGCTCTTCCACTCAGCACCACGCGCCCTGGTAGCGGGGAAGGAAAGAGGGAGGGGCACCTGCAGAGCCACAGAGCAGCAAGATCTGCCCCCAACAGCCAAGGGGTGGCCCAGACACTCTCACATCCATGCCCTAGATCAGGACTGTCCTAAGGCAATTTTTCCACCAGATAGTAAGAATAATTCCTCTGGTTCTAGTGTGCTTGCAGGAGACAACAGTGCATGGTAGCTCTAGCAGTGGGTGCTGGCAACCGGCAGCTTGAAGCTTCTCTAGCACCTGCTCCTGCAGCGAGCTGCCACTCGGCTCCCAGCTCCCGAGGGGCTAAGGGACCAGCAGTGCCCAGCATCCATCAGCCTCCTGCAGCACTCCCTCCAGCAGAGGGAGAGGCTCAGAGAGGCAGAGCGTGGCTGGCAAGGAACCACCCCACTTCCTCCCTGGGTGGCTTTGAAGTGATTTTCCACATATGGTGCTTCCTGATGGATGACTTACCCAGCAATTTATTTTATTTTTTTTATTTCTGTGTTGGGTCTTTGTTGCTGCGCGCAGGCTTTCTCTAGTTGCAGCGAGCGGGGGCTACTCTTCGTTGCGGTGTGCGGGCTTCTCTTGTTGCAGAGCACGGGCTCTAGGTGCGCAGGCTCAGTAGTTGTGGCTCGCGGGCTTAGCTGTTCCGCGGCATGTGGGATCTTCCCGGACCAGGGCTCGAACCCGTGTCCCCGTGCATTGGCATGCAGATTCTTAACCACTGCGCCACCAGGGAAGTCCCCCCCCAGCACTTTTCTAGCAGGTTCCACTGACAGTATCTCAACAGCTTCTCCACCAGCCACTGAGCCATAGCCACGCCCTCTGCAGCAATGTCTGGGTCTCACCCTGCGGGAGCCCTGGAAGTAGGGGTGGGGTCTCTTCCCTCGGTGCTCAATCTCAGCCCTACAGGTAGTAGTCAGTCCCTCATATTGTCAACTCACAAACCTATCTGAAATGTCTTACTTCTTAGGAGAATACAGTTCATCAACACAGACCACACTAGGGATAGAAAGCAGAAGCAGACCAATTTCATTTAAGAGATGTTAATAGAAAGTTATTCCCCACAAACCAGTTTTACTGAGGTATTCTACCAAACTGTTAAAGATTACATAGAGCCAATGTTAAATAAATGGCCTATCACAGAGAGCTCTCCAAAAGTATTACAACCGACGTTACAAAATAATATTGATATAAATTTCCAAAAGGATATAGCAAACAGCATCTAATACTGCACCATGGCCAACTGTGTTTAGGAAATCCCAACTGGGAGGTCCTCCAGGAATGCATGTTAGGTTCGACAGTAGGAAGTGCGTCAATAAATATATGGTATTAACAGATCTAGAAAGAAGAACCATAATATTTCCATAGTGCTAATAAGAAGTCTGACAATTCAGTATCCATTCTTGATTTAAACACACACACACGCACGCGCAAGAATACAGGAATTGACAGACATATACCTTAGTCTTCAAGTTAGCATCTTATTTACCTTTCTTAATGGAGAAATATTAGAGGCACTTCCACTATAGTCAGGAACAAAATATAGATGCTATTTCCACTACCATTTAACATTAACATTATTCTAATTAGCCAACATAGGCAAGAGAAGTCAATTAGAGGCATAAAAATTGGAAACGAAAACTCTATGTGCATATGATAGGATAGTGTACCTAGAAAAACTAAGAGAAACAATGAAAAAATACCTCCACAGTAAAAGAATTTAGTAAGGTAGCACAAATAGCAACATACAAGTTACTTACGAATATGCTTAGATTTGCAAAACCTATGTGCACACTACTTTAAAAACACTCTTGAAAGACAAAAAGTGATCTAGAACAAATAGATATCTCTTATTCTTGGATAGGATAACTCAACATTATAAAGATGTCAGTTCTCTTTAAATTAATTTATTAATTCCAATAAAATTACCAACTCCAATAACTTTGCTTTCTATGGAGCTAGACAAGTTCATAGGGAAAACAAACATGCAAGAAGAGCTAAGAAAACACGAATAACAAAAAGCTGGTGCAGGGGATGAGGGATATAGCACTGGAAGATACTGAACATACAACAAAGGCTATTGGAATTAAAACAGGGCAGTTGGTACTTGTATATCAAGAGGACAGACAGATCAACGGACTAGAATAGAAAATCCAGAAACAGACCCAACTATTTTAGAAGTTTAGTATATTAAATGTGGTATCTCAAATCCCTGAGATAAAAGATGGACTTTTTAATAAGTTGTACTTGAACAACAGGATAGTCATTTGCAAAAAAAAAAGAAAGGAAAATCAGATCCAGACCTCACTCCATACACGAGAATAAGCTTCAAGTGGATCTGAGACATAAATGTAAAAACTGAAACCACAAAAGTACTAGAAGAAAATATGGGGGGATTCCTCTATAACCTGGGTGCAAAAAGCAGCCTTCTAATTATAAGCAAATTCCAGATGCAATCTTAAAAAATTAATAGATTTGACCTCATAAAAATAAAAACCTTTGCACAGTGAAAAATATCAGAAGCAAAGTCAAGTGACAACCTGGGAGAAAACATTTGCAATACATACCAGAAATAAAAGGCTTATATTATATATATATAAATATATATTATATATATTGTTTGGATATATATTACATATTCAAACATTGAGGGGGCCAATGTCCGATAGAGGAATGGACAAAATTCATAAACAGACTGTTCATAAGGCAAAAATGCCCCTTAAATGTATGAAGATGTCCAAGTTTACTTGTAAGAGAAAAGCAATTTAAAATTACACTGAGACAGCATGTTTTGTCTATCAGACTGGGAAAAATTAAAAAGCTCGAAAACACTGTTGCCCAGGCTTAGGGAAGCAGGAATGCTCAGACATTGCTGGTGGGCATACAGACTCGTACATCCCTTATGCAGAAAAGTTAGGCAACACCTAAAACAGACAGATAAAAACCTACATGTGCCTTTACCTCTTGACCTTAGCAATTTCACTTTGGGGAATATGTATCTCAAAATGAAAGTACATGTGCACAGGAATATTCATTGCAAGATTACATGTAATTATAAAATAATGGAGTAAGTACATCATTAACCTTATTCTAATTGAAGATGAATAGACTAGGGTATGTCCAACACAATGGAATATTCTGCAGCTGAAGAAAAATGAAAGGAATGAAGAGCTTTATAAACCAACACGGAGTGACCTCTACAATACGCTGGTAAGCGAAGCAAGCAAAGTATAAAAACATACAGTACGCTAACTTTGCTATAATGAAGAGGATGGAACTATATATTTTTGTATATATGTGCACTGCGTCTATTTGTTTTTGCAAAAAAACTAAGGATAAACTAATGAGATTGTTGGGTGAAAATGGAGTAACTGCACTGGGGTGGGGAGTGATGGGTCTTACTATACTTTGTGTAGTGTTGCCTTCTGAAACCATGTTACTGTTTCACATACTCAAAAAGTACCTCAGTAAGAATAAGCAAATCAGTGCAATCAGCAAAATCCAGAGTGTGGGCAACTCCACAGACCAAAGGGCCCAAGATTCTCAACAGACAAACTGTAAGAAAAAGGGGTAGACAGAAACCTAAAGATTTAAAAGATAGTTTGAATTTTAAAATGGGCAAATTCCAGGATTCAGGGACTCACATGCAGATGATAAAAATATGAAGAAATGTAAGGAAGTACTAGGAGAGTGGTTATTTTTGGAAGGATGAAAGGTTCATGTTTTTATGGTAACGTGGGGAGACTTCTAGGTGGCTGATGCAGAAATTTCTTAAGTGATGGCTACAGAGCTATCTGCCTTACATTAAGCTGCACAGCTATTTTGAGTGGTCTTCTAGATCTGTATCTCATTTTCAAATAAAAAGCTTTGAGAAAAGACTCAACTCCTGGCCGTTTCTCAGCTGTTTGTGTGATGCTTATCTGTGGGCACCCTTAAATCTTTAGCGAGCACTTTTCTGCCACTCGGTGCAGTCCCTAATACGCTCCTTCCATTAGAAGCTGCGTGATCAGAGAACACATTCCAATTTTCAGATTAGCTTAAGAAAAACATGAATAGGAGGCTTGAAGTGTTGCCAACAATAACTTGTGTAGTGCATTCCAGCACCAAACTATAAATTCTGTTTGCTCTATCAGCTGTTTTAGATTATATGCATGGCCATTATCCCTCAACAGCATAGACAACGGAAAAAAAATGAAAATTTAACCTCATTTTCCTAAGAAAAAAACAAAGAAAGGTAAAGAAAAAAATGCCCTAGGGTTCTTACATAAGACAAGGCCTCAAATTTTGTGAACTTGCCGGACACGTTTACGATCTTTATAACCCTGGCTGCAGGCAGTTCTGCCTTGAGTATTCCCAAGATTCTTGATCTGTGCTGACATCTGAACACTTAAAACCTTTGCTGGGATGGGGGTAGGCCTAATCAAGGCTGTTCACGTTGTCCAACTTCTATCAGTTGTACAAACTGTAACTGATTAAGTCTGGTACATGAGCTGTTAACTCAATTGATCACCAGTGGTGGTCGCCTCTGGTGTAGAAAAAAACCAAAAAACGACTTAGCAGGTAACTGCATGGGCACCATTTCCCAAGGTTGGGGGGGGGGCTTTTCATTCCAGTATCAGTATCATTCATTCTCACCTTGCACATTCAAGAACCATGGCCCCCTGATAAACCCAGGCAGAACTGCACAGTCTCCCTCTCCCCTCAGCATCCTGCAAATCTAGATGAAGACACAGGAAATGTTTGCTTCAGCAGAGACCAACAAGCCAAGGCAACTTCATGAAAAGTAAATTCTCTCTCCCTTCATGGTTCCTGCCACCCTGGGGCCCCAAACAAAGGTAAGTCTGATCCTCTATCCTCCTCAAGGACAAAACAGCTGTTTAAATTTCAATAAGGGAAGATTTCTTCTATTTCACTAAGTGAAGACCCTACAGATGGCTCTTCTGTCTGACTTCACTAAGCATAATACCCTTTAAGTCCATCCATGTTGTCACAAATGGCAAGTCTTCTTTTATGGTTGAATATAACACCATTTCTTTTATGTCTGGAATACTATTCACCTGTTGACGGACACGTTAAGTTGCTTCCATAACTTGGCTATTGTAAATTATGCTACTATGATCACTGGGGTGCATGTATCTTTTCGAATTAGTGTTCTTGTTTTCTTTGGATATATACCCAGGAATGGAACTGCTGGATCATATGATAGTTCTAACTTTAAGCTTCTTGAGGAACCTCCATAACGTTTTCCGCGGTGACTGCACCAATTTCCATTCCCACCAACAGTGTAGGAGGGCTCTCTTTTCTCCACACCCTCACCAACATGTTATTTGCATTCTGTGTGAGCATAGCCATTCTGGCTATTGGTGGTATCTCACTGTGATTTTAATTTGCATTTCTCAGATTTTGCAAATCACATCAGATCTGCATGTACAGTTTGGGATCCAGCAAGCACCTAAAACTAATATATTGATATAATTATCATACTTGGACAGAACAGAAGCAGCACTGAATTATACAAAGACTAAAATTGGAAACTACTCTGTCGCTGTTCCTTAATTCTCAACACTACAGTGCAGTAAATAGTCAAACAGGGTTTATTCAGGTAAGTCACATATTACCCATGGGCATTACTAAAGTATTATGTATATTGCTATGATAGTATGCTTTATGGCGTGATGGCTAAGAGCTCAAAATTCGGAGTTAGATATAGGTTCAGATGTCAGCTACCTCCCTTCCTGACTGTGAAATCCAAGCAAGTTACTCCCTCTGTGCCCTAACCTTTCCATCTGTAGCCCTGGGCTGATAATTCCTATCTGAAGAATTAATGTAGGCGACACACATAGTCTGGGTGTGCAGATGGAGTCCAGAGACATGAAAGGCTTCCAAACACAATGAAGCATTTCTAGAAAATGAAAACTGTAGCTGGTGGGAATCAAATTCTTACTGGAGTTGATGCCACTTCAGTTTATGAAATGAAAATATCACAACTCCGGACACCTGCTGTTGGTTAAAAAAAAAAAAAGACACTCACTTCTGGCTCATTCCTATTCCATCCACCATCTGAGAGTAAACGTTTCTTTTTCATTGTTGAAGAGCAAAATTTCATGCTAATCCCACAGAGCTATGGTGTTTCCCAATGAGACAGGTTATTCTACAGTGAATCCCTTGTCTCTTAACCATTCTGATTTTTTCCATGTCGTAAGAAATGCCAGGCATTTTTGTTTCCTTAAGTGAATCATGTTCTGCTTTAAACAGGAGCCTGCTTTATCAGCTATGTCTCAGTTTTCTTTTAATTACTGTACATTCATTACCTACCACCTAAGAGCAAAAGTTGTACTGAGGACACATGTGTAGCCCAGAAGATCTCCCTGTGCTATACGGCTGCTTCCCACTAGCTATCTATTTTACATTCGGTAGTGTATATGTGTCCATGCCACTCTCTCACTTCGTCCCAGCTTCCCCTTCCCACTCGCCGTGTCCTCAAGTCCATTCTCTACGTCTGCATCTTTATTCCTGTCCTGCCCCTAGGTTCATCAGAACTTTTTAAATTTTAGATTCCATATATATGTGTTAGCATACGGTATTTTTCTTTCTGACTTCACTCTGTATGTTAATCCAGATGTTTTAATTAAATATTTGATTTTTAGAAGAAACTGTGCCTTTCCCCGCCCCTCCACACATACCCCTTCATCATCCTCTGTCCTGTTAATTTTTCCAAAAGGACCTTTTCTTTTCCACTTTTCCCATCTTTAAATAATTAGCACATTCAACATCTGATTAGCTTTCTTACATAGGAAAGTTAATATCCACAGATTTGAAATATTTTTCATATAGACCTAAGAGAAGATTGGAATGAGAAATAGTGAAAAGGGATCAACCACAATTCACGCGAGTGCTCACTGCTTACAAGAGACCATTTGTTATTACAAATGTGAATTCTACTCGCTTTCCTTGACTCACATGACAGATCGGGTCCCATAAAGTTAGTGAAAACTTAAGAGTAGAAGTTCCTGACAGCAGGATCCTTTAGGGCAACAGGAGGGCAAAGAGGCTGGAGTGGCAAAATGAGCTAAATATTTTTCATGACTTCCTTCCATTTGTCTTTCCTTATTCTGCTTTTGCCTTTTGATAACCATGTCAAGAGAAAGACCATGAGGTTACAAGCGTCATCATCTTCGCGTGACCCTTTTATTTCTTTCATCAAGATTTATAAACATTGCACATTAAAGATTCAGAGACCTGGCCTTCCCCTTGTATTTCATTTGCACAGAGTAAAAATTTAGTATAAAACCACTGGATGGACAAATGAATGGCTAAATCTTCCCATCCATAAAGAACTCAAAGAAAACACCACACTGTGACAACAGAAAATGCAACACAGAAAGGATGTGTGTGTAACAAGTCACTGTATAAAGGGAAAACTCCAAGTTCTGAGCTGGGAGAAATCAAGAAGGAGGTATCACAATAAGCTGGAATAATGAGGCAAAGACTTTACGGGAAACCCTGAAGCAGGAGTAGGACTTGGGGAAGTGAGAACAGAACGGGGAAGGGGATTCCACAGGCCTGAGCACAGAGGCAAACCCATAGGGCCACAGACGGGTAAAAGCAGCCCTGAGAATTGGGGAACATAAATTATCTTGCCCACTAGTAGTAGGACCCCAAGACCATGGAGGGGGTGATAGATGACGGTCAGTTTCCAATTCCAAATCAAAGCATCTGGTCTGACAAAACGAAAGATTGTGCAGCCAAAGGGTAAAGCGCTCAGGGTTGAAATAAGACTTGAGATCAAAACCTGGCTTCACATTCATGGGCTCCCTGGCCTGGGACAACTCGCTAAACCTCCATGTCTTACTGTCTGGAACCATAACATGAAGTGAGAGGGTCGCTGTGGGGACTCGAGGAGAGGATGCTTAAATTGCACTCATATACTCCCAGGAGCACAGGATGCTCAATTTGTTAGCTATTGTTACGCACCGAAGACTAATAGGACAAAATACTTAGTTTAAAACTATCCTAGGCAAAATCCAACGTCTGTGGGCACCATAGCCAAATGCTAACCACTCCCTCAGAAGGTCCTGGAATGACCACTGGGAGGAAAGCAGCCATGGCTCCTGCAGCCTCAAACATCAAGGCACTGAATGTAGCTCCTGGGGCTGGAAGCTCTTCTTTCAGAAGTTGAAGCAATCGGAGAAGCTCAGTGTTACAAGGATTCATCAATTCATGTCAACTAGGCCCTTCGGGTCCTTGGCTAAATGGGTTTTTTAAAAATAAATAAATAAATATTTATGGCTGCGTTGGGTCTTCGTTGCTGGGCACGGGCTTTTCTCTAGTTGCGGTGAACAGGGGCTATTCTTTGTTGCGGTGCGCGGGCTTCTCATTGCGGTGGTTTCTCTTGTTGTGGAGCATGGGCTCTAGGGGCACGGGCTTCAGTAGGTGTGGCTCCCAGGCTCAGTAGTTGTGGCTCACGGGCTCTAGAGCGCAGGCTCAGAAATTGTGGCGCATGGGCTTAGTTGCTCCGCAGCATGTGGAATCTTCCAGGACCAGGGCTCGAACCCGTATCCCCTGCATTGGCAGGCGGATTCTTAACCACTGCGCCACCAGGGATGTCCTGGCTAAATGGTTTTTATGAATAAAGCTTTTATTATTTCTAAAACAATCTTTCTCCCCTACCTTGTGAAGAGGCAGAATCTGACCTTTGCAGATAATAAAGGCTCATCTCTCCATAAAACATCTGACTTAAATGTAGTCTTTGGCTTTCTCTAGGGAGCATATCTCCCTGCTTCAAAACAAGGTTTTTGCTCATCTTTAAGTAATTACACAATTATCTACTAAGTAATTCTATGTTCCTACATTGTTGTTAAATTCAACAAGAACACAAAATGAAATTAGCATCCATCTCCTACTACAAAGTTGTTTTTTTCTTCCATCCCAAAAAACTCTCTTATCTTTTATGAAACATGCCAATTTCATCTTAGGAGAACAAGAACCTCTTATCCTTGTGAAAATACTGGAGACGGAGCAAATATATCACCAGATAAAAGAGATAAAACGCAGCTCATATATCAGAAAGGGGATGGGCGGACCTCGAAAGTTCTACCCGGACTTCCTCAGGCTGAAAGGTCTTGATCCTCTCCAGGCCTCGGTTTCTACATCCAAAAAGGGAGCCCTTTGTAGGGCTATAAAGAGATGAAGGGGAAAGCCTGGCACTCAATACCCATGACCGCTGATCTTGTTATCTATTACTTTTTAAAAAGTCAAAGTAGGAAAAGGTCTCTCCCGTTTCTCTCTGGTACTTTACCCCATCTCAGGCAGGCCGATGAGGAAGGATACAGGGGAGAAAAGAGGCAGAAGGGACTGGAAACCTTATCCAAACAGGACCCCTCTTCACTCCAGGAGGAGGTTCAGGGCTACAGGGCACTACAAAGCCGAAAGGGTTACTGGACAGAGCCACGGTCCCAGCCAGACAGGAGCTGCTCTCCGTACACTTGGGGATGGAGGAGACGCAATAACAGGTGCCCAGTTAAAAAAAAAAAGCAGAAGAGGGTCTCAAACTGACCCCTTTCTCCATACATAGACCACTCTACCAGAACAGATGTAAAAACCAGCAATTTCACTACTCCCTCGATCTAAACTAACACGCATTCTAAGCACCTGGTGACAATCATCTGTTTTCAGGAGTTAATTCCTCTTCATCTACCTTCACAGCAGAAAAGTGTCAATTACACAATGTCAATTAAATGTTAATTTAGTGCTCATTAAACAGACACGGGCGATTTCCTAAAGAAACAGTTTCCACTGTTGAGGATTGCTTCAGTAGGTATTTGCACCCAGGGCCTATTTGCACTACGGTTCATGATGATGGCTTGGATCTCCGCTAGACCAGGATTCCTGATCCTTCAAAATACAACTGTGTGTTGCCGATTTTTGTCAGCTTAGCACTAAATGTATTTGGAAGATACATTGGAAGATGTATTTGAAAGTCCAAGTCTTTCAAAACTTACCATTCACTCTTCGTCAGCTATTACTAAGTATCCACTTGGGCCGCGTCCCCTGCAGTGTAGGAGCTGGTGGACCTGCCCCCGCAGAGGCCCGGCCCCCTGTGAGGCAAACGGAGCAGCAACAGAGAAAGAGGAGGAGTCTGGCAGTGATATGAGCTTTGGTCTTTTTGAGAAAACATCTTCTGGAACATATTACAGGTAAAAGCTAAACTTTTTACGGACAATACAGCCTCTATGTGGAAATATGCAATCTTAAAAAAAAAAAAAAAACACACAGAGGAAAGGGTGGGAGGCGGGTGAAGTGGGTCCAAGGCATGAACGGGGCTCTAGCACAGACTGGAGGGAGCTCCTCATTGCTGGGGAAAGATGGGAAGGGCTTCTCATGGAAGAAGCATGGCTCCAACTGAGTCCTGAAGGACAAAAGTGGTCCAGGTGGATGTCAGGCAAGGGGAGGCAGTGGCACCACGCCCTGTGCTAGCCCTTCATTCCTGACCATCCCATTCACCGGCGGCGGTGGGTACCTACCCAGTAACTACGTCCTGATCACCTCTCACAGGCTAAGACCTTGCTGGGAAACTAGGGACCTAAAGAAAGCGGGACCTCTTCTGCCTCCATGCAGGCCCTCCCTGCCTCGTGCTTTTAGGGACCCTGCCTCTCTCGCTTACCCCAGTGACACGTTCCTAGGTGGGTGATAAAGCAGGACATCCCCAAACTGAGAGTGCAGATGCACTTGGGTTGTCATCAGAGAGGAAAAGCCGGAGAAAGCCTCGACTGTCCTAGCACTAACGGGACCACTGCCCAGCGAGGCAGCTATGGGACAACCTGGCCTCCTCCTTGTAGTTTTTATGGGAAAAGGTGAAGGTAGAAGTGACCTGCTCCTCTTGAAAACTTTCTAGGCCAGGCTCCAGGAAACTGGGGTTCTCAAGAACCAGTGTCTGAATCTCCCAGCTACAGCTTCCTGCCCGAAGCAAGTTACCCTCCCAAGCAACCAGGATACTCTCAGCTCCTACTGGGCTTTGGGATAAACTCCAATGTACCTCAGAGTTAATGCTGGACAAGCAGTTTTCTAAGCATGGATAATACAACTCAATCCTTAACTGTTCAGTAACTGTTTCAGGAGAATGCTCTGCAGCGCTCTCGGAGGGCCCGTCACACTCGCCTGTCTCCTGCAGGCTCTCCTGCAGGTCACTCAGGGACACAGTGACCTTTCAGGGAAAGCACAAAGGCATCTAAGATGAGGAAAGTGACCACACAGCCAACCACAAACTGCACCCACGAAACGTTTACTTCCTATGTGCCTTTCTTCTGTTTTTGTTAATCAGACTTTGTTTTAATTATCTACAAACCTAACAAGACTGTTATGACATTCCATTACAAGTTGCCTTCAAATGAAGTAGTAAACGTAACTTTCATCTTCAAAGATAACATCCATATGTAAACCCTCTACCAGCTTTGGGCCCCGTCCTAGAGCCAGCTAAGTGTCTGTAAGTCAAGCATCTCGATGGGCCACAGGGTGACATAAACCATGGACGGGTGTCAAGAAACACACCAAGAATAACCTCTGGGGGCTGTATTTTATCTTGGATCTTTTGTCACTCTGGCTGTTTCATAATGAAAAGAAAACCCAGTTAAAGCTTTTTATCCAAGAAATCTGACTTTTGAGCATAACTATTGTCTTAACCAAAACGGGTTAACCTTACGTTTATAGACACGGATGCTAGTTCTCTCGCTTTACATTTTACCAGCTGCTCAGAAAAGCCTTTTTCAGTGGACACCCACAGTCTAAACGGAAACCCATAAGCACACTCATTGCATCAGACTGATGAAGGGAAAGAATGGTACTTACTCTTTTTTTTTTATATAAATTAATTTTTGGCTGCGTTGGGTCTTTGTTGCTGCGTGCGGGCTTTCTCTAGTTGCGGCGAGCGGGGGCTACTCTTCGTTGTGATGCGTGGGCTTCTCATTGCGGTGGCCTCTCTTGTTACGGAGCATGGACTCTAGGCTCGTGGGCTCAGCAGTTGTGGCTCGTGGGCTCTAGAGAGCAGGCTCAGTAGTTGTGGCACATGGGCTTAATTGCTCTGTGGCATGTGGGATCTTCCCGGACCAGGGCTCAAACCCGTGTTCCCTGCATTGGCAGGCGGATTCTTAACCACTGTGCCACCAGGGAAGTCTGGTACTTAACTCTTGAAGACAAAGGTTAACCCAAAAATCCTGTCCAGTACACCTGGCAATGTACGTATTTTTTCAGTTGAGGATTTAGTCCTCTAATTTTGCATAGTTTGGGCTGGTATTTATGTAAGCATATACCAGTCAGTACTGTGGACCATGGTTCATAAGCTTATGTATGACATGAAGATCCTCCTCTTAACATCCAGTATCTGACCATCTGTGAACCAACTGAAGGATGGATCATTACATGGGTGTGGATGCACTGCAATGGACACCTACCACCATTTACAATACTGTTCAGTTTACACAATCATTCCAAATTTCAAGTAACTGACGTACAATGAACTATGGGGCACAACATTTATTACTTGGGGACTCCCTGTGAAAATAAAACTGAGGCAGGACTGCTCCAGTCCTACAGACCAATCTAAGCAAAAAGGAAGATGGCGTAGTTGCGTGTCAACATTCATTCTTCTCCTCTTGGTTCTTTCACTGCCCTGCTTCCGTGCCCTTCAGCTGCCCTCGAGAGCATCAGATTTTATCCCAGAGCTCGGAGCCTGGGAGCTAATGCAGCACAGTGGTTAAACACAGGTTCTAGAATCTACCCATTTTCAAATTCCAACCACTTACTATGTAACACTAACAATGTTACTAATCTCTTCAAGCCTTAGGTTGTTGGTTTAATGTATACAAAATAGGGATTTAAAAAAAAGGCATGGATGTGAGGGGCTGATATTAAGGATTAAAAATAAACGTCTAACAAGCTACTCAGTACATACAGTGTTTGACTCACAAGTACTTAATAAGCATTAGCTGGTATTATTGTTGTGCTATTTACAGAACTCTTTTCCCAGGAATTTTTTTGTTTTCTTTTTAACTTCTTATAGGTCAACACTACAATGATCTTTGTGTTCCACACCCCCAGAGCCCTTCCTGCTTGTGCTAGAGACTATTTGACAGGCCAAGGTGTTACATGGGAGACAAAATGACTTCGTGTTATCCCTACCAACGACTATCTTTGCATTTCTAAGGTCCCATGGGCCTCCACTGCCTTCTTAAGAGATACGTTCCAGGAACGTACAGGAATAACATCTGATCTTAATTTTATATCAGCAGTGGAATGATCTGGGAAAGGTACTTTGTCTGAAGCTAAAATTTGTCAACTACTCAAGAAAGGTAAGGATTTCTGAGGGGAAACTTTGAAGATTGAACTGTGAATATTTCAAATGGAGCTTTAATATAAATGAGGTGTTTGCTGTGGATGGTTCAGCACTTATCTGATCCCTACAGAACCCCAAGCTTCACTGCCTTAAGGCCCAAAGAGACTTAGGCCAATGCACCCAACCATCTATTCATTCCCTCACTTTCCAGTTTGTTCATTCATTTGCGTTTTAAATGAACCATTATTCAGCATCCCCTGTGACCAGACACTATCTGATCTGGCTACCGGGATATGAAGTTTATATATTTTTAAAACTGCCTTTCAAGTAGCTGACACTTGAGGGGAATAACATGTAGTATCCTCACAGAGGAACTCAGAGGAAGGATGTCGAATTCAGACAGAAGGCTGAGGTTTTAGCGGGGGAGTTTGCAGGGAGGCCTCTACCACAGGACTGGCTAACAGAACTTTCTATGATGTTAGACATACTCTTCAGCTCTGATATCCAAGATGGGGGGCACTATGTGACTCCTACAGCCTTGAAATGTGGCTAGTATATTTATGAACGGAACTTCTTAAGTGTACATAATTTTAATTAACTGAAATTTAAATAGCCACAGGTGGCTTGTGGCTACCATATTGGACAGTGCAGCTCTTGAGGAGGTGATGCTGAATGATGCTTGTAAGACAATTAGAAGTTTCTCCAGATCGGTGGCAGATAAAGGAAAGGTATCTGAAGAGGTACAGTGGCAGAAACATCCTCAGCTTCCTGGCCTCCCACGTTACAGATTTATCCACATACTCATCAGTCTGTTCCTTCTGCTATTGCTCCACAGTGGGAAAGAAACAGTTTCTCTTCCCCAGAGTTGACCCCTCCCACTTCTGTTTTGGATTCCATTCCTTCCCATGTACCAATTCAATCACTTCGTCTCTTGCTTATCATCAAGTTTTCCTTCTACACTGGATCTTTCCCCTTTGGCACATAAACATGTTTATGCTTCTCCTATGTTCAAAACAAAGCTTTCCTCGACCTATTACTCTCTTGCTGCCATCTGTTTTGCTCAGGCCAGGCCTAATCTCCTGAAACACGAGTCTACACCTGTTGTTTCCTTTCTCCCGTTATCCAGCCTTTGCTGACTCATAACTTGGCTCCTATCCCTACCCTTCCACCGACATGGCTCTCCAGAAGGTCAGCAATGTCCTCTGATGCTAGATCCAATGGCCTTGAGTTCTTGCCTAACTTGACTTTTCTCACTTCCGGTTTGTTGAGCAATTCCTCCTTCTTGAAACTTCTCCCTCTGTCTTCAGGAAAGCACTTGTCTCCCTCTTTTTTAGGCCTCTACCCTTCACACTGCTTTGCAGGCTCCTCTTGGTGTTCTGATGGGTTTTGCCTTCAGCCATTTTCCCTTCTCACGTACACATTCCTTCTTGGAGGCACATCTACTTCTGTGGCTTCACCCAACATTCATATGCCAGTGACTCTCAGAAGTCTACCTCTAGCTTACGTCCCTCTCCTGTTCCCCAGACTCACATACGCAGTTGCTTATTCAACATCACGGGTCTCTCAAATTCAGCAAGTCCAAACCTTTATCCACCCTCATCGCCATTAACGTGGTTCCCTCCTTAGGAGTTTCATATGCTAGAGAATGGTTCCATTATTCATTACAGACCAAAGCCAGTCAGAAATCATTGTCTCCTCCACATCTGGTCCACCAACTACTATAGGTTCTGTCCTCTTACATCTTTATATTGGGTTGGTCAAAAAGTTCGTTCGGGTTACCATCTTATGGAAAAACCCAGATGAACTTTTTGGCCAACCCAATACTTCTCTCAATCCCTAACTGCCACTGTTGAGTCAAGAACTTTAGACTTTTCTGGCCTAGTTTACTCAAAGTATCTTTACCTCATATCAGCTTTACCCTCCTGCAATCTAGTCTTCATGTGACCAGATTTGATTATTTGAGTAAATTTCCATCAGCATTTTCTGCGAGGCTCTACTTCTCTTCTAGTAACAAATATTACCAAAGCATAAGTTTTCCAAATCATAAGCTACACCAGAAAATCTACCCACATCAAGCAATGATCCAGTTACAGGGGACAGTTATTTCAACATGACTGGACAAGAGAGGTCAAGAGAAAGATTCCCATTTACTACCAAGACAACATAAATGAAACATTTCCACACCCATCAATACTCTGGACTTTGGT
Source organism: Globicephala melas (assembly GCF_963455315.2). Taxonomy (NCBI): domain Eukaryota; kingdom Metazoa; phylum Chordata; class Mammalia; order Artiodactyla; family Delphinidae; genus Globicephala; species Globicephala melas. The sequence goes on from NC_083326.1 coordinate 14,889,204, forward strand.
ATATTCACGCAATGGGATTTCATAGAAAAGTTAAGATGGGTTACCCAGACCTTGCTAATATTACACAAACCTAATACTGAGCGAGGGAAAACTCATACAAGAGCAAAATATTTCATTTGTGAGGCTTAAAAACATGAAAAATACATCACTTAGGGGATACATACATAAAAGCAATAAAAGTATAAGGAAATATGTGGGAACAACAAATACTAAGTTTAGAATAGTAGCTAAATCCGGCTGGCACAGAGAGGGCCAAAATCAGGAAGGGGTGACCAAGGGGTGTATTAACTTTACTGAAATGTTGGATACAAGGGTGTTGGATTCAATGACATTTATTATGTGTTTATACTTTTGGTACATATTAAGCACTATTTAATAAACTATTTAAAAGTAATTCCTAAGCAAAGATCTTATTACAGAGACCATCTAACATTGTTCTAGGCTCTATTCCTCCTCACCCCTTCCCTTTGTTCCCCCAAAGCCACCCTGTAATCATGTTACAGACCAACATGCCACCAGAACAGAAAGGGTTGCTAGACTCCAGCCAAAAGAAACCTTACCCTCGAGCAGTATGTGGTAAACCAAAACTTCAGAACAATAAAAGATTCTGGAACACCCCAGAGTTGGTCTAAGGTGCTCTAAGGGGACTGATGGTTGGTTTCCCTGGTGGCACAGTGGTTGAGAGTCTGCCTGCTGATGCAGGGGACATGGGTTCGTGCTCCGGTCCAGGAAGATCCCACATACCGCGGAGCGGCTGGGCCCGTGAGCCATGGCCGCTGAGCCTGCGCGTCCGGAGCCTGTGCTCTGCAACGGGAGAGGCCACAACAGTGAGAGGGCTGCGTATCGCAAAAAAAAACAAAAACAGAGGACTTTTGTTTTACGGGCCTTACATATAACTGCAGTTGTCTGACCTGTCTTTGAAGCGGGAAAAAAGCGTTGGCACCTGTAGCCATTTCCTGAGAGGGCTCCAAAGCTCACTCAGACAATAACCTACCACCCCCTAGGTGGACACGTGAGCTGAGCCGAGCCTCAGACAGAGACCAAAGGTGACTAGGTCTATTCTCTGCAGATCCAGCTAGCAGAGTGCCCTTCAGCACACAGCGCCTCCCTTCTCTACCAAAGCCCCTGGGGATTCACGGGCTGCCAACGGGAGAATGGCAAGCACAACCCCAAATGCCCCTTTATGAACAATTAATTTTAAGATGCCTCCAAGCCAACGCCCTTGAATCAGGTTCACTCAGCTTTCTGAACTGCTTTCACTGTGTAGGTCTCATGCTTTAGCAGAAAGAAAATGAAGACAGAAACTGTCTGCAGTACCATGCTTTTTTCCAAAGAACTGGAAGGTCAGTGCACCTGGCAGGTACCGAGACATCAACTGGCAGGCCTCCCAGCTGCCCTGGCCGTGCCAGCGTGAGAACAATGCAGTCGTGAGCTGTGCTCAGACATCACGTGGCATCAATGCATATCCTTTGTAATTTCTTAGGCCTCACCGAGCTGGCGCACTCAGCATCTGCACCTGCTTCCAGCTGAGGGCTGCCAAGTATGCCGGGCAGGGTTAGAGAGTGATAACAAAAGCAAAGGATCCCAAGGACACCCGTTTGGAGGCAGCCTTTCTTTCTGATCTGAACATAGCTCATAAGTCAAAAGCACAGCAACCCAGATTTTTCCGAAAACAGAAAGACCACAGTTGAAAACCCTTTTTAGGAGAAGCCCACACATGGGCAAAGCAGAGGATTTGTAAAAAAGCATTTCTCTGCTTACTGAATGCAGAAAAATGGCATTTCTAACACTGGACTAAAGGCTTCGAAACTCAGCCTGAGGCTTAAATACAAAGTTCAGACTGAAGTATATACTGACTGAGATCTATAATCACTGAGGAAACAGATACCTAAGAAGGTCCAAGGAGCAGGATGAGGTCCAGCTGGTCTGCTAGCTTGAAGCTCTTCAGTCTGTCTGCACACTTCTGAGCCCTGCTTGGACGCGAGGCTGCTGGGACTCTACAAGATTGCTCACACTCTGGAGTCAGCGGATGCCCCTGCTAAGAGTTCCTGGAGTTCAGAGGCAAAGCGGCAAGCCTGCAGGGCAGGCTTGAAGGATGGTTTCTTAGTCAACAAGTCTTTGCTCACCTGTGAATGGGTTAAAGGTGACTGGGACAAATCGCAAAGTGTCAAATAAGATCTTAATCCTTTGGCAGAAGTACCGATCCTTCATGCTCCCTAGCCCTCCCTCCAGCCAGCGATGTGATGGCAGCTTAGAACCATGTGCTCCGGAGAGGATCCCAACCTCCGACCTTCTCCAGGGCAGCAGAAGAGGCAACAGCAACTCCAGGGCTATCAGAGAGGAGCACAGGTGTCAGCCCAGCTGCCCCATCCTCCCTCTGGGCTGCTCAGAGGAGAGGAGCATCTCTAGCTGGAGTTGGTGCCAATTCCCTTCTTCCCTGGAAGGTGGAAGCTTTCTGGACAGCTGGCTTTACCAAAACAATGAGTATTTATGGGGCTTCATGATTTGCCAGGCGCTGGGCTAAAAAGCTGCATAAACTGAGACCTGGACAGCCTCAATAAATTAGCCAAGTTCACACAGCTAAGAAAGTAACGGAGCCAGGAGGGGACCCACAGGATTCCAAAGCCTATGTTCGTGCTGTGCTATGGGAACCACCTGACACAGACAACTCTTAAAATAGGGGCCATCTTTCTCTTTTTCCTTAAGCATATCTATGAGATGGCTGGCTGGAACTAAGATGTGAGGAATAAAGACGTATCTTCCTAGCCAGAGCAGGAATTAAGACTTACATACACAAAGAATTAGAGACTGTGACGAGAAGGCATATGGTTAAGTGCTAAATTGCACAGTATGGACTTTAAACCCTAAAGGAATTCAGAGAAGGCAGACCTCAAGGACACTCCCTGACCTGGGGCTTGAATTGGGGGCTGGAGTGGGGAAGGGCAGAGACCTGTGCTTCAGGAGCCAAGACTGCAGAGGAAACAGGAGGTATGTGCAGGTACCTCTGCATCTGTGTGTGTGTGCACGCACCTGTGCAGGAGGATAACCACACAGCCACACAGCGGCTGGAAGGCACAGGGCTCATTCGTCACCATATAAATAGTGTCAAAATGCAAACAGTATATTTTATGTCCATGTGTGTTTTGCCCCCTTGAGTGGTTTCTATATACAGAAAATCATTCAAAAGTTACTTTTGAGTTATTAATTTAAAAAATACTCAATGTATTAAAATTGACAAATCCAAATCCCCTAAGAGTTCAGTGTACGAATCTATATAAGCACATTTTCGCAACTGTTTTTAAGGGGGGCTTCACAAATTATACTCAATGTTTTAAACTGCATTTGGAAGTTTTCAATTTTTTTTTTTTTTTTTTTAGAGTACTTCAATGTCTAAAAACTTAATCTTGGAATTTTAGTTTTAAAATACCACTATGATTGGGTTTTTTTTTTAATTGAAGTACAGTTGATTTACAATGTTATTAGTTTCTGGTGTAGAGCAAAGTGATTCAGTAATACATATATATATTCTTTTTCAGATTCTTTTCCATTATGGTTTATTACAGGATATCGAACACCGTTCCCAGTGCTATACAGTAGATCCTTGTTGTTTATTTTATATATAGTAGTTTGTATCTGCTAATCCCAAACTCCTAATTTATCCCTCCCCCACCCTCTTTCCCCTTTGGTAACCATAAGTTTGTTTTCTATGTCTGAGTCTGTTTCTATTTTGTAAATAAAGTTCGTTTGTGTCATATTTTAGATTCCACATGTGATATATGGTATTTGTCTTTCTGTTTCTGACTTACATCACTTAGTAAGATAATCTCGAGGTCCATCCATGTTGCTGCAAATGGCATTATTTCATTCTTTTTATGGTTGAGTAATATTCCATTTTGTGTGTGTGTGTGTGTGTGTGTGTGTATATATATATATACACACCACATCTTCTTTATCCATTCATCTGTTGATGAACATTTAGGTTGCTTCCATGTCCTGGCTATTGTGAATAGTGCTGCTGTGAACACTGGGGTGCATATATCTTTTTGAATTAGAGTTTTCTCTGAATATATGCTCAGGAGGGGGATTGCTGGATCACAGGGCATCGCTCTTTGTAGTTTTTTGAGGAACCTCCATACTGCTTTCCATAGTGGCTGTACCAGTTTACATTCCCACCATCAATGTAGGAGGGTTCCCTTTTCTCCACACCCTCTCCAGCATTTATTTGTAGACTTTTCAGTGTTGGCCACTCTGACCAGTGTGAGGTGGTACCTGACTGTAGTTCTGATGTGCATTTCTTTAATAATTAGCAATGTTAAGCATCTTTTCATGTGCCTGTTGGCCAACGGCATGTCTTCTTCAGAGCAATGTCTATTTAGGTCTTCTGCCCTTTTGACTGGGTTGTTTTTTGTTACCGAGTTGCATGAGCTGTTTGGATATTTTGGAAATTAATCCCTTGTCAGTCGCATCATTTGCCAACATTTTCTCCCAGTCGGTAGGCTGTCTTTTCCCTTTGTTTATGGTGTTCTTCACTGTGTAAAAGCTCATTAGTTTGATTAAGTCCAATTTGTTTATTTTTGCTTTTATTTCCATTGTCTTGGGAGACTGATCTAAGAAAATATTGCTACAATTTATGTCAGAGAATGTTTTGCCTGTGTTCTCTTCTAGGAGTTTTACGGTGTCATAGCTTATATTTAAGTCTTTAAACCATTTTGAGTTTTTTTGTATGGTGTGAAGGTGTGCTCTCACTTCACTGATTTACATACAGCTGTACAGCTTTCCCAACACCACTTGAAGAAACTTTTTTCTCCACTGTATATTCTTGCCTGCTTTGTCGAAGATGAATTGACTGTAGGTGTGTGGCTTTACTTCTGGGCTCTCTATTTGGTGCCACTGATCCATGTATCTATTTTTGTGCCAATACCACACTGTTTTGATTACTGTAGCTTTGTAGTATTGTCAGAAGTCTGGGAGGGTTATGCCTTCAGCTTTGTTCTACTTCCTCAGGACTGCTTTGGCAATTCTGGGTCTTTTATGGTTCTATATAAATTTTAGAATTATTTGCTCTAGTTCTGTGAAAAATGTCATCAGTACTTTAATAGGGATCACATTAAATCTGTAGGTTGCTTTGGGAAGTGTAGACATTTTAGCATTATTAATTCTTCCAATCCAAGAGCATGGGATACCTTTCCATTTCTTTGAATCATCTTCAGTTTCCTTTGCTATGATTGGTTCTAAATGTCTCTCATGTTCCTATACTTGTAAATAGAAGTCCAAACCTCTTACTCAATTACCTGTTTTAAATTTAAGCACAAGGATGTTTTCTCTCATGAACAATTTTAAACATCACTAATATTTAAAATAACAGATGTACACAGATTGGTCTTTAACCAAAAAAATAAGCGCTTGATTTATTTTATCATTTTTCTTAACTTAATTTTCACTTAATCCACTAAGGAAACAACCATGCTTTCCCGAATAATTGCCAAGTTGCCTTCCTAATTTTAGGGGATTTTTTCTGATCTGGCTGAGTTTGCACATTGACTAGATCTGGAGCAGCAGACAGCCGAGGCGAATTTTTCAACACCCTATGTTATGACTGTTATATTATGCAATTCAGAAAAAAAAAAGAGTCTCAGCCCACATCCCTAGCACTTAGTAGAGAGGTCAGCAATTTCTCAATACTGTTGAGTCTGAACACTGGGATTGTAGCTAACCTCCTAGAAGCCTAGTTGGAGTTGCATTTCTTTGACTCTTAACCCATCCCTCTCAAGGCTTCGTTGACCTCCGTGGTCACAGTTCTAAAGTTAAGCTGATGACACAGGTCTCCCAGCTTCCATTAATTTGGTATAAAATGGGGTGACGTTATCCCACCTACATATGTCTCAGGATCGGCTTCAGGACAAATGTTCAAATGTGAGAAAGAAATGGGTGCCCATCACAACACATTATGCTCCCAGACACCTCCACCCCAAACCCCAGCACGTCCCAATTCTTAGCTGACGGCACATGTAGATGCCCAAGCCAGAAACCCATGTCTTCTGTGACTCCTTGCTTGCCTCATACTTAGCACATCCAAGTACAAATGCTGGACAACCATGAGTCCGGTTTCCTTTACTCTTCTCCACTCGCCCTGTGACAGAGACCAGAACCCCACCACGCCTTGATTAGAAGACACCCATAGCTCGGCAACCTCGCCAGTCTGCCCTGTACATGTCCTCCACTGCATCGAAGTGACCTCTGGAATACACAGTTCTGATGGTGTCACCCCCTGAGCTGTGAACCATGGAAGAGTTTCTTATTATCTACAGGGTCCTCCCTGAGGATTCACAAGGCTGTTCAAAGCTTTACTGCCAGCTTCATTCCCTGGCAGAATGAAGGGAATTCATGCCATTCTCGGCTCCTCTTGGTTCCCTGATGCCATGATCATCCATGCTCTGCACTCTAGCCCACCCAATTCCTCCTGAACAGAACTGCCTTTACTCTGTCCACCCAGATGCCATTCCTCATTCCAAAGTCATTCCCAATGGCATCTGCACTGGTCAAGCCTTTCCTGATCAGCTGTTAGGGGAAAAAAAAAAAGTTGGGGCTTCCCTGGTGGCACAGTGGTTGGGAGTCCCCCTGCTGATGCAGGGGACACGGGTTCGTGCCCCAGTCTGGGAAGATCCCACATGCCGCGGAGCAGCTGGGCCCGTGAGCCATGGCCGCTGAGCCTGCGCATCCAGAGCCTGTACTCCGCGACGGGAGAGGCCACAACAGTGAGAGGCCCGCGTACCACACACACACAAAAAAGTTGATCACCTCTCACCTTATGTGGGTTTCCACTGAATGTTATACATCTTGACTGTACTAAGCTATAATTAATTTTCAGTTTCTTTCCTAAAGAGGTTGTGAACATAGGGCCAGGAGCTGTTTTATCCTTTATCAACACAGCACTTGGCATGTTATTTATTTAACCCGCTGCCTTGTTCCATAAAGTATCTGAAGTTATTCTTGGCACAAAGTAGGTGCTAAATAAATATCCTCCCACATACCACACAGACAGCACCTTAGAAGGCGCGACCCACCTGGGAGCTTTTTGTTCACTGACACAGCTAGACCAGTGCACACAGTAGGCGCTCAATATTTGGAGAAGAGGAGGAACTGAGCCCTGCTGTGCTCCCACAAGGTACAGATCACATGAACGGGTGGCCTGGCCTTTCAGCTAGCACACACCCAGAGCATCCCTCCTGACCAGAGGACACGACTGAGGGTCAGTGGGATATGCGCTCTTGAGGACCCTCCAGAACTGTGGAATGTGGGGAGCCTTGCCAAACAAGGGTGTGTTTGGGCTCTGTGCAGGGGAGCGTGTGGCACTGAGCAGAGGAAGGGAGGGAGATCAAGGGATGACAGATACGGGGAATGCTTGTTTTAAATGAAAAGTTGGCCAAAATGGGAAAAGAAAACACAAAGGTGAGCCAGAGGGGGCCCTGAAAAACGATGGTGAAAAGATTTATGGGAGACCCCAAATACAGTTCACACAAACTCTGCAGTAAGCAGTGTCAGGTTAAGTGGCATTATCTAAAATATTTGGGGACTTCCCTGGTGGTCCAGTGGTGAAGAATCTGCCTTCCAATGCAGGGGACATATGTTCCATCCCTGGTCAGGGAACTAAGATCCCACATGCCTCGGGGCAACTAAGCCCAAGCACCACAACTAGAGAGAAGCCCGCAGGCTACAACGAAAGATCCCACATGCCGCAACTAAGACCTGATGCAGCCAAAAAGATAAATAAATAACATATTTAAAATATTTGGAAAGTTGGATTGGTCTCAAGCCTAGGTATTAAGAACATGACAAACAGAAGAGCTGCCCCTTTCCGTTCTCCTTCGGGATGCTGGCTCCCCAGGGAGGAAACAGGTCCCCTGGGCTAGGGGGAGGCAGTGCCATCCTGGCTGGAGCTTGTCTGACGTGAGACTCCCTCAGAGACTTGGTGCCAAACCCATTCCTTCAGTCCAGGCTCTTCCAAGGACCCCATTGCCTTCATCTGTCTCCCACCAGCACCAGAAGCTCGGGGCATGGGCGAGAGAGTATTAAGATTGGAGGGATTCCAGGATTAAACAAGTTGCATTACGTTTCCCAGAAACTGATTCTTAAAGTAACAGCCAAAGAATTTCACACAACGGCCACAGTGTGATGAATGGATTGCCAAATTTAATTTCAAAGTCCACTCAGATGGAAGCCTTTTGTTTTTCATCCTAACGCTGCCACTGACTAAGTGGGTAATGTTGGGTAAGATGGTTCATCGCTTCTGCTAAGTGAGAATAATACTGTCTGTCACCTCTGCTTCACAGGGTTGATGGGAAGCCACTGATTCTCAACCTTGCCTGCGCAAATCTAGTTGTGCAGGTTTCACCCCAGACCAATTACAGCAGGATCTTTGGGAGCGGAGCCCAAGCATCAGTGTTCCTAAATGCTTTCCAGGGGGTTCTAATGAGCAGTTAAGTTAGGAACCACGGCACCACAGAAATTTTCAATACAATGATAGCGGAAATGATGCTCAATATAATAATCACTAGATTGTGGCTTCATGTGATTGGGGAGTTGAAAATTATTCTGCAATCTCCTTAGAAATAGAACCGTACGTTTCGTTTGCGTTTCCCATCGTTCCTGCACACTTTAGGCATTCAGTAACTCCTCTGGTGTCTGAGGGAATTTTGAAAGGCTTACAGATTTTAGTCTGAGATTCTTTGTTCGGCAAAAGCACCTCTGAAGATGGCAACTGCATTATCACAAATCTAGACTATGGCCAAGGCATCACCTGAAAAGATGCTCCTTAGCCCAAAGGTCAGGGGCTGAGAAAAAGAACAGGAAACATGAGAACAGGGATTTTATTTAAAATGGAGAAATAGCAATTTTCCATCAGAGGAGTGACTGCCTGTCCTTCAGCAAGAGCAGGTCACAGGGCAGGAGGTGGGATAAAAGCAGGAGGCAAACATCGCTTGGGCACTTTTCAGATATATTCCCCAGGGGGTTGGAAGCAATGCCCCCGCTGTCCTGGCTGGCCTCTGACTCAGACCTTTCCCTGGAGAATTGTACCATTGGGCTTTTCACTTTTAAGCTCAGAAGGCATTGTGTTAACAAACATTTTTCGAGACAATACTTCTCTGACTTGGGGATTACTAAGGCTGGACCTGAGCTCTGCTGACCTCGGGGTCTCCACATCTAAAAATGTTCCTATTTGATCCATCACACACACCCCATCCCCACCAAAAAAAAACAAGGCACAGTGCCTGAACTAATCAAGTCAATATGCAACTTTCACACTGTATAACGTGAATTATACAACGTTAGTTCATCAGACACTCAATAAATTAACTGATGGAGCATAACACTCACTTCAAACAAAGATTTGTATCAGTAGATCTAGGATCCATTTATCTTTTTTTAAATTAATTTTTATTGGAGTATAGTTGATTTACAACGTTGTGTTAGTTTCTGCTGTACAACAAAGTGAATCTGTTACACATATACAGATATCCACTTTTTTTTTTTTTTTTTTGGCGTACGCGGGCCTCTCACTGTTGTGGCCTCTCCCGCCACGCCACTGCGCCACCAGGGAAGCCCTCCACTCTTTTTTAGATTCTTTTCCCATATAGGTCATTACAGAGTACTGAGTAGAGTTCCCTGTACTATACAGTAGGTCCTTATTAGTTATCTATTTTATATATAGTAGTGTGTATATGTCACTCCCAATCTCCCAATTTATCCCTCCCCCCTTTCCCCCTTGGTAACCATAAGTTTGTTTTCTACATCTGTGACTCTTTCTAGTTTGTAAGTAAGTTCATTTGTACCATTTTTTTTTTTAGATTCCACATATAAGCGATATATGACATTTGTCTTTCTCTGACTTACTTCACTCAGTATGACCATCTCTAGGTCCATCCATGTTGCTGCAAATGGCATTATTTCATTCTTTTTTATGGCTGAGTAATATTTATCTTTAAGAGTTAAGTAAAAATCTGAGTAATCTAAGATAGCCAAATTGAACTAACTGTACTTAATCATGTATAAAAGTTAAATGTTCCCATAACTATAATATTTTATATTAGCTCTGCGGTGGTTTGCGTACAGTTTAAAGATGTAAAATTTGGAGCAGCCAATTCTTCCTCCCAGAAGTCTAACTGTACAACCTTCAGAAAGCTACATCCAAGCTGTTCTCATAAGAAAAGCCCTCCTTTGGAACTAAATCTTGAGTGCCATTTAAAGGTGTTTGTCTCCACTTACGATGAAAGAAAGTGCTCATATTACGATGTGCTTGTGAACTACCCAGATATGTTTTTAAGTGATAGTTTTTTAACTACTTTATTTGAGCCTGAGAAACGGTATATAACTATTTTACTTTAGAGAGGTTGATGGAGAAATAGAACCAACGTGTGCTACACTTCAGGTATTGTGTGAAATAGTTATTTGATTTTAATGTTCTATTAGGATTGTCGAACATTATTACAAATCGTAAGGGTTTCATACTAGTTTTTAGCACTTAGAAATTCTCTCATAATAAATATGAATTGAATTAAAGAAAAATAGAAAATCACCTGAAAATCTTAATCTGTATCAGCCCCCAAGTATCTGTTTACCTCAAAAGCATAAATGATTTAAACAATCACATTGGAAATGATGCCACCATCATACATTACGTATTTACCTGAAGCCTAAAATGAAATTTCAAAATATTTTACTTTTTCCCCAATGTCTAGTTAGTTAGACTATCATGTGAGAGGAGGGATACTAAGTTTGTTTTTCCCAAACTCCAAGCCCATTGTTCTAAAACTATGCATTAATTCTTATCTGCTTGATTATACATTAAAGCCTCAGATGTAACAGTTCTTTTTATGACGTATCCCATTCCATTTAACTTTTGGGGGAGGGTGCAATACAGACTTAAATGATTTCATCTTTATATTTATTATTATTTGATCATACTGGCCACATCTCATAATTCTCCTTGTTTGAAATTTTCCGTCCTCATCTCACTGGTCTATAGCTCCAAACAAATTTTATTTTATTTTATTTATTTAAAAAATTTTGGCCACGCTATGCAGCTTGTGGGATCTTAGTTCCCCAACCAGCGATCGAATCGGGCCCTCGGCAGTGAAAGCACCGAGTCCTAACCCCTGGACCGCCAGGAAATTCCCCAAATAAATTTTAGGTATGTTTTTAAACCCATACAGTTTTGGGTTTTTTTAAAACCTTCCCTTATTTTGATAAGGGGAAGCAGTCAAATTATTCCGGCTAAATTCATACCTAACATCAGTTCTGACGTAAGAGTTTTCACAAACTCCTAGTGGTCCACACATCATTGGGGAAGAAGAGAGACCCCGATTATCTGAACACAAGCCAGCCACGTGGGTGGGAAACTGACGGCAGAGAGGTGGACAAGAAAGGGCACTTACTCACTGTCCCATCGAACATTTCTACGGCTTCTGGCCTTCATCCATGTAAGTCGAGTCAGGAGAGGGAGGGAGATGGGGACAGGGGGACCGGTGGAGGAGGACACACACAGGTGCAGGGAGACAGACATGCACACATCTCCCCACAGCATGAGAACCCCGACGCCAGGATTCCTCGGTGGCCTAAATGTCCCCCTGTCACCTCTGGCCTTGCTGCTTCTTCATTCGTTCTCCCAGTGTCCTGGAGAGATTCCCTGGCTAAGGGGGAGAGATCCCCTTCTCCTAAGACTTCCTGGGCATATACCTGCTTGGAGGGAAAGTGGCTGGAAAGGGACAACCTGCAGGGCTCCAGTTCCCCCTCTGCAGTGTAGGGAGCACCCAAAGAAAGAGCTGAGCCCCTCGTGACTTTAAAGTGAGGGTTTTTCTGTTTGCGTCTGTACAATTCCTAATACTGTATTGGGCAGGATCTCAGCTGGGTTGCAAATGGGAGGGGTTTCCAGAGTAAAGGTCGTGCCCTGGCCAGGCCCATCAGGGCAGATGAACTTTGATGCAAGGTGGCAGTGGGGGAGGGAGACCGCACAGCGACAGAGCGGGTACGAGGAGGAAGCTGTGCAGTCCAGCGGAGTCCTCTTCAGAAGCTGGGAGAACGTAATAACACGTACACAATGACCTGAAAGACCACCCCTTTCTTAGAAGGGCTTCCCAGGACTCTGGAACAGCACACCACGGTGTTGGGAAGCCAGGGGCTGCTGGGAAACAGCCCAAAACAAAGCCCGCGCACACTCAGATCAAGCACATTTAAGAGGGGAGGGGATTCTGAAGGTGTGGAGATGGACAGTCCATCAGCATAAGTTGAATCAGCCCCTCATTCCCATCCGACTAGAAGCTGGACTGGTCAGTCTTCTTTCTAGATGCCCGGCACTGCCTGACAACCTCAGCTGGAGCGCTGGAGTCACGGGTTTCCTCTTCAAAACCACCCAGTGAGGCTGCTCATAGACCTGACGTCGCTGGGCCTGTGGCCCTCGCGTCTGGAGGGCTCAGATCCGTGGATACATAACCCTAAATAACAACTGCTACCATTGTAAGCATCTACTGCACACCCTCCCCATTACACAGGTTGTAACCAAACCCCAAACCAACCCACCAAAAAAATATGGGATCGTTTCCATTCTACAGATGAGCAAAAAGAGGTTGAAAGGGGAGAAACCTACCAGCCACACTGCCACGTGCACTCAGATCTCCCGACTCCAAAGCCAATCCTCCCCTTCTGTTATGCTTGCGTGGCCCGAGCCCCCATATGAGAGAAAGGGAGAGCCTGCATTGGGGGTGAGGAGAAGCACAGCCCCTGCCCTTTCATTCTCTGCCTTCACGTCAGAAATGCGAGCTTAACTCCACATGGGGAGCCTGCAGCAGGCGGCTCACAGACGTCACCCATGGTTACGGAGTCCGGCGGTGACTTACAGTCCATCTAAATGACACCCCAACCTATCAGACATCCCACAACCGCTACGCGAAGAAATCCACGTGCCCGTGTCCTCTCAGACTCCCAGCCCCCACCCTGAATAAATCGAAGCCTGCCTTCTCTCAGCATCTTTCCACCTTGTCTGTATGTGTCCACCTCCTTGCCAGGTCAGATGCTCCCTGGCTGATTTCTCTTGCGAGGCAATCTCCAAGGGTGCTGCCTGCCTGCTGTCGAAGTGTTCAAGAGAGCCTTCATTTACGGGACCCCCACAAGGCCACCCAGCTTAAGTTCTGTATCGATGAAACACTGTATGCGGTCCTTTAGTCTGATCTCCCTAAATGAGTGGTCTGACCTTCAAAGTGGCCATTCCAAGCAGCTGCAGATTTCAACAATCCTACTGTTTCTCAGAACTTCGAGGGAACTCATTTATTGAAGTTACTTTCACAGTCTGCAACATATTCTTTTAAATGTTCTCATAAGTAGCAACTCTTCCAAATTTGTTTAGGTTTCCGGTAAAAGTCAAACATCCTCCAGGCCCAACTCTGATGGAAAAAACGATAGAGAAACCTAACATTGTTTGGGATTTGAAAGGCAGTGCAAACTACGGGATGAGATGGGCCCACTGACTGCGCTGATGACCACTTCCGCGGCGGGGTAACAGCTGTCATTTGGTGAGTGCCTCTGCTACGTCCTTTGAAAATTCTATCTACTCTTCAATCAACTGGGAACGATCACTGTCTCCCACTCTACAAAAGGAAAGAGGCATGGTCAAGGTACACGTCTGAGACATAGAATTACGAGACGGAAGAGCAAGTATTTAAACAGCAAGTATTTAAGCAGTTGTCTTCTAGTTTCCACCAACCACGCTCTCTGCTCGGGCCACCCTGCTTCTTACTGAGCAAAGTCTGCATGAGGACACTGTCTTCCGAGGTCATTACCCTGCAGGCTCACACCCATGAAACACATACACCCACGCAGAACAGGAATGGTGGTGGACCTTCCACTCTCCGAAGACTCATCCTGTACCTACTAGGAGCCCAGGGCCGTAGAGCAGCACTTCCGGGCTACAGCTTTGCTTCAAGCAGTGGGATCCTGGGGGCGGGGCGGGGGGCGGGGACGTTTTGTTTACTAATTACTGTTTCCGCATTGTTACTGTTTCTCCACTCTGAAGGATAAATACATCCACCAGCAACCACAGAGAAGGGAAGAGTTTGTGTTATTGAAAACACGGCTGATTTGTTTTTAAGGACACACATGAATTCAAAGGAATGCCTGATTTTGCAATCAAAAACACACAGGCTGAAAATAGAAGTCAGTCAGTCATGAGCAGCTCCTCACTTTGGGAGAGATGGTCCAAGGCTGTCAGAATGAATGGTGTGGTTTTTATTAAACATGTTCCCTAGCGCATAAAGACCCAAACCACAAGGCCACTAGGAATGACTTGTTCCAAATGACTGCACGGCGGGGGAGGGATGATGAGCTGACCTTAGTAGCAGAATTACCTTTCTGCCTAAAATGAAGGGTGGTCTGGCCAAGGCACAGCTGAGGTCACAAGAAATGCAATTTAAGATGGGTAGCTGCCTGCTCGCTTCTCAGAGCTTCTGGTAAAGAAGTGCTTTGCAACTCTAGCTGCCCTTATTCTCCACTGCAAGGCTGGAAGAGAACATTATTGATATTTCCTTTTCATTGGCCAGACCTTAACGTTGCAGCCTCAAATTCCAAGGCTATGATAGAACATCTGGGACTCAGCCGGAAATACAAGAGCATCTGAAGAGCTGAAACGAGGGGATGCGAGGGTGGGGGTAGGAAGCAGTGGAGAAAGGATGTAGGCATTACTTCTGAGACATGCAGATTTCAATTGTTTTCTAAAGTTTTAAAAATTTGTGATTGTTGGCCTACCAACATCTAGTGAACACAAGTTTCCAACCTCGATATACTCCAGGGACTAAGAGAACAAAAAACAGAGTTAGGCTTCCTGATGTTTAAACAGAAGACACAACCGAGTTTTTCAATGTTGTTGCAGAGGCAGGGGCCATAAAACAGGATGACCGAAGACCAAGGGGTCCTCAGCTTCCCCTTAGTACAAGCACACAGCCACAGCTGTTTCAAATCTGACAGGCTTTTAGACATGCCAAATAGGAAAAAAAAACAAAAAAACCAAGGAGCCTCAGACAAGCTCAGAGACAGACTCGCCACCAGCTCTGGGGTGATGTTGGCCACATCACTTCCCAGCATTTCATCTGTGTTCACCAACCTTCAGTCATTCCTGTAATCACCTGGGTTCTTATGACTTAACTTGCATTATTCACTGACCTTAAGAAGCCAAACACCTTATCATGGATAAAGGAAACAGTGTAAAAGGGAAGAACAAATCTGATTCCACATTGGATCTGTTTCTTTTACTTGAACCTTTGTATTCTATTGCTTTTGCTAGGAGAATTGCTGCCTAGAGCCTGAAACATACAGGAGAGCCCATTCTCCAGGCTCTGACCTTTAAAGGTATAACACTTTTCCATTCATATAGCGATAAGAAGTTGCAGGACAGAGAAGAGCATTTGTCTTGTTGAAGGGTTTACAGGAACATCATGACCTGACCTAGGTGGACAGCCGCAAGAACAAAGGATGCCGACTCCAAGAAGTCTGCACCAACCAACCACACCCCCTCCCCTTTTAGTATAAAAGAAGCCTGAATTCTATCGGGTAAGATGGTTCTTTGGGACAGTAGTCCATCATCTTCTCAGTCTGTGGACTTTCCAAACAGTCACTATTCCTTGCCCCAACAACTTGTCTCTTGATTTACTGGCCTGTCACGTGGCGAGCAGTATGAGCTTGGACCTGCAAAGATGCCCTGCTATAAACAGAAGGTTAGGTCCACACAATGGTATCTAATCGTAGCCAGATACTAGTGTCTACAGGGAGTTTTGGAGACTTGCAGCTTCCTTGTGTGTAAAGGAGACGGAGTAAGTTCTGGAAAGGGAGCCACCTTCTTCCTGTTTGAGCCAACATTCTTAAATGCAGAACCAGCAGGGGGTGCCTTTGGGGATTTCTAAGGCACCATTTCAACACTGACATTCTGGAGTTCTTAAATCAGTCATCACCACTTAGTTAATAAGGAAATACAGGGGCCTACAATGTTGTGTCAAAGTACCAAAGCCCAGAAGTGGACACCACCACAGTCGTGCAATGGACAAAGGAACAGGATGTTTAGTTTATCCAATCTCAGCATCTTTTTCACTTTAATGCAATAAGTTCCGGAAAAGATGGCCTATAGAGAAAGTAATTCTGTAAATAAAGTTCCATCTTTAAGTGGTTTAAGTAGTTTAAAGAATCGCACAGTAAGTCCTGCGGTAAGTTGGGCAACTTCTCAATGCATCCATTTTGAAAATTCAAGCTTTTCTTAAAGTAAAATGCCCTTATGAAAGCATTTTTTCAGGACCTAGATGAGAGCAGAGAAGGCTCAGAGACACTACTTTCGGGGACAGGATGAGGAGAATATAACTATGATAGGAACAATTAACACTTACTTGCTGGGCTTATACTATGGTCCTGGCACTCAAACACCTTAACATGGGAAACACTTCAATAGCATTTATTGTGTCAGGCACTGTTCTAAGGATTCTACATTTTACTTATTTAACAATAATGAGGTAGATATTATCCTCATTTTAAAAAGAAAACTGAGGCACAGAGAGGCTGAGCACCTTGTCCAAGGTCACTCAGGGAGTTGGTGGTGGGGCAGCATGGGCCCCCGGGGCCATCTCACTCCAGAATCCACGCTCTTACTTGCGGCACTGCACCACCTCCACATGCATCAACCCTCAAAAGAATCCTATGAGATTGGTACAGTCAATGCCCCCATTCTACAGATACGAAAATTAACGCCTGGAGGCATTAAGGGCTGGGGTTTACACTGGGCTATCCTGAACCTACCCTCTTCTGCCTGTCCCCATGCTTCCCAACTTTGTCCATGGTCTTTGAAACACATGTACATTCCATTCCCAGATTACCCTCATCACTTTATTTTGATTACTCTCCATTTCAGAGAAGCACAAAACCAATTCCATCATTTATTTATTTTTAATATCTTTATTGGAGTATAACTGCTTTACAACAGTGTTAGTTTCTGCTTTATAACAAAGTGAATCAGTTGTACATATACATATGTCCCCATATCTCTTTCCTCTTGCATCTCCCTCCCTCCCACCCTCCCTATCCCACCCCTATAGGTGGTCACAAAGCACCGAGCTGATCTCCCTGTGCTATGTGGCTGCTTCCCACTAGATATCTACTTTACGTTTGGTAGAATATATATGTCCATGCCACTGTCTCACTTTGTCTCAGCTTACCCTTCCCCCTCCCCATATCCTTAAGTCCATTCTCTAGTAGGTCTGCATCTTTATCCCCGTCTTGCCCCTAGGTTCTTCCGATCATTTTTTTTCTTTTAGATTCCATATATATGTGTTAGCATACGGTATTTGTCTTTCTCTTTCTGACTTACTTCACTCTGTATGACAGACTCTAGGTCCATCCACCTCAGAACAAATAACTCAATTTCGTTCCTTTTTATGGCTGAGTGATATTCCATTGTATATATGTACCACATCTTCTTTATTCATTCTTCTGTTGATGGACACTTTGGTTGTTTCCATGTCCGGGCTATTGTAAACAGAGCTGCAATGAACATTGTGGTACATGACTCTTTTTGAATTATGGTTTTCTCACGGTATATGCCCAGTAGTGGGATTGCTGGGTCGTATGGTAGTTCTATTTGTAGTTTTCTAAGGAACCTCCATACTGTTCTCCCTAGTGGCTGTATCAATTTACATTCCCACCAACAGTGCAAGAGAGTTCCCTTTTCTCCACACCCTCTCCAGCATTTATTGTCTGTAGATTCTTTGATGATGGCCATTCTGACCGGTGTGAGATGATATCTCATTGTAGTTTTGATTTGCATTTCTCTAATGATTAATGATGTTGAGCATTCTTTCATGTGTTTGTTGGCATTCTGTTTATCTTCTTTGGAGAAATGTCTATTTAGGTCTTCTGCCCATTTTTGGATTGGGTTGTTTGTTTTTGATATGGAGCTGCATGAGTTGCTTGTATGTTTTGGAGATTAATCCTTTGTCAGTTGCTTCATTTGCAAATATTTTCTCCCATTCTGAGGGTTGTCTTTCCATCTTGTTTATGGTTTCCATTGCTGTGCAAAAGCTTTAAGTTTCATTAGGTCCCATTTGTTTATTTTTGGTTTTATTTCCATTTCTCTAGGAGGTGGGTCAAAAAGGATCTTGCTGTGATTTATGTCATAGAGGGTTCTGCCTATGTTTTCCTCTAAGAGCTTTATAGTGTCTGGCCTTACATTTAGGTCTCTAATCCATTTTGAGTTTATTTTTGTGTATGGTGTTAGGGAGTGTTCTAATTTCATTCTTTTACATGTAGCTGTCCAGTTTTCCCAGCACCACTTATTGAAGAGGCTGTCTTTTCTCCACTGTATGTTCCTGCCTCCTTTATCAAAGATAAGGTGAACATATGTGCATGGGTTTATCTCTGGGCTTTCTATCCGGTTCCATTGATCTATATTTCTGTTTTTGTGCCAGTACCATACTGTCTTGATTACTGTAGCTTTGTAGTATAGTCTGAAGTCAGGGAGCCTGATTCCTCCAGCTCCATTTTTATTTCTCAAGATTGCTTTGGCTATTCGGGGTCTTCTGTGTTTCCATACAAATTGTGAAATTTTTTGTTCTAGTTCTGTGAAAAATGCCAGTGGTAGTTTGATAGGGATTGCATTGAATCTGTAGACTGCTTTGGGTAGTAGTCATTTTCACAATGTTGATTCTTCCAATCCAAGAACATGGTATATCTCTCCATCTATTTGTATCATCTTTAATTTCTTCATCAGTCTCTTATAGTTTTCTGCATACAGGTCTTTTGTCTCCTTAGGCAGGTTTATTCCTAGATATATTATATTCTTTTTGTTGCAATGGTAAATGAGAGTGTTTCCTTAATCTCACTTTCAGATTTTTCATCATTAGTGTACTGGAATGCAAGAGATTTCTATGCATTAATTTTGTATGCTACTACTTTACCAAATTCATTGATTAGCTCTAGTAGTTTTCTGGTAGCATCTTTAGGATTCTCTATGTATAGTATCATGTCATCTGCAGGGGGCAAGAGATCGACACCTGGTCAGGGAAGTAAGATCGCACATGCTACACAGTGCAGCCAAAAAACCTAACACAAACCCCTCCAAAAAATGCCAGATTTGGACTTTCATCTTTCGAGATAATATTTTCTATTAGTAAATATTATATAAGGATCAACTAAGTGGAAGTCACCATTCTTCATTTAAAAAGAAGAGAAGAGGGACTTCCCTGGTGGCGCAGTGGTTAAGAATCTGCCTGCCAATGCAGGGGATGCAGGTTCGATTCCTGGTCCAGGAGGATCCCACATGCTGCGGAACAACTAAGCCTGCGCAACACAACTACTGAGCCTGCGCTCTAGAGCCCGCAAGACACAGCTACTGAGCCCTTGTGCTACAACTACTGAAGCCCGTGTGCCTAGAGCCCATGCTCCGCAACAAGAGAAGCCACTGCAATGAGAAGCCCACACACCACAATGAAGAGTAGCCCCGCTCACCACAACCAGAGAAAGCCCGTGCACAGCAACAAAGATCCAACACAGCCAAAAATAAATGAATTAAAATAAAATAAAAAGGAGAGAAGAAATAAGATAGAAAAAAGTGTTTTCTTTCATTGGCTTCTCAGGATAAAAATGCTATTTTTCCCGATTATTATTTCTTCCAGTTTCAATCCCCAAGTGACATGAAGTGATGGGAAAAAAACCTGTCTTCCGTCTCTCCAGACTTAGATACACACAGTACCAGAGAAGACAGCTCTTAATCTTATCACGCCAATAGTCTACCCATGCTCCAGGCCAGCCAATTCACCATGGACGATCCTGGATGATGCCTGAGACATCTTTTATTTCATCACCACCACGTCCACAACTTTGTGGCAACGATGGCATTCATATGACCTGATGGGCTGGAGCATATTCTGAAACCTAGTGGCAAAGCCGTGTGCCCACTCTGCTCTGAGCCCTAATCTAACCCGACACCTGCAGCCTTTTGGGAAGGGCGTCCTTGTTAAAAGCCTGGTCCCTCGCCCCGACCACCAGCCCTGCATGTCCAAGTGCCCACTCACATCTCTGTCTGGCTGTCCAGTAGCCCTCCCTCCCCAAGGCAACAGTGCCCAAGCTAAACTGCTCATCTTCCCCAGACCTTCACAGCTGCCCCAGCCTCCTAGTTACAGACCAGCCATCCTTGCCTTCCGTTTCCTCTCCAAATCGCAATCCATTAAGCAAATCCTGCTAGTTGTACCTTCAAAACACACTCAAAATCTCACTACTGCTCACCTCCTCCACTGCTACCTCTGTGGGCTCTATCACCACCCACGCTCATCCATATTTTTTTTGCCACAGCCTCCTACAGGATCTCCTGTGCACACCCTGGGCCCCCCTGCAGTCTATTCTCAAACCGCAGCCAGATCCATCCAAGACCAGTCAGTTCCTATCACTTCTGTTCAAAACTCCCCCACGTCTCTCAGAGTCTGAGGTCTGTACAGTGGCCCACATGGCCCTCTGACCTCATCTATTCCTACCTACTTACAAACAGTGGCTCAGGCCTCTTCCCTGCTACCAATTTAAGGCCTTTTCACCAACAGTTTCTTGCCAAAATAATCTTCCCCCAGATAACCATGTTACTGGTTCATCTAATGTCTTTCTGGTCTTTGCTCAAACATCATCTTTTTTCTTTTTAGTAAATTTATGTATTTATTTTTGGCTGCATTGAGTCTTTGTTGCTGCACGTGGGCTTTCTCTAGTTGTGGTGAGTGGGGGCTACTCTTCGTTGCGGTGCACAGGCTTCTCATTGCAGTGACTTCTCTTGTTGTGGAGCACAGGCCCTAGATGGGCAGGCTTCAGTAGCTGCGGCACACAGGCTCAGTAGTTGTGGCTCACAGGCTCTAGAGCGCAGGCTCAGTAGTTGTGGTGCGCAGGCTTAGTTGCTCCGTGGCATGTGGGATCTTCCTGGACCAGGGCTCCAACCCGTGTCCCCTGCATCGGCAGGCACATTCTTCACCACTGCACCACCAGGGAAGCCATTCTGTTCACGAATACATTCCCAGAGCCTAGAACGCTCTCTGGCACAGAGTATGAGCTTCATGACTGACTGTTGGTTGATTGAGGAGGGAGCAAAAGGGGGGAGTTGCTGTGTCCCCTTCAGGACATACTTTCCAACATGAAGTCACTTTGCTTTGTTAACTGAGCAGTCAGGAAAACAGTGCTGTGTCTGGGAGTGGTCCCGGGAGCCTGAGCTGAGACTACTTCCTGAGGACGAAACTGTGGGTTCTCAAACACACGTGTGCACATGGTCCTGGTGGTGCAGAACAGCTTGGCAGGGGTGGGGGAGGTGTCTGCAGGGGGAGGGGAGGGGAGGCCAGGAGAGCCCAGCAGGCAGGCAGAAGGGGCCAGGCCTATAGAAGATGCGTGAGGGCCAAGTCCTTGGACCCCCCCCAAACATCACCCTCGTCCTCTGCCCCTGCCCAGTCATTAACAGGGCTCGGGGGCAAAGGACAGGCTGTATGTCTGCAGGGGGAAAAAGGGGGAAAAACGAATCAAAATTCCAGAAAGGGAACCTACTTTCTATTTTGCAATAGTGCCAGTGGAACTCACTCCACTTGCCTGCCAAGATCCATCTGCACGAGGAAACAGACGTTCTCAGGGTCCCCGGGGACCTGTAAGCCAGCTGCCACGTGCAGCAAAGCTGTGACAGCAAAGCGAGACTTGAGCCTCTGCCTCTTGCTGCCTTAGCCTCCCCCACCCCCAAAAAAGAGGCAGCCTGCCAATGAACTGCTGGCAGGAGGAAGACATTTATTCAAATTTATTGTTTAAAAGACATCTGAGGAAAAAACAATCTTTTAATCTTCCTTCATAAACAGCTCTTTTTATAGCATATTTGGGTTAAGATCATAGTCAAAGTAACATGAAACGTGTTTGGTATTGACTTTCTCCTTAAGGTTGTTGAAGAGATGTCAGTCTGTGTCAGTTTTGTATCACTGGGTAACAGGGTACCCCAACACTTAGTGGCTTCAAGCAGCCACCCTTTTATTATCTGATACTTGGCTAAATCGGGAATTCTGGCAGGGCTCAGCTGGGTGGCTCTTCTGTTCCATGGGGCATCAGAGATCCTATGGTGTCACTCAACTGGTGGATGGGCTGGGCCAAGGGTCTGTGCCAACTTCACTCTCACGTTTGGTAGTTTAGCCTGGACCACTAGAAGCCTGGGCTCAGCTGGGACTTTTGACCAGAGCACCTACATGCGGCCTCTCCAGCATGGTGGGCTCAAATTCAACTTATGTGATGGATCTAGCCTCCAAGATCCATTGTCCCAGTGAATAAAGGGTGGGTCTTTTATGACCTTGCCTTGGAAGTCTCATAGCAGGGCTTCTGCTCTACTCCACTGACTGATACAATCACTAAGCCATCCAGATTCAAGGGGAGGGAACATAAACACCACTTCTCGGTGAAAAGAATTTCAAAGAACGTGATGCTACGTCTTAAAACCACCATACAATTGTTTCGGAATTTACCCACACAACACATGCTTGATTTTCTACCCTTCCGCCAGGTATCCAGTGGCCTGTGGTGCTCACAGGCCTCCCTGCCCCCCTATTCCTCACTTAGCCAGTAATTATTAAGCATGTATTAGATATCCAGCAATGCACAAACGCTGGCAGGTATCAAAACAAATGACATGCTGCCTGTAATGGGCCAACAAGTGCTATGGCCAAGGTCATGGACATCTGTTCTTTGCCAGTCTAGCATCCAAACCTCCTCCTCTTTTGGAAATCATATTTCCATTTCCCAGTGGGGAATGATCCCGTCTCCCTCTTTCAGTTCATGTAACTGGGATGGGCACAAGACCTGGGCACTCAGAATTCATGAAAGGCCACTGGGACAAGGACCTCTGAGCAGCAGTGTCTAGATCAGCTACCCTCAGATCACACCACGCAGACTTCAGCCTGCTGTACTACGTGTAAGAGCATCGGCTCTAGCCCCACTGCTGCAATTCACCCCAAAGCGCCTCCTTCTTGGCCTGCTGAATTAAAGAACCTGGGAGAGGGCTTCCCTGGTGGCGCAGTGGTTGAGAGTCTGCCTGTCGATGCAGCGGACATGGGTTCGTGACCGGGTCTGGGAAGATCCCCTGTGCCGCGGAGCGGCTGGGCCTGTGAGCCATGGCCGCTGAGCCTGCACGTCCGGAGCCTGCGCGTCCGGAGCCTGTGCCCCGCAACGGGAGAGGCCGCAACAGTGAGAGACCCGCGTATCGCAAAAAAAAAAAAAAACCTGGGAGAAAGAGTATGGCACCAAGACAACCTACAGTTGCCATCTTTTCCCACTAGGTGGCACCCCTGCATCAGAGAGGCTGAAATATGGGGTTTAACAAGGAAACAGACTAAAATTAAGACCCTTAAAATGAAGTATTGGTGGTTTGGATGGGAATCTTATAGAGTGAGAAGGTAATAGGAAATGTGGCACAGCAAAAATCTGGGTCAGCCACTACTCATTTAATTCCTTACTCTGTATTCAGCCCTGCATTGCCATCATTTGTACTTTGGATACAAACAGAACCGGACATGAACATCCACAAGAACTTACAAACCTCTTTAAGGTCCAGTAAGAGAATAACTAGCCTATGGCACAAAATTCAGTGCGTAGAGGGACAGTAGGAATCTCCACAGACTCGTGTTAGAAAAGCCATTCTAAGCTACTTGCTGACAGCCAACAAAGGCCCCCAAAGGTTGCAGGAGCACATCAGGGTCACAAGAGATATAACTCAGGGCTGGGAGTCAGGGAAGGGCCCTGGTGGACAGAGGTTCCAGGCTGTGACTTCACAGCTAGTAATGATTTTACCAACAAGAAGGGAACAGCGCGAACCAAGGAAGAGGATCACAAGGTTGAAGTTGGACGTTCACTCTTGAGGCTTGGCTTTGTACATTTTTTTTGAAATTGGCTTTAAGCATTCTATGCTCAAATAACTTAATCAGTAATTGGATGATTCAAAACAGCCTCCTACTACCCTAAGTGCACCTCTAATTCATGCTTTGGGAGCTCACAGAGACAATGTCTTATAAAATCTAGTACATAACAAATAACCTACCATGATGGATGTAAAGAGGTTCAAAGCAGTAAAGCACTCTGCAAGTATTTATGTTGTTATACAAGGATAACAATTTATTTTATTATTAAAAAGACTAAAACTTCCTCAGCCCCCTGTTGTTAGGCTAATGACCGATTAGCTGAAAATAACTACAGCTTAACTTCCCATCCTGTGCTCTCACATTTCTTCTCTCGATGATCCAATTTTCCCTCTAGGATCGTAGCTCTGAGAATTACTGCAGATCGTTTTTCCAAAGGTACATTAACTTTCTCTAGTTCAAATTCAGGCGTATTCTCTTGTTCCGTTATTTATTCCTTATAGCATTAATTTTTCCTCTTGCTGTTGAGCTCCTGTCCCCAATGAGAATGAAACACTTCTCTCGCCCTTAGCATCATCTGTACATTTCATTAAACTGGGTTTCCAGTCTCCTCTGGATCCCTGATATAGTTATTGAAGGACACTCAGCCAGCAAGAGCCCTTGAGGCAAAACACTGAGAGCAGTGCCTAAATTGTTAAGAGGTTAAGTAGCCAGGAGAATGAAGGGCAGCCAACCTATCCAAAGACAAGCTGTTTCTTCCTGTATTACACACACTCTTATGTAACTTAATTTTAAAAAAATCATTTTATGCATAAATTTTGTAGAGAAACATTGGATTTCTTTTATGGTATGAACATTCCTTCCACTTGATATGGGGCCCAAACAAAAATAAAATTTTTAATTGCACAAACACTAAAAGGAAGGGTCATATCTTGACTTAACCATAGGAAAACATTCATCAAGTTGTGAGATGAACATCCATGACCTTAAAGGAGACAGTCAATGTGGGAAATAACAGGCCTGGCAGATGTGTCTGCAAAATCAGAGGACTTGTAGTAAATGCATGACAAAAAAATGAAGGACTCCCCGGTAATTCGGGTCTCAATAGCCTGAACACACTAGGGAAATGAACCCAACTGTGAAGTACAATCTAGAACTTTATAGGCTAAAGCTCAAACTGAAGTCAAATACAGTCCACTCTTGAACAATTTGGGTTTGAACTGCATGGGTCCACTTAGACATGGTTAGTTTCCAACAGTAAATACTACAGTACTACACAGTCCATGGCTGGTTGAATCCACAGATGCAGAGGAACCGCAGATACAGAGGGCTGACCATTAGTTATATGTGGATTAATACACACACACCGTTCTTTGTTCAAGGATCAACTATACTGTCATGTTGCAAAATGGTAACAGGGCCCTCAAAGATTACACTCTCAGTCAAAGGATATGCTAGGGAAAACCCGCTGAGCAGCAAAAGAAAGCAACAAGGAAACTTCTTTGGGCCTCAACTCAAGTAGAACAAAAAGGCCTCCCCGCTGTGAATCCGTAACCACAGATCTGTGTTCAGAGCTTCAGGGTTTACATGTAACCTAACTGCATGATAATGGGATCCCCAAAGCTGAAGACTAACTGAAGTGGTCCCAATTCAAAAGGTACTTCAGAGTACTTGGCAGAACCCAACCCAAGTCTCAATGGAGGAGCAAACCTTCAAAAAGGCCAGGCCTTTCAGGATTCCTGCAGCTGATGATGGCTAAATATGAGTTCACAAGGAAAAAAAATTACAAAATGTTGAGGAAACAAAACTCCCTGAGCCAGAGTCAGGAAAGAAAAAACCCAAAACCAAAACAAACCAAATGAAGATTTAGAAAACCCACTGGTATCAATATGACTCTTCAAATGATAAAACCAAATTAAAATGGAAGACAGGTTAAGAGACAGGAGGTCTATGAGAATGAGAAGGTCCAACATACATCTAATTAGAAATCCAAAAGAAAGAACAGAAAAACAGTCAGCATTTGAAGAGATAACAGCTGAGAATTCCCCAGAATTGATGAAAGACAGAATGCTCAGATTCTGAAAGCACAATTCATTCTAATTAGGGAAGGGAGGAAGAAAGAGAAGAGAGGGAGGCAGCTAGATACAGAATACTATAAAAATATAGAAAACAGAGATAGTTTATAGGCAGACAGAAAAGACAGACTACCTCAAAGCAGGGACAATTTGACATCAGACTTTAGCAACTATAAACGGGAGCCAGATTACAGTGAAATAACTTCCAAGTGCTGTTAGGAAATAACTATCAGTCTGGAATTGTGTATATAGCTGGCATTCAAGAAATAAAATAGGATTTTCAGCAAACCAAAAAGGAGAAAGTATGAACAGCACCATCACCGAAGGAATTGCCAAAGGATATATTTCATTAGAAAGGGCAATTATCTCCAAAGGGAGGTCCGAGATGCAATAAGGAAAAGTAAGCAAAGAAATGGATGGACATGGTGAAATCTAAGGAAATCAGCAACTAAATAGCTAGAATATTGATCAAAACTTACAGAAGGTATGGTCAAAATTATTCTAATAAAATACTGTATTATTGGCATTGACCAAAAAGTTCACTCAGGTTTTTCCCTAAGAGCTTCCCCAATATCTAGGAGAAAAAGGTATTTGTTAAAGATAGACTTGAAGGTCAGTGCGCATATTAAAAATTTAAGAGTAACTCACTTAATGACAAGAAGTGGAATGCTCAACTTCCTAAAAAGGAGGAAGAAAATATTTTTAGTTGAGAAACCCAAAGGAAAACAGGAAAACAAAAAGGCAGCAGCAGCAAAGGAAAAATACAGCACAAAATGACATGGTAGAAATAATCTGTCACAGCAGAAGTCCCAATAGATTTTTTAAAAAAAGATTAGATTTTAAAAACTAAACTCTAGCTTGTGCTGCTTAGAAAAGACATACTTAAAATATAAAGACATAGAAAAGAGAAGCAGGGTGGAAGAAGATGAAAAAAAACAATATTAAAATCAGACAAAATAGACATTAAGGTAAAAACCATTTAGGATAAACAGATTCATTTTGATCTTGGCACTATGTAGAGAGGAGGAAAAAACAAAACTCTGTACATTTTAACCAGAGACCTGTCCTCAAACAGGTCTGCATGAAAAGCACACAACAATACGTATCTTATGAAGTGGTCTCAGGTCTAGGTATCTGGAGACGGGATCACAAATTCTCTCTGAAGGAAAACAACTTGATCCCAGGCCTTAAGAATTCCCACAGATGAAGATCCAAGGGACAAGAGCTCACAGTCAAAAATCACAAAACACAAAAGGAACCCACACAGAGGAAGACTTACCACACTCTGAAAATAAGAGCACTTGATATTTCAAGAAATAAGAGGTTTCTATCAACTATGATTAAGTATCAACATTTATAGAGAAAGAAAACAATATTTACCACTAACAGATCCTCACTAAATGAATTTCCAAAAGATGCACCTTTATCATCCCACATAAAAGGTCAGAGATACAAGAAGGAACTGTGAGCAGCCATGCTGAGTATATGTGGACATATCTAAACAAATACTGACTGCAAAAATTAACAGTAATGTCTAAGTCGTCTTGTCAGGGAGTAAGAATAGCATTTACATTCTAAGTGGTGATCTTCAAGTTATTTGAGAGGAGGGTGAAGATACTGATTACCTACGCAGGGTCTTAAATGTGCAAATAAATATCATTAATCCTTGGTGTGATGTCTCCTAATGATCAAATGTTTGTGTTCATTTTTCTCAGGGTAAAACTCTACAATGCAGAGTCTTCTGAAAAAAATTTTCAATAAATGCTAGAACTATGTAATTATGTGTAGCACTCTCAAATGATCAAGAATGGAGGCATGTAAAGAGTAACCTGCAAATGAAAGTCAAAGTTAAATCCCAGCAGCATATCTGAAATTTATAGATGCAATTATAAATCAAGTCTGTCTTACAAACAATATGAAGTAATCGTAATTTTTCATGTTTAGGATTTCTATCTTTAGGGCTATGTCTTCTTTCACATTTGTCTCACATTTTAATGTTTAATGACTGCATAGTTTTTTTTTTTTTTTTTTTTTTGGCTGTATGCTGGTGTCTCACTGCTGTGGCCTCTCCCGTTGTGGAGCACAGGCTCCGGACGCGCAGGCTCAGCGGCCATGGCTCACGGACCCAGCCGCTCCGCGGCACGTGGGATCCTCCCGGACCGCACGAACCCGTGTCCCCTGCATCGGCAGGCGGACTCTCAACAACTGCGCCACCTGGGAAGCCCACTGCGTGATTTTTTAATCCAACAAAATTAAAATTAGCAGATGTTTCACTAAAATAAAACACAGAATAGAACTAGTAGAAAGAAAAAAAGATAATTGATCAATTACTGAGAGAGGTGTGTTAATCTCAGTCAATCCAAAAGAAAGTAAAAAAGAAAAACAAGAAGCAGCAGGACAAGCAGAACACAAAATTAGACTTTGGATATTAAACCAAAGAAGTAGAAGGGAGGAAAAATTAAATGAAAAAAATTTTAAGCACAGTTTTTAGAAAGAAATTAGGCAAAACTTGGAGAGAGAATGAGCAAACAAAAGATAGAAAATAAATACTGGGAATGAAAAATGGGGCATAAATTCAGATGCAGCAAAGATTTAAAAAATAAGAATATAATGAATTTCATGCCTATAAATTTTAAAACTGAGCAACTCATGGAAACAAATTCCTAGAGAAATACAACTTAATAAAAGTGATTCAAGAGGAAATAGAATACCTGAATATTTCTATAACCATTCAATAAGTTAACGCCAACTTAAAATGGGTCACAAAATAAAAACCAGGCCCAGATGGCTTTCCA
Organism: Globicephala melas; assembly: GCF_963455315.2. NCBI lineage: Eukaryota > Metazoa > Chordata > Mammalia > Artiodactyla > Delphinidae > Globicephala > Globicephala melas. The sequence goes on from NC_083326.1 coordinate 14,917,995, forward strand.
GGAAAGTTTGACCAAAGATGCAAGGAACAGATAATTCCAATTTACACGAACTCTTCCAGATAAGAGGAAAAGAGGGAACAATTTCCAACTAACATTATAAGGCTGGCATAACCTGGATAATAAAACCAAACAAGGACACCAGGAGAAAAGAAAATTACAGGGAAGTCTTAAGAGCATGATGCAAAAATATTAAAGTGAATCTAGCAATGTACCACAAATGTAAGGCATCATGAACAAGATGGGTTTATCCTAGGAATATAGGGTTTGTTTAAAATTAGGAAGTTGATTATCTCACAACCTTAACAATATAAAAGAGAAAAAAAACTCCCGGACTTCCCTGGTGGCACCGTGGTTAAGAATCCGCCTGCCAATGCAGGGGACACGGGTTGGAGCCCTGGTCTGGGAGGATCCCACATGCTGCGGAGCAACTAAGCCTGTGTGCCACAACTACTGAGTCTGCGTGCCACAACTTCTGAAGCCCATGTGCCACAACAAGAGAAGCCACCACAATGAAAAGCCCACGCACCACAACAAAGAGTAGCCCCTGCTGGCCGCAACTAAAGAAAGCCTGTGCTCAGCAACAAAGATCCAACACAGCCAAAAATAAAATAAATTAAAAAAAAAAATTCTCAGAAGCATGAAGAAAACGTGATGAAATTCGACATCAATTCATAATTTCAAAACACTCTTAGCAAAGAAGGAATAGAATTATACTTTGCTAGAGAACACACACATTCCTTGCAAACAATATAGTTTATGGAGAAATGTCTAAAGCATTCCTCTTAAGTTCAGAAGCAGGATAAGGGTATCAACTTCCAATTATACTGCACATTGTACTAGAACAATGGTTCTTGAAATGTAGTCCCAGACCAGCATCAGCATCTCCAGAGATCTTGTTAAGAGATGCACATACTCTGGCCTCACCCCAGACCTACTGAATCAAACTCTGACAGTGAAGCCCAGAAATTTGTGTTTTAAGAAGTCCTTCAAGGACTTCTGATGCACAGTGAAGTTTAAGAACCACTATATTAGAGATTTTAAGTGAACCAATAAGGTAAAAAATATAAATGTATGAAAATATATAAATACATTGGAAAGGAAAGGAAAACAAGTCACTTGTAGATATGATCACTCTTATTTTAAAAAGTAATCTACAGATTATCACTGTTACAGGATACAAAAAATATAAATCTCAAATGTCAAGGAACAGAAAATAAAATTTAAAAAGGATTCCATTTATAGTATTAAAAATTTTTGGAATATAATAAAAGACATAAGCTTTTTATAGAAATTTTCATTAAAAGGTATTAAGGAACTTACAAAAGAGTGGATAAATATACTATGTTCATGGACATGAAGACTCAATTTGCAAATAACTAATTTAAAAAATTTTGATTTTTACATTCAATTACTTTTGGTGGAACCTAAGCTGATTCTAAAAAAAAATTTTCTTTTTTTTAAAGGAAATGCAAATAGCCGGGAAGAGCCAAAGCACTTCTGAAAAACAAGGTAGGGATAATTTTCTACCAGATATCAAGGTACATAAACCTATAGTAATCAAAAGTTTGATACTGGAGTGGAGAAACAGGTGAACAGAACAAAAAAATCAAGAGTCCAAAATCAGATACATGCACATGTTGAAAACTGATTTATGACTGATGGCATGGAAGATCAGATGAAGTATTAAATAAGGGAGGCTTGCACAACTGGTTTTCCATCAGGGGAAAATGCAGTTGGAGTTCTATCTTACACTGTACATAAAATCAATTCCAGGTGGGTTTGAGAAGGCAAAACTATAAAACATTAGGAGACAATGCAGGTGAATATTAAGACAAAAAGTACAAAAAGTATTTATGAATCAAAAGATTCATAAATTCAGTTATATTAAATTTACAAATATCTTTTCATCCAAAGACACCATAAAAAGTTTCTGTAGCACATAAACTGACAAAGTAGTAGTATTCAAAATCCATGAAGAATCAACTAGTAAAGGAAAAGCCACCTGGTAGCAAAATGGGTAAAGGGCATTTCACTGAGGAAACACGTATGACCTAACAACTCATGGAGAGATGCCCAACCTCATTAGGAATTAGAAATGCCCATTAAAACCACAAAGATACCATTTCACATCCACATGATAAAAACTTCAAAGTCAGACAACGCCTATTGTCCGGAAGGTATGAATCAATGAGAGCCCTCATCCATCACTGGTGGGAGTATAAACGGACACCATCACTGGAGAAAACAGGCACTCTCTAGCCAAGCTCACCAGCCCCCTTCCCCATGACTCTGCAGGTCCACTCTTGGGGACACCCTCTAGAAAAACTTACACGTGTACAACAGGAGACATTCCCAAGCACATTTATAGCAGCAGTGTTGTAAAAGCAAAAACCTAGGAACAAGCCATACGTCTATCAACAGTAGAATCAACTGTGATGTTCTCACACAATGGGAGACTATGCTGCAGTGAAAATGAGTCAATGGCATAGAAAAAAACTGATTCTTTAAAACACAATGTTGAAGGAATAAAGCAAGTCACAGGAGGAATACTGAAGGTAAACGTAGGAAAAAAAGGTCATCCTGTTAAAAAATTAGTGAGTTCGTGAATGGGTGTTCGGGTGGCACCAGTGCAGACTGCAAATTTACCTTCAATTGCTTTCCTTTCTGTCTTCTCCCAAGTGTCTTTTACTTGCTATTAAGCTCCAATATATTTCTCCAAAAAATCAGTTACCTAGGAGCCAGAGACCAGCCATGGCTTCTGACCTAGATGTGTTAATTTAAAGCATAGTTATAAAATAACTGGATGTATTCAAAATAGAAGACTTAGACCAACTCTTCTTGTTTACTTTTAATGGAGTTATTTATTTGCATGGAATCATTATCAAAGCCCTCTTTTTAGGACTGCATTCAAAGCCTGTGTGTGTGTGTATACAGAAATAAATACTGGTGTGCGTTTTATATATCCAATTATTTCATGTTATTTATCCCTCTGTTATTATTTATCCTGTTTGAATTTTCATCAGATCTTAACTTAAATATGTGATTTTAATTTCAAACTGACCCTTGAGGTAAAGAAAACAAAACACCAGAGGCCATCAGAGCAAATTTTCTGCTGGTTTCAAAGCAATTTAACTGGATCCTGAAAAGCATCTCAAGTCATAGCAGCTGCTCTGGAAGCTTAGAACATTCCCAAGAGGGGGACACTCCAATGTTCCCAATGCACAAGTCCTAATGCTTGGGGTGTAGGGTGTTCCCTGGTCAAGTTACTTAGGGAAACACTTTAATCCAGTTAACCAAGTTTCTAAACAGCAAGTCTTCTCAGAATCCTTAATGTGCTGAAGTGTACACCGAATGCCCAAATCAGGGATACAAGGAGTGCGTGCAAACAGATTTGACCATAGACCCTTACTCTCCCCCTATGAAACATCCCACGGGATGAGCCTTCTGTGGAACATAATTTGAACACTGATCTAGATCATCTAAGGCAGGGGGTCCCCAACCCCCGAGCCTCGGACTGCTACTGGTCCGAAGCCTGTTAGGAACCAGGCCGCACAGCCAGTGAGCAGTGGGCGAGCGAGCAAAGCTTCATCTGCCACTCCCCCATCGCTTGCCTTACCGCCTGAACCATCCCCGCCCCCATCAGAGGAAAAATTGTCTTCCAAGAAACCAGTCCCTGGTGCCAAAAAGGTTGGGGACCTCTGATCTAAGCAGTCTATTGACTGAACGTATCAAGTCTGCTGTTCCTATGATCTCTGGCTATATAAAGTACCCCTCCCAGACCCGATCATCCTAGCAAGCCGTTTTAACCTGTCCTCAAGTAAAGAAATGCATGCTCCAAAAAACACAATTTTTCCCATAGTTATTTTTTTTTTAGAACCACCACACCCAGGAAAAGAGCAATTTGATTATGTAATTAAATGCCCATGTGGTTAATCCTTTCAAGGACCATTTGCCATTACAAAGAATTTACTAAATAAAAATGACTCTCTAATTGGTACAATGTGTGGGAAAAATGTTTCTGTGTACAGATGTCTCCCTGGTACCTCTTTTCCTCCCTCCATATATATTATTGCTAACTCCAAGCTTGGGGGGCTGCTGGCAGTGGGGACAGAGACGCTTCATCCACCCCTCACCCCCCACCCCCGACAAAGGAATATCCTTGCCAATCCCTAAGTAGGAGTATCATTTACAAATGAATTAAAGCCCAGAGAAAAGACTTTCCTGCTTCTCCCACAAGATATCAATGAAAAAATAGATATTATCTCAAATTATTGCTCTGAAGTCTGCTTTTTCTACTACATATGAAAAATGATAAGCAACAGGGATATATTACATAGCACAGGTCATCATAGCCACTATCTTGTAAGAACTTTTAATGCAGCCTAATCTGTAAAAATACTCAATCATTATGCTGTACACCTAAAACTAAAACAAGATGGCAAATCAACAATACTTCAGTAAAAAAAAAACAATGAAAAATTTTTTAACAAAACACTACTTTTGTTCCCAATGTAAGTCATCTGTTGGTTTAGAAATCCTAGGAATGTCACAGATACACATATGGCTTCTGAGAACCAGAATTTTATATCTGGATATTTCACACATGTGGTATTTGATAGCGTACGGAAAATGTCACACCAATGCTGGACAAGTCCTCGTGCTTCTCAGCGAGCGAAAAATAGAGCAAGGTTTCAAAGCTACCCATTTCCTTCCAGAATCACTCCTGCAGAAGCCCTCAGCATACCCATAGTACTTCTTCCCAATCCAAAGGCATTCCCTTCTCCTAGACCCCCATCCCGCTGGGGTCCCTACTCTTGGCCATGGAAAGAGCAAGCCAGGTTAAGATGTTAAAATCAAACACTTTGTTTCAGATTGTCCATAAACTAGGATGCAGTCATCTGCGCAAAGACCCTTCCCCCCCTTATTCCAAGGAAGCTGTAGACACCCTATCCCACACCTACTAAGCGTTTTTTGTCTGTTTTTTTGGCTGTGCAGCATGTGGGATCTTAGTTCCCCAACCAGGGATCAAACCCATGCCCCCTGAAGTGGAAGCGAGGAGTCTTAACCACTGGACCGCCAGGGAAGTCCCAAATAAGTGGTTTTGAAACCAATCCATTTAGGTTTTGCCCACCACCTACCTTAAGGGTATCAAAGGACAGCAGTATAAGAGGGATAGCGAGAATTTCTTTGAAGAAATGGTGTCCACCCCCTCCCTCCTCTTGCCTCAAACCAACTGAGAGGGGTTCCAGGGAACAACTTAAGTGCAACCACTGTCCACTGGAGTCTGTAAGGCATAGGGACTCATGCTGGAATCACAACATAAAAGCCTAAAAGGCTACCAAGACGGATGATCATTCTCAGAATTTATTGGTGCCAAGGAAGCGCGAGTTTCCTGTGGGCCAGATCTGGACATAGGCAAAGGAGCAGGCCTCGACTGTCCTGAGAAGGACCCCACCCTAGAGGACCGCCTGCAGGAAGAGGTGACCACAGCCAAGGAGTGGCCGAGAACTTGCTAAGAGGAGAACCTGCACGGTCACCTAGAGGAACACTGGCCAGTGCTCATGAGACAATGCTGAAGAGGGGGAGGGGGTGCAATGCAGGGAGAGAGCTCAGAGCATCTAAGTCAAGACAGTAAGCTTTGGTTCTAGGGGGCTGGAAACCCTGGGAAATTAATGCAGAATTGCATGAGTATATGGCCAGCTCTTCGATAGCTCTGCGACCTAATGTGGTTTAGAACAACTGCCCTGAAGACATAATTATCCCACCCTAAAATCTCTCCGCAGAGGTTTCTGATGGGTCTTGTGTAGCAGTGATTTCAAAACTACCTCCTGATGAGGGCCTGGTGTGCAGCGAGTCTCTGCTGATTAGGTGCTGACCCATCCGCTTTAACCATCAGCCAAACTGCACACGGAACCACCAGCACTGTATGAACATGGAAAATTCAAGACGACGACCAGGGCCCTGCAGCATTTCCCCCTAGAAAGTCACTGAGCCCACGTTAACCCGTGAACACACACTGGGGACCACCAGCCTTCGAAAAAACAATGTGAAACAATGTGACAGGCTCTGATCGTTCTGTGGTCTATGGATGGGAGCATAAATTCCAAAAGAAATTTGCTGAGTTGATTTTATCCAATAATAGAAATAGCGACTAAAACAACAAATTGGTGCTGAGGCTAGACTCTTCAAAAAATAAATAATAAAAATAAACCCTGGTAACAGTTTCCCAGACTCTCTTCTTTAATCCCTATTTACATTTGGTTTCATTTCTGCCTAAAAATATCCACCATGTATTCAGTAACAAAAAAATTACAGCCTTGACATATTCACAAAATGGAGTCTATTGAAAGTCATCCCCTACCCAGCAAGATCCCTTCTGACCCACCTCCTAGAGAAATGGAAATTAACACGAAAATAAACAAATGGGACCTAATGAAACTTCAAAGCTTTTGCACAGCAAAGGAAACCATAAACAAGACCAAAAGACAACCCTCAGAATGGGAGAAAATATTTGCAAATGAAGCAACTGACAAAGGATTAATATCCAAAATTTACAAGCAGCTCATGCAGCTCAATATTAAAAGAACAAACAACCCAATCCAAAAATGGGCAGAAGACCTAAATAGACATTTCTCCAAAGAAGATATACAGACTGCCAACAAATACATGAAAGAATGCTCAACATCATTAATCATTAGACGGATGCAAATCAAAACTACAATGAGATATCATCTCACACCAGTCAGAATGGCCATCATCAAAAAATCTACCAACAATAAATGCTGGAGAGGGTGTGGAGAAAAGGGAACCCTCTTGCACTGTTGGTGGGAATGTAAGTTGATACAGCCACTATGGAGAACACTATGGAGGTTCCTTAAAAAAACAAAAATAGAACTACCATATGACCCAGCAATCCCACTACTGGGCATATACCCTGAGAAAACCATAATTCAAAAAGAGTCATGTACCACAATGTTCACTGCACCTCTATTTACAATAGCCCGGAGATGGAAACAACCTAAGTGTCCATCATCGGATGAATGGATAAAGAAGATGTGGCACATATATACAATGGAATATTACTGAGCCATAAAAAGAAATGAAATTCAGTTATTTGTAGTCGGGTGGATGGACCTAGAGTCTGTCATACAGAGTGAAGTTAGTCAGAAAGAGAAAAACAAATACCATATGCTAACACATATATATGGAATTTAAAAAAAAAATGGTTCTGAAGAACCTAGGGGCAGGACAGGGATAAAGACACAGACGCAGGGAATGGACTTGAGGACATGGGGAGGGGGAAGGGTAAGCTGGGACAAAGTGAGAGAGTGGCATGAATTTATATATACTACCACATGTAAAACAGATAGCTAGTGGGAAGCAGCTGCATAGCACAGGGAGATCAGCTAGGTGCTTTGTGACCACCTAGAGGGGCGGGATAGGGAGGGTAGGAGGGAGGGAGACGCAAGAGGGAGGGGATATGGGGATATATGTATATGTATAGCTGATTCACTTTGTTATAAAGCAGAAACTAACACACCATTGTAAAGCAATTACACTCCTATAAAGAGGTTTTAAAAAGTCATCCCCAAATATAATTCCCTTATTATTTTAATGGCTCTACAATTAATGACATGAGAATGAATAGTCACCCTATATGGAAAAATGTAAGATTCAAAATATGTACATATGAGAGCAGTAATGAGAAATGTATACTCACACACATACACATTAAGACTGGAAGGCTAATCACTAAAACATCAATAATGCAACTATGGTTGACTTATTTTCATACTTTGGTAGGTTTTTGTATTTTCCAAATTTTCTACAATGAACATGTTCTTTTCCATCAGATTTTGTAATGACCCAGCTTAGTCTGCAGGACTTACTCCTAACAACTGTGCTGGCAGCAAACTCCCGTGTCTGTTCATTTCTTCTCTTTAAAAGGTTCTGGCCACTTTGCACAGTGAAGTCCAGAGTCAAAAAATAAACGCACGCGGGTTACAGACCTGTCCCCTCCACCTGTGAACGATGATCTCCGATTTATTAAAATATGCAATTTTCAACTAGATACTTAAGGACGGACAGAATTTTCACATGTTCTGTTCCCTGGTGCATATTTCAATTGTTTTCATGGAACAAACTGAACATAAGTTTGGTTCTGAATAAATAAAACAAGACTTTTAAAACCTAAGGAGTTTTAAGTGAGTAAAAATTTCTTTAAAAAGTGTTCTCGGGCTTCCCTGGTGGCGCAGTGGTTTAGAGTCCGCCTGCCGATGCAGGGGACACGGGTTCGTGCCCCGGTCCGGGAAGATCCCACATGCAGCAGAGCGGCTGGGCCCGTGAGCCATGGCCGCTGAGCCTGCGCGTCCGGAGCCTGTGCTCTGCAATGGGAGAGGCCACAACAGTGAGAGGCCCGTGTACCGCAAAAAAAAAAAAAAAAGTGTTCTCACTGTGAGCATGTGAGAGAGACAGGGAGAGAGAAATCATGAATAAAAATTAAAGAATTTACTGGGTTACTCCCAAAGGCTGAGAAGTATTTTAGATTTTGCACACACTGTCATCTCCAGACCATCTCAGAGCTACTAGATATAAGCAAGTATGAGCAAATTCCTACATCAAATTGACAAGGACGAACAAAGGTAAATAAGGCCAAACAGGAAGAACGCAGGAAGGACAGTGAAAACCCAGGGTGACTCATGTCAGGTCTCCCCATACAACACTAGGAACTGTGGGCCCTGACTGAGGACAGCTCGCAAGACAGACCAAGTTAGAAGCCTGCTCAGCGAGTATGAAGCAGTGGGTACCACTCTCATCGCTCCCTCCCCTCAATCCAGTGATGGAGAAAAGAGAAGAACGGAGCCACACAGAACTGGCTGCTCGTCTTGAAGACCTGGGGATACAAATGATTGGAGAACAGGTGGCTGGCCTCACAGAACCCTTGAGATGACCCAAGCTCAGATGTTTCTGGAACCCCTTGGCTGATGGTTTGTCAACCTAGGTATCAGCAGCTGGAACTGAACAACTTTTTGGTGCCTGTGAAGCAACTCAGCTCGCGATGGGGCAACCTCCAGCACAGCCCAGAACCTGGTTTTGAAAAGGGCCTGACGGTCAGGCTCTGTCTACTTTCCTCTCATCTCCCTTTACTTCTTCAACCATGTTCAGCTCCTCTGAGACGCCCAGGTTAGAGCTGTGAGAATCTCAGACTAATGGCTGGCATTGCTGGTACATCTGATCTCTCTCGACACAAATTAACTGCGGGAATTTCAAACACAGGGGAAGGGAGAGTGGTTGAGAAGTGGACCATTCAAAGTAATCTATCAAGACTTGGAGGGCGTTGTGCTAAATGAAGTAAGGCAGAGAAAGACAAATACTATATGGTATCACCTATATGCGGAACCTAAAAAATGCAACAAACTAGTGAATATAACAAAAAAGAAGCAGACTCACAGATATACAGAACAAACTAGTGGTTACCAAGGGGGAAGGGGAGAGGAGCAATATAGAGGTGGGGGGCTAACAGGTACAAACTATTAGGTATAAAATAAGCTACAAGGATATATTGTACAACGTGGGGAATATAGCCAATACTTTATAATAACTATGAATGGAGTATAACCTTTAAAAATTGTGAATCAGGGCTTCTCTGGTGGCACAGTGGTTGAGAATCTGCCTGCTAATGCAGGGGACACGGGTTCGAGCCCTGGTCTGGGAGGATCCCACATGCCACGGAGCAACTAGGCCCGTGAGCCACAACTACTGAGCCTGCGCATCTGGAGCCTGTGCTCCGCAACAAGAGAGGCCGCGATAGTGAGAGGCCCGTGCACCGCGATGAAGAGTGGCCCCCGCTTGCCACAACTAGAGAAAGCCCTCGCACAGAAACGAAAACCCAACACAGCAAAAATAATAAACTCCTACCCCCAACATCTTCTTTAACAAAAAAAACAAAAAACTGTGAATCACTATATTGTACACCTGTAAGTTAATTATTGTACATCAAGTATACTTCAATAAGATAAATTTTAAAAAACCAAAATGATCTATCAAGCCAGTTGTTTTTTTTTTTTTTTATATAAAGCTCAGTGTGTATTTCTAAGCCTGGACAGGAAGCAGCCCATGAAGTGCAGCACACGATTACTGTTTAGTTATTAAGACACAAGAAACTTCAGGAAACTTCTATCCCTCCCCCTTATCTTCCGGAGGAGAATGGCCGCCAGGAGATTGGTGCGGTGCCCCGTGGAACCTGGCGGTCGTGCCTCTGGGCTCAGCCCCGTCCAGTCCCTACTAGGACTTCCTCAGTCAGCTATACAAGCCCAGAAAACTCCCTCCATGTGTGCAGCGGCCCCAGGTGCAGTCAATGTTCCACACTGAAATGCGAGACAAATCCACACCCAGCTCTCCTCATTTATCAAATGGAAAAAGTCCCTTTTAAGTTCAGGCTTTCTGCAAAAGGGTGGCTACACTTACTAGAGCACTTTTGTTATTTTTTTAAACCAGCTTATTGAGAACTACTTGACCTACCTCACTGTAAAGTTTAAGGCGTACAGCATGACGGTTTGATTGATGTGTTGTCAAAAGATCGCAATAGGTCTACTTAACATCCATCATCTCATACAGCTTCAATAAAAAAAATTTCTCCTTGGGATGAGAACTCTTAACTGTATAATTTCCGATGTATCACACAGCAGTATTAACTACAGTCGTCATGCTGTACATTACACCCCTAGCACTAGTTTTTCTTAAAACTGGAAGTTTGTGCCTTTGACCACCTTTTTCCAATTCTTCCTAACAACAGAGCACTTTACGAACACGTGACAGGCATTTTACACACATTAGCTTATTTCATCCTCAGCAGAGTCACTTTACAGATGGGGAAACTGGGCCTCTGAGAGGTTAAGGAAAGGGCCCCACTGCCGTTGTGACTGCCTAGTGGCAGATGTGGATGCAGCCCACATCCTGCTGATTCCAAAGCACATGCTCTTCCAACCACCTCAGCTACTGCTGGATTTTAATGGAACAAACATCCTTCCACGTGGCATGCCGGCGTGCGGCATGCAAGGGGGGGCTGGGCAGCTCCAGTCCAGGTGCAGGAGCTCCAAGAGTGACTAAGCCAAGGCCACCGTCGAGGAGCTCAGGGCACGGAGTCCCCAGTGGAACGAAGGAACTATGACAAGGTTGCTTTGAGGGATACATGGGAAAGGAGGGAGGGGGCTTGGTTGGCTCTGTCCACTTGTGTTGGTACTAGTTTGAGGGTGGGTGAGAGCCATGGTCCCAGCTGGGGAGCCACCTTGCGGAGCCCCCTCTCCCTCCTCTGCATGTTAGCCCAGCTTCAGGGCCACAGAGGTGATGTGAAACACGGCAGAATCCACGGAGCTACCTAGAACAGCTTCCGCCCACAGAACCAAAAACCATTTCCATAGAATTATTTAAGAGGACCTGTTTCGTTTTTTAAAAATGCACAGCAGTAGAGGCTAGTTTCCAGGGCCCACACCTCTGCCTGGAAAGCATGTTAAACGGGATGGGGAAGGACCAAGCCCAGTTACCCACAGAGCAGGGGCCACTCCACTCGAAACAGGCTCCGACTCTTTCCCAAGCGCCTCATGCCTCCCCAGGGGCCTGCATGCCAATGACATCCAACCTCTGTTCCCATCAGCTTTTATCATTCCCTGGGAAACTTCCTAATGTGAATGGGTTCAGAAAGCCTCAGACACATTAAAAGGTGCCCAGTCCTTTCAGTGCAAGGGATAAGGGTTTCAGAGAAAACGTGCACTAAGTGCAATTTCCTCTGAAGTTATTATCCCAGCTGGAATGTGAATGGTCAAGCATTTCGAATGTCCTGGGAAAGCTCCCCAAACATGCCAGGCCCACACTCCTCCCACTAACCCACTCTCTGCTTGGATCTTACACCCACCTCCCCGCTTTCAGCTACTGAGCATCTTCAATTCCAGTTCCTCCACTCTTACTGCCTTGCAGGTCCCATCTGAAAACATCCATCCATCTCCGCCCCCCAGCCAAACCGCACCTGGGAAGGCGGCTCAAACGGGAAACAGGGTTAACCGTCAGCGGTCAAGAAACAGCAGTACAAAAAAAAAACAAAAAAAAAAGAAACAGCAGTAACAGATGAATTAGAAGGAAACAAAGATTCTCTTCTTGTGCACGAGGAGTAGCCACAGAACCTTAAGAAAGGGACTTTAGTGTAGCTTGAAAAACTATAGCACAGAAGGGGTCAAAGTGAATTTTCCAAGACTTTAAGAATGGACTGTTCCTAGGCCATGGCCTGCTAATGAACCTGGATATTGGTAGGATTTCTTAATCTCCCCCCAGCTGGTGATGACTTCTTACCCACTTCCCTTTCACCAAAGGTGTGAACAGAAACCCCAAGCCCAGGCTACAGAGAGAAAAAGCCCCAGGATCCCACCAACTCCAGTGTGTTCTGGGGGAAATATGTGGGCTGATTAGATAATTTTCCTTTGCACAATGAAGCAGATCTAGGGAGAGGAGGCGCAGGCACTAGGATTTGCCGCAGGTGTTTAAAAGTGAGTACACAGACTGCCTTGCTAGGAAACAAAACCAGGCACTGCTAAGGGAAAAACCACTACCACCTTTTCAGGACAGGCTTTGCCAAGAGGACGTGCTAAATGCTGGTTCTTCCCTTTAGACTGAGTTTATTAGGTTCTTTAAGTGATTAGGCTGACAGTCATTCATAGAACTAATCGAGATTTCTCTGCACTGTTGATTTTTTTCTGAGAAAAAATGTGTTCGCTAGGATCAAGCATGCACTTAGCAAGGATCCTGTGCTGAGATGGAAAGTGATTGTCGGAGACTGGATTAACCTTCTACAGCTCTAAGTATGGCAGTTTTCGAGGCAAGACCCTCAGGGAAAAGGGAAGGGGGGGTAAGGAAGGGCACAAGTTACGGATCAGAGCCTAGTGACATCACCGTGTGCCTTCAGAAACCACGGCACGTAAGTTTCAGGTTTGGGGAAACAAAGTGAAAAGAAACGTCATCATTTATATAATATACCTTTCCCAGGAGCTTCAGCCTTGGAATCAAAGAATCAAGGAAAATTCAGCCCTTTTCCATCACTGATGGGATGTTAGTTACAAGAAGCCCAGCTGAATCTCTTTGCCAATCGTAGCAGCAACAGGTCTCTGTCACATTGGCAGAGGTCAAGCCTTAGCCCGAAGGATAATGGGACCATTAGGCTTTCTACATCCTTTGTTTCTATGAGCAGTAAAGGTAACACAACAAACTGACTCCCTTTTGACTTTCTCTAAAGTGTTAAATCCATATCTCAGAATAAAATGCTATAATACTCTAATAAAGCTTGAGTCTGTACAAATAACATTTTGTGACAGTAGGGTAAAGAGGAAAGGAAGAAAGAAGCTTCCACTGACATCCCAACTGGACTCAGAGCTAAGTGAGAAAAGCCAGTTCTCCAGCTGCAGAAGGGAATTTCAGCTCCAGTATAGTTTGACGCCAGCCCCACTGTAAAAGTGCGTTTATAGAAAACGCTGAAAAAGCAGCAGCATCGGACTGTTCTAACCATTTCACTTCCCAGCACCCCTTCTTGCTATGTTCTGAAAAAATAATCACGTAGATGTGTGGCATCAGCCTGGACAAAACATCCCCGATGATGCCACACCCTTCCCTCCAGCTCTCTCAAAGAACTACGCTATTCTTCTTCTCCCAACCCCACAGAGCTGGCAAACATCCCTCCTTTTCCCCAGGGGTCTGGGGAGACCAAAGTAGGCCTTTGACAGACACCTTGAACACAGCTGAGGGTCACTCCTTCAAGAAAGGCGCAAGATAAACTCTTCACGCCCAATTAAGGGCAAACTCAATCTAGTCATTTTTTAAGTCTACCTGCTTAAAAAACCAATGCATTTGAGGGTTCATGGCTTTAAGTAGAAAAGCCATTTAACAAATCACAGAGCTTACAGGCTTCTATCCGGAGGCTTTACAGCATACTAAACACAGTACTATGTGCTTTTCACTCATTCTACCAGTTTTCCCCTTGCAATTTTATGAGATTAGTACCATTAGTTCTACTTTATAGGTAAGGAATCAAAAGCTCAGAGAAAAAAAAAAAAAAAAGCTCAGAGAAGTTAAGAAAATTGCCCCAGGTCACCCACTAAGCCCCCAAATTCATCCTCAACATCAATGCTGCTCTGTAAGAGAGAAATTCCATGCTGACAGTGAAGGGTGGGAAAAAAAATTGTGAAGTAGGTAGAGTACTGTTTTCCACTGGGCTAATCCTTTATTATAATTCAAAATCAAATAGTATTAGCTACTATCCAGTTTAACATTGATCCCTCCGATGAGCAGGACATAGAAAGTCATATCAGAAATGGATTATTTGAAGACCACCATGTTATTTACAAAATGTAAACACTTAGATACACGATAAGCAAACATGTCAGCTCAAGAGGGAAGATTAATAGTAAAACTGCTGATTCTAGAAGGTTATATATGTAGCCAGGCAGCGTTAACATTGCTAAAATAGCACACTGAAGCGAGAAAGCAGCATAATTCGATGGTTTAAAACTCGGCTGGAGGGCTTCCCTGGTGGCGCAGTGGTTAGGAGTCCGCCTGCCAATGCAGGGGACACGGGTTCGAGCCCTGGTCTGGGAAGATCCCACAGGCTGCGGAGCAGCTAAGCCCATACGCCACAACTACTGAGCCTGTGCTCTGGAGCCCGTGTGCCACAGCTACTGAGGCCCATGTGCCTAGAGCCCGTGCTCCGCAGCAGGAGAGGCCATCGCGATGAGAAGACCGTGCACTGCAACGAAGAGTAGCCCCTGCTCACCGCAACTAGAGAAAGCCCGTGCACAGCAACAAAAAGACCCAACACAGCCTAAATAAATAATAAAATAAATAAATTTATTAAAAAAAAAAACTCGGCTGGAAAAAATGGTTAGCATTAGAATTGCAGACAGGAAGAGTTAAACACACATTTTATTCTGTTTGATGGCTGAGTACTGACTGAATAAACAGTGAAGAAGGAAAATGTGATGCATATTCAGCATTAACAGGATTTGTGCTTTTTCTTCTGAACACAAGTCATGTCTCTGGCCAATCTAGTAAAAAGTCAAACAGTAGAAACGAAGGAAGAAAATGTTCACATGAAACAAAAGCTTACACAGCACGTGTTGTCTGGGCAAGCGCACTTGTGTGGCAGCAAAGTGTGTGTGGTGTTTGTGGCAAGAGAACTGAAACAAAGGCCAGGAGACCCGGAGTAGACCCTGACGGCCACTACCCGCACGTGTGACCGCAGACAGTCCCTCAGTCCCTGAGGGTCTTGACATTGTCATCTAAACAGAGAGGGAGCCTGACCATGAAGGGGTAAGTGTCTTTCCGTTTTTAAATTCAGCTTCACACTTGTAGATAACGTTTGTGACTAACATTGATGGGCCCCATTCAACATAGAAATCCCAGAACAAAGTCTGCAACCACGGGTCAGGAGAACCAGTCCCCAAGCATAGCTCTGCAAGACTGGTCACCCATTGGGAGTAACGTGATGAAAGTCAGGGCCGAGCCACTGAGTAGAAAGGCGAGTGCCACGAGGAGAGAGGATTCAAAGATTCGTTAAAAAAAAAAAAAAATTGCATCTAGCATCTCCTTGGCAAGTTTTCAGTAAAGGGCCAGATAGTACATGTTTTTAGGCTTTATGGACCACACAGTCTGTTGCAATTATTCAATTCTGCCACAGTAGCAGGAAAGCTGCTATAAACAACATGAAGGAAATGGGAGGGGCTGTGTGACAGTAAAACGTTATCAGGCAGCCGCCAGATTCAGCGCAGGAGCCTTCTACCAACCCCTGAGGCAGAAATAATTCCTCTGCGTCAAAACATCCCACAAAAGCCTGGTGGGGCTGCAGAGAGCCCATAGGTCACGGCTGTTGGCCAAAGCCCGTCTCCACACGAGGTCCCAGTACCTGGGCTCCAAAGGACTGCCACTCAGCCATCAGACTTTTAAGCCCCATCTAAACATGCCAGAAATACACACACCACTTGGAAAGCAAAGAGAATCACCATATTCACTTTTTTATGAAGCATGATAACAAGTCTGGGATGTTTTCACAAACCTGTAAGCATTCTGGTCTGGTGATTCAGCTTAAATGCTGACTCTACTTTGAACATGGCACCCATGATTACAGAACATGGTGGCTGGCGGGGGGTAGTAGAAGGAAAAGGCAGGGACAATGAGATGTCTTAAAATATAATTTCCACTCTGGAGTCTTCCAAAAAGACTGATGACCACTCCCAAGGAACAGAACTTGCACACTATAATTTTACAATGAGATTGTCAACGAGCAGGTCCATTTCAAGTGAATCAGAAAGAAGAGTGTTCCTTTCAAGAGGATGGGGTAGGATTTGGAGAGGACACAACAGATGACTGAAATTCTCATACTTAATGAAAAAAGAAAGCCAATTATGTTTTGTACTATTTTTAAACAGCAGAGAAAAATTTTGAAAACCCTACATTCATAGTTGTGGCTCATGTCACTGTAGAACATGTGAAGGGGTATTTTAAGCTATATTAAATCTTAGGAGAGGAGCTAACTACTTGAACACTAAATGTTCTTGGGTACTCGGTAATTGCTAGCTTGCGACATAAGGAAGGAGGTTAAGTTAATTTACCTTCCAGAGAGCCACTGCTTTACGTTGGTCTTAACAAAGGGAGAATTTTTAAGGACTCTGCTTTGAGGCCATGAATTCCAGGTCATTAGTTTTTAGTTCTTGATGGTCAGGAACAGCATCTGGGCCTAATTACTCACATGTGTATCTAGTGGGCAACTGTTTGGCTAACTAATATATTTTAAGAGGTCAGCATTTTTAGTGATGGAGTTGTAAACACAGGACTTATTTGTCTAATGAACAAAGATTCTTACATACCAAATGCTAATTTCCCAGGCTTCCTCCTCCACTATGGAAAGTATTACTTTCTACTCATGTGACCGTAACTTTTGGTTCGAGTGTAGGGAGGGCCAAAAGCATCTACCTCTGGGAAGATGTACCCAGAGGCCACCACTATAATCAGCCATTAGCTAAGCCCAGAGGTCCTACAAGGAAGGGGAAAAAACCGATTACAACTGGGAAGATGAATCTACGGTCTCACACAGTTTACTGGCTTCACTGACAATTCCCTGGGGCAATGGAAGGACAGGCCAGGGCCCCCCACAATATCTCCAACTCCTTGCCCTCATTGCCTGAGGGTCTATCTTGTGCCTTCCATTTCCTTGGCCCCATGATCTCTAGCAGTCCTGTATAGAAACGCAATTACTTTCCAAAGCCACCAATCACATACCTGTGTTGCAACACAAAGCAGTTCAGATTTAGCCAAGCTACCCAGCAAAGCACGCAGGGGACAAGACCTCAGCCAGGTCTGTAGGCGAATAAAAGGGAAGGTGTTGAAGCTTTGAGGCCGATGTGTAGTGAGCGATACTGAACAGCCAGGGAACCCCAAGAAGGTGGCTGAACTGAGCAGCTCTGAAAGGCAGAAGGGAGAGGGGAAAAGAGAGACCCCAAGACAAATGTTGACTACATGTGCCTCCTATCTGATCAGGCAGGACACTCGCTACACAGCCACCATCTTCACTTTCAAAGTGAAGAATCAACTCTCAGAATCCTCCTTAACAACAAGGATTGCTTTCCCTGATTCTTGGGGTTATCTGATCATCAGTCTTGTTTACTAAGGAAAACAGTGTAATGTTTCATTCTCAGCAACTATGTTCTGATTCCTAAACACCAACTTTAGCTGCTCTTTTCAGAGTATTCCCCTTGTTATATTCTGGGTACGTTTGTGCAGAGGACAAAGGCTTTTTGAGCCTAAGATTAAGCATTTGGTGAATATAAATTATTTTAAACACACTATATAAATACTGCACAAGTTCTCAGCGTTGACTTCTCTATATGTGTTCTTTACTGCCTCCTTTGTTGGGAAAATTTATCAACAGTCACGTCCACCTAAGTCAAAGACATGGTTCCTGTTTTCTGCCTCTACAATAAATGAAAACCCAACCCCATCTGTCTTTCAAAGATGATATAAAGTAATCCCAAAATTCCTCCTGAGATGCTTAAAAAATTAATTCATGGAAATAATCAGCTGGAACTATTCTCTCATTGGAATAATTTCATAATTCCATGGTCAAAAGGTCAATCAACCACAGATATACAAACGCCCTTTTTTTTTACCCTGACATCCCAATACCTGGCAGACTTTGGAACTAAGGGGAAATGTATAAATAAATACATCTTTGTAAAATGTTTCCTCCTGTGACTACTTGATGATCATGGACTGGTAATTTTTTTTTTTAATGTGTATTTCCCCCCCCTTGACCGAAACTATTTTCCCTGGAGATGTTCCAACAATATACTGTTAACATACTCCCATTATGGAATTCATCTAGAAAATTTTGCAACTTAAAAAAACATCTCAGCCATCTAACAGGCGTCTCTATGGACCTGCAGACTGGAGACCAAAAAAAAAACACAGTAAATTTTTTTGGTCCAGCTCAAAACAAGTTGGGTGACGTGTGTGACTGAGCTTATTTGTTTATAATGATTTACTGAAGAAGTCAGGACTCTGTGTTCACATCCATTCGGTTTGGGGGTTAAGGATCTGAGGGTCGAATGTACGCAGGGTCTGACTCAGAGTAGGGGCTCAATAAACATTTGTTAAATGAATGAAAGCTTCAAGGCTTGTGCTCACTAGCTGTCTGCCTTGATATAAGACACTGAAATTCCTGGAGCTTTAATTTCCACAGTTAAAGAAATGGGTCCTGGGCAATTAATCCTCATTATTCATGGTAGTTATGTTTTAGTACAGCTGCCACAACTGTAACTGCAACAAACATGAAATTAGCAAATACTGAGCCACGGCTCCTAGGGAGGTTGAGGTTCCTGAAAGCTTCGGGTCACAACATGTTTATCAACCAACCAATACATAACCTTGTTTTATGTGTGTTTCTGTTTGAAGACGTTTAATAAATATTATTGATTCACTAACACTGATGTCACAACCAACAGCACTAACTCATGCCTGAACAAAGCTTATCTAACGCACTTATTTTCCCTGGAAGGCACATCCCAGCCTTTTTATGCTTAGGAATACTAAACAGCACTTCTACATGATGCTTAGGGGCATTTTACGCAGTAAAATCACCAACAAAAAACACAAAAGTGTGGAAAACTTGCCACTAAGCATCATTATAAAAGGACTCTTGTTTACAGTACGAGCAGGGAAAAAAGGCACAGTATCACCTTGTTCAACCTCAGCTGGAAACGCACATCAGGACACTCAAATTTTTCACTCCTCTGCATGTGTCTGAATGACCACAAAAGTCCCACAAGTACTGATTTTGGGATTACAGATAAATGCTAATGAACAGGTAAGTTTGCAAATATGCAGTCCACAAACAATGAGAATCAACTCTATTCTTTCCCTAAATATTGAGTGCTTCCTGGATGCCAGCCACTGTGGCAGGAAAGTGACCAGAATAGACAGGTTCCTTCCTCGTTGTACTAATAGTCTAGTGGAGGTGGGGGGGAATTAGTCACCCAAATATGTAAATTACAAAATGTGATGTATAATAGAAGATCTGGGAATGTACATGGGGGGTCAGAATGCGACAGCAGGTTCAAGAGGAGGATACCATTTGAGTTCAGTACCAAAGCACAGGTTGGAGCTGGCCACGCGGAAGGAAGGGAGAGCTGACAGGCAGCATAAATGCAAGAGCCCTAAGGCAAGCCTGTGTGTAATTAAATCAAGTCACGTATATTAAAGGTATACAACAGAATGAAACCTAGAGAACGGCTCCAAGTTCAAGGTGCTTAGGTTTGGAAAATGAATGAATGACTTTAAAAATGTAGTGAGTAGTTCCCATGTGCCTGACACCGGGCATGGTGCTAGGGATACAAAAAAGGATAAAATATTGCACTGTCATGGAGCCCATGATCATTGGGGGGAGGGTGGTTAAGACCCTCATATGGGAGAGATAAGAGCACACACATGCTTCAGTAACAGCCTGAAAAAAGCAATGCCAAGCACAGAGGGAGAAACTTGTATTTTTCTCTGGAGTGGCTATGGAAAGAAGCACAGAGCAGATAAGAATCTGAGCTGAGTTTTAAGGATGATGATGGGAATTTGCTGGAAGAGTGGTCCTCATTTGCCTGGGACAGTCTCCATATATGCTATGTCAGTGTAATTATCGATAGCATCTTATTCTCAGAAGCGTCCTGATGTGGATGACCAAGTCTTCACTGATATGGCAGAGTTCAGAGAAGCTGGGACTTGGGAGCAGGGTGCAGGGGGAAGAGATGGAGTTG
Organism: Globicephala melas; assembly: GCF_963455315.2. Lineage (NCBI taxonomy): Eukaryota > Metazoa > Chordata > Mammalia > Artiodactyla > Delphinidae > Globicephala > Globicephala melas. Next base: position 14,938,325 of record NC_083326.1, read on the forward strand.
TGGACTGGTGTCAATGGTCGGCCAAGCTAAGAGGGTGTCTGTGCAATGCCGAGCCAAGCAGAACTGGATGCCTTCAGACTGGTCTTCTTAGGAAGATGTCAGGCAATGCGGGAGAAAGTCAGGAGGAAGAGTTCAGAGACTTGAGACCAGAGGACATTTAGGGCAAGAAATGATGAGCTGAATGGCCATGGGGATGGACAGAAAAGACCTAGCTCATGAGAATCACGAGGCAAAAGGGACAGGCCTCAATATGAATTGAATGAACCTGGAGAGTTCTGAAGGGCAGGGAAGAAATGGGTAACTCCCAGGATTGCGGTTTGGTGGTAAAGCCACTAAACCATGATCTCCAGAGGTAGAGGGGCGAGAGGCAGGAGAAATGCCTTCTGCTTTGAATATAGTGTGTTTGTGGAGCCCGCAGCGTCTCCAGGGAGTGGGTGACCAGAGCTTTGGAGAGGGGAAAGAACCGTCCACATGCAATGGGCAGTTCAGGATGAAGTAACTGGGAACAGGTGAGATCTCCCTGGGTAGTGACTGGGTGGGGAGGTGGGGAGCACAGACTGAAAGAAGAGACCCACCGTAAGGGCTCTGAGCATTAACCCACCCTGCCCAAGACATGCCCAATGGTCACATGACTCCACATGAAAAGAAGGTGTACCACGTAAACGCTGCTTCAACGTAAATCCTCTATCCGCCTCCACTCCCGGCCTTTAAACTAGGTTGCCTCCACTGAGCACCTCCTCCCACTTCAGAACTCCTGACGCTCTAGTGATCTGAGAAACACCGACATTTAAGGGGTGAGTTGAGGCAGAAGCGAAACGAAAGACCGATAACAAGAGGAATAGGGTCCGCATTCTTAAATACCCTTCTGTCCACTTCCTGTTAGGGAACACATTCATCTGTGAGTCCAGTAGCTAAAGTCAGCCTCGACTTCAAATAAGATTCCACTGTAATCTTCTCGTGATCTCCGCTTGGTTTTGGCATGGGAGTCATCATACACAAAGGCCAAAGCAGTTCTATCCATCAGCTGGCATTCTCCTCAGTGCATGTGCAACCATCTGAAAACCCCAAAGGCCGAGCCTGTGCCACCATCGACAAGGGTGCTCGCCCCCAGACAGCAGCTGACTACTCCTAAGGACACAGGCGAAGATCTCTGTTCACAATAATTGTATCTTCTTAGCTACAGAGGATGTTCCCTGTATCAACATTTTAAGCCTGATTTGACTGCTTACAGCTCAGAAAATGTGTTGACTTCTGCTCAGTGTATTAACATTAAACATCCCCATGGTTGACAGCAACTAAAACACCAGACTAGATGGCATGTAATCACAGGAGGAAGGAAGCCACAGGAATTTGTCTCCTTCCAAGTAAGTATTGGATAATTAAGCTTACCCAGTAAAGCAATCTAATATGAAATTCTTCTTCAAAATTTGGGGTATACCACATCATTTTAACCACTAATTTATGTGGCGATGCTCATTTTATAGCTCCAACTGCAAACACGTCAATCTTGTGGAGATATTTGGGTATCATTTCACTATGTAGACAACAGGAAAATGTGATTTTCTTCTGAAGGCAAAAATAAAAGCTAAACTCTGGATGTCGAGGAGCGGTACACTCAAGAGCAGCCGTGTTTATAGTTACATTTCATATAAACGGAGTTCATTTACATACTTTGGACCAGGTTCTTCCTGGGTAAGTGTCTCTCGTTGAAAAGCATATTGCTAACCAGGAGACAGGGCAAATGGGTCTAGTGAACATGTTTGCTTTGTGGCTATTACTATCTGCTGAGGAATGTGGCTTTAACTGAGGACACTGAGGGCTGAGGTTAATCCATCAAGTTCACCAACACGTGAAGGATACAGAACATGCAAACACTAGTAAATAAAGCTGGCGGTAACTCCACAGGAGCGGGGAGCAAACCACGCAGACTCCCCTGTGGGAGATTAGTCTTTTGCGGGAGCAGTTAAGGGTTAGAGTGTATGCATTAGGGTTTCGTGATGAGTCCCTTTAGAGAGAAAAAGCATCAATATTTTAATGGCCTGCTGGGAAAGCTCCCTCTATTTTTGTGAAAGCAGGGAGCAAATTCTGCATGAGGATACAGCCAGAAACTGATCACTCAAGAGAAGTACGCAGGGCTCATGGAAACTGTCCAAACATGGACAGAGTTTGCTATTATCATAAAAGCTACAACAAAGCTCCAAGGCACATTTTTCTACTTCCTATGTATGCTCACTACAGACATTAGAAACTATCGATGTAGTCCTCTGGGATCCAGGAGGGAAGTTCTGCGACAGAGCTATTTACGAAGATGTACACGGGGTTTGGGGAAACCAATCCAGGATGTGAAGCATCCAGGGGTAAAAGCAGCAGGAGGCTGTCCACCCCTATCGGCCTGATGGGACGGTTGCAGGAATCCAGAGATGGAGGCTGAAGCTCTGGGAGGGGTGGTGGCCTTTCACAGACACTCAGCCAATAGCAACCCACAGGAGCGGAAGAAGGGAGCTGGGGAAGACATATGCCAACCTCTCTCTTCCCAGTCTCTGCCCTGCTGCCGGGTGGTTATTGGCTAAACCCAGCAGAAAGCCAGAAGGCATCTGATTCATTCTACAGAGTCACGCTCTGGAACACAGGATACAAAGGAGGATGGAAAAGGGTGGAGAGTAGGTCTGGAGGAACAAAGAATAACCTGCACAAAAAAAACTGGGATGAAAAATAGCCCCACTACCCAGCAGACAGGCCATGAGTTACACAGTCACTTAAATATTTAAGACTGGATAAAAATTCAAGTATTATCCAGACCCACAATTTACAGCAATGGATACACTTCATAGGTGACTTTTCACATGAGTATCCTTTTATTTCAGAAAATATTCATTTAAACAGCATTCTACTGTATAGATATGCTCTAAAGAACAACCCCACTGCTGCATATTTAGGTTTGTTCAATTTTATATTAAAAAACAAACAGAACAGCCATTTGCAGCAACACAGAACTAGAGATTATCATATGGTCGGTCAGATAGAAAGAAAAATATCGAGTTACTTGCATATGGAATCCAAAAACAAAAACAAAACAGATTAAACCGCCTTACGGCTGGCTGTATCTTTCTGCACATCCTTACTTTCCTTAAGATAAATCCCTAGGCATGGATTCTGCATGTTGCCAAAGGCCTCCAGTGTGTGTAGCTAACTAACTAGGCGTATTATAAACTGAAATATCATAATTATTGCACTGGGTGGTGGTTCTGTACATGTAATATTTTTGTAAATGGTTTATCAAGTATTACCTTTTTCGTTGCACTTTTTTCTATTTCCAATACAGAATTGGCCAGCTCCCCCTCTAACCTGCTCCACCCTCACACACCCACAGATGATGTTTACAAGTGGACACACTCCTGAGTAACAAGGATCCGTCCCATGTCCCCTTGTCCAGGCTGACACCGCCTGTGCCGATTTACTCCTGTCCTCACCAGACTTCTCACTGTCCCTGAGGAAACCTAGAGAGACCAACGGCTCCTCCCTCCCTGAAAGTCCCAACCCTGAACCAGCAAAGATATCCTGGCCATGACCACAGTGCTGGAGGGTGCAGTAACAAGGAGAATCCCGTAGCTGAGAGAGGATTTAAGGCAAGGGAGGGGAGATTTGGGACCATCCCCCTCAGGACCTGTGTACAGTGGCAGCAGCCCAGGCCTGTCCCTGCAGCTGCAGGAAAGTTGCCTGCAGACCCAGGTCTCCAGCAGAGCTTCATGTGCCCAAAGGCTCAGACAGGAGAAAGACCTATTATGCCCTGATGACTCTGCCCCCAGACATCATGAAGGACTAGAAATGAGCAGCCTGGGTATCACTTGGGGTTCCCCTCAGGTCTCTCCATGAACTTCTGGGCAGACATGGGTGTCAGTGGCACAATGAGAAGCCCCTGAGCCCGGGGTCAGGCAGACCCAGATGGGGCTCAGGCAGACCCAGATGGAGCCCAGGCTGCAGGGGCACCTCCCAGGAACAGGACCATGGTCAAGGTTATTAGCCACATCCAGCTTGTTTCCTTAGGTGAAAGATGTACAGATTACCAACCTTGTGGGGTCACTGTATAAAATGCACCCACAGTGTGCAGCACAGACTGGGTGCTCAACAAATGGGAGCTGTGATCACTGTCATTACAGATGTTCCATTAGCTTCAATGTCTATTTGTCTGCTACAGAGTCAAATAACTGACTTGATAAATGTTTATTTCTCTTGCTCCTACAATGTGTGTGAACAGCCCAGGCAATGTGCTGATGGGCTACTGCATCTTGCTGTTCCACCCCCAACATGTAATTCTATTTTAGCTCCTATACTGTCTGTGTTCCAGGCAGCAGGAAAGCAGGACAGGAGAAGAGAAGAGTATGCTGCTGTTGTTTTTTTTTTAATTAAAGGCAAGACCCAGAAGTGTTATGTTTATTATGGTTACAGTATCATTCCCATTAATTTTTTCATCCCACAACTAAAGAAATGAACACTTTTGTAAGAATGTTTTTCTTAGTCTGTTCAGACTCCTGTAACAATACCACAGACTGGGTGGCTTAAACAACATACACTTCTCAGAGTTCTGGAGACTGGGAAGAGTCTACAATCAGGGTGACAGCAGACTCAGTGTCTGGTGAAAGCTCTTCCTGGTTCACAGACGGCTGTCTTCTTGCTGTAGCCTCACATGGCACAAAGGGCTCTCTGGCCTCTTTTATAAGGGCACAAATCCCACTCTTGAGGGCTCCACCCTCCTGACCTAATCACCTCCCAAAGGCAACACCTCCAAATACCATCAGACTGGGAATTACGTTTCAATACATGAATTTGGGGGAGGATACAAGCATTCTATCCGCTGCAATTTTCAATCAATATATAAACGGTAACAGATTCTTTCCTCTAAGGTGGGGCAAAAAATAAGTGAAATATCAACCCACGTCTGAGATGAGGAAATGTGGGCTCAGGATGGAAAGGATGATCCCCAAAGGGAAGATGTATGAGGCTGGAGATGTTATCAGCCTCCCTCATAATTCAGACTTGCCTAAAGTCATGCATGTGTGTTCACAGCAATGGGATGGCTTACAGCCTATACAACCCCAACCATGTAACCACCTCCCCAGGGCCACAACTTCCAAGTAGATCTGCCTGTCTCTTCCTTAGCAAAACATTCTATTCACTACCAGGCACCCCACCAGCCTACATCAGTCTTCCCAAGCAGTGTTCCATCTTATCACTCCATTGTACAAAGCATTTTGGAAAGCTTTCCAAGTAAAATCTAAACCCAAAGACTGACATTCAAAGCTGTGCTACAATTTGGCCTCGCAGAGAGCTCTGCAAGAGTAGCTGAATACCACTAGGGGAGAATTCTCACTTAAACGTCAGAGTTTGGGGGAGGCAACCTGCCGACAGGTCCTGCATACTAAGAAAGCCGTTCAAGCGCCCAACAATAAGAAATGACCAGAAGGAGGAGTGGGTCCTTGAGGAGGTAAGTGACAAGAACGTAGGTTTTGTTAACTGCATTTCCAAAGACCAGCAGCTGCAGGAAGAGGAGTGGAGTAGGAAGAGATAAGGCCGGGAGGGTGATTACGTTGAACACACTGTTAAGTGAGGGATGAGGTGATACAAGCCTGAACATGAGAGGTGAAGGGAAGAAAAAAAGGTATGTTCAGGGGCTTCCCTGGTGGCGCAGTGGTTGAGTGTCCGCCTGCCAATGCAGGGGACACGGGTTCGTGCCCCGGTCCGGGAAGATCCCACATGCCGCGGAGCGGCTGGGCCCGTGAGCCATGGCCGCTGAGCCTGCGCATCCGGAGCCTGTGCTCCGCAACGGGAGAGGCCACAGCAGTGAGAGGCCTAAGTACCGCAAAAAAAAAAAAAAAAAAAAAAAAGGCATGTTCAAAGGCTCTTATTAGGTGTTGGATTAGATAGAGGAAAGGATGGAGGGAATGGAAGGAAGATCAAAACTCACACCAAAAAAGCAGGTTTAATGAGCCAGGAAGATGGTGGCCCCACCGGCAACAAGAAGGGAGGCAGGATGCTGGTTTGGAGATAACTACAGAGATAACGAATTCAAGCAAGAGAAGAATGGAACTTGAACATTCAAAAGGACAGAGAAGAAAGTAGCAAGGCCTTTAGTGGTGGACATGGGGACTGTCTTTATTCATTGGATAATAGTGCATTAATGCAGGCATAACTGGACTAGAACTTGGGGCCAAGAGCTCTAAACTGCTATTATGCACAGAAATCAAGAGGGAATACAAGACATAGCAAAAGAATGGCTGGAGTAGCTGTCTGGAGAATCATACTAGCCCCATGAGACTAGAAGTCAAGAGGAAAAAAAAAAAGACATCAAGTAAAGAAGAATTACGGTCCACGGGGTGGTGGTGTTTAGAGATCTACAGCTTTGAGACCTACAAAAACAGCCTCCAACAATCCTCCCGTGCAGCTGCACAGGCCACCTCCCTTGAATCTGGGCTGGCTCTCTATGCCTTGCTTTGATCAACAGTATACAGTGAAAGTGACCAATACAAGCTCCAGCCTTCAATAATTTAGGCCTTCGAAGCTTCCACCTTGCACCGCTTCCATCTCTGTGCTCTTGGAATGAGTAGCCCGCCCAGACTATTGAACGATGAGGGTGCAGGTGGGGAGGGGTGACCTGGAGGACAGCGGAGGCACTGAGGCTGGCGGCCGGCACCAAGCACACCTCCCACGACATGACTCCTGCCATCTTGGTTCCTCCAGCCCCTGCTGAGTCCTCCCCGCAACCCCCAGCCAGGACCACATGGAGCAGAGCCAACCCATCCCTGGCGAGTCCTGCCCAAACTACAAACCCACAGAACCGCAAGCCAAAAGATCATTGTTTCAGGCCACGAAGAGTTCGGGTAGTGTGTTACGCATTAATAGATGACTAGAAGAAACAAAGTGCTGATTAAGGAATGAATCAAGGATAAACTAAAAATTGGACACGCTACACCATGGCTCCACCACTTACAAGCCAAGTGATGTTGAGAAAGTTGCTCAACAGGATAAGCTTTAATTTATCTCAACTGTAAAATGATCAAGAACAGTTGACCCTTGAACAGGGGTTTGAACTCCACATGTCCACTTACACTCGAATATTTTTCAGCAGTAAATACAGCCAGGGGTGCAGAAGGGCCCGACTACAAGTTATACCAGATTTTTGACTGTGGAGGGTCAGTGCCCCTAACCTCTGCATTGTTCAAAGGATAACTGCAGTTACTCAGAAGATTGCCCAGGGGGGTAAAGAAAATCACATACTGCTTTAACACAGCGCCTGGGACACAGTACGTGCTCAATACATATTTACGGTTATTACAAGCAAAGTCCATATTTCTGAACACAACCAAAATTTATGTTTCTAAGTGCATATTTGGCACTGTCCAGAAAACCAATACAATCTCTTCTGCTATTACACAATATTTGCATTTCTAAGAAATCTTGTATAATCAGCAACTGTATTATAAAAATAATTGCTCGGGCTTCCCTGGTGGCGCAGTGGTTGAGAGTCCGCCTGCCGATGCAGGGGACACGGGTTCGTGCCCCGGTCCGGGAAGATCCCACATGCCGCGGAGCGGCTGGGCCCGTGAGCCGTGGCCGCTGAGCCTGCGCGTCCGGAGCCTGTGCTCCGCAATGGGAGAGGCCACAGCAGTGAGAGGCCCGCATATCGAAAAAAAAAAAAAAAATTGCTCCCAGGGGGAAAATGGCTTTAGGATCTCAAGCTTCAGGTTTACAATAAGTTATTTTCTGTAGGAATTAGTAACAATGGTTTGTGGCTGTAAAACCTAAACATTCCTGAGCAAATCCAGCATTTAATCATATCCAAATTTTGTTCAAAAGGCCTTTCCTTTTCTATCTTCAAGACTATCATTTGTACTTTCTTAAACTCATCTTTATCGCCAATGGCTTTTCATAAAGCATCGAATGGAAACGGGAGGGTTAAAGCCCCCAAAGTTAAATGCAACTTAGGTCAGGAAGAACGTTGAAGGAGAGACCCCCCAAAGCCAGACAGTCAGCTGCCCAAACCAAGCGTCCCAACAGCTGCTGTTGCCACGAGCACGTCTAGCTCCTGAAGGAAAGCTTCCTTGAGGACAGTGATTGCTTTGTGACGCCAAGGGCATTCTCTAATCTGTTGCACTGTATCCAATGTGTGGTGTTGAAGCTGATCCCGCAGAAGGAATGTCTGCACTGTATCCTACCCGTGGTGCTAAGTAAAATCTCTTAATTCGGCTCATCCTCTATGATTGCTATGTCCAGTGACTGGTTTCACTTTGGGCTGTTTATAGAGGAAAAAAAATCAAGCAACGTCAACTAAAATGTACAGCAACATCACCTGCCACCCACACACCCACACGTGCACACGCACACACAGGGTTATGAAATTCTCATGAACGTTTCTGTTCCTTGCAGTACAGATCTGCTCTGTGCAGCCTCACTCTAAGTGGACAGCTCCCACATTCAAAGACTGACTTTACAAAGCTAAGGAAAAGAACTTCCTCAGTCTTTTAATCTCCACTCTCTTTAGAATCCCAGTGACTGTGAACATGTCTAAGCTCTTAAGGGAAAGGCCCACAGCGTTCAGGAGAGAGGAGATAGCTGGTCCATCCACAGTGAAGGGACAGTTACCAAATATGAAGATAAAGAAGGTTCGGACGTTCTCAGAGTACCATCTGGGAGACAGACACTGTTTAAGCTAGAAGATGCTGCTAGAGGAAGTATATCACCAGACCTAGAGATTGGATAGAAGGTGGCAGAAAAGTCTGGAAGGAAAGAAGTGGGATCTCTAAAGATATTTTAACAGGATCAAGTACGAAAGAAAATGCCGTGGTAATGGCCAGCAGTATTTGGTTAGGACACAGAGGAAGTTACAAATAAAAGCCCAAAAGTGTATTCCCCACCCACCACGTAGGTAATCTCCTGAAACAGGCAGAGCCATAAACCAAATTAACAACAGCCACCATCACACAGCACATACAGCAGTCATTATGCGGCACATAGAGCCTCGACGGCATCATACAGGCCCCATCCATGGGCCTTAAGCAAGCTGTACTTGACAGGACAGCGGCGGTCTACATTTGAAGGTCATTGTAAGGACTGTTCCTATGAAACTTACTGTGTCCAGTATAGGGATGATTTTCATCACGTTATGTATTTTCACAGTGACGCCTGGGTGAAACTTCTCTTTGGTCTTAACACAAAGAACAGCTGTAGTTCTCCCAGGCAATGTTCAGCTTTTTACCACATGGACTCGTATAACCGATCTTTTCTCACTGGCTGCTAAAAAGCTCAGAGCCCAATGGCCCACCCGTAGCACATTCTTACCCTCAAAGCTGGCTCCATTTCTTAAGTTTCCAGCCTTTTTTTGTCCTTTTAATATATGCTATCTCTTCATGTTTTATGTATTGTAAACTGCCTTACATATCTGGAATAGATCCAAGGATAAATTCAAATCCACATAATAAACATGGCTTTGTTTCAGAGAATGATCTTACTATACAGAAACCATATGTATTCATTTACCCTTATCACAGACATGTATTCTGCAGGGAAAATGGACCAAGCACTGCCCTAGGCACACAGGATACAAAAATAATTGAAACAGGCACGGCCCCTGTCCTCCTCTAGTCAGGGGGAGACAAAATAAGCTACAAATGGTTTTAAGTGCTATAACAGAATAAAACAAGGACCTGAAATGGAGACCCATAAGGACAGGGGGATGTACCTGTCAGTAGGGGGCTTGGGAAACACCTCACAGAGATGGTGACACTGAATTCTGAATTATTGGAAGCTGGGATTAGTGGTTTTTAAAAAAGCAAGGGGAAGACCTTTTATCCAGGCAGAGAGAACAGAACGAGCAACAAGCTGAGACAAGTAAGACGGTCATTCCAAGACAGGAGGAGACTGAGCTAAACTGAGGAAGGATAACATACGACAATGGGGGACGAGCAGGGGTCCGATCACTCAGGGTCTTACAGCCTCGGGTGAGGAGTAGAGATTTTGTTTCGAGGGTAATGAGAAGGCACTGAAGGATTTTAAACCTGGGTTGGACAGCATCTGTTATAAGGTTCAGGATCTCACTTTCTGCTGCACGGGAACAGACTGTAAGAGACAGGACAGGAAGCAAAGAGCTGCAATGGTTCAGGCCAAAGGTGATGGTAGCAAAGGAGACAGAGCCCAGATTCGAATATATGTGATGAGAGACTGGATGCAGAGGATGTGAAAAGCGATGATCTAAAATTGCTTCTGCATTTCTGTCTAGAGCGACTCACCGGGTATTAGCACCACAAGTGAGGGCAGCAGGTTGTGTGTCAGGAGTGGGGAGGGAGAGTCAAAATCAGTCTGTTTGGACGTGTTACCTTTGAAATGTCATAAAGGCATCCGGCAGAGACCAAGTCGGCTGGATGCATGAATTGCCAACCCCCCATAAAAATACCCCTCCCAAGACCCTTTTCTCGGGGAAGTGCTAGACTATATGCTCCACCTAAAGGAGTAAATCAGGAAAGGGGAAAATATGGGATCCAGGAAACCTGGAACCTGGAGAGATTTCCCAGGCTCACATACAGTAAGGGAACTCCTGAGGCCACAACACGCTTAAAGAAACGAGTCTGGATCACAGCAGACCTCGAGGTTTTGCGAGGAACTTCTTCAAGATGGGTGAAACGATAGGACACCTATTAAGTTTGACTATATTGAGAGGGACTTTATACAAATGAGGGCAGCTTGGAGGTTGGACTCGTATTTCTATATTTTTTTAAAAGGCAAAAGATAGGACAATTATGAATTATAGGGAAGGCAAAATACAGTAGGAAAAAGAGGAGTCATTGCGTTCAAGTAGGGATGCGATGTCAATAACATCTCTGCAGTCATAATGTAGACAACGAAAACCAATCGATCCAGAACTATACCGAGACGATGCAAAGAGGGGAAGTAAGTGTGGATGGTGGCTGACAGCCAAGTTCTCTCCTCTCATAGAGGGAAGTCAAAAGACAGTACCGGAAAATAAAAATAAATTATGCTGTAATACAAGTGATTTAGCGGTATGGACACAAACATTAAGAATAAGGTTGAAAAACTGGAACAGTTTCTGTGGGACCGGAAGGTCTGAGAGGGGTTGAGGGCCCGCAGAGAGTAAATTATACCGTTGATTTTAAATTTTTTTTTTTTTTTTTTGTGGTATGCGGGCCTTTCACTGTCGTGGCCTCTCCCATTGCGGAGCACAGGCTCCAGACGTGCAGGCTCAGTGGCCGTGGCTCACGGGCCCAGCCGCTCCACGGCATGTGGGATCTTCCCAGACCGGGACACGAACCCGTGTCCCCTGCATCGGCAGGCGGACTCTCAACCACTGCACCACCAGGGAAGCCCTTAAATATGTTTTTAACAAAACATTGAAAAGGTACATGAGTAGACATCAGAACAAAGACAAAAGAACAATTATGGCTCCCTTTCATTTCAGAAAATCTAAGTTGCTTTGTTTTTGTTATTAGTGAAGCTAATGTATTGAGTGTCAGTGAATACAGTTTTGCCACCAATAGTGCGAAGCAAGGCCTGTTCAAAAAAAGACGACTCACAGATATAGAGAACAAACTAGTGGGTACCAGTGTGTGGGGCGGTGGGGGGGCAGGGGAGGTACAAACTATTGGCTCAGGATGTATTATACAATATGAGGAATAGAGCCAATATTTTGTAGTAACTGTAAATGGAAAGTAACCTTTAAAAACTGTATAAATTTAAAAAAAAAATTTTAAAGGCCTGTTCATTTGGGTTTAAAAGGCCCCTAAACCCTAAATGTAAGTAAAATATAAATACCGATAAGTATAAAAATAAAATGTCACAATACTTGTGAAACTAACTATCCCTGGCCTCATACAGAGTTCCACCCTACTACAAATGGTGCTACAATGTGGCATGCTAGGTACAGTATGGGATTTCTATTCTAGAAACTCTCAGAAATACACACACCTGTTCAAAAGTAAGATCAATCATTAGTGGTGACAGAAGTACCCCCTCACCCATATGACTTAATTCAAGAGAGAGAACTCCACAAAACCCAAAGTTTATTGTGGGGGGATGTTTAAAACTTTTGGGTATGATGACATTTTAGCAGTGTGAAAAAACTCTCTCTTAGGGATGAATACTAAAATATATTGTGGTAAAATGACATGTCTGGAGTTTAATATACTTTAGAAAATAAAAGAGATAAAGCAAACGGTGCAAAATCTTAATTACTGATGAGCACATGGAAATTTTCTTGTAGAGTTATTTGAAGTTTTCATAATTAAATACATGGAAGGAAAATATGGTCAGCTTTTCCTCATCTTCCAAAAAAGGTAAGTTTGCACATTTTCTTTATGATTACGACGCAAGTAAAGTACACTGAAAAGCAAAGGCTGCCATAGAGATTTATTTCCATCCAAATTACAAGCCCACCCTAACGAAAACTCTTTCAAAAGGATGTGGACAAAGTGAGAGTGGTAGTATATATATGGACATATATACACTACCAAATGTAAAATATAGCTAGTGGGAAGCAGTCACATAGCACAGGGAGATCAGCTCGGTGCTTTGTGACCACCTAGAGGGGTGGGATAGGGAGGGGGGGTGGGATGGGGGGGGTGGGAGGGAGACGCAAGAGGGAAGAGATATGGGGATATATGTATAACTGATTCATTTTGTTATAAAACAGAAACTAACACACCACTGTAAAGCAATTATACTCCAATAAAGATGTTAAAAAAAAAGATGTGGACAAGGCAAGCTAGGGTGCAAAAGAGAAAGTGAGCAGAAAAATAAAAAAATCAAGCTTCAAATGAACGAGGAGCCTGTTGATTTAGTTCAAAACTCAAGTGTAATACCATTTTGTTAAAAACTAGGACCACCTAAGCATGGAGAAGGGTATTAAAAATCTGATCATTATCTGGGTAATTCGAGAGAAGCCTCATCCTTTCATGTGGGTAAATCTGGCTGAAACAAACACACCCCAAAAAGCCCTTAATCTAAATTATGTAGCTAACAGCCTTGTTTCATCATCTATTCCCCTTGGCCAGACAGCCAAATATGGAGCCAGAACGAGGGCAGCGGCATGATCATACTGGCAACTCGGCTGCAGGAGGCCAATTAGCACATGAAGTCTTTCCAAGGACCCTTGGAAAAGTAAACTCCAAAGGATATACATGTGTTGAAACATGTTTGTAATAAAATTTCTGTGGAACTTTAAGACAAATATTAAGCCCAGTACGTTAGGATAAAAGATGTGAAGGAGATTTTACGAGAAAGCCTTG